>NC_134703.1:193951116-194551116 GCF_043290135.1 Rhipicephalus microplus
GGTGATCAATGCGAGCTGATATGTATGATAGACTTGTTAATAATTTATGTTTGAGATACCTGCATGTTGTAATAATTAAAAAAAAAAGACATAATGAGGCTACTGAGCTGCGATAAAAAAGAGGAGGGAGGAACAAACTTAATTTTATGGCGGTTACGCTACTTGTTCGGTGATAGTTGAAGAGTATGAAATCGCAGGCGCGGTTCTGCACAGCTTCCAAATCGGAAATGAGTGATTCAATGCCAGGGCTCCAGACAGATGCAGAATACTCCAGTTTTTGAGCGAACCAGTGTATTATAAAGTAAAAGTTTTATTGAACTGGATGAATGAGAGAAGTTCCTGCGAATATACCCAAGCATGCGGTCAGCGTTATTTAGATATAATGAATATGAGTTTTTCAAGACAGGTTAGAAGAAATGTGAACACCTAGGTACTTATAAGAGAGCACAGTTTCAAGGAAGACATTGTTAATGTGGTAAGTGGAAGCTGGGCTAGAATTTAGAGAATTGTGCATGTACTTACACTTATTAATGTTTAGTTTCATGTTCCAGGTGTTGCACCAGTTCATGACCTTGTTAATATCGAATTGAAGGCAAGAGACATCGTTATTGTCGTTTATTTCGCAATAAATAACACACTTGTCTGCAAAAAGAATAATTGAAAAAGAAATATTAGTCGGTAAGTCATTTATGTAGAAAAGAAACTGAAGGTGCCCGATAACGGACCCCTGAGGTACACCAGAACGAACAGGTAAAGGATGTGAAACAAAGCTGTTTGCTGTTACGAATTGTGAGTGGTTTGAAAGAATACAAATAGGCCATTCAAGTATATTAGAGTCAATATTAAGAATACGTAGTTTAATAAATAGAAGTTAATGCCAGACTTTGTGAAAACCTTTCAAAAAATATAATATATACAGTCTGCCTGAGATCTGTGATCGAGGATGCAATCAAGTTCATGCGTGAAACATATGAGTTGGGTTTCGAATGAAAATGACTTACAGAACTTGTGCTGGGCTGTATTAAAAAAGAATTCGATTCTAAAAAAGTAACGAGATGAGAGTATATGACGTGCTTCATGATTTCACAAGGTATACTAGTGAGAGAAATGGGACGAAAGTTGTCAGGGCAATGTTTATTTCCAGACTTGTGCAGAGGAATCGCCCTCCCAACTTTCCAATTATTGGGAATACAACCTCTTTTAAGGGGTCATTCAAACAGTTTATTAAGAATTTTGGAACATTGGAACTTTGTATTGATCAAAAGTTTGGAATAATGTTGTCAATGCAACAAGAACAAGAAATTTTAGGATTTTCTATAATCTTCTGAATGCCGGATACGTCAAATATAACTGAGTCCATAGGAGGAACTTCAAAAACAGGGTAGTTAAAATTATCGCAAGAAACATTGTTAGAAAAAGCCGCCGCAAAAATATTGTTGAGAACAGAAGCACATTCGTGTGACGGGACTGCAACACCATCAGTAGATGTAAGTAACATTGTGGTGTTGTACTTTTTGTTTATTTCAATCCAAAACTGTTTAGGATTGTTAATAAGTATAGCAGGCAAAGTGGGGTTGTTGACCGTGTCCTTGGCGCTCTTTAATGCGGCTTTGTACTCATCAGCAACGAAAAAAGAGGATTTCCACCACACCTCGGAATTTATCACCTTTGCAGAGAAAAAAAAACGTTTCTTTTTATTGCACAGTTTATTCATATGCTTATTAAGTCAAGGTGATTCCCTCTCACACCTCAAGGATTTAGGTGGCACAAAAGCGCCAATAAGACGCTCAACAATGCCCTTAAACAATTCCCAATTAGTGTCCACAGAATGCAGTTAAAACTTCTACAAGTAATCATCGAGAAAAAAAGCTAGCTCACAATTCATGGCGTTGCATTCAGCACGTTTATAATCTCTAATGTATTTTCTCTAATTTATGTGGTTACAGACAGGCGTTTTAAGATCAACATGGCGTAACGAATGATCCCTGAGACGAGGTAGATACACGAGTGAAGAAATAGGATGCGGTACGTTAGTTAGAATGAGATCTAAAATGCTGGATGTGGCTGAAGTAGTTCGAGTAGGTTCATAGACAAGTTGTGACAGGTTCAAGTCCAGACAAGGCATCAAAACTTGTTACGCTCATTCGAGAAAGGGCCAAGATAAGGTGATGCATTATTCAACACAATCGAGGGGTAGTTAAAATCCCCATCCAGAGGATAGGAGTTTTGGGAAAACGTACAGTGACCATGACAGGCGCGTCATGCAATTCATCAACGAAAGTGGGACACGAAGACGGGGGACGGTAACATACGCCCAAGATCAACTTCTTAAAACGTACGCAAAGCTCAACCCAGACTAGTTCCGGGTTATTTAGGGAATTCATGGGCGACGCAACAAAATTATCTGCAACAGCTATCAAAACACCACCGCCACATCTTTGGCCTCTGTCGAAGCGGAATACGTTGAACTTCTTTTTGCAATCAAACAATTCCATACTCGTTGCCTTAGAAGAAAGCCATGTTTCAGTCATCAAAACAACATCAGCATCACAGGAATCAATTTCAGAGCCAAGTTCATCGCGCTTTGGTAATAAACTTCTAATATTTGTAAAAAGAAAACAGACAGAATTTGCGGTAGTAGGCGCTGAACCACTGCTCTTCGCGCAACCCTACAGCATAGGGTGCGGTTGAACAGTGACATCACGGGTTGACTGCTGAGTCTGGACCAGCGGACAAGCGATCATTATGCTCAGTATGTGACAAGTCAGAGATACTAGAATCACTGATATCGTGACATGATCTCTGTCCACGAAAATTATTTTTCATAAAAATATGATAACGAGTTGCGCTGTAGCTATAGCACTGACCGTTAATGTACAGTTTGTTGTACCTCAGTTTGTGACGCGAGCCCTGATTCTTTGCAAATTGAAGCAACCATTTCCTGGCTTGGCGCGTTTCTGAAGAAAAATCTTCCCTTACGGTGATACCTTTATCGCTAAGCTTCACTGACTGGTATAGAATCAGCTGCTTCGTTTTAAAGGAACGAAATTTCACAATTACCGGAACACATTTTTCCTCCGAGAATGCACCAATTCTATGAGCACGTTTTAGTGCGTCCTTTGTAAGTACTGAAGTAAAGCAGCTAAAAATCATGTTTAACGGCTTTTCTTCTGTGGCCTCCCATGTTTCCGATAAACTGTCATGTACACCGAAGAACAATAAATTGTCTCTTCGTTGCCGGTCTTCCAGCTATGATTGACCAAGTCGTAATTTGTCATTTTCACGAGCTAGGTAATCTGTGAGTACTCGTAAGGCCAGCAGGTGTTGTTGAGCGGTATGAGTGGTAGGCATCCTAGTTTCAACAGCGGACAGCCTTATATCAATATTGGCTATGCTGCTTTTCATAGTATCATGAGCTTCTTTTAAATCAGCAATATACGTAATTAAACGTGACTGTTCCGTTTCCATCCGAGCTGTGCACGAGTTAACGCTCTGTAGTAGGGTTAACGCATCATTCTGTTTCTTCTGTATTGCCTCCTCGCTAGCATTGTCTTTGGACCGCGTAACCACGCCAGAAGCACCAGTAGAAGGGCCAGGGTATAACTCTTCGTTTCCTGACTGCAAAAACACCTGACCACAAACATCAAATGATTGCACAAGTAAAACAAGTAATTATCACCTGACCAGCTCTGTGTAAATATAGATTTACAGGGGGGGGGGGGGGCACGGCGTCAAAATCTGACAAACAAAACTTCGAACTTCTGGAACTGACTCCACTGGGGTCGCCTAAGAAACTTAAGATTTTCATGTTCTGTCCATGTATTTGTTGTTTCTATAATAACTGTTCAGATTGCTGATTTTTTATGTTTCATTGCGGTTATATATTCAACGTCGCGCAGTATGGAGGATATTAGGCAATCAAGCGCTGCTCGTGCCAAGGAATCGACCAGTTCCCTCAATCCTAATCCGCAGTGAACTCGAATCCACAGTAACCTCCGGTGTCTCAACTGTGGCGGCAATAATGTTGAGAATGTCCTTATAGTTTGACAGTTCACAGAAGCTGTCAGAGCTGCACAAACTGAAAGGGAATCTTTCTTTATGACTACGCTGATTTAATTAGACGGAAGTTATCGAAGTGCTGAAATAACCATCATGAGCTCAGCTTCAAAAACTAGCGTAAAATCAGGCAGACACACTGAGGAGGACCAGCCAAGTAATTCAGAGGCAGTGACTGCGCCTGCCTTTTGATAATTCACTGAAGCATCTTAGGCTATTATATAATTTCTTGCTGCATGCACCTAGTGATTTATTATATGTTATTTGAAGATCTGAGAGACCGGAACTTCAATTATTGGGGGAAAATATTATCATGCTCAACCATAACATTACAATTTGAGTCACTAATTGCAATTTAATATGTGATGTGCATATTTACACTTTGTAGTTACTATTGAAAAAACAATATCTGGGTTGTGTGAAATCGTGGTGAATGAGCGAGAAAGAAGGCTTTAGGTCTGAGATAAAAGAATATTGAGATTTTCTAGCCGTTAAGCCATAAAAATAAAGAAATGTTTGTACTTTCAAAATGCCATATCGATAAAGTAGTGTAGGCGGGCGCGCTTCCTCACACAGTACATTGATAGCCACAAATCTGGAGAGTCCTGGACATCTTCGCAGTGCTTCTCCATCCAAGACAACCAGAGTCTAGCCTAGAACGCTGTCACTTCTTGCGCCTTTTTAACATTTAGTTGAATGTCCCGTATCGTTACAGTTATTAATTTATTTATTTACTTATTTATTTATGCCTTTATTTGTTTACTGAAAAAAACTTTCGGCATTTACCCAGAGCTAATACAAGAGTGGAAATTAAGCCCATAAAAGTGACACACATAAGAAGTCCCAAACATGTACCATCAAACCACCAAATAGAGGGACATACTCGAGTAAATCAAGAATTGCAAGTGAATTAGAAAATAAAGCACTACATTATGTACAAATAACTAAAGATTTCTCGCACTGCTTTCACAAGATTTGCCGCCGGAACAAAGTAACAAAGCAGGACGTTATAGATGCGGGTAGACTCCACCACCCGTCGTACCTTTCATCGGTGTACCTAAAGAACAGCTGTCGGGGAACTGAACTCGACTAGAAAGATCAAGGGAAGACAGAATTTTAAGACCATGATAGAGGCCTTGAGTTTATAGTCATGCCTTTTTGTCTTTTATCGCTCGTTGAGCTTTCCGCATACGCTGTAGATACTGTACTGGCCGGGTTGAAGTTGCAGACTTGTCTATGTCACTTAGACGATACAGTTGTGCTTTGCACAAACTGATGAGCACCTCCGGTGCCTTGAAGCTGTAAGTCAAGCAATCAAGACTGTCGTACACACTTTGAAGACAGAAAAGTGTCACTTCGTACACGAGGAACTCTTGATCTTAGGAACGTGATAAGCAAGTCCGCAGTACGCCCATACCCGCAGAATACAAGCGCAATCCCAATATCTCAGCCCTTCACCGACAGGAAGACCATGCGTCAAAATCTGGGCCTGAGCGAATACTACAGGTGGCCAAAAGCATCGCTCCGCCAGGCCGCTTACTAGCCTTACCAGGACATACATCGAATTGAAGTGGGAAAAGCCGCAACAGGAAGCGTTTCAAGAACTAAAACATCGAATAAAGACATCTTCGTTACTCGTGCATTTTATCGAATAAGCTGAAATAGAAGTACACATCAACGTGAGCCGTGTAGCACTTGGCGACGTTCTTGTCTAGAAAGCTCACAAACTGGAAGGGGTCATCAGGCATGCTAGCCGATTGTTATCAAAGTCAGAAGCCCACTACTCTACAACATAAAAGGAGTGCTTTGCGATCACTTGGGCTACATGAAAGTTTCGCCCCTACCTTTAGGCAAGTTGTAAGTTACCACCACGCCTTGTTTTGGCTATTTATCTATAGCTAACTCGAAGGTCCTTCATGTGACCTCGCATGAAGAAGCACGAGACTGCGAAAACTCCACATTACCATTGTTTACAATCCAGGAAGGCAATCTGGCTAACCTCCCTGTCCTTCCTTATTTATTCCTTCTCCTCCTTCAGGAAGAGAACATTCTGATGCCAGCTGACTGCCTGTCTTGTACGCCGTTGACGAACCGTCGCAGGATGACTTTGATGATGACTGATTCCACTGAATTCCATTAAAAAAGCTGGACGATGCATCCCCTTCTCCCACGGGGGCGCTTGTGAAGCCACCGGGAGATCTGTTCGTTTCCGCAGATCGTGGTTCATTCTGGGCGTTTTAAGTGCGTAATTCAAATATTATATTGTGGAAGTTGTTGTCATCGCATTTTTTGTGTTTTTATAATTTAAAATTCCCGCGGTCATCCAACACCACACGAAAAATCACAAACGCCGTAGGCGCCGTCCGAACAAGGCGGAGTACTTTATGTACATCTCGTGCATACAACAAATCCTACTAAAATGAGGCGTTTTAGAGCGAAGCTCTTTTATAAAACAGGAGAGCGGTCACGGCAAGTCAAGTGGTGATGGCAGAACCAGCCGGTGTACCTAGCCAATCAAACGTCGTCTTCTTCACAGACTGAGTGATATCCCTTGCCTTTCTGAGTAGCACTCATCTTCTTCACTACATTTTCCTTCCGTCTGGAAAAGAGCCATCCTGGCGACTTATGGGCACGAGACAATAGAGGGCTCGTAATACAGCTTCAGGCGGTCTATGTGGACGGTCTGACGTACATGGCGTCATTGATCATGGGGCTGCTCAAGCGGCTCCACGATGTAATTCACAATTGAAGTTTGTTTAACCACACCGTAAGGGCCGATATACTTGAACATCAATTTCGTTGACAGACCAGGGCTGGTTGAAGGGATGCGAGGCCAGACAAGGTCATCCCATGCATAAGAAGCCGGAGGCGTCAGGTTATCGCGGTGGTGTTTCTGGCGTTGCTGTTTAGCACTTGTGAGGAAGCGGGAAAGCTGACGACACTCTTCCGCGTATTTAGCAGCTTGTGACGTCGTCATCGACTCAGCAACATCCGGGTGGTAAGGAAGGATGGTGTCTTTCGTGCAAGAGGGCTCGCGACCATAAAAGAGCAAGTATGGAGAGAAACCAGTGTTTGTCTGGACAGCAGTTATATGCGCGTATGTTACAAATGGGAGAACACTGTCCCAGTTTGAGTGATCGGTTGCGACGCACATTGACAGCATATCTTCTAATGTAAGGTTGAATCGTTCTGTAATGTCATTAGTTTGAGGATGATACGCCATGGTGGTGCGATGAATGACTTGACATTCCTTGAGAAGCGATGCGACGGCTTCCGACAAAAACACACGCCCTCGGTCACTCATGAGTTCACGTGGTGCACCGTGACGTGAAATGGTCTGATGCAATATGAAACGACCGACGTCACTCGCTGACGCATAAGAGATTGGTGAAGTTTCTGCGTAACGCGAAAGGTGATCAATAGCGATGATTTCCCAGCGATTTTCAGCCGGTGTAATCGGAAGAGGCCCATACAGATCGATACCAACACGGTCAAACAGTAGGGCATGACAAGGTAAGGGTTGTAATGGAGCTGGAGAACTTGGAGTGAGATTATTCCGGTGCTGGCAAGCGAGACAGGAACGTATGTAGTGACAAACGAAGCGACACATTCCACGCCACTAGTAGCGGTGGGACAGGTGGGTGTAGGTTTCCAAAACTCCAGCATGGGCGCAATGTGGGTTGGTGTGAAAGGATGCGCATATGTCTAAGCGGAGACGCCTGGGGATAACTAGGAGTGATTGGCGTCTTTCGGAGAGATAATTCAGTCTGTATAGCAAATCATCTCTGACAACCAAGTCCTGTATTTGACGGCGCGTACTTCTAGGGATATTTTGCGACGGAGTTCGACTCAACAAGTTGATAAGTGAAGTGATCCAAGGATCTTTTCGTTGCTCCTGTAGCTTGTTGCTGACACTAAGAGCAGACATAATGGGGGCAGGCGAAGACGGCGACTTGTCACTACATCGTAGAAGTGATCCGAATAAAGCGTCTGCGTCGGAATATTTTCGCCCAGATTGGTAAACGACGTGAATGTCGTACTCTTGTAGCCGAAGCGCCCTATGGTGCAAGCCCGCCGGTGGGATCTTTTAACGAGGAGAGCCAACATAATGGACGATGGTTAGTAACCACGCTGAATGGGCGCCTGTAAAGATTAGGTCGAAACTTGCCTATAGCCCATATGATGGCTAGACACTCTTTTTTGGTGACTGAATAGCTGGCTTCTGCTTTTGTGAGTGCATAGCTGGTGTAAGAGACGACGTACTCAACAAATCCGGGTTTACGCTGGGTGAGCACAGCACCGAGACCAACTCCGCTAGCATCCGCACTCTAAATAAAAAACGGCCGAAACGGGAGCAACGGCTGTTTTTACTCCTTCAGACCGACTGTTACTCTCCGAAAAGACTAAGCGGAACAAGATGGCCGACTTGTTCGAGAATGGGGAAGCAACTATATTCATCTAAGTTTGTAAGGGAGCAACGGAAGGAGGAACCGCTGTAAATGCTCTCGTCACGCAACGGTTACTCCCCGGCAGGACACCGCACACAAATATGCATGCCGCCCACATTGATATTCATGGGCCAGATTATTGTTTGTTCTGTGTGCCAAACTTCACCAAACCAAAACAGTGATTTATTTTAGCATTCGCAGATAATAAGATAGCAGCGCTGGCTGAACACAGAAGGCCTGAGAATACAGCTACGGCAAGTACCTAACACACGCAGCAGCAGAATGGAGAGTTGGCACGTCAAAGCTGACCGAACGATGAAACACGGGCAAAACAGCGATAAAAAAAAGCCTAGACACGCCGTTCGCCCGCGAAGGAACGGTGTTAAAGTCGATCAAGCACCGAAACACGTGCATAAGGAGCCCCCCCCCTCTCCTAGATATATCGGAGAAGAAAAAAAAAGCGGACCCAGACGCGCTTTTCATTAGCCGTACACTTAGTAGCACGCTTCACCGTGTAGTTTGAGGGCAGAATGACAAATCTGCGCCATCTGCGCCCACACGACAAGTGTGGCGCTAGTGTAGCAAACGATGTAAGTTACAAAGTAATTTTTATTCAGTGTTTTTGTTCACTAGCACCTAATAAATATTACACTCAATTTTTTATATTTAATTATGTGTTTTAGTGTACCTCAGTTTTTTTATAAGTGTATTAGGAAAACACACTGAAAGCATTGCGCTGACGCCTGTGCTGCCACTGCTCGACGTTTTTTTTTTCGGCGCAACTAGGTTCGCGTTCGCACTACTCATATTCATATGGTCTGTGGTCGGCGAGCACATGGACATGCGAGCTTGTGAGCTATGCTTTAATCGTGTGTGTGTGTGTGTCGCAGATTTGCGTTTCTACTTATTCGTAATAAAGGTTAGTGCATATATATCTTTATGGAGCGCGAAGTTGTTGTGGATTTTGCTGCTGGGTGGAACAAACACATCGTAAACACGTCTTCAGCTATCTGCAAGCCTGTTCGCTCGTCGGACAAAGGACTGTGCATGCATCAGCGTGCAGGTGAGTGGCATTTTCAGCAACATTTAATGCTCATACAATACATTGCTGAGTGGTTGCGCTATTAAAAGAGGAATGATTTGCTCTTTCTTATTTACCGTATCCATTGCAAGCCGTATCGGACTAAATTACCTCAATTATTACCACCTGCATACCCTCTTGCTTCCCCTGTCACCACTGCAGTGCCAGTGTACTTTTGCAGTTAAAAGTTCATTTCCGCAACACTACCTTGCTTGAAAAAACATTGGGGCAGGGTTGTAGCTGCCTTCATACTGGCAATTTTCTACCATTGGCTTTATGTAACGTTAACGGCTGAGTGTTGGGGCCTTAGGCCGCATTTTTTAGAGCTGTAAAGTGTATGTATATCAGTAAGTGAACAAATCATTGTCGCATCACTTCACTGGCATAGCCATGCGGTGGCGTACAGGCTTTTTTAGACCTGGCGTAGGGAGCCCAATATGACGATCATATTTGCTTGCCCGGCCTCCGAATCAGATGAGCGGACACCGCCCTCTCCCCGCCCGCCTAAAAAAAATTAAAACTAAAACCTGCCCTCATCACTGCGTCACTTGCTTCACCTCTACGCTGAACTTATTATTTTATAAGCGCACCATCAAGCGAGCACTTTACATATGAAGAGAACAGTTGGAGGAGGAATGACCCAAATCTTTCAGATTTCTTTAGTCATGCAAAACCTTCGCAAAACGGAAAATTGTAAAAGACAATCATAAATGCTGTATGTTCTCGTTAGCGTTGTCATTATTCTGCATCATGAAATCTCCGATGGAGGCGGAAATGTTGTAGGCCCGTTGCTGAGATTTGGGTGCACGTTAAAGAACCCCATGTGGTCGAAATTTCCGGAGCCCTCCACTACGGCGTCTCTCATAATCATATGGTGGTTTTGGAACGTTAAACCTCACAAATCAATCAATGCATCATGAAATCTTTATGTGCTGTGAAAACTTGGCATGCCGTTGAAGTCAAATATCGACGTTAATACCAATCGACGAAAATTTCGACAACCTCAATAACGCCGTTTGAGATTTGTCGCATGCACATAATTAGGCTGATTCCCACTTGGCTGTTCTTAACCTGACTTCGTTGCTACCAAATGAAATAATATTGATGCATGTCTTTTACTACTTTTTTTCAGGGATATGACACAAATTTTGTTATACTTCAGATAAAGATGCTCCCAACGATGCTAAAGTACAGAAAGCAAGTGAATTTTGGTAAGTGCAGACTTTTTGTACTACGTATATGAAAGCATCGCTTTTTAGGGGCAAACTGTGCATGTGTTGGCCAGAGAATAGTTAATCATGCCATATGGTTACACTGGCACTGACAATTTGACATGGCTCCGCTGGCCCGTGTGTGTGCTCACACTGTTACCGTTAAGATAAAATGTTTATGTTTTCATTGCAGGGATTGCTGTTTGTACTAGAAATTTAACTGCCAAGATTTGTTTATGCTGGTGCTCCTAAAAGTACGCTTTCCTTATTTACATCTATTTTGGCTTGCACAAAGCGTAACACTTGGGCCCACATTAACAAAGCTGTCCATGCGCAGACCTTCATAACAGCGTTTCTTGACTTGCCTTTACCCTGTTTTCTGCAGATGTTTCATGGGTTTAAAAGTGCCACAGCATGTTGAACTCCCCCACTCTGAAAAATTCGCGTTCAAAGTTCTGCAAGAGTGGGCTTAACTTTCTTGTGCACCTCCTTGCTGTCCTAAGATCCTGAAGTGTTATGTTCTTACTAGAGGTGGCAGTGTTTCTAATGCTTGTATTTCCATCACATTGACCAAGTATGCGATCTTGGCTAGACTGGTAGCACGTCCTCAGCAAATGTCTTTGTGGTACATGTACAAGGCAGTACAAAAAAAATAGGCAGACATTCACACCGGGAGCTAACTTCTAATAATGCTTTTTTTAGAAACCATGGTGCGCTTATTCCAATTTGTCTAACAGAGCAGTAACCTGTTTGGCTGTGAACCAACAAGACGTTGAACTAATTAAAGCTTCACATCTTGTTGCTCTCAGATATATATGTATTGGCAAGCTATCTGTGACACTGTCAAACAAAGAATCAAAATATCTGTGCATGCCTTAAGATATATTGCTTCGTTCACATATTTCGTGGCTGTGACTCGCCAACCGAGTAAACAAATGCACCCTAGTTTACTAAATTTAAAGCATTTTTTGAAGGTAGCACGGTCTACATTTATTTGTCTATTGTTTTGTCCAGCCGTTTGCGTCAGGTACAAAGAAATATACTGAAGAGTATCATGTAGTCTCTGCAAATGGTTGCTTTCAAGTAGGCTCTGCATTCTTGGCTTGTGCCTACAGGTATTGCACAATTCAAGACGCATCAGCGTATGATAGAACAGTAGAACGGAGAGCAACTATGTGCACGAGCTAAATAAGTATTTTAACATGAGCGGACCGTACGTGTTATTTGCCACACACATGATCTCACATAGAATGCCCATTGTTGAATGGGCTCATAGAAATGTCACTCAGCTGTGTATAGGAAACAAGTTAACTTAGCCTAAGGGTATCTTTAACTGCTACAAATATGCCTTGTTTAGGTGCTGCACATTTTCTTCCAAATTTTGCTGTCTGAGACATCATGTGAAAAGCGTCTATCACATCAGCATTTATATGGCTTGCCAAGTAACGTTTGGCCGAACCTTCCTTTTTTTCACATTTCGTTTTGCAGTAGACATCCTAGAATGTAAGCGCTGCTGCAGTGTGTGTGACTTATTGTTATGTATTGATTCTGGCATGTTTAACCTCACACTTCTATTTTTTTTCTTGCAGCAATGAGATGCTTCACATATGCCTGTGGTGACATTCCGCTGCGCTAGCCTGATGGAAATACCAGCTGCGAAACTTGAGTCCTTCAGCATTGGAAAAGTTGCCCTTCTCTCACCAATGATGACACAGACTGCCCTATGCTAGAAATTCAAGATTGTTTCTCCACGGATGACGCAGAAAACCTTTTATGTATTATGGTGCTTGTTTAGTGCTGGCTGTGGTGTGGCGAAGTCTACTTTTACGTGTGGTCACATGTCGCCTCATAAAAAGAACAATAAAGCATTTATTTTCCTTTCAATATTGTCCACTTTTTGTGTTAGAAGCACCCAAGCAGTCCTCTTCCAAGGAGCTCTCGCCATGTGTTAAGCATGTGAAAAGCATACTCGAGATAAATAGTCCTTTCCCCAAGGAGTAACTGGAAGCAGGTGCAGTTGGTTTTCAGAGAGTAACTGCGAACACGTGGGAGGAACGGTAAAGAGTAACTGTTGCTCTTAGAAGAGCAACTGGTGGGAGTAATGGTTGGTCCGCAGGGAGCAACTGGTGAGAGTAACTGTTGGTCCGCAGGGAGGAACTGGAGGGAGTAACTGTTTATTCCCCCGAAGGAGGAACTGAAAGGAGAGCAACGGTTCGTCCCTCTGCAGTTACTCCTTTACGGGGAGTAATGGGAGTGGCAATGCAATTGCTCCCTGAAAGGAGCAACCCCTATACCCCTGTTGCTCTCTTTTGGCTTAGAGTGCGTGTGTATTTCCGTCGGACCAAGAGGATCGAAATGTCGCAGTGTAGGAGGTGACATTAGACTATGGTGGAGTGTGGCGAATGCATCATCACAGGCTGACGACAAACTTGAAGGGTCGCTGTTGCCGGCAAGAAAGTCAGTCAAGGGCGATATGATGGGGGAAAAGTATCGAATAAAATGACGAAAATATGAACGTAAACAGAGGAAGCTGCGAAGTTTTTTTAAGGTGTTCGGTTTAGGAAATTCGGCAACGGCACGGAGTTTCGTCATACCCGGAAGAGTGCAATCTGTAGATACAACATGGCCCATAATTAGGAGTTTTCGAGCGCCGAAGCAGGACAGGTGAGGCAAGTAAGCACTGTCTCGAGGCACTGAAGGTGCTTTGGAAAGTCGCTTGAAAATATCACGACATCGATTGCGGAGCCCAAATGGCATGACGTTAAATTTGCATAAGCCATCGGGGTAGCAAAAGGCGTCTTCGGGCGATCGGCCTCAGCCATGGGAACCTGCCAATAACCTGAGCGCCAAGGTAGTGACGAGAAGAACTCCGCGCCTTGTAAGCAGTCAAGGGCATCGTATAGTCAAGGGCCTCAAGTCAAGGGCATCAAGGATAGCGGGTAAACATCTTTGCGCGTGATCTTATTCAACCGGCGGTGGTCGACACAGAATCTTATTGAGCCATCCTTTTTCATGACTAGAAGAACTGGGGAGGCTCACGGGCTGTTAGAGCGCTCAATAACGCCGCGCTTCAACATGTCGTCAACTTGTTCCTCGATTATACGACGCTCAGATGGCGATACCCGATACGGAAGCTGACGTAAAGGAGCGTGAAGGCCGATGTAGAATTGGTGACATACTGTGGAAGCACGGCCCAAAGTCAGTTGCTGGTGATTGGAGCTGGCGCGGAAGCGAACGAGGAGGGCGATGATGTCAGCACGCTGCTGGGCCGTAAAGTTGGTGTCGATGCTGTGCGGAATTGCGTCGGTGAATGACGGGGAAAAGTGTGACGCGCAGCAGTCAACAGCGTCAATAGGTAGCGTAGTCGAGTAGTCAGGAACTACACGTGCACTCGAGGGATCATTGTCATCGGCAAAGCCCAGGCACTCTCCGCACAGCAACTTGGAAGGCGAGGGAAACGCATTTGAAACAATAATTACACTTGATTCAGCGTAAATGTTCAGATTGGCGAAAACGATCAGGAAGCATTTGCGGCGAACAGCGGTTTAAAAAGGCGTAAAAAAGAACAGTTGAACCACTATAGACGTCACAGGAAAGCGGAACTAGGGCGGATGAGAACGGGGGTATCGAAGTGTCGGCGGCAACGAAAACTTTTGCAGGTCAAATGGGCGAGTCGAGTGAAGCAGCGTCGCATAATGGCGCGAACTCCACTTCGGCGCGAGCACATTCGATGACGGCATGATTTGTGCAGAGAATGTCCCAGCTTAGTATAATGTCATGGGAACACTTCGGGAGCACTGCAAACCCGACGACATAAATATTGTCAGCAGTAGTGACACGTGCTGTGCATGCAGCAAAAGGGTGAATTTGTTGCTCGCTCGCAGTGCTCAAAACGAAGTCGTAAAGAGGTATTGTTAATTTTTTTAGTCGACGGCAAAGTTTTTCAGTCATTACAGACATTGCGGCGCCAGTATCGACCAATGCAAAAACAGGTATAACTTCAATTGCGACAGCAAAGACGTTGGACGGTGAAAAACAAGGTCTTGTGGAGTTCGAAAGATCCGCAGTTCTTGCCCCCGGAACTGCGACTCCTAGTTTTCCTCAGGGGCAGGGCGAGGTCGACGTAGCATAGGGAAAAGAGAACGGCGTTGAGGTGAAGGCAACCGGTGTCTGTTGAAATTCCGGCGAGGTGAAAATGTCTCCTTGGTGGCAAGATCACCAGATACAGCAGGCTGAGTTCGTGGTGGGGAATCATAATTGTTCGGCCAGACGTCGTCACGCAGGAAAATCTCACGCCGTCGACAAAATTGCGCCACGTGACCCGCAATTCCACAGGCGAATGGGGTGATTGTCTTCAGTGCGCGAAGGGTTCTGAAAGCGTCATGGTGGTGGTGACCGGGAGAGAATACGGGAAGCCTGGTACATAGGCTCAGTCGGTACGACAAGGGGGCGCGTGGACGTGGTCGTTCGCGACACAGAAACGTGGGCACTCGCGACAGGCGGATGTCGGGTTCCGTTCAATGCTTTGGCATAGGTCAGTGGAGCAGCCACAGATGGTGCGTGAGCTGTTGGTAGCACCGCGGACAATTACTCCTGAACTACTTGTATTGATGGCGCTAAAGTAGATGGGGCACCTTCGGAGGTATAAGGCACGAGGGACAACTGGCGTGCGACCTCCTTTCGTACTCGTACAGATTGCTTGATCTCGAGAAGCGAAGTGGTGTGGTCTATAGCAGTGCCAGCTTACCATAACACGGAGATTGTTGCATATGGCGCGCTGGCACAACGAGTGGTGTCACAGTGTTTTCAGAGCTCGTAATAGCTCTGACAAAGTTGCATCACTTCCGCTACCGTTTGTGGGCTTTTGGCGACAAGCATCTGAAACGCGTCGTCAGTCACGCCTTTCAGAATATGTTTGATCTTCTAGGCTTCTATCATGGCCGAGTTAACACGCCGGCAAATGTCGACCACATCTTCAATATAACTGGTGTATTTCTCACCATTCTGCTGAGCCCTAGTACGCAAGCCGTGTTCGGCCTGTAATTTGCGAAGCGCTGAATGGCCAAACAAATTCGCAAACGCCGTTCGGAAGGCCTACCCGGTGGGGAGGTCTCTCTCGTGATTACGCTCCCACAGACAGGCGAAGTTGGTCAAATAAAATTTGACGACAGTAAGCTTGTGCGCATCGTCCTACTTGTTGTGCTTGCTCACCCGGTCGTATTCCTCGAGCCAGTCTTCCACATCCTTGACATCGGTTCTACTGAAAGTAGGGAGATCGCGTTGCCGAAAGGAGCCGAGACAGACAGGAGCTGCAGTAGTTGGAGCCGAGGTGGGCGCCTGCTGATCGTCGTCCGTGGACATTGTAGCAACTGGAGGCAACATACGGTTTCGCAATTCCAAGATTATGGATTGATTTGTGGGGTTTAACGTCCCAAAACCACCATATGATTATGAGAGACGCCGTAGTGGAGGGCTCCGGAAATTTCGACCACCTGGGGTTCTTTAACGTGCACCCAAATCTGAGCACACGGGCCTACAACATTTCCGCCTTCATCAGAAATGCAGCCGCCGCAGCCGGGATTCGAACCCTGTTACCCAGAAAGGCAGAGGGTATCGCTTATCTTCTTCACTACACTACGATTAGGCATCACTTGGAACGCCGACTAACTCCATACCAAAAATGACTGATGCCATAGCGACGCCGTTTGAATACGACGGAATGGGGTAACGAGCAACCTAACCATTACTCATCAGTCCCGAAACAAAAAATGGTCAACTAATTTTGTTACCAAGTTTTGGCAGATCCCACGGACAGTGGGAATCTATGATATTCTAAGCACATATGCGGAAGGTTGATAAGTCACTTTAAAATGAGCACGGCGTTACAAAGCGGAGGTAAATCAGGCCGTACATGACTTATTCGCCGTGATTATCATGTTTGAACGTGTCACATACCTTCGTCATTTATTCACGTCACGACACTAAATTTAGTATGTGGGGATCTAGCGCAACGGCCACCAGCGCATCATGAATGGCGCAGTACCCTTTGACGTAACGTTGACGCGCGTGCACGTTTGGCGCAGGAACACTGCCCTAGCAACGGGTGCACTCTATAGTCTGACGCCAGACGTGACCAGCGTTAGTCAGAGCGGCCAGGTGGCAAATGGCACGAAATGCGACAAAGCGCAGTTCGAGATGATGACGTTACCCAGAGAGGACTGCGTCTGTCTCTATTCGTGACGGAGTGACACCCGCCGCGCTAACACGCACATGCATGTAAACAATGCAGTGCGACGCGTGATTGTGAGGATAAGGCAGGCAGATCAGCACCTGGCGTGGCATCACCATCGTGACGAGACGATATGAACACCGGTACACACGCGCGCCTGGTCCCGTCGAATTGTATTGGTGCCTTGAGTGAGGGTAGTCATGTTCTTACATCACACGCATCTCATGATTTTCATTTGTGCACCAGTATTATACCTTAGTCATGCATCTACATCTCATAATACCAAATTTGTTATATGTGAAAATTGACCACAAGAGCACCATGAGCGTGGCGTGTAGTCATGACTCATGACTTACATGACATGCATGTGAAGATTTCTATGTTAGGGTCCTTCACGTGCGTTCGCCATGCAGTCATGTCATACCATACCAGTTCTGCAACATGTCATGTGAACTATACCACCGTGAGAGCTGCAACAGTATGAAATGTATATCATAACCTTAAAAACATATATATTATGATTTTCTTGTCATTACTAGTCACATGCCCCCGTCATGGAGCCACGTTGTGCCATACCAAGTTTCGTATCGATACCAATATTGAAACGGCCAGGACAGCTAAAAAACGTAAGCGGCTAGATAGATAGATAGCTAGATAGATAGATAGATAGATAGATAGAGAGATAGATAGATAGATATACTCAAAGCCACCAAAGTTTACCGAGAAATGCTTCGCATTTGAAAGAGCAATGAGTGCGATGGCATTTCCAGTCGATTCATACAGTTTACTGCGCTGCGGCCCAGAATTTTGTTAAAAGAAAAAAAAACTGGCACCGGCATCATGCGACTGTTCATGGCGGTGGCTTCCGGGAAACCAACGGCGGATTTTGGTGGCCTCAGCCAGGCGCCCTCAATGCGCCATACAGCTCCCCCTAGTTATGGTCAGCGACTGATTCTTGGTAACCATAAGCGCAAATGACTTCGCTAAACAACGAGTCAACCGGGATCTTTGGGGACTTATTCAAAACAATTCAATTCAACTTTATTTCAGGTATGCCCTGAGGAAAAATAGGCTAAAGGCTTTGATCGCCTGCCCATAGGAGTTCGGCGCAGGTACCTGATACATAAAGCAAAACAGTAATGCTTATAACCACATGTATACAAAAAATAACTATGTATGAAATGGAGTGGTAATGAGATGCTACGACAGTGGTCATTGCTACAGTGTTACAAAAATACAATGGTACAAAGCCATAACGTGTTGAAGAATGTTACGGAAACGTAGAAACTGTATATTTACTGCCCACAATAGTTAGCATCTTAAATTAGTGCATGAACAAATGTTCACCGACATCAGTGGTTTTGAGATGTGTCTTCAAATTTTGTTTTATAATTTTTGCGGAATCAGTCCTGCAGAGAATGCCTCTGTATATACTCAGGAAATTTCAAATATAGAAATGTGATTTGTGCTTTTCCTAAATCGTCCTCACTTTAGGCAGTCGACGCTCTTTATTCCTTACCTTATATATGTCTGTTCAGTATCATTGTTTTCTGTAGAGGCATTTTATTGTGTATATACTGCATATTTAAATAGGTAGATCTGGTTGGAATTTATTATATTCTAATTTCTTTTGCAGAAATTCCACGTATCAACATACATAAAAATTGCCATACTTGGCCTCATCAGGAATTGGGCATAACAAGCCATATATGAATGCTCACCATATGTGGCCAGATATGCCCAATTTCTGATCAGCCCATATAATGAAGGTGTATATATGGCTTTACAGAGCCATATATGGCTGCACATAATTTTATATGGCTTTATTTGAACACTTCAACAGATGGCCATATATAGGCGATTTCCATACATACATAAATTCACCTTGATGATGGTATAAATAAATAGTCTCACGGATAACACCACAGGTGTAATTATTACGGCATGATAATCAATGGTGCCCAGTGAATTTAGCCTATATCCATTTGCTCACCTTATAAACTTTGGTGTCGATGGTTTATATGAAGATTGATGAAAGATCAAGTTTATTTAGGTTTAACATATGGCCAGAGTATCCAGTCCTGGTTTAAAGCTCTGAAAGCTGGGAAACGCAACAGAAAAAATTGTGTGACGTACGTGTACACACAAAACATACTGCTGCAGGTGTGTGGATTATATATATATATATATATATATATATATATATATATATATATATATATATATATATATATATATATATATATATATATATATATATATATATATATATACAAACCGCGGATGAATTCGGTAAAATATCAGGTGAGTATAAGAAGATGTTAGACAACAGCACGAGAAGGCAGGATTTAATAAGCACAATGAAGCCAAGTTCAATGGCTTATGGGTACGTCACGAGGACTCCATGGTGATGCACATATGGCAGCACCATGCTTGCACAAGCATGTTCCTCTTTTAGATGCGGAGCATCTTATACTCGCGCCTTGTAGTGCGCCGTCCGCGCCGTCCGCACCGCTTCTCGAACATTCGACAGCTGACGCGCGCGCATGCGCCGTCGCGCCGTCGCCCACTCTTCCACCATCTGTGCATCCCTTCCTCTTCTACACACCGCGCGCGCTTCACTCCTCCACCATCTGTGCACCCTTCCTCATCTACACACCGCGTTCGACATCTACAATTCTCCTGATTCTCCAGTGGACGCGCATGTGGCGTCGCGCTTCGAGAACATTCAACAGCTGACAGTGCATGCGCCGTCGTGCTGTATATATACTCAAGGTCGACGCTCGCTCGCTCAGTTGCCACTCGTCGGTTGGTTTGTACGGCGCGTCGACGTCCAAGGTCGCGGTGAAATGAATTCCAACGAATCCACAAACACAATGATCGACGTCCCTTCGACCAGCGCCGCCCTTTCGCATACGTGTGTACGTGTTCACTCATTTAACACCCCCTCCTACAACCACGTTAACCAATTTAGCCATCGACCCAAGTAAGTCGCAATTTAACACCCCATTTTACAACCACGTTAACCAATTTAGCCATCGACCCAAGTAAGTCGCACTTTAACACCCCGTTAACCAATTATATGGTCCGCATCCTCCTCAGTGTTCCCCCGAGGGAAGCTGCGGGCAATTTTTTTGTACGTACAAAACTCGCGAACACAAAATGTTGCAAAAATGACTAAATTCATTGTAGGGCTGCACTTTTTTCTCGGCTCGCAGCTCAGCGAGATTTGTGCCAAACGAAGGCACAAGTAGTTTTTCTGAACACTCCTGGCCTTTCGCTGTGGCCGAGCTTTTCGTGAATGCTGTAAATAGAAAATCAATCACATTGACATGTACCATGATGTGACGCAATTTCATTAGATTAGCGCCGCAAATGAGCTCTATTACATTTATTGCGATACCATCTAATGATGAATACAAGGTCTCAATAAAAAAATAATAATTGATTTTGTCGATATACTTTCAATATGTGCATATGGTCCAACCCTCCTACAACAAAAAATTTTTGGTTATGCAGTTTAAATGTTACTACTTCAATCAAGCATAAATTATACCTTAAGTGCAAAGCAAGTTCAGATAATAGAGCTTCACATTAGCACAAACATATGTTTACCTATAGGTGGCCTTATGTTTACCTAAGAGGTGGCCGTTGGGTCACCGGCTTGTGCATCGTTTTGGCCTTCTGGCCCTTCATTGAGCACGTCAGATGGGCATGTCTGTTGAATGTCGCTGTGAGGAGCCCCGAGGAGAAAGTAGTCACTGTCTTTGCAGAACTCTGCACAGCGTGAAGTGCCCGCTGCTGGAAAAGAAGAAGCTCCTGGGCTGAAGTTCTACAACCTGTGGAAACATATAGAAAAGTGAAAATTAGGCCAAAATCATGCAGCTCACAAGTGTCAGCTTTTATCAATTATTTATGACGGTCTATCCGTAATCACGTGACAACATAAAGCTTGCCTCTCTGGAAATATTGCACTATCCTGCAAGACTCACAGTCAACTCACACAAAGCACTTTTGGGGCGCAAACTATTGGAGTCCTTAGCTATAAATTCTAGGAAATTGTTTTGTTATGCAAACATGCAGATAATAATCAATAGCACCATCTGTATGGCAGCCAGCTGGGTTGTGGCAGCCCGCTGGTTTCTTCAAGAACAATAATTTTCTAGTGCATTACTAAACCTTTTATTCTTATATACGTCCTGTCGCACTGTAGCTAATATTGAACACTTGTAGGTGTCATCCACTGGCCAGAACGCAAGCTATATAGCTCTGATTCGTTGATTAATGTCGCTGACAGTAGGAGGAAACAAAAATGAGACATGCATAGATCACACTACAGTTCTGCCATAGTGCACACATTTGTGACAAAAAGAAT
The DNA here is from genome assembly GCF_043290135.1 of Rhipicephalus microplus. Taxonomy (NCBI): domain Eukaryota; kingdom Metazoa; phylum Arthropoda; class Arachnida; order Ixodida; family Ixodidae; genus Rhipicephalus; species Rhipicephalus microplus. The sequence continues at coordinate 193,972,517 of NC_134703.1, forward strand.
AGTAATACTTATTTTAGATCGCACCCCTAAAGCCCAATATGACGCCGTAGTGAAAGTCTAGCTCTCAAAATTTGGACCACCTGATGCTCTTTAACTTCCATGGACATCGTACGTACCGTAAGCACTAGCATTAAATATTCGGACAACTGTCAAAGTAATGGGTGAAACGTAAATGGAGACGAGCGCATACGTATGTCATTGTCCAGCGGCACTTAAGGTCTGCATTAGTGGTTAAAATGACTCTTTTTTCTTTCCCTTGAGTCTAACTTTATTGTAATTCTACCATCACTAGCAAATCATTTAGTTTGGCTGATAATGTCACAATACAAAGTTTATAAAACGGTGAGAACACAAACACTCATGTGTGTGTGTTGATTCGTGTCGTTTTGTCGTAGTCAAGCTTGTGTCCGATAACTGCACTGGATAACGAACGGTAGTGTGATGAATCAGCTTGAAATCCCAAGTAGAACCAACACAAAGTCAAAGTGAAAATAAACGGCTTGTACATCCGGAAGTACGGCATATATAGCATAAGTTCATTTCAGCGCATCAAGCCCTTAATGACGATATGCCAAAAGTGTGTCTACTTTTTGTAACATAATTTTCGTTTTAAAAAATTTATTTAAAGAAGAATCACGACGAATATACGTGTTCAGGTAACCACCTGCTTTTAGCTATTGTAGGTCAATTATTGAGAACGTTACTGAGCCAAAAACACATGTCATACACGGGTCTTTCTGCCATGCAGCTTGGAATGTGCTTCTTCGATAATCTTTAAATTACACGCCCTTATATTAGGTAGCCTGATGCATTGTAACTCATGTGCTGTTGCATAAAAAATGGAGATATTGATGTTCGAACAGAAGAGTTCTGGACGAAAAATTTCCTACATTAACAATGAGCTTTCACAGTGCTTCTCCTTGCTGTAGATAAAGAAGTGTACCAGCCCCCCCCTTCACCCTTCAGAACCGCAACAAGCTGGTGTAATGAAGAAACGGCCAGAAGGACATGTAGACACCACATATAATAAAATATTTGTCGGAGAAGGAGGCTTTTGACCTATGTATTGTCATTTTCAAGGAAGGTGCCCTTGGCATGTCTCGGCAGCCATCTTTCTGTGCTTTCGATAGTTGTTGCCATAGCCAAACACAGTGCCATCGTAGCCTGTCGATCTGTTTTTATCCGTTATATCAATATTCGGACGCACAACTGCTTTTGCGCATAAAAAAAGGAAACACATTGACCCTTATGCGCCGCACAAGCAAAACGCAAAAATCTACAGCAGCGGTGGTGGCCAAACAACTGGTGAAAAGAAAGAGTGACAAAAATGACCGCAGTTTCCCCAGTGGGAACACTGGTTAGCATGCGCAGCATATGTGTTGAACTGCGATAAATGTGGTTTGTAATTTGCGACATGCGTGTGTGTTATGAGTGAACACCAGTGAACACGCATGCACGTATGCTGCGAAAGACGATAATTACTGCCGAGACGATTTGGGTATTTTGAGCAAGATGGCCTTATGGTCCGTAAAGTGAAGGGTGAGTGGGTCTGGTTGCTGCGGTCGAAGGTCGAAATTTGCAAAGACGTGGTCGATGCGCGTCCCGTGAACCGTGGTCGGACTATGGAACGATGCAATTCATTCTGAATGGTGCCGATCCGCGACAAGTTGTTCTTGAACCAAAGTCGATCACACATCTTGCAGCTGTGGCTGAAGCTCTGGTCGAGGAAAACGTGCTTCAAGCGCGCGTTAAGCGTGGCGTACTGCTTGGCTTGCGATATGACTGGGCACGCTAATGTACAGAAGGAAAAACTAGCAAACATACTCATCAGAAATTTTTAACAGAAATAAGTTATCTATAACTTAAAGATATCGTTACAAAATTTAATAAACAAACACAGTTCATTAGAACAAATATGTACATGAATACAAGACAATATAAAGTCACAAAATTTTAGGGATCAATGGGACCATCATTTTTGTCCGTTAAAAGTTTTTTGTTATTTTTTGAATGAACTGATGTTTACCTGAAGTGAATGAAAAATGTTTGGTTATTTATTTAGAATGCCTGGTATACGTGAGCTTAACCGTTGGTCACCATAGTTTATGTGTGATCTAGGTTTGTATAAAAGCTCTTACGTAATTTATATGGTTTTGTTTGACGTATTATGTATCCAAAAATAGAGATGTACTTACTTTATACTGTCATTTTATCTCTAAGCATAGCTTGTGTCTGTAAAACTGACTTATCGGTAATATATTGTGGCTTTTTAAACTTGGTCATGTGCTTTCGTGGAGTGGAGTGCTAGATATTGCACATGTTGCACGCTTTTGTAGCACTAATAGAGAATTCAGATTTGTGACAGTCATTGTTAGCCACACTGAACAGCAGTATGTTAGTCGCAAGTGTACTAGAGCATAGTAAATTTGTCACTTGATATTAGTTGGAATATAGTAACTTAGCCTATTTAAAATGCCGATTCTTCTGCAAAGACTTTTTTATCGTGTCTGTGTAAGAAGTCCACGAAAGTTGTTCGTGAAATAGACTTCCTAGTATTTTCATTGTTGTTGTTCGCTGAATCTCATTGCCCTGGAAGTAAATTGGCGCGCATGGAATGGAAGTTGCCCTTCTCGCTTTGAAGAACATATATATTGTTTTATAGATGTTCAGTTGAAGTTTGTTTACAATTAACCAAACACTGAGCTTGTTCATCCACATAGTGGCTTCTTTATATATTTCACATACGTCTGATCCTGCAAAGAATACGTTGGTATCATCGGCATTTTATAACCCTCAATATTTACAATATCAATAATGAATAGCAGAAATAGGCCAGGTCCAAGGATGGGTCCCTGAGGGGCACCGTACATAATGTGTTTCACTTGTGAGTGTATATTATTTATAGTTGTATATTGTTTTCTATATGACAGGTAAATTTCTATTAGTTTGGTTGTAGTACCCAGAATAATGTAGTACAGAAGTTTACGTAAAAGCAGATCTTATTGTAGGCTGTCAAATGCCTTCCTGAAATCAAAAAATATTCCTAGTGTATAGATATTGTTCTCAAGTTTCTGTAGAATGTATTCTTTAATATTGAGTAGAGCAGATTCAGTAGACTTGGTTAGCGGAATCCAAACTGTTCTTTTGCAATTGTATTGTTTGCAGTGAGAAAACCTGTAATCCTCTTATCGATAATGCGCTCGGCCATTTTCGCGAATACACAAAGTACTGATATAGGTTTGTAATAATTTAGATCGTCAAATGAACCCCCTTTATGTAATGCAGTAAATTTAACAACTTTCATTTGATCAGAAAAAGACCAGACGATAACATCAAGTTATGAATGTGCGTGAAAGGAATAGATATAAAATGATTGATAGCCTTTAACGGCTTCGGCGTAATGTCATCAAAGCCAGAAGCACATTGTTCTTTTAATGACAATTTTTACCCCTCTCGTTGGTCTGTAGGAAAGAGGAAAACAATACATGAGCAATTTCTGGCTATATAGTTATCGCAGTAAGTTTCTGTGTTGTTCGCCGTAAACTGACCAACTGTAAGAAAGTGTTTGTTAAATGTGTCAGCAAGTTCTGATTTACTCATACCGAGTTTTTTATATTGATTCCTCTTGATTCTTTTTTTAATATTCAGTTCATTTATTGTATTAAACAGGAGGCGTGAATTTCATGAATGAGCAGTAAATTTATTTATAAAGTATTCTCTCCTATATTCTTTTCAAAACATTGTTCACGTTAATGCGCATTTTTTTAATTATGCAAATTGTTTGCATATCTGTATGATAAGGTTGTTTGGAATAGCTTATTTTAATTTACTTTTTTGTATAATTCCACTGTCACCCACGGCTTTCAAATTCTTTTCTTTTTCGGTGCTCAAGAGGAAAGCACTTCTCATTAATGGAAGTTAAGTATTTGATAAAAGTGTTGTAAGATTTATTAGGATCAGTATCTTCTATAATCGGGCTCCAGTCAACTTCAGCGATTAGGTTCATAAATAGTTCGATATTGTGGTTCGAGTAACTCCTGAGGAGTACTTCAGCCTTTCTTTGAAACACACGCTTGCCAAGTAAGAAGCAGTAAATTGGAAAATGATCACTAATGTCGATAGTAATCGTACCTGCTCTAACATCCACAGGATCGGAGCTTGTGATACACAAGTCTAATGTAGTTTCAGATGCAGCTGTTATTCGGGTTGGTGAGGTACTTAAATTCATACAGCCATAAGCTTCGATCATTTCATTTAGGCGTACAAAGCAGGGCAATAATGTATAGTGATACATTAATGTTAAAATCCCCCACTACAACAGTTTTCAGGCGAGAATCTAAAAATCTGTTCAGTAGTTTCTCAGTGAAATTCAAAAAACTTTCTATTGAACCAGAAGGAGGGTGATAAACAACATAGAAAATAACATAAGCACATTTTATTAATATACACTCATAGTTATCATTTACGGCCTTAAACTCTGGTATGATTGTATACGGCAGGTTTGTATGGACACATACAGAAACACCACCACCACGCTTTCCGATTCTACATGCAGAGATACACTCATAGCCATCAATCATAATGCAGTCATCTTCTGATGAGCACCGTGTATAAGCAAAGCAAACTAAATCAAACGCATAATTGATTTCAGACAACAGCATGCTCATTTTATCAAAAATGTTTTCTCAAGCTTCTAGAATTTAAATGAAAAGCAGAGAGTTTAGAGCCGCATCTTTGAGTCGGAATATGGCGCAAAATATAGGATATGGAGAACGACATCTTGAGACAGTCACCAGTGAAGTACATACATATTACAACAGTTGTCATGATAGGGGCATACCCTCTCTTCCTCAAATGGCCTGGGCTTTTTCACCAGTTGCTCGCATTAGTAGCACATTTGCATTGGCATGCCATACAAAAGCAAAAGCGGATTTCTTCGCCCGTTCTTTGGTCATTCCGACCAACGCGCGCACTCGTCGAGTCATGTTCTCACATATGTATGTGCTACTGCTTTCATTTTTTAAGAAACGCCGCTTTGAGAGCCATTTGTCTCTTGTTTCCTGTTTCACAAAGTGAACAATTATACCACGTGTTTTTCTTGGCTCAGCGGGTAGCCGATGTACGGTTTCGATGTTTTTTTTGGGGATAGGGGTGGCAGTAGAATTTTCTTCGCAATTTTATTCAGTTTAGCCATTAGGTCCTCATTTTCGCTTTCCTTGACACCATGAATTTTTAGATTCAAACGTCTGCTACGGTATTCTAGCTTGCCCAGATCCTGTGCCATCAGAGCTAGATCCGTACCAACCTTGCTCTGCTCTAACTTATCGACTCTTCGCGTCAAGTCTCTGGTAGCTAATGTTTGAGCCTGAAACACTCACTCAATTCATCGAATTTGTTTGACAGATGTTGCAGAGCTGTTTCCATGGCTTCACGTTTGCTAGACAGGACAATGAGTGCATAAGTTTTAGGTTCTAATCAGTGGAGTTGCTGGTCTACAATGCTCTCGGTTGGCATCTCTTTCTTATCGGTTCCGGTTTTCTGACCACCGGTCTTGCACTTATCACACTTCCATGTTCTTTTCTCCCGCTTTTTACTCGCTTCTTTTGAAACGCAAGAGCATGCACCTAAGTGGAACGCGAATTTATATTCGCAGCAAACCGACAGTGGGCTTCCATCTTCTAGCTCAAGGCAGCGAAATCAGCAACATACTTGTGAAAAGTCACTACCGTTCAACACTTTTAAAACACACCAATGCTTGTGAGCAGCGGCAAAAAGCGGAATAATATCACGAAAATGATAGTTACCAACTTGTGATCTTCGGAGCAAGTTTTAACGCGTTCTCGCTGGTTACGCCGCTGCTGGTGGTTCACGCCCCTTCAGACGTTCGCTTGCCGCATCGGCATAGTGTCTCTGTAGCAGCCAATGACGCTGATAGCACTCTCTTTTGCTGTGGAAAAGCATGATGCCAATCCAAGTGGCCAAGTATGCGGACCCAGATCAGCAGTCGGTTAAAGCTTCAGTTCCTTCATCTGTGAAATACGGAGCAAGTTTTAACGTGTGCTCGCTAGTTGTGCCGCTGCTGTTGAATATACACACAATCAGCAGGGATTACAAAACATCAGCGAGTGAGCCAGTGTCCTGAGACTAGCGTACATGATGGTTCGCACAAAGTGTGTCAGCCGATACCATAAAACTTGATACCTTACTTAAAGTACAATTCGAACAAGTGGTAAAATGAAACAAATTTATATTTATTCTTCTTTAGTTTCAGTAGAATGGGAGTGAAGTGTGAGCCTGGGTTTTGTGCAAAACAATTTGTGCAAGCTAGTAATGACTGCACAATAGATAGAAAACAACTTACACTTTTTAGGGGGTCGGCCATGGCCTGTCTCTTATATTTTGCAATGTGTTCATTCATTCGACTAATTAGCCCGGGACGGTTCTCTGAAACAGGTATTACAAGCATGAATTTTATGGGAAACAATCCTACTGACAACTCTATCACTTAACGTGCATCGTAACAATAAAGCTACTGAGTTTGACTGCACTCCCACCAAACCAGTGTCAAACCTGCAGTATTGAGCAAGTACAATAAATGCAGCAAGGTCATAAAAAAGGCATACTATGTTACGTGTTCACATGTGTACCTTTTGCAACTCAATCTCCCGCTGAGTAGGTAAAAGCATCCCTAATACTTTTTGACCAATGCGCACAACACCTACACGTCTTACACATTACCAGCAACGAGTACACATGCCAGCACACTTTTTTCGACAGCATAGCTGATTTAAACAGAGATTGATCCAGCCGTCATTTCTGAAAACTCATCGGGTATGAACCAACGAAAACAAGCTTGGGCCAAGTAGCTTCTAGCACGGCATGACCTCTATCCTGCGTCAACGTCGACATCGACCAGACGGGCTGCTGCTTCAATGACTTAGGCAGAGAACATGAAAGAAATCAGAAGAAGAACATGAGTCGCCTCATTGACCACTGCACTGCGTGTTCGCATCGTTAACTATGATTCCAATTGGAAAATATCCTAGGCAGAAGCGGACAAAAACGACTCGGAAAATATTAGAAGCACTTTTTATTAGGAAAGCAAGTGAGCAGTGCGTAAGCGACATTTCCATTGTGCCGTGCATTGCTGAACTTCAATTTATTTTGTGCCTTGTTTTTTATCTAAATTGTTTATCGTGACGATGTGCCTGCGCAATTGGTCGGATGTATAAAGGTGTGTATCTGCCTTCAATAACATCACTAGTTAGTGTGCACCTATGCTTATTTGTTTTTTATTGCATACCCCGTTTAGTTGCGTTACTCAGGATGGTTTTTATGTCAAAACACTAACCCTTTAAACAGTGAACTTTTTTTATAGCAAAACATAACTATGTATAAAAGATATAGCAATAGGATGCGAAAGAAGTGAATGAGGAGTAATGTAATGGTGAGGAGAAAAAAAAAGAAGGGGACAGCGTACAGCGTGGTATCGCCTTGTATAGTAAAGTTTGGCAAAATGGTAGGAAAGGGAAGCGAGCATGAGGAGTACTGATGTAGAAGTGAGAGTGTAAACCATAGCATAGCCATGTACAGTGTAGCATAAGCAGGTGTGGTTAAGGAAAGTGAGGGTGAACAGGAATAGAGAAAAGAAAAAAAGGAGAAAGTGAGATATACAGAGATAAAGAAAATTGTGAAAGAAAAAAGACGACGTTGAAAGAGATGAAGAAAACAGAATGAGATGATGTAAGAACTCAATCTGCAATTGCAGGGTGGTGACACTTGCACCGTTGTTTATGCAGATTTCACAGGTGGGAACTAGCTCTAATATATCTTAGATAGCAAAAAAATGAGCAACAATTATATGAACACTAATTAGATTGCTTCACTATTTGCAGATATTAGGTATAATTACACAAACATTAGACATATTGCATGCCGGTTAGACAAAGAGGCAAAGCACGTGCCGTATGAAGGCAATGCTGCCTTTAATTTTGAACACCATTCAATGCCTGGTCATTGATTCATTGTGGGCAAGAAAGAGCCAAGGAACAAGTCCATAGGCCCGTCTGGTATAGCGACATGCTGGAGATATTCTTTCTACACAAGCACAAGTAACATTGACAAGTTGACGCATTAGGATGCTTAAACGTTTTCGGCCAAGCTGCCGCACACCTATTTTAACCCTCTAATGTCTAAGTTATGAAATAGCTGAGGAAAAAGAAAATTGTTTTCAATTTCCAGCTTTCAATAGCAACCTTTTAAAGGATGTCACAGTAAAGGTACCTAAAATCCACCTTTAATGTATACTTTTACGTACGTGGCAAAATCTCCACATGCCACGGAAGCTAGGAACTCGCTTTGAAAAACGTACTTTTGAACTAAACTACATGTCATGTGCCATGCCATTGTTCATTTGCTGTGCCACACACAGCAAATGAACAAAATTATTGAAGATAGAACTCCCGTCAGCCATGTGAGAAAGAATGAAGTGAGCGCTCTCCCACGTGCTTCGCACTCTCCGTTACCAGCTAAAAACTTTTGGTTCAAGCATACAATAGATTGCACAAGAGAGCGCTAGAATTTTCAGGCTAAAACCTACATTCCCCATAAGTTCTTGACGGCTTGCAATAAAGGCGGCACGCATTCCGTGACTTGCTTGCTCAAAATTTTTTGGTTATGTCGTGAATTCACGACGGTAGGCAGTGAAGGGTTACTCCCATTGCAGCTGACTATGTCCATACCAGTGACTTTTGAAAAGAAAATTCTTAGGGTAATAATGAAATAAACGTACAATATACCAACTCTAACCCGCTTTCAGGTATAGTGAACTGTGGAAGCAAGCAGAATGTGGTGCCATTAACTTGACTTTGTTTGTATCATTTAAATAATTGCAACATATATTACAGCAACTTCAGCCATTTATCTCACAATGAAGATGCTGCAATTATGAAGCGAGTTTCAATGGAGTGCCACTGAAGAACAACACGGGATTTGTTAAATGTGATTTATAAAATATTGCTGAAAGATGCTATTGCGGATGTTACGTTTGTAGTGTAGTAAGCAATATATTTGTCAAACGTACGTATTTCCAAGTTTTGAGTTCGAGCAAAGGGTGATGGATGACATAAATATGAATACCATGAATAAATCATAAGGCCTTGTAGAGCTAACGCCATTTTCAGTGCCCATGAGGCACATTTTGGTATGAGAAAAGGTTGCACCTAACAGCCGCGAGCTTACGTAAATTCACATTCCTTAGTTGACAGGAGAGTATCAATGTGAAAACGGGCAAGTTTATTTATTTATTACCCTCATGGCTTACACGAAGCGTTACAGAGGGGGGGGGGCTACATCAATAGAGGATAATAAGGCACGTAAAAAACGGGGAACTCAAAGAAATAAACCAATAGAAAAAACACATGAGCCAAACACGCATGTAACGGTACATTAAAGGCACGTAAAAACGGGGAACTCAAAGAAATAAACCAATAGAAAAAACGCATGAGCCAAGACACTCAAGTAATGGTACAATAACAAGTATGAGGTGAGTGTAATCAAAACCTTGAAAACACACTGCTAACAACAATACCAAGTATAAAGTGAAAACGACTGAAAACCACACTGCTAAGAAGCAATACGAATAAATAATACAAATATAAAGTGAACATAGGCAAGAACTAAATAGTAGATCGCAGTGGAAAAATTTAGAGTTGACTTAAGCACACGCACCTTCATATAATCAGCATAAAAAATTATAAGCAGGGAAGGCGTAGGGGTGTACGCTCTAGATAAGGTTTGTAAGTGCACCGCGAAAAAGATGGGTGTCTGCGATAGTCACCAATGAGGCAGGCAGGTGATTCCAATCAGCGCACGTCTTCGGAAGAAATGAACTATTGTATGTTGTTGTACGCTGAAATGGAATGCGAACTTTATGATGGTGGTCAACACGAGCAGAAGTATAGGAGGAGGATGCGGTGAAACGGAATCGAAACAAATGATTGTGATAATATATTTCATGAAAGAGGCATAGTCGAGAAAGCTTTCTGCGAGAGGCAAGAGAGAGGGAATGGTAAGTGTGGCTTTCCCGTTAGTAACGCTTTCAGTGCGGTGGTAGTCGGAAAGAATGAAGCGAACCGAGCTGTTTTGGACACTTTGTAAACTATTTATTAGGATTACAAAACCGAGGTCCCAAACAGAAGATGCGTATTCTAGGTGATATCGAACGTAAGTGAAATACAATTGTTTTTTGAGTGAAGGCGAAGCAAGGTGGAAGTTTCGTTTTAGATATCCAAGCATACGGTTCGACTTTTAAGCTATGTACTCGATATGCTGTTTCCAGGAAAGATTATTAGAAATATGTATACCGAGGTATTTGTATGAAACTACGGAGTCAAGGGGAACAATGTTAAGGAAATAGTTTGGGCAAGACGATTAGTTGCGCGAAAGTCTCATTGATTTACATTAGGAAATATTCAGATTCATATGCCAGAGAGCGCACTAACAAGTGATAATATCGAGATGAGTCTGTAGTGCAGCAATATCTGAGTTAGTAGTTTGCTTGCGCTACACAACACAGTCATCTGAGAAAAGACAGGTAGCACTGGTTATATTACAAGGAAGGTTATTTGATGTAGATTAGGAAGAACATTGGTGCTAAAACAGAACCTTGAGGCACACCAGAACTAACGGGAGTTGCAGGCTAGTTTGTTTCATTAGCGAGTACATACTGAGTTCGGTTAGATAGCAACGCAATCAACCACCTCAAGTTTTGAGTATCAATGTTTAGCCGACTAAGCTTTAGTATTAAAAGTTGATGGTTTGACGTGTCGAAAGCTTTAACAAAGTCTAAAAACACACAGTCGGTTTTGAATACAGAGTCGAGAAATGAGTGCAAATCGTTATTGAAGGTGAGAAGCTGCGTTTCACACGAATAATGTTTTCTAAATCCATGCTGGGATGAATGGAAAAAATTATTCGATTCAAGAAAGTTAACCAGGTGCGTAAAAATGATATGCTCAAGAATTTTGCATAGCACAGATGTGAGTGAGATTGGCCGGCAGTTACATGGGATCTGCGTCTCTCTTGATTTGTGAAGCAGACCTACTTTGTCTGTTTTACAATCAGTAGGTGAGCATCTATCGTTAAAAGATTTGTTGAAGATGAGCTGCAGTATTGTTGAACTGTATTCAAAAGTACTTTCAAAAACTTTTGAAGAGATTCCATCAGTGCTACAGGAAAATGACCGCTTAAGCCCCTAATAGTAGTTCTTATCCCGGCATAGTCAACAACAACAAAATCCATGGGAAGAAGTTTGGGTGTGGGAGGGAAAGGCCCACTAGAAATTAAGGAATTGTTGAATGAGCGGGTAAAAGTTTCGTTAAGTTTTGATGCGCAGTGGTGATTCGGAACTTGCTCACCGCAGCTGTTCAAGAAGGGTTACAATGGTATTCTTTTTACTCTTTACAACGTTCCAAAAGCGCTTAGGATTGGTTTGAAGGATTGACAAAAGGGTCTGATCGAAAAAGAAGAACTTGGCATTCATGAGGACGTTAGAATAAACCTTAGCTTCACGTTTGGCGCTGCCCATCGAGTGGCACTTGGGCATTTTTTTCGCTACGCAAAAAAAAACACCACTCCTGATTAGATGAACGCTTAAAAAACTTGCTATACCAAGGAGAGTTAGAGGATTGCAGCACTCTTTTTAGTGGAATGTATTTGTTTATGAAATACATGTATTTTGTTTTGAAAGAGGCCTAAATTTCTTCAATCGATAGCTTGTTGCAGGCTAGCAAGAAAGTGTGTAGAAAGGAGGAAAGGTCCCCGTTTATAGCATCAAAAGTACCTTTGTTGTAATCCCTATTATACTTAGCGCGACTGCTAGCTCGGGTGAAAGGACCAGATATGGTGAAATGCAATGCATCATAATCACTGAGGCCAGCAATGGGCGTTACTGGTGATGCAATATCAGGTGGTTCCGTGAGGATTATATCAAGCACAAAGACGTTGATGCTGTTACATGTGTGGGATGCTGAACGATCTGACAGAGCGTGAAATCTGAGGAAACATTAAAAAAAGAAGCAGCACCAGTTGATGCGGGCTTAGAAACGAAATCGAAGTTGTCCCATGTCAAAAAAGGAAAATTGAAATCACCGAGGAAAAAGATGGGTACACCGAGGAATTGCACAGAAATTTGATTGAGACAGTCATGAATGTTTTCGCAATAATTATTGCAGGACCCAAGTGGGCGATAACATGCACCAAGAACTAGTTTTCTGAAGAGAATTTTTATACAGCAACATATAATTTTGATATTGCAAGTAAGCGACAGTGAAAAACAGTCAAATGTATCGTTAACCGCAATTAGTACACCTCCGCCATATCTTTGCTCGTGGTCGTTGTGAAAGACAATGAATTTTTTGTTGCGCTGAAGCAATTCAGAAGTAACTATTTTCTCTTAGAGCCAGGGCTCAGTAAGTACATTACTGTCAGTGTCACAATCAATAGTTAGGACAATTAATCTGTCTCTTTTAGTATAAAGACTACGTATGTTAGTGAAAAGTACGGGCCCTTCTAACGTTACACCGCCACCCCTCCTGAATCCCTACTTCATTACCGAGAAAACACGGTCAGAGCGAGTTGCTTCTGGGCACGAATTATCTAGGTTTTGGGAGTCCCCTTCAGTACTCGTCGGGTGAATTGCATCGTCGTTCGGTCATATGTGTACTATTGGTTACCAAAAAGAAGCTTCTTGTGTTTTACCTTGAAAGAAGCTTTTAGGCTTTAAGCATACTCAACAAGCTTTTTTGCGCCAAGTCAAGTTGCAGGACAAAAATCTAAACTAATTCTAAAATCTAAATCATCGAGCGATGATCGCGTAGCGAAAACAAGTTCCTTAATTTTGTTTGCAGAAAATTTATTGATGATAGGTTGATTCCTACCAGGAGTAAATCCGCCAATTTTATGTGCACGGGTAATGGTACCCGTTAGAATCTCAAACTTGAGCTTTTCGGCAGCAAGTGCAACAATCTTCTTTTCTGAATCTTGCCATGTTTACGATTTGTTGTCCATAATTCCATAAAAAACTAAGTTGTCTTGCCGAGACCGATCCTCGGCGTCATTCATGTGCTTTAAGGGTTGCATTATCTTTTTCCATGCGCTGTAGTGCTTGACGTGTTTCGTCTGTGTCAAGTTTCTAGCTATCGTAGGTAGCGAATTTTGTTTCAAGTGCCTGTAGTCGTTTGTTATTATCAGATATTGACTTAAAAATAGATTATTGTGCGTTTTTCAGTGCGGTGATAGCCTGCGACATGTTAGATTGGTTCTCCTCAATGCGGATTGAGTGCTCGTTAGTTGCTTTTGTAATATTTAAACATTGCAGTCATGGTTTCATTTTCAGGTCCCGAATTTTCCTTAATGTGACCACACAATAACGACATAGTCACCGAATGGGTCAAACAGCATTTCAGGGCATAGAAGCGCGACTTTAAAGTTTAAACCGATTGTCTGACTTGAAACAGTTAATAATTATAAAGGGTTGACCAACTTGCGCAAAGAAGACGACTCTTGAACTGTTGGCCATTCTAGTCGTGCCTCCATCCCCACTGATGAGCGAGCACGCGAACCCAGCTTTTAAATGCACGGACGGAAGGATGGTCGATGTCACTACGGCTGCGCGGCTGAAGATGCGAAACTGGTGCGCAATCTCGGTGGTGTTCGGAGAGCACAGTGACGCTGTGCAGATAGGCACGGGTAGTAGTTCACCCGTCTGCAGGCTGGGCCCCTCGTCGAAGCGTGTTGCGGGGTACCGCACCGACCACGCAAAGAGGCCTACTATCTGCGCAAAGAAGACGAGTCGTGAATTGTTGGCTATTCCAGTCATGCCTCCATGCACACTCAAAGTTTGGTCGCGATCAGGGCCAATCACGATCATATTTCTCGGTCACGGTTAACAAAAGTCGCTGCTACACTTTGCACACCAATACACATCAGTTCCGGTGTAGAAGTCAGCCAGATCACAATGCACAGGTGTTCATCATTGTCTCCCATTCTGGCTTGACCACAGAGTGTCCATGTGACGCCTTAATTACACTGAAAAGTAAAGCATAGAGGCCTGACGCAATGAAAAAATCCTAGCAATAGGAAATACCGCAGGGGCCAACGTGGTGTGGGGCTGACATTGTAGAAATGCCACCACTTATACCGTGGTCACATGGTCACTTTTGCTCACGGCGATCGCCGATCCACATCAGGCACTGCTACAAGCGATCAGTGTATCCATATTTGGCTTCCAGGTCGTAACTGGGCTGACATGAGCGCTAAGCTGGATCCAGATTAGATTTGGCCGAGCAGGAGTGACCATCGAAACACGGTCCAGATCGGGATCGAAATGGCCGGTGTGACATCAGTATTTGTACGTTAGAAACCAAAATTCAAGCTTACCTGGTATGGCAATCAACGAAGCCCAAAACAACCCTTTGTCTCACCGGCGAACTTGCACCTGGAATCCTTCGCAAGGACCATCTTCTCACTCACGATTCGAGTCACTTTAACAACGTCGAAAGTTGTTCTCTTATCCGCGTCGCCATCAAAACGTGCTAAGCAGAACTGCACCATTTATATTATGAAAATAAGTGCAGCAATGCAACAAAACACGTGTGGCACTAAAATGCTTTTAACCACTCAGAAAGCGGATTTAATTCATCCTGTCTTGGCTTTTAAATGATTTGGTCAGAAAATAAAATAGAAATATGCATATGAGAATATTACACTAAAATGTATTTTCTTTCTTTTTTTAAAGAGTCAGAAGGTAAATACTGTAAATGTTGAAAAAAAACGTGCGCCAAGAATTGACCATATCCGCCAATCTCTAAGCTGGCTTTCCCGAAAAGTTGTTTTCCAACCAAGAGGTCTCGTTCCGAGACTGCTTTGCTCACTCATTGTGTTTTTGCTCTGCCCCAATCCTTTCTTTTTACGAGCTACAGCTGCCTATTCCCCGCCATGCGATCTGCTGTTACACCTTTCAGAACACTGTACTATGGTTTCGTTCGAGGTGGGGCAACTCCACTGGACAACAACACAGTAAAAGTCGTTTTGTCGCACCAACGCATTGGTAGCACTCACGTGCCTTCACTGAAATCGGAGTGGGGAAGGCACAGTGAGCAAGAAAGCAGTCTGAGCAAGAGAGCTTTTTTGTTTTTGTTTTTCTTATGGTTGGAAAACTACTTTGCAGGTAAGCCACCTTGCATATTCCTGCAAATGGCGAATTAGATAAGAAAATGTTGTGTCTTTTTTGTTTTTTGCAGGAGTGGGGAGTTGGAACTGCTGTTCAAAAATAGCCGGTTAGAATGAAACACATATGACAGGTTGAGATGACATAAACGCAGGTTAAAAAGCGCAGAACTTGAGGCGCATTGGCACACCGAGAACGCTCCCCCCTCCAGTCTTGTTTGGATTTTTTTATCAAAATTGTAAAGATCACCACTGCCGGAATACGGAAATTCCATGAATTGTGTTGCTTTGGTCGAAACGGCATGTGCATGTCAAGCACTATCCCTATAAACTTCGTGAAGACGATGAGCAGTGACCGAATTCATGAAACACTGCAATGCGATATAAGAACTGTGTGTGAAAGATGAAGCTTCGTTTATTAGCACGATTTCAACTTTATTAAACATTTTACAAGTACTATTGTCTCGTAAGATGTAATAAGACTATGAATCTATAGTTTCAAATGTGGACCATTTTCTCGGCGAATCACATACACTCATTTTGAACGTTTTTATCTACGCGTCTGGATGCTATCGTGATCCCCTCCTTAAGTAGATCGAAATTGAAATGAAAGGGTAAGATTGTTTGACGAATATGACTGTCAAGTCGCGACATGAACAGCGAGAAACCCCTGTCCCGTATGGCGTCAAACCCTTTTCAACAGACTCGTGTGCAGGGTACACACCCGCATACCATGGGCCACGGTAGGTGCGTATGCGCTATTGCTAGGTGATTGGCCGTTTATATCGCCATACAAAGCACGCAAGAATCAACATTGGTAAAAGAAATGTAAGAGGGTTGAGAAGCCCACATCGGCAAGGTTAACCCGACGAATACAACGAATTAAAATCAGGATTCAGCACAAACCAAACCGAACTGCGTTACAGGTATATTCTAACAAATAGCAAATCCTTGAACTTCTTACAAAATGGGCCATGTAGGCGGGCGCAGTGTCGGTGCAACGTCGGTTGCGACTGCATTGATGCTTATATAAATTTCTAAATAAACAAAAAACATTATATACGATACTTATATGATAGATAAATCATGTCCGATGCATGCCAATCGCGGTTCCAGTGCTACCTCTGCTTTTAATAGCAGTTTAATGAACATTACATTTGTATCCCTATGATTACACAATCTATATTCAAGCCTTGCTCGACCCCGAAGGAGGTCGCTAATGAATGTTATATGTATGATACATATCTATTTCGCACAGTGAAAAGAACATCAATTCGATAAAAACTGCGTTAGTACTGGCTTCGAGGTAAGTTATAAGACACCGTAAATCACCCTATAAACGCCAGTGTAGTGAACGTTCCTGGTAATTATGGATCACGTAAACCAATTTCCACAAGGCGAAAAATTGGCCCATTTTTATAGCACATGCATATTGCCATGATTACAACGAGTGAAGTAATAGATTACACTAATGACGATGCATGAAAAAAATACTTCCTCAATGTATAGCATTATACATTGCATTCTGCGGAGATGAGATTTGTAGAGGCCGCGGTTGCACGCACATGCTCCATATTTGTGCAGTCGCTATCATTCACTTCATAGGCAGCGTGTGCGTGCCGCATCACCGAACGCCCTTTTCTTTTCAACCGATAGAAACACTGTTTTGTCGGTTTCAGTATTCCGCTTGACTATACTTTGCGCAGTCATACATTTTAGTAAGTCATCGGTGAAGTTGTTAACAGAGGAGAATAAAGTTAGGCCGAACTGACATTATTGCATGAAATAGTGTTCCTACCTGAGAAAAGCCGCATTTCATTAATTTAAACCCACAGGAATAAACGCAACACAACAATTATTTGACACTGGCTGCATGCTTTTCAACAAATTGCGGTCCTTGTTCGTCCTTTATTTGTCATGCCACCCGTTTTTCTGTTCGATGAGACTAAGCCGAACGTTTTTACGACCCTGAGAAATATAAAATATTGTAATACATAGACTTTCAGAGTTCAGGTTTCTAAACAATGACGAAATCACTGCGCGAAATTAAGTCACGTTCTGTACGTGGCACGCCTACCATTAAATGATGATGAATTTACAGCTGATATGAGTTGGCATTATTGTTTTTGCTCTGTTTTACTCTATATCATCGCATGCTTCTTATCTTGATCACTACAATAACCGTGCACATTTCGACATACGATACGCCGCTCATCCTCCATACGTATCGTAACGAAACGATTCCTTACTTGTTCCTGCATGCTTTGCAAATGCGTCAACGTAAGTCGCTGAATCTCCTTGATTTTGCTGTAAGCATTGTTGCACATTAGTGAATTTATTTATAGCTTAACCTAATTCTCACACATTCGATTCATTTTCAGGCGTTAAAGGCCTTCCTTTTTTTCTTTTGCCTCAGTATTGTGCATATTCCGGTTCACCTGCAGAAGCTTGAGCACGAAATATCTTGCGCAAGTGTCGAGTTAAGACGTTTTCAAATAAAAGACGGGATATCTAAAGGTGAAACATATTTCACAGTCAAAATGTCTTGTTAGGTGAAGTATTGGCACTGGTCCCCAAACTACAGACTAAAGTTGCTGAACAGTTTGTGTCATTCTTATGGAGACAGAATGTTCCCAGACTGGTCAAGGGACCTAGTACCGTGGGAACAATGAGGTTACCTTTACCTTTTCAAAGAAGGAATTTCTGTCCGCGGAGGGAACGCAAAAGGTGATGAATCCTCGAATAAGCAATGGCCGGTCACGCATATTAGTGTGTTTCCTTCTTCAAACCACACATACAAACCAGAAGAGGAGGTGTCTTCGCTGGTCACGTACGTACATAGTGGCACAATCGCACCTGTCGGGATCTTGCACGCTTCGTCGTCACTTCGGTTTGCGAAACGGCCTGCACCAGGAAACATTGTGTTGGCCTTGTCAGGGTGGAGGCACCGTAGTTAACGTCAAAGTCTGCTTGAGCAAGCTTATGAACGAAGACGCTGTTCAACGTAAGTATTTCTTGCGCCGTCTCTCACTCGGCCTAAAAAGTGCTAGATTATTGAGGCCTTAATTACCGCTTTCAAACCATATAAATAAAACGCATTTCGCGTCAAGAAAATAGCAATCCTGCAACCACTCATGATTTCCGTTTAATCACAACAGAGCTGTAACATTCACTACACTTTTATCGGGAGGGAACAGTGATATCGCCTGACAGTATCAAATCGTTGCACAGGGCCGTGGACACCTGCACGGCCGGTCTGTGGCGCAGCTTGTGGTCGTACCCATTTGAGATATAGGTGCCTACAGACTGATCACTCTTGGCAAGCGCTTCATATCTTCGTATTGCGCTTTTCTTAAACTTAGCACAGCGTTGGTACAAAATTGCTTAAGACTTCGCAATTTAAACAAAGCACGTGCATTTAAGGCCACGCCACGCTGAAAGCAAGCCCATCGTAGAAGCAAGCCTGCGTACGGGGCCGTATAACATTGGCTGCGTGAAAGGTGTCCAAAATGCACGGCACTTAAGCTTTTCTGGGGTGGCAGTTACGTGACACGCTGCAGCCTGGAACGCACATCATAACTTCCAAGTTCGCCATGCGGAATCGCCACAACGTGAACGCCACGTAAAAACGCGAGCATGGGCTGAAAAAAAAACACATCAAAGCGAAAGCGAAACTTCCAGAAGCAGACGACGCGGAGCTGGAGAGGACCGCTAATGTAGCCATGACGACCACCACTCCTCCGTAGCTCTGCGCGTGTGCCTTATAATGCTGCGAGTTTACGTGCATGAACAAAACTGCCTGTGCATGGTAGTCTGAGAACGAAGAGAGCTAGATTTAGAAAAAGTTATTTTGCCGACACGATGGAAGAGTCAAAGACGCTTCGCAACGTGTTGCTTGAACACAAGGAAAGACGCTACGAAAGAACATACTTGTATGCACAAGACGAGTACTCGTCCTGTGTAAACACGCGTGCTCTTCTGTGCGTCTTTGTGTTCGATCATTGCGTTGAAAGTGTCGACTATATGCACAACTAACGAGCCCCTAATCCGGCCATTCTATAGCTGTCAATGCCAAACGGCGCAAGGACAACCGCCGTGCCGATAGCGTCGCTGAGTGTACGTGAACGTTTTTGGCGAAGTATTACTGCAGCGTAACAAATCGTAATGGAGTGTTTGCTTGCACTTTTCATTTTAAAAAACAGATTTGTTTTTGTAGTATTTGTAGTCAAGACCTGGTTAGATGCTCGAGAAAAGAACATTGACGCCTGTGATTAGCGAGAAAAATATTCAAATACAGTAGTTGCATGAAGTTTACCATAGGCAACCATGTGCATGTAAAATATACTATATTTTCTGTAATATCACTGAGTAGTGATGAATTTGTTAAGCGGTCAAAAGTGTACGCAATTCATTCATTTATACCAGGAATATTACATTCTTGTCATGGAAACGAGTGCATCAAAAGAGTGCCACATGTCACATTCCCTGCCAGAGCTGGGACACCAACAGCATTTTGTTAGTAGACATTACAGCAACAGGCAAGACCTATCCAATGCTGTCACTGTGCTGCCTGAATCCTAGAAATATTCCATACCTCTGCCATAAGAAAGTGCGAAACTGATGCACCTGATGCTTCACTTTTAGTGAAGAAGCAGACACACCCTGTCATTGCTCGACAGAAAGATGAATCCAAGCCGGAGACGAGGACCATACAAGCAGTACCTTTCAGATGGATCAAAGTTGGTAAGTAGACTTGAAAAGCAAGCTTTCATTATTATGTTATTGTGCCTCTTTACAGTAAAGATCAGTATAAAACATGATGCTTTACCGAGAGATTACTTCCACAGAAACACCACGCATGAAATTGTAGTGTGTCAAAGAGTGTTTACAAAGAAACTCCACATATGTTTCAAACCCGTGCACTGAGTGCCTTCACAGAATTCATTACGTAAGTAGCATGGTGGTTGCTTTTTGGAGGCAGCAGCTCTCTCGACACTTGGTGCTTGTTTCCACTGGCCTGGCGAAAATATCGAGAAATGAAATCAGTATGCTTTGAAGCACAACACGATAACACAAACATTTTTTTTCCTTTTTTCTGTCTTTGTCTTTCATTAGCGGTGAGTATGTCAAGCTGTGATAAGGAACGTTCTGTTATGTTTCATTGTTGCACACATAGTCTCGCACTACTAAATGTTTTTCCATCTCCTATATCTCTTGCATATGGGTATCGTTGCTATGGCTAGAACTAGTATGCAGGTTAGAAACGCCACAGTAACGGGCGTGCCGAGGATGCATGTATATGCAGTCTGCTGCTATTGAAACTAAACTATATGCTGTCGATGGATATGTGGGGTTTAACGTCCCGAAACCACCATATGATTATGAGAGATGCCGTAGTGGAGAGCTCCGGAATTTTCGACGACTAGGGGTTCTGGGGCCTACAGCATTTTCGCCTCTATGGAAAATGCAGCTGCCGCAGCAGGGATTCGATCCTGAGAACTGCCGGCTAGCAGCAGAGTACCTTAGTCACTGGATCACTAATGCGAGGCAAAGTTATACTATCCACTGAAACAGAAATATATTAATTTTTTCCAGGATTACCTTTAGGCAATATTTAATAGATTTAGTTTTTGTATCGAAGTCAAACCAAGGCATAAAACGTGTAACGTTTTTGGGCAGTACGGGTAAGACAGCTTTGCATTTTCGTCGTCGGTGACATAAAAAAGAGGTGGATTGGGCATAGTAAATGGCAGTGTTTTCGCAGTTAAAATATGGCATTTCTGTCTGTGGCGGTACGGAAACAGTAGCTCAAGTTTCGGGGAGAAAGTTTTTAATAAGGACTTTGAGGAAGTGGTAGCCACAATAGAAGCAAAGGGGGGTGTTGCAGCATACATATCTGATAAGATATGAAGTTAAATAACGTGTCACTTTGTGTCAAAATGGCTGCGATAACTGGAAAGGAAAAAAAAAACCTTTTTGAAAACTAGTTTCGGATTTAGATAAAGTGCATTGAAAGGAAAATAAACGTGACATAGCACCGCCTTCTGACTCCAGTGACGTATGCTTGTAAGGACTAAACCTTTTCAAAGAATATGTCTTGCACTCACATAAAGTTGGCACAGGCACACAGGAACACAGAATACACACAAAAAGAGGTCTGTTTGTGTGTATCCTATCTGTGTCTCTTTGTGTCTGCAGAAATATTTCAAGATGAATGTGTTGCAACTAGGCCCAATCGGGGTTTTGCGCAGAAAGTTTGCAGCGAGAAAAATCATTATGACATAGCACTGCTTTCAGCCTTCCCTCATCTATGCTTCCAGCGGGTAAAACGGAAAATCTGGCCAAGCTTAACACTCAATATTGAAAAAAAATTTAACTTTCCAACCATGTAGTCTTCATTGCTGATTACTGACTAAATCAACATTTCAAAAATATCTTACACCAGTGTTTTTCTAAATTGTAATTGTAGAAGGTTATAACCATTCACAAAAATTAGGTGGCAGTGATCATCAATGAATAATCCTCATGAATAAAAGAGGGAGTGAAAAATAGAGAACCAATTCTCGTTTGAAATGCGCACTGAAAACATGCATAATAATTGTAACATTCTGGTATGCAGCACCACTTTGTGACAGTGAAAGATTATTAAAAAAAGACGTTATTTTAAATGAAAGAGATGAGCTCATAACCAAGTGTGCCCAGAAATAGAATTGACCCACACGGCATAGCCGTCGTCTTCTCCCTGAAGTGATGTGTTCTATTACTTTGATTGATTGATTGATTGATATGTGAGATTTAACGTCCCAAAACCACAATATGATTATGACATGCCGTATTGGAGGGCTCCGGAAATTTCTACCACCTGGGGTTCTTTAACGTGCACCCAAATCTGAGCACACAGGCCTACAACAATTCGACCTCCATTACAACTGCAGCCACTGCAGCCCGGATTCAATCCCGCGACTTGCGGGTCAGCAGCCTTGTACCTTAGCCACTACACCACCGCGACGGGTTGGCGTTGTGGCGTTTTCAAAATGCTGAATTGCTATTGAGCAAGCTGAAAGTAATCATTGTTAGCTGGTAAAAAATATCTGCCTCCTGCTGTGTAGGTATCTCCGGTTTTTAGTTTAGTGTACGTCCAGAATGTGCTGTGCGCAGCATGCACGAATTCTGAGGCTGCCTTCTATAGCCTTACTGGGCGCAATATCCGAAACATTCGATTTACTTAAGAGTCAGCAAGCTTGCCTAGATGATATATGCTATGACCATATCCTTTATAACAAGGTAATGACAATTTGTGTCGCTATATTTGACAAATAAACTGAAAAAAAACTTTTCCCTTTTTTAATTGTGAAGTGGCCTGATGCCTGGACAAAAATGCAAATCTATCGCCCAGTTGTCGGCCCTTTATGATAAAACGTCCTCAGTCTGTCCACTACTTATTTTTGTCCTTTCTTTTTAGTTTACTGCCACCAACACTCTGACCGCTCCTTACTTTTATCGCGGGTATGTTCAGCTTTCCATTGGCATCCCTAGAACACTAGACTTCATGTAAGCTCCTGCCCAAGCATACACCTGGGTGTATATTTCCACATTAAATCAAAACATGCTCCATCATTTCCTTATCTGGTCCATAGCATATACATTATTGTTCTTTATTAAGTCTCGCTCCCTAAGGCAACTCAGTCTCAGTGTAAAGAGGAAGTGCTTCCGCTTGAATTGTTTTAAAATTTACTCCTCCCTATTTCAACTTTGCGCTTTAGGTATAGACTGCGAGCCACTTGTTTCTCCATTGCTGTCATTCAGTTAATCTTCTCAGTCTCTCTCACTTTTCATTTATAGCGATTTGTTGTCGTATCACTTACACTGCCAGTGGTATATTTAATGGTGAGCCTCCTAGATTATTTTCTCCAATGTATGTCAGTGCTTTTTCTATACAAATGACGGAACACCTTCACTGTCGATCTACTCTTGTTCACATTCTTTGACCTCTCTTCAAACCTTATTTTTGCCTTTCCTCAAATCTTTTAGCCTTCGAATGTTGCTTTGCACCATTTATTGGAGAAGCAACAAGCTGTAGGAACTGATACTAGATGACGCAACACATAAGCCATGGCACGAAACAAGTATCTTTTTCAACGAAGAGTAGTGGCTTGAAGTGTTGAGCTAGCTGTATCAACACGAGATTCGAGAGACGACAAAGACCAGGGCCTACTGCAAATCTAAAATTTTTATTGCTACGAACATCTTGTAATACAAACAGAGAACCAAAAAGACATTGCTAAGCGATAACTACAGAAATACCCTTTTTGGCGCTGGCGTGCTTACGTGCCATGAAAGCTGCTTTTTTAATGATGAACAGGCCAATTGGGCATAGGCGTGCGCAGGGCTCTCCTTCAGTTGGGGGAAGGGTTGTAGCAGCGCCTCCTACCTGTCATGTCAAGGTATGGAGCTGACTTTGCACCCCCCTCCCCTTCGAGTCGCAGCGGCCCCCTGACATTATGTCAGTGTGCGGGGCTAGCTTTATGCCCCCCTCAAATTAAATGACTAAAGAGTGGTGCTCCCTCACTGCCCCCCCCCCCCCCATTCGTGCGAATGCCTATGCGTGCCGTAAGTGTGCGAGCAAAATTTTCAGAGCTTGGTAGAACGCGGAAACGCATCCACATGTGCTACAAATGCATGGCTAGATCTATAATTTCACTTCCTAATACATGTGATGCTTTTGCAGGCGATGATCGATGTAAACTGCGCGATAGAAAACACGGACGGGAAAAGACAATAACAAGCGCCGTCCTTGTCTTCCTCCCTTAAGTGTTTTTTACCGCGCAGTAAACATCGATTATGATGCACCAACTGGCCCAATCGTTCACGTTATTTGCAGGCGATCATTCGGACATGTGCGGGTTATACGCACGTAAAAGCCACCACAGTTCAAAATGTTAACACATACGACGCCCAGCACACAATCCACAAATCCGTCGTTGTGCTTCGCGTCAACACTGGGTTCCTGCTTGAAACTCACATTGTCCGATTGCCCTATATACGTTGTGCTCTGGCTTATAAACGATCACAATCAACTGCATGCGTTCATCAATTGGCCTCAGGTTACTTAAGCTCCTAATCAAGGACAATGCCGAAATTCACACGGGCTTCGTTCGCTGCGTCAACCACCGTATATCGCTGTTGGTCACGGCCATCTTCACTCCTTTGGTCTCGTCGAGATATTGCGAGAGATCGAGAGCCGAAGGGCACGCAATGTAAGCGCCGAGATCGCGCATCCCTTGCGTGCGAACGCACGCGTCTGTTTTACGTTCACCACACGCGCAGTCTTGTGCCGTCTCGCCTGTCACGCGCGCTAAGCTAAAACGTTCTCTATTAAAACATGAACTGCCATTTAATATTGCAGTACGACCTTCTCTTCTAATGAATTTCACAAATATTCAGCACTATATTTACATGTTCATCCTCACTGTGTTCTGACACCGGTATCAGTGGCTGATTAATTTATTCTTCCTCCGTTATCCTTGGTATCTGGACTGTGCTATTTACTGACTTATTTTCTTTTTCAACAACAATACACCACTTCACATGCCATGCTTTTATAGTTTTTCATAAATTCTTGCATGCAAAAAACAACAAAGCCACTGCTAAAATTCGAAGAGGAAATGCATATTTGATACTGAATGCATTTTTTTTCTTTTTTACAACCAAGGTTACGTGAGAGACCCTTCATCACTGGGCTATTTCAACATCTGACGCAGCCTCCACTGGGACAGGTGTTGGAGCTCCGGGTGTCACATCACCGAACCATGCCTCTGCCTCAAGTTTGGAAGAATTGTCATCTTCGAGCACAACATCAGATGTCGACGCAACAAATGAGGTAGACATGCCAATGTTCTCAGACTTCGACAGCAATAGTGGACCGGCTAGCTGCTCAACTTTCTCGATAGAATGGCATTCTAATGAGAAACAACTTTATGAATGCAGCAATATCAGTATTGTTGAGGCTTGCCTTGTTCTTCTCGTGCTTTTATTGAAGTTTCAGCTTACAAGAAAGTGCTGAAAGCAAATACTGTCAGCCGTCTCATCAATCTTGTCATCTTCAAACACACTCCTTGACATGACATACAAATTTTTTTCAAGCTTCTGTAAAATTTCCAGAGGGGCACTGCTGTACACAGTCAATTTTTGCTTTGAATTGTCATGAATACTTAGAAGAATCGGTAACTACATGTCCAAACTGTGATCAGGGCTGCCAGAAAAGGGTAGTTTTTTTGCAGATCAGGCTTACAGACGCATTGCAGTCATTTCCAGAAGATGTCATTTCTAGAAGTGGGCAATGAAGCAGCATCAGCAGCATCAGCAGCAGCAATAGCAGCTTCATCATGTTGCCTAAAAGCTTCTTGTTTATGCAGCTCCTGGTTTTTGCTGGCCCCGATGCTTGGTTCAAGAGCACGATACACCCTGCAATGGTCGAACACGTGGCGATCACCGCTAGTTCACTGTGTTACTGCCCTGTTATGCAAGTGCATGTTAGGCATGTGTTTCCAGCGCAAGCCCCTCAGTTTCTGGTGTTGCTGCATATTCCTATGGACGCCCATACCGTCAAAACTCCGACAAGTCACGACATGAGATCGGTGACGTTAAGCATCGGCAGTGCAAATGCTCCGATTTTCAAGAGTCTCGGCAGTAGGCAATGCAGAAGCAGCAGCTTCAGCATGTTGCCTAAAGCTTCTTTTTGTTTGTACAGGTACGTTATCTCGACAATTCGTATTGTATTCGTTCTGATGATCGATTTCTGCTGCTGCTGTGTTGCCCCCATGATTGTTTGAGTAGTAGTTTTATTTGCAATCGTTCTTACGGTATAGATTACCTTGGTCGTCTTCTCGTGTGCGGTGACGTTGAGCTTAATCCTGGTTCCAGAAACCTGTGTTCTCTTAAACGAGCAAGTCTGATGAATCCCTGGCAAGCCCTCTCAACTCCCTTGAGATGTAAGCTTGACTGGTAATGTCTAGTTCTGACAACCCTTCTCTTGTGAAGGTGATCGCTGATTTAGTTGCCTGCCAGAAAAGTATGTGTCGAGACGTATCAGATATTAAAATTTCGGTGAATACTCGCTTCGATACCTTGGAATCGCGTGTGGCTGCTCTCGAAAATTCGCTTTCCAAGGCGCTGGAAGATCAAGGCTCAGATGAGCTTCGCCCTAAGAGATGGTTCACTTAAGGCGCAGTGTTGCCGAACTAACCACGAAATGTGACGATCTAGAAAAAGCGCTCACGCATAAATAACATTATTCTTCATGGTATACCTGAAGATACGAACGAGTCTCATGACACACTGTGGTCCAAGGTTTTGAATATATTCAACAAGCTTTTTCTGCAATGCCCGCGGATGGAACGCTTCCACGGGTTAGGCAGAATGCGCCCTGGACAGTCTCATTCTAATATTATAAAGTTGCTTGAATGAGGTGATAAATTGGCAATGCAGAAAACGCGCATAAGCTCAAAACCGACTGGTATAAAGCTCTCCGAAGATTTTTCATATAGATTGCGCTCACTATGCAAGAAATTTTGGGATGCTTCGGTTGAGCAACGTAACAATGGCTCTAACAATAAAAGAAGATTTGATCGCTTACTCATTGATAATATCTGTTATAACTGGGACAGCGTCATAGATAGCTTGGTTCGAGCTCCTGGTTTTCATTCTATAAGCGCCAAACCGCCAAACGCATCATTTTCATTAGGTTGACAATCCCATTCAACTATTATGCAGCTGGCGCTTTTGAATGTAATGCTAGAAGCATAACTAACAAACTTCCACAGTTTGTTTCGCTAGTTTATTCATCTTCTCCTCATAATATATGCATCACTGAAATATGGCTTGATGAGGATATCCATGATACGGAATTCACTCCTCCTGGTTACATCGCCATCCGGTGGGATCGCCAGTATAGAAAAGGGAGAGGCGTCGCTTTTTTCTTGCGCGCTGATTTTAACTTTAAATTTTTAGGCCCTCGATCCTAATTTATAATCAGTTTGGCGCAGGTTACTAGCGCTCAAACAGAATTTAATCATTTGTGGTTTTTATCGCCCTCCTGATAGCTCCAGTGGCTGCTTCGATAAAGTTTCTCAGTTTATTCATGACCATTGCCTCGAGAGCACAAACTTAATCATTCTTGGCGACTTCAATGTTCCGGGCATTCATTAGCTTTCCCTCACATAATCCATTTCTAATTTATCCATCTGTATCTGAGGGCAATAATTTCATTTCCCTTGTCCCTTAATCAGATACAATTAGTTGAAAAGAACACGTGGCAGAACTCTATACTCGACCTAGTCTTTAGCAGTGACAATCCTGCTAACTTTGGCTTTAAATACGATATATTAGAAGAAATTTCGGACCCTGACGCCATCCTTGTATACATTATTACATTATTTGTCCTACCCCGCATGAACATTACAGCTACTCTACATTTTGGGACTTTAACAAAGCTGATGATACGTTTATCTCTGATACCCTGGCGGATAATTTTGACCATTTCTTGTCACTTAGCACTGCGTCTCCTGTCGACGGTGTTGTTGGTTATTTTGAGACATTAGTGAAATGCTGCATTAATATTTACATTCTATTAAAACAAAAAAGTGGATAACAATCTGCCTTGGATTAACAGGGATATATTGCATTTATTTTGCCGTGTTGCCAGACTGCGTAAAATCAGACATGCTAACCCTGAGCTTCAGGCTTCCTTTGAGAAAGCCAAGACGGAACTTCGCGCTTGCACAAAAAGCACTAAAGACATTTCTTTTCTGTACAACTTCCCTTATTATCTAAATACAATCCTTGCAGGTTCTGCACTTCAGTTTTGCCTAACACAATAGCCAGTTCCTCTTTCAAGATTAATGACACCATTACAAACGATCCCATCATAGTTTCTAATGCATTTACCTTTTATTTTCAGTCAGTTTTTACCCTCGACAATCATGTTGTTATAATTTTTAATAATGACGTGCAAAACAATTAACTAGATGATATTGTAATAAGCACTGAAGGTGTATTGAACTTAATCTTGAATCTCGACACCCAGAAATGTTCCGCTTCTAACGGCATACTTAATTCCTTTCTTAAGAGATACTCCACATGGACAGACCTTTACTTCACTGTAATTTTCTAGAAATTTCTAGACTGTGGTGAAGGAGCATCTTCATGAAAAGAAGCGAATGTGTTGCCTTTGTAAAAGTCTGGTAATAAACAACTTTTATCTAATTACAGGCCATTATCTTTTACACCACAGTCATGCAAGATGTTGGAACACAAGATTCAGAAGCGTATCAATTAATTCATCGACTCCAATGAAATTCTAAGGTCTGCTCAGCACGGTTTTCGTCGTGGCTACAGCACGGTTACACAATTAGTCAATTTTGTTCATGACGTCGCCTTTAACCAAGACATAGAAAATCAAATAGATGCAACTTTCATTGACTTTATAAAACTCCCAACTCTGCTCTTTATTCTAAGTTGCTAGTGAAATTAGAAACCATACTCAATAATTCCCGTCTTGTTTTTTGAATCGCCAGTTTCCTTCATTAACGCTCACAATTTGTTTACTTCAACTCAGTGGATTCATTCCTTGTTGACGTCACGTCAGGTGTTCCTCAGGGATCTGTACTAGACCCAATAATATTCCTCATATATATTAATGATTTACCTCACTGCACCCTTTTTAAAATAAGACGTTATGCAGAAGATTGCGTATTATACAAACCCAATAATTCTGCGGAATATCATATCCGTCTCTCAGAATCACTTTTTCTTTCAGCTCCTGGTGTCAAACATGGCAGATGAACGTCAATTCCGTTAAAAACAGTCGTCATGTCATTTACCAATGAACAGAATCCGTTTTCGTTTGATTATTACTTGGATCCAGGTGGTCAAAATTTCCGGAGGCCTCCACTACGGCGTCTCTCATAATCATATGGTGGTTTTGGGACGTTAAACCCCACAAATCAGTCAAATATTACTCGGATGGTAAACAACTTAAGAGTCTCACAGTACAAATATTTGGGTGTGATTCTGACAAAGAATCTTTCCTGGACCAACCACAATGAATATATCAGCGTGATAGCTCTGAAAAAGATAGGTTATTTGCGGCGTCTTTGGCTAAACTCCCGCGTGACACCAAATTACTTCTGTATAAAATGTTGACTCGCCCTATTCTAGAATACGCATCTGTCCTTTGAAACCCTCACTAACAAGGTGACCTAAAGTTCATTGATAGCGTTCAACGTAAGGCCATCTGCTTCATATGCCGTAACTACAGCCACAACTTCTCACCAACACAGGCTCTGCAATCACTGAACATTGTACCATTATATTCTCTTTTTGCATCGAATCTTTAAAACTATTATATACAGTCATCAACTCCTCTCCTGGCATATTTTGTGGTAACTACATCGCATTTATGGATGAATCTTGCACCCGTAGCTCCCAAATCTTGAACATAAAGGGCTTATTTGCTCGTACTTACACAGTCAAATTTAGTTTTTTCCCACGTACTATAGATTTCTGGAGTTCCCTACCGGGCAGTATTCGTTCACTACCATTACAGAATTTCAGTGATGCTGCTATTTCCCATTTAGAAAATAGGTAAAAATCGTGTTTTCAATACCTTAGCGATGTTTTTTTCTATGTATTGCTGTAATGTATTTCAATTTTATTGTTGTTTTATTGTTGTTGCTCCGTTTGTATTAGTTTTGTATAACTCATCCACTCCTGCTATAGCCCTGCATCAAGGCTGCAACAAATTCAGATATATAAATAAATAAAATGACCAGATTTACAAGTTTTTTGAAAGTATCTAACGAACAAGGAGAGTGACTGTTGAAAGATGTATCAGATGGTGTGAAATCCCTGGTTCATCCCGGTCGTTGTAGATACAATTTCTCACTTTTTTGAAATACTGACGGTGTTCAGGTATACAAGATTTCAGCGAAATCTCTCTGGCTACTTCACTGCATCATACCACAGCTGCCACCCCTCATGCGCGAGAAGTTCCAGATTTTAACTTTCTTGTGGTTTGGAAAAAATCGCGATTAATATATTTCTAAAACCTTTCTTTGCAGAAGTACTGGAACTGGCGACAGAGGCGCTCACCTGGCGGCATCCGGAGACAGGAAAGAGCGTGATTTAATAGGTCACTGCTCTGTTGTCATCTGTAGATGCCATTGCAAAAGCAATGCTGCAAGGCGTTAAGCAATTCAATGGGCTTTATGGCTGCTCTTTTGTGAGCACCCAGGTATGTTCCATTCGCTGGGGAAATAAGGATGTGTGCGGGTCTATCCTACAGGGAGAAGATATTTCTCTAGGAATTGTCGGCGAAAGAGGCAACACACTACACTCGCGGTTCAAACAGGGCAACCTGTAAAAGGTGTGAAAGGGCCCACAACATTGCATCTTTTGTCACATTTCAATTGTGGAGCTAGATTTGTGGTAGACAACATCATTGTGCACTTCTTGGTGTGGTGCGAATGTTGATTTCCTTGCGGTTTGAGACAAAATATCACAAAAGTTCATGGAAGCGAGGTGGCAAAATTAGGTTAATTGATAACCAGATTCTTTTCATTAGGCCTCCAGATTATGTCACCAGAACACCACGGTCAATTAAGCACTGGCGCTATTGAAAAGCAAGGAGGTTGCGGGCATGGCTTTTATTTTATTCATTTTCAATTTAACAAAATGTTCTTCCCGATGGATATCTTTATCACTAGAGCCTCCTTATTAGTGCTATCTACATGCTGCTATCTGAAATAATTACTCAGGAGCAGTCAGATGTTTCTGAGCAGTCTTTGGTGAAGTGTGTGGATGACCAAAAGGTTATGGGGAGAGATTTTGTTGCTTTAACGTGCACCAGTCGACACACATAGCAGATTCTCTGAGAAACTGGGGTCCCCTCTGGGCCACTTTGGCATTCATGTTTGAAGATAGAAATGGCCAGCTGCTTCACCTCATAAAGGGTACACAATCAATTGAAAAGCAGCTTGCTACGTTGGTTGGAGTTTGCACTGCTTTGAGTGTACTTCACAAACAAGTGAGACCTCTCTTTCTGGCTGAGTTTGTATTGAGCAAGCTGAACAGTGTTCATTCTAGCAAAGTTTCAGTACTCAGTAGCACTGTGTTTTATTGAACAACTCGCCAAACAAATGCAGCAGTGAAAGCAGCCCTTACACGTTTTTTCCAATCTACCAACAACGTATCTTGCTACAAAATAGTCCCCTCGAACTCTGAAACTTTCTCTTCTAGTTTATGCACAAACCTGCTTCGAAGGAACAACTCTACAATAATGTGGATGGTTGGAGAAAAACAAATGTTGGCTTCAGTTCATTGCTACGTCGAATGGGAAGGTCAGTGGTTTTTTGGGGTCAACAGGCTTTATAACCATGGTGATAAGCAGGCAGAAATCGCATCACAGCACATTATACAAGTTCGCACGAGTGAGTGCCTAGATGTAGTCCCGGCTCCATCTAAATTTACCAAGTGCGTAAGAGGCTTTGACTCTATGAGAATTTCTCCAAACTATTTTGAGATGGATTTTAGAAGCTCGAGCCTAAGTCTGTTACCCTTTTTAACCTATTTTATGCCCAATGCGTAAAAAAAGACTCCCAATGCTTTGTGATTTATGGTATCTTGTGGAAACTGCTTCGATTTTACGCCTGTCACTTCCTGATTTGGTGACACTATTCAGGCCTATGTCATTCTCAGTCATGTATCACATGGTACTCGCTCCGTCGCTTACTAACCTTCAGTTATCTGTCCTTTGTGTTACGTGGCCTGCCGAAGTGCAGTTTTTTCTTACTGTCAAGTCAAGTGCAGGCCACCCCTAGTTACTCTACAATAAACTCTCTCCCTGTTTTTATATATCTTAATGTTATGCCTAACGGTTTTTATTCCTTTGCACGACATGTGATTGATAGTATATGATTACCTATAAAGCAGCGCACAACGACAGCTACAAAAGAAATGATAGGGACACCGCCACACGCTCAACTAACTTATTTCGCAAAAGAACATAGTTATTATACAACAAGACGGTTTGCCACGTGTTACAATGATGTTCAGGCTATAGCATATTTTCTAAAAAGCGCACTTCGCAATCGCTTAAAGTAACCGATGCTTGGCTAATGCAGTGGAAGGCCTCGATTATTCCCTAGTCACCTGATCTCTGTTACTAGAAAGTATTTCAGTCTCAGAGAACACCAGAGGGCACACCCCAAGTGATGCCGCCTTATGTGTCGTGTGCTGCTTCATAAGTAATCACGAACTATCACCAACTTGCCCAACTTTCGACATTACTGATTCTTGGCTTGTTGAGTGTCTTTCTTGTATGGCCTATTGCGCATCCACTGTCAGTAAACAGTCATTGGTACTTAATTTTTACTTTAGGGACAGAGATAAACTGTCTGTCACAAGTAGGGTACGTGTGGCCTAGGCCCACCAGCCTATTCTTTTCCCTGGTGAAGTTTTTCTCATCATGGGGCCCTTGTCACCAGTTTAGATAAGTATGCATACTCTTTTAGAGACATAAAAGTGGACAGCTAGTCACGAAATCATTCACTCCAGTGTTCACCATTATCTTTGTCTTCTGCACATTCATATTTATTTCTATCTTAATTTATATCATTTTATAATGCCTTATGTATGTCTGCTCTGTCACTCAAGTTTCTTGGCGATGTTTTGAGACACTTTAACTGCTTTTTGCTCGTCCATTCAACTATGTTCAGATGGGACTAAATGTTTGGTGTTAAATCCCTTTGTGTTTTGAACTGTTTGAATTTATTTGCTGAAAAGAAAGGGTCATCGTTGAATTTGAGCAGCCTCATGCGCCATGTCTTGCATATGAGTGTTTCAGTTTTCGTGTGTCATTAGCTGAAATTAGCCTTATTGGTGTTTTGGTGTTCTGAACTAAAGCAAAGCTTCTCTCACAGTGATCACATGTTTTTTTATTGTACTTGATGTACCAATGGCATTGCGATTGCAGAAGGATACATTTTTTATGGTACACTTATTTGAAACTTCTCTCATAAGAATACTTATATATTTATTTAGAAATATATATATATATATATATATATATATATATATATTTTAGATGAAACATTAAGGTTCTTTTTGAAGTTTACACTACGTATGGTATTATGAACAAAATTAGCGCCATGTTGAAGTGACCATTATACGTGATGTACCGCCAGCTTTGTGAATGCCAAAGTGTGTGTTTGTACCCAATTTTCATTTTGAAACTGTAATAATTTATTTCATGATCAGTTTCCTCTCATGCTACGAATGCTGTTTTTGGAAGAACTGCATGCAGTAAATGTTCTGCATAACGTCTTTTTTTTAAATTGATGTAGGAGCGCACTATGCTAATCAATAATAATAGCGCATATCACAGGATTGCAATTTTAGCTGCACAATAGGTGCTTTTCACAAGTTTGAAACCTGTTTTAAAGTTTTCTTAGAAGAAGAAATATGTTGTTTCGAAAAGGGTCTGTGATTTTGTGCTTATTTCAGAGCACCTTATTCCCACCACGATTACAAATTGGTAAAATCGTCTTAAAAACAAACTCCAAGTTTAACAACACCCTTAATTGTTAAATGTAGAATTTCTGCATTGAGTGCTAACATATTGCCTTCGTTCAACAACTGATAGGCCTTCATGCTATTCACTTGTGCTCTTTATTGTGGCACAATGTGCTTGTTTGATAATATCTTATTTAAGTCTGCTCTATATGTCACTCACTTTTCTTTGCGTTGTTTTGTGACACTTGAACTGCTCTTTGAGCTAATTATTCCATTCAATATATATATAGCTTCCATTATGTGCCCACAAGCCTAAAATGCATGAATATATCTAGTCAATGTGGCTTTGATTACTGAAAAAAACGGTGATGTACCAATTGCACACACAGTTTATTGCAATAGAACATAGTACATTGGGCCAATAAATGTGTCACGTTGCCAACAGCGAAGTTCTAAATTGTCTGATTACTCTCTCATTATTCATATGTACAGTTTTATTGCTACAGAACTGTTATATTGCTTTATTATAAAACTGTCAATTGAACATGCCGATACATGTCAAATTGCTTATATACGGATAATACATCATTAGCAAAACATTACACAGCCCTGATTACTAAGATTGAATTAGTAAAACTTCCCAATTGCCCATTGATTTATACTATAGCATACAAAGCACGCAAAAAGGTGCTTGCTTATATTCCTATTAGTTCATATGTATACAGAGCAAAATATCATTTATTGATGATTTGACTAATTAAAAATATAAGGGAGTAAACTTCACACATTTCTGCTTCTCCAAGTATGCAGTATTTACTTACAGTTATATCGTGACAGCTAACAGATATATCTATAATGTTGTAAAAGCGAAATATTTCTTAGCAACTTTCAGCGACTTTGAGCGCAGCTATCTATCTATCTATCTATCTATCTATCTATCTATCTATCTATCTATCTATCTATCTATCTATCTATCTATCTATCTATCTATCTATCTATCTATCTATCTATCTATCTATCTATCTATCTGTTTATCTATCTATCTATCTATCTATCTATCTATCTATCTATCTATCTATCTATCTATCTGTCTATCTATCTATCAATCTATCTGTCTATCTATCTATCTATCTATCTATTTATCTAGCCGCCTACGACAATTAGATCTCCTGGCGGTTTCGATAATGGTATTGACACAAAACTTATTATGGCATAACATGACTGTATGAAGAATATAATCTACTAGTCATAACATGAAAACTATGACATGTATATCATGTATGTCATGAGTTACATTTCATGGTCCTGCAGCAATTGCGGTGGTTTTGTTCACATGGCAAGTTGCAAAACTGGTATGGTGTGGCATATTTACATGGCGAACACAAGCGACAGACCCTAACATGAAAATCATGACATGCGTGGCACGTAACAACATGACTACATGCCACGCTCATGATGTGCTCACGACCTTTTCGCTAGCGTCACATATAGCAGATTTGGTATTACTCTACGTGAATGAATGACGAAGGTATGTGACTGGTGCAAACATGATAATCATAATATGCGTGCCACGCAACAACATTACTACATTCCACAGTCATGATGCGCTGACAGCCATTACGTTAGCTTCACTTATACTAAACATGGTATTACAGGACGTAAATGGATGACGAAGGTATGACACTCGTGCAAACATGATAAACATGAGATCCATATCATGTAATACCACGACTACATGCTACGCTCATGCTGCGCTGGCGGCCGTTTCGCTAGCTTCATATATGCTAAGTTTGTTATGACGTTACGCCAATGGATGACGAAGGTATGTGACTGGTGGGAACATGATAATCATCAGATGCGTGTCATATGAGTACATCACTACATGCCACAGTCAAGGCGCCACTGCGATTCGACGTATACTTGCAGGCGCGCGCCACGCTGCGTTGCTTTGGAAGCATGCGCGTTTCAGCGCGTGCGGCGTCCCTCCGTCACGAAAAGAGGGAGACGCAGTGTTGTTGTCTGGGTAACGCATTGGCGCAAAACGTAGCATGTTGCCTTTCGCGCCGGTTGCCGTCGGGCCCCGCTGACGGCCGCGCTTCACGCCTGCCGTCAGCCTATATAGTGCTCGCGTTTTCCAGACGTAGCGTCACTGTGCCCAGCGTGTGCACGCGTCAATGCTACATTAGAGTATATTGGGCCCTTCATGATGCACTCGTGGTCGTTCTGCTAGCTCCACATATACCACATTTAATGCTACGTGACGTCAATGGTTGAAGCAATATATGACTGGTGCAAACACGATAATCCTGACACGCACCTCATGTAGAAACATGACAACATACCACGCTCATAGCGTGCTCGCGGCCATTTCGCTAGCTTCACATATACTAATTTTATATCATGTGACGTGAATAGAAAACGAAAGTAAAGGACACATCCAAACATGATAATCATGACAAGGAAGTCATGTACGGCAGCATTTACCTCTATCTCGTAACGTTGTGCTGATTTTAAAGTGACATATCAACATTTCTCGTTTTTCTTATGCATATAATCGATTCCAGCTGTAATTGGAATCTGCCAGTTTCTTTAAAATGATTCTCGCATGAGATATCACCATACTTCTTTTTCGAAAACATGGTGTACCCGAGTATAAGATCAAAAAGCGCCTTTCAACTGCCATATTACTTTGACCACATAATTTACTGTATTCGATTCTGGTAGAATTTGCTCACGACGAATCGATATATATGTCATCGGGTTGCAAATGTAGTTTGGGATCATGCTTTGTTTACTTTTTGCAATAAAATCACACTCTTGTAATACATGGTTCCTCTCGTATACATACAATATTGAATTGGGTCCCTTTTTACACAAATGATCAGATTTATTAGTACCTACCGTATATGATAAACCATTCATATATGTGGTGTTCCTCTTATATATGAATCCATTAGACGCCATATATGGCATTTTGGTGCCATATATAAGCCACATTGCACTCCATATATGGGAGAGACCTGCCTTATAAAGCCAGATATGCACCCTAACATGGAAAACTGACGCCATATATAGCGATATTTGACTCCATAGATGGCAAATGGTAGCCACCTACGCAGACGTATATACCCATATATGGCAACATATTTATATATGTGCCACACATTGCATTTTCATAAGAGTTATGAACAGTTCTTGTGTGCGTAAGTCGAGCATGTCTCATATATATTTTCAAATGTACGCAGTGCCTTTTTGTAAAACTAACAGATTATTGTATTTGGTGTCCATAATTGTTTCCCAAACTAGAGTACAGTATGTCACTTTTGAAGACACTAATGAGTAGTAAAGTTGTTTTTTAACTACATTGGTATTAAATAACTAATTGATGAATGCAGCCTACGGCTTCGGCCATGTGTGCAGTCAAGTGTGAAATGTACATATTCCATGTCGCGTTTTCGTGGAAGCAGACTCCTAAAGATTTCTGCTACTTTGTTCACGTGCAGATCCATATTTAATTACTGTGTCACCTACATCCCGCTTATTTGGTAGCGCAAAAATATATACTGTGACTTATTTGCATTTAAATGTAACTTATGAAGATGTAGCCACACCGATATTTCTTCTAGTTAGTACTTTGTCATTGTTTCTAACAGGTTCGTGTATTTTGCAGTAAAAATACATCCGTGCATTCTGCATACATTACGATGTCTTTTAACACATATATCCGCTATACTACTATTATACAGCCGGAATAAAATTGGCCTGAGTATCAAGTCTTGTGGTACTCCAGTTGTGACAATTATTCGGTTGGATTAAATTTTTTATTGCTGTAAATTGGCATCGATGACGTAAATATGTCATGAGTTCTAAGGTAATGCCCCTTATTCCGTAATGTTGAAGCTTCAACAACAGCACTTCGTGATGGACAGAATCAAAGGGCTTTCGTAGGTGAAAAATCATCCTAGTGTGTATTACTATTGCTTGATTGCTTCAATATTTTTTACATAGAGCAATACCTACTCTGTGGACTTTTCTCTCAAGAACCCACAATCGGAGTTAGATATAATGATGTATTTGTGTAGAAATTCACACATCACACACACACCATTTATTTCAATGTTGCGGCCCCTTTCATATATGTTATATCTCTTTAACATGAAGTTTTTATTGCTTATTTTCTGCTTCTAGTTTTTTATTCATGGCAGTGCCAAATTTTTATTGAACGAAACGAGGCCAGTATAGCCATTGTCCCAAGGGTGTAATTAGGCTAGCACTGGCATCGCTTATCTCGCAAGGTGGCCTTCTTCAAAAGAAAAACTTCTCGACACTTCGAGCCAAGTACTTTCTACATTTAGACGTGTGGCTGCTTGGGCTAGTTAATATAACATGAGGATAGTTATAGCGCAAGAACAAAACAATGACAAATAGACAAATGTCCTTTGTGTCCTTCTTGGCTCTTTGTCATCGTTCTGTTCATACACTATAACTTTCGACCTTCTCAACGTTCCATCCGCATTATAACCAGACGTCTTCGAGACCCTCCACGACAACCTAACGGCAGAACACCTGAGGGTTTTTGTATATCTTGCCACCGACGTTGCTCGTTGCTTAAATTGTGTGGGGATCGAGAGCGCTCTCCTACCTGGCTACTCGTTCCCCAGTGGCCGCGAGCGTGCCGGCCGCGTAGCCCGGGCCCACATAAGCAGCGTCAATCGCCAACATGGCTGCCAGGGCGCCGCCACCAGGCCTCTGTCTCAGCGAGCCAAGCGTTTGCTCCGTCCCACACTTGTGGGTCCAAGCACGCTACAATGGCGCGCTGCGCGGGTCTACGTCACAACGCAGTGCCATTGGACCACGCGTGACATTCTCCTCTTCTACAAACTCAGATGCGCCCGACGATTCGCTCGTGGCGGGTGGCAGATGCTCTCAGGTCTTAACGAGAGCTTTACGCGCTGCTCAGTGGGTGGCTTCTCGTTCGTGCGCTGTACTTCGGCCCTTGTGAGTGAGTCGTTGCGCCGTAGGCGAGCGTACTTGCTCGGTCTTGCGGAATTCCCTATTCGCAATGGTCATAGACACTCATGCCACCTAGAAAAATTCAGCAGTGTCCTCTCATAGATGATCAGTAGGCAGACGCTCCCAACACTCCCTTGTTCAGCAGTGCTAGCCTCAGTGTTAACGCGTTAGCAAGAAACGAACACAAACGAGGTTGTATGCTGCGTGCATCAGTGAATATACCAGACCGTCCGTGACACGACAAATCTGATTCGCTTTTGAGAGAGGTGAAGTTTTCTTGAAAATACGCGAAAACTCGAGCTTTCGATAATAGCCTGCAGTGTACACATATCAGCTTCACGAGATTTTTCGCAGCCACGTTGAATAGTTAAATGTTATTGTCTAACCTTTGCTGTTGAAACTCATCTTGTCTTACGTGCGTACACTCCTAGAAAAAAGGTATTAGTACTTGCTTACTTTGGGGTAGTAATGTTTTCTTACGTATTTTACAACCATGGTTGTAAGTGCAGCTAGTAACGGCATGGGTGGTAACTGTTACTACCTTTGCTGTTACTACCAGCACTCAGTGACTGTTAATACCCTAGCCGTTTCCCCCTATGAGTTGTAACGTTCAAAGGCTTCAAGAAAAATATGAATGGGCTTGGCAACACCACAGCTATGGCCACGGCCTCTTACATGCAACGCCTTTTTGTCCTGCAGGTGAATAATCGATACTCTCTGTATGCACGTCGTACTCGTTACGCGGCCCACTTGGTGTTGTCAAGCCCACAGTGTTGTTTCAACGTCGTGCTTGATTGCGCGCATGTCATTAAGCAATTGCTAGCTTTGTCAGGCGACATTGAATTAAACCCTGGTCCTACCACTCGCTCTAACGTACTCACTCACTCGCTACTGTCGAGTGACGTAATGACAGCACTTAAAAACATCCAATCTGGTCAAGCTTCCATGCTACAAGAACTTAAGGCAATCCAGCAGAAACTGTCTCAAAACGATGATTCAATCAGGGAGATGAACAATAGACTAACTAAAATAGAAAAAGACTGTGAATCAGTATTGGGTATAAAAACGCAATTGGACAATATCAGTAAGCTTTCAGACCAAAATGCACAAGATGTCACTGCAATCATGACCAAACTGGATGACTTTGAACACCGAGCACGTCGATCGAACCTTGTTCTTTTTGGTTTGAAAGATCGTGAGCGTGAAACTTAGGCCGAATCAGAAGCCTCTGTGCTCCAATTTTGTAGCAAAGAATTAAAAATCAGTCTTGACGCAATGGATATGGAAAGGGCTCATCGTTTAGGTAAATATAATGCTAACAAAAACCGACCAGTCATCATTAAATTTGCACACTTAAAGGTTAGGGAGAACGTACTGTCGAGTGGGCGCAAGCCAGAAGGTTCGAAATATCGCATATCGGAGGACTATCCACCTAACACACTTAAAGCCAGAAAACTTCTGGGTGAGTTTGGAAGGGCACAGCAGCAACCTTACAAACTCCGTCATGATAAGCTTATCATTAGCAACAAAACTTTCATATACGATCATTAGACTAACAAAGTCGTTCTGCGCCCGTTAAACACATAGGCCCTGCCGTATTATTCCAACCAGGAAATCATTCTCCTTTCTTTATACTAACATTAGAAGCATTTTTTCCGAAAGTTGATGGCTTACAAAATGTAATTAGCTCTTCAGAGTCAGATTTGTTCGTAATAACCGAAACTTGGCTTAACCCTTCAATAGCAGACTCAGAGCTGCTACAATATTTCCCGGACTTCAACATTTTTCCACGTGACCGCACTAACAAACGTGGAAGTGGAGTGCTGATAGGCAGTCATAAAAGCCTTCAATATACAGAAATTCGTGTGTCCTCATGCTTAGAAATCACGTTCATTCTCTGCAATGCTTCTAATCCCCCCACGATAATTGGAATTTGTTACCGCCCTCCCGGTCTTGACCCCCTTTTTGTACCGAATTTCCACGTGGCTATTCACTCTGTAACTAAAACTTTCCGTCATTATCCGATACTTCTCTTAAGTGATTTTAATTTTCCAGCAATTTCGTGGAATAATCTGGCAAGCACAGCCGCCAAACACGGTCCTGAAAGCGATTTAGTCAACTCACGCCTATCATTCGTACTAACGCAACTCGTCACTGAACCCACACGTCAAAATTCTACCTCCTCCAACACTCTAGATCTTATCCTCACTTCCAAGCCTGACAAGGTTTCCAAGATGACGTTCTTGCCTGGCTTAAGTGACCATTCAGTGATTCATGGTACCTGCGTCTGCCAACTAACACGCTCGTCTAAAATAACAAAAACGATAAGATTGTATAACAAAGGAAACTATCCCGCCCTAAACAATGAATTTGCAGAATTCGCTACTTGCCTGCTAGCCAATTTTTCGCAGCGCTCTGTCGAGACTAATTGGTTGCTCTTCAAAAATAAAATCAATGACCTGTCCATAAAATACTTGCCCACCATTACCGTCACCGAAAAAAGACGTCCCCATGGTTCACTGCTACACTAAAACGACTCAATAATAAAAAGAAAAGACTTTTTAGATCAGCAAAACGATCTAATAACATTTCTGCATGAAACAAATACTACGCTGCGGAAAAAGCATTCAGCACGCATGCTATGAAAGAAAAACGTTCTTTTTACTCACAGAATTTGCCGGCCATTCAGACCAATAACCCGAAGAAATTTTGGAGCGTTATTAGCCGTCAAAATTCCCAACCACTGGCACTGTTTCATAATAATAACCTTCCGATCCCCGACGATGAAGCCACCGAACAACCTAATCATTTTTTTCTCTTCCATGTTCACTATCGAACCTAACGGCAACTTACCTTCATTCCATCCTCGTGATTACGACATAATGCCGGACATCACGTTTTCTCAACAGGGCATTGCTAAATAATCGACTCATTAAAGCTTACATCTTCTTGTGGCGCCGATCGCATCAACGCTAAAATGTTAAAAAACACACAACCCATTGTCAGTGTGATATTATGCCATATTTTTCAGCAATCACTGTTTTCAGGAGTGGTGCCGGAAGACTGGAAAGTGGGTAGGATTGTTCCAGTCCCTAAAAAGGGACCTCCATGCCAGCCTAGCAGCTATCGTCCCATCTCACTCACTAGCATTTGCTCTAAACTAATGGAACATGTGATCTACTCTAACACCGTCAAGTTCTTAAACCGCCACAACTTCTTTCATTATAGTCAACATGGGTTTCGCTCAGGGTTATCCTGCGACACACAACTTGCTTCATTATAAAATGACATCAGTTCTCGTGTTGACCTAAATATACCCACCAATGCCCACTTTTTAGACTTTGAAAAAGCATTTGACAAAGTTCCGCATCAACGGCTACTCCTCAAGCTTTCTTGCTTAAACATTAATACATCGACGTTCAACTGGATTCGTAGTTTTCTGACTGATCGGCAAAATTTGTGTACGCTAACAACCATTCATCTCACAATCTTCCCGTAATCTCTGGCGTCCCACAGGGCACAGTACTCGGACCCCTACTTTTCTTAATTTATATAAATGACCTCCCAGCTAACATTTAATCAAATATTCGCCTGTTTGCAGATGATTGCGTCGTGTACCGTCCAATTAAAAACCCTATCAATATTGCTATACTTCAAAACGACCTTAACCTTATTGAATCCTGGTGTAACGACTGGCTAATGTCTTTAAACGTAAATAAGACATCGCTAATATCATTTCACCGTAGGCAACATTATCAGCAAGCGACTTACACCATTTCGGGCTCTACAATCTTAACAGCAGAATCCTATAAATACCTCGGCGTAACATTCTCAAGCAACCTCACCTGGTCCACTCACGTTAACAACGTAACATCCTCCGCTATTCGAACGCTGGGTTTACTTCGTAGGAATTTAAAACTTGCTCCCTCATCAGTGAAGTTGTTGGCTTACACCACGTTTGTTCGCCCTAAATTGGAGTACGCATGCTCGGTTTGGGACCCTCATCAATCTAATCTATCTTACCTTCTCGAATCTGTAGAAAATCACGCAGCCCGGTTCATCTACTCCGTGTACTCTCATCATTCTAGCGTTTCCGAACTTAAAACTCGTGGCCACCTCAACAGCCTAGAATCACGTCGTCATATATCTCGGCTCTGTCTTTTTCACAAATTTTATCACGCTCCTTTTAACGTTCCAGCCATCTTGCCTGCTCATCAATTATCTAGCCGTACAAACTATCCCCGAGCCGTTTATCCACCGCCAGCACAAACTACTGCCCACCTTCACTCCTTTTTTGTTGCAACCGCCAGGGACTGGAACAACTTGCCTGCCTTTGCCATGGACCACTCCGACCCACATGTATTCAAGACCGTGATTGAATCGTTAATAGGTTGCTAATTATGCCCACCCCTCATGTAATGCCCCGACTGGGGCCTTTGAGGTATACAAATAAATAAATAAATGAATAAATATTTTAAGCTACCTGGTTCAATAATTTTGGCTTATTATTTCTCCTCTGCAATTGATGGTCAATCAATGTTCAATTACTAGACAATTTCGAGTATTGTGGCGTGATGCGCCTTAATCAGGAGGTATACATACAGTTGACAAGTATACTATACTTTAGATTTTTTCTTTCTTGTTTACTAAATTTTACTTTTTTTATTGCCTTCTTGACTACAGGTCAAGCTAATCTAACAATCACCATCACACGTGTTTCATATGTGATAACGCAGCAAACAAAGATATTACATCTTCAACACTGTCGGAAGTCCTATACACATCTCGCACTTTTATAACAGCTTCCACCAAACACTCATTAACAAATAGAACTCTTACATCACCGTGTCTGTACGAGAGAATACTTCGCCAAACCGAATGAAGACCAAGTAAAAATATAACATCCAAATTTTGCACAGAACTATCACAAGGCAAAAAAAAACGAATTACATATGGAGTAAGAGGTAAATCTTTTCTTAAGTACTCTGTAAAATATCCCAAGAGAAAATAGCACTCTCACAATCAAGAAAAACATGTTAAATGGTCTCAGGTTTGTTACACAGGAGACAGCTGCTTCCTCATGGTACATAGGTCCCTCTCTCTTCAAGCCACGGTTTTACTGGCAAGGTTCCTGCATGAAGTTTAAAAAAGAAGGTTTTAACATTGGGTGTTGTACACATGTTTTTCACTCACTTCAGTACATCAAGCGCATATGATTTTTCATACTTTTAACGGTAAAGGGCACAGGAAAAACATTCTGCATTAGGTCTTTGATCAGGTAGTTTCTTTACAGATTAGTTAGGTAATCTGTCGAAAACCTTGCCCTTAAGAAATGATATGAGAGCACAACTTCGCGTGAGAACGGTGGCAAGGTGTGTCGTTTCTTCCTGTCTGAAGATGCAAAGAAGTCCGGCATGTGATGTAACAGCGTTGTTTGAAATAACGAGCATAAAAAAGAGTCTATCTGGTCTCTGATTAGCACGAAACGTGATATCACTTGGTTAAGAAACAGATGACACAAAGACAGCCCCCCTTGCTTAACACGCCGAAACAAGTTCAATCTTGATGTTCGCTCCCATGTATAGCTCCAGATGAACGTGGCGAATATTGTGTGGATTTTATGAATGCTTTTACGCATACAACTAAGCACTTGCAAAAGCTACATAATTTTGGCAGCCAGAAACACGTTACATAAAGCTGACCGAGATGATGATGATGATGATGATGATGATAATGATGATGATGATGATGATGATGATGATATATGGTGTTTTTTGGCGCAGGGGTCATTTGATGGCCAAAGAGCGCCAGTTCATGAGACAGGATTGTGGACAATGGTTGTGATTAGCGGCTGTATAAGGGCCATAAAATTCCTCGCAGTAAAGCCGGTAAAAACATACAAGTAATAAAATCATGACCATGCCGGGAAAGGTGTGTGTGGTGTGAATAGGTGACAAAAGTTGGTGATAATGAAAAACGATGGTGGATATGTATGGCATTAGCACAAGTGCCTCACTCG
Organism: Rhipicephalus microplus; assembly: GCF_043290135.1. Lineage (NCBI taxonomy): Eukaryota > Metazoa > Arthropoda > Arachnida > Ixodida > Ixodidae > Rhipicephalus > Rhipicephalus microplus. The sequence goes on from NC_134703.1 coordinate 194,017,347, forward strand.
TTCATACCCTTGCGTCCAAGGGCCGTGAGGAGAGTGCTTTCTTGTGTAACCACCACAGCAAAAACAGAGGTCGTACTACGGGATGCCCGGGTATATGATATGAAAACTATGAATTTCCTTTAAAAACGCTAATAATGATTTGTGACTAAAAAGCGGTTCTCTACCGACGAACATTGCAGGGTGTAAAGGTATATGTTGTCGGTAGGGTAATGGAAAATGTTGTTTTCTTACAGTGTCCAATTGTTTGCACTCAATTAAAATGTCAAGGACTGTCAATACTTCACCACATCTGTCACACAATGGTGGATCGCCACCGGACAAAAGGTGTGGGTGTGTCGTGTATGTGTGTCTTATCCTAAGTCTTGTTAGTATTACCTCTGTATGACGCGATTTCGATACGGGCAGCCAATGACCAAGGTGTGGCTTAATAACGTGTAGTTTGTTTTGTGTGTGTGTATCCCACTTGCTCTGCCAGTATACTCTGAGGTTTCGTTTGAGAGACGGCTTAAGATCAAGGGCCGGGATTGATATGGGTGTAGGGGCAGTGCTTTTGTGGACGGATGCAGCGAGCTGATCCGCCCTCACGTTGCCTTGAATCTCACGGTGCCCTGGCACTCAGCACACTACAACATGTTGTTTGAGTGTGTAGAGTGTGCATAAAATGGAGTAAAGTGAGACAAGGACTGGGTTTTTGTGTGTTTTAAGAGTGTGCAGAGCCGTTACTACACTGAGGGAGTCTGTATAAATTACTGCTTTTTGTATTTGTAATTGCTTGATGTGTTTAGCCGCCACAAGTATCGCATAGGCTTCCGCTGTGAAGATACTTGTGTCTGGATGTAGAGGGCCAGCATCCGAAAAGGATGGGCCGACAGCAGCGTAGGACACAGAGGAGTTAGACTTGGAGGCATCTGTAAAGAACTCAGGACGTGTGTATTTGTGTAGAAGTTCCAGGAAGTATGTTCGGATATGGGAAATAGGCGCATGTTTTGTAACTTCTAGAAAAGACACATCGCAGTCTATAGTCTGCCATTCCCACGGTGGCGGGTATGCTAAAGGAGCCATTAAACTGTGTTCTAGTGAGACTCCAGTTTCCTCAGCTAGACTCTTCAGGCGAATTGAGAAGGGCTGCCTCATCGAAGGCCTGTTTTGAAACAAAATTGAGCTTGACAAATCATTAATAGTAGAGTATGAGGGGTGCTTCTTGTCTGCTTTCACCTTAAGGAAATATACAAAGGACATGTAAGTTCTCTGCAGATGAAGCGACCACTCATTTGACTCAACATAAAGGCTTTCTACGGGGCTGGTGCGAAAAGCACCCGTAGAAAGGCGGATGCCCAAATGGTGCACGGGGCCCAGCATCTTCAAAGCACTTTGAGGTGCAGACTGATAAACAACGGCCCCATAATCTAAGCGGGTGCGAATGAGGCTTCTATATAGGTTCATGAGACATTGCCTGTCACTACCCCACCTCGTACGTGACAACACTTTTAAAATATTCATGGCTTTTAAACATTTTGTTTTTAGATACTTGATGTGCGGTATGAAGGTCAACTTGTTGTCCAAGATTAATCCTAAGAATTTATGCTCCGTGTTAACAGATAGACGTTGACCGTTCCGTTCAATGTCGGGTTCTGAGTGCATGCCTCTCTTTCTGGAGAACAGGACACACGTGCTTTTTTGTGGGTTCAGTCGGAATCCGTTTTCCTCTGCCCATTTGGAGAGCTTGTTTAAAGCTAACTGAACCTGCCGCTCACACATTGCCAGATTGCAAGACCTAAAGCCAAGCTGGACGTCATCGACATATGTACAATAAAACATATTGCGAGGGATGGTCAAGCGCAAGAAATTCATTTTTATGAGAAAAAGTGTGCAGCTAAGTACACCACCTTGTGGCACGCCTGTTTCCTGGACAAATGTTTGGGAAAGAACTGTGCCAACTCGGACACGGAATGTCCGGTTTGACAGGTAACCTTTGATTATGTGAAACATTCTTCCGCGCACGCCAAGGTGGGATAGGTCTCTTAGAATTCCAAAACGCCATGTTGTATCATAAGCCTTTTCGATATCGAGGAACACAGAGATAAAATATTGTTTATGGACGAAGGAGTCTCTGATCTGTGCCTCGATACGAACAAGGTGGTCTGTCGTGGATCTACTCTCTCGAAAGCCGCACTGAAATGGGTCGAGCAAATTGTTTGTTTCAAGAAAGTGTACAAGTCGGCAGTTTATCATTTTTTCGAAGACTTTGCACAAGCAGCTTGTAAGTGCAATAGGCCTGTAACTCGAAGCTAAAGAAGGGTCCTTGCCCTCTTTCAAAATGGGAATAACAATAGCCCCTTTCCAGGAGGTAGGAATTGTGCCAGAAGACCAAATAGCATTGTACAAACAAAGTAAGGTTTTTCGGGTTTCATTTGGTAGGTTTTTTAACATTTCATACATCACACGGTCAGAACTTGGGCAGAAGTACTGCAGGAGTTTAGAGATGTTTGGAGCTCAGCTAGACTGAAAGCTTGGTTATATGCCTCGTATCTAGTGGATTTGTGTTCGAGTTTTTGCTTTTCTATTCTTGTTCTGTGTCAGTATAGTGGCACGAGCTGGATACCTGTTCGAAGTGTGCACCGAGGAAGTTTGCCTGATCTTTCAAGGTATCACCCTGAGTGTTTACGAGGGGAAGTGTGTGTACTTGTTTTCCTGCTATCCTACCGACCATGTTCCAGACTTTAGCCTCCTCTGTGTATGAATTACCCCTGATAAAAACTTCTGCCAGCTTTCTCTTCTGGCCTGCCGACGCGTTCTCCTGCCTTGAGACTTTATTTTCTTGAAGGTTTCAAGATTTTAGGCTGTCGGTGAGTTCCGAAGCAGCCTCCAAACTCTGTTTTGCTGTTTGCGCGCGTTTCGGTATTCAGAGTTCCACCGTGGCACACGTCGTTTTCCAGGGTGTCCATTTGTTTGTGGGATGAATTTTGTTGCAGCATCAATCAAAAACCCTGTGAAGTAGTTCACAGCAACATCAATGTTCAAAGTACAGATGTCATTCCAACCTAGACGAGCGATAGTATAAAACTGTTCCCAGTCGGCTCTGTTTATTAGCCACTTGGGTACACGTGGTGGGCACTCGGTTACTGTAGTTGTGCTCAAAACTACGGGGAAGTGGTCACTTCCGTACAGATTACTGACAACACTCCACTGGAGTAGAGCCACAAGAGATGGAGATGCTATGCTTAGGTCTATGGAGGAGTAGGTGTTATTAGCGAGATTATAATAGGTCGGTTCTTTTCGATTCAGAAGACACGCGCTCGACGAGAGAAGGAACTGTTCGATCAGTCGACCTCGCGCGTCATACTGAGAATCACCCCATAGCCTGCTATGCGCATTAAAGTCTCCAAGGAGAACGTAAGGCTCCAGAAGTTCATCAGTTAGAGAGTGTAAATCACGTTTTTGTAGCTGATAGCTAGGAGGAATGTAAATAGTGCAGATTGTGATCAGTTTATCAAAAAGAACTGCTCGAACAGCCACTGCCTCAAGGGATGTTTGAAGTTGTATGTGTGTGCATGCAATTCCTTGATTCACTATGATGGCAACACCTCCGGATGATGTCATGGCATCAACACGGTCCTTTCGGAAAATAACGTATTTACGAAGAAAATTTGTGTGTTTTGAATTAAGGTGTGTTTCTTGTAGACACAGCACTTTTGGTGAGTGTTCGTGTAAGAGTTCTTGGATGTCGTCAAGGTTTCTGAGAAGGCCCCTGACGTTCCATTGTATAATTTGAGTGTTCATGGTGAATGTAAAATATTGCTGTGTGTACGAAAAGCGAGTGGCTGTTTAGAGGGCGAGTTTGCGTTCACTTAACAGGGCCGTCACCAGGCCCTGTTATTTGCTTTTTTGTTTCCTTGGCGCGCTCCAAGGAGCCACGCCGCTCTTTCGGCACCAAGGGTGCCGACGTATCCATTGCCTCCTCGGAGGCACTGGATGCCCGCACGTGCGGGCTGTTAGTTAGGATTGATTTTGGGCCTCGCCTGGTGAGGGGAGGCCTTGAGGCCCGAAGACTCTGGAGTCTCCGGTCTCTGTTCGGGAGTAGGCGGTGTAGCCTGGGCTACAGCCGCCTTGGGGGCAGGTGCCACAGCCGACGGCTCGCTCTGCGCGGGCCGAAGGGGTGGCGAGGGCTGGTGCGGCGGTGCCCCCTGACGCGCCGCATCAGCGTATGTAGGTCCATAGAATGGAGTGACTCTTCGCCGTGCTTCCTTAAACGTAATGTTCTCCTTCACCTTCAATGTATTTATTTCTTTTTATTTTTTCCAGTATGTGCAGGAGCGTGAATATGCGGCATGGTTTCCTTCGCAGTTTACACAGTGTGGCGGTTGTTTGCAGTTCTCAGACACGTGGCCTAGGACTCCACATTGTGCACAAGCCTGGCGACCACGACAGGTTTTAGAGCCATGGCCATACCTCTGGCATTGAAAGCAACGACGAGGGTTTGGTATATACGGCCTGATAGACGTCTTTGTGTACCCTGTTTGAATGGAATCTGGTAGTTTACTGGATGCAAACGTGAGTATCAAGTGTTTCGTTGGTATTTCCTTATTATCTCCTCTGATGATAATTCTCTGTACATTATTGACATTTTGGCTCTTCCACCCTTCCAAAAGTTCAGTCTCGGTGAGCTCAAGTAAGTCTGCATCAGATACCACTCCGCGAGTGATGTTCATGGATCGGTGTGGTGTTACGGTGATCGGTACGTCACCAAACGTTGAGAGGCTGTTTAGCTTTACAAATTGTGCTTTGTCCCGAATTTCTAGAAGAAGGTCTCCGCTCGCTATTTTGGTTACTTTGTATCCAGCCCCGAGAGTTTCCGTAAGACACCTGGCAACTACGAAAAAAGATACGGTCCTGGCTTGCTTTCCGGTTTTTTCGCAGTGAATGACGTGGAAGTGGGGAAAAGTTTCTATTGGCTGGTTGAAGAGATTTATGTCGTCGGTGCGTACCCGCTTTAGGCCGGTACGATCAGGTAGTAGAGGTAATGCGCCATGCATGCCGGTCTTATTTTTGTTTAGCAGCGTTGGCGGCCACCCACCACGGAGCCCAACAAGGGGACGCTGCGAGTTTACAGGTGCTGAAAGCTTGCAGACGTCAGCCGTACAACACTGCCATAACCCAATGCGCCTAGACCAAGGTAGGCTATTTGCACAGGGTTAACCCTTGCCGCCAGGAAAATTGGAAGTAAACAGAAGAGAGTAGAAGACAGGACAGATAGATAGTGAGAGATAAAGACGATGATATAGGCAGAGAGAAATAGGAAAAGGCCACTGCCGATTTCCCCTGGGTGGGTCAGCCCAGGGGTGCCGTCTACGTGAAGCCGGGGCCAAAGAGGTGTGTTGCCTTTGCTAGGGGGACTTAAAGTACAATCACACAGCGTCGGCTCAACCTCCAGAATCCCCTTTTCCCCGGACACGGCAAAGCCACGCACGGCTAGGCGTGGGAGGGAGGGAGTAGAAACTCCCCCGTTAGCTCGGGTCCGTGGTGTCGCTACACACCAAACGCCTACTTGCGCAGGCGCCCCTGCGGAGACAGCTGACCGAGAGAAAATTGATAAGTCAAGACTGCCCCATCCTTCGGCTGTCACGCGCTGTTCTTCAGTCTTTTCAAGCCAAAACGCTTTTCTGTCTTGATACCTATCCAACGGTACCCTAGGCAACGACTAGGTGTCATGAGCCACTGAATATTGCCAAGGGAACTGGGCGTGCGGTCCCAATTACCATGCCATAAACCAATGCTTTTCTCTTTGTTAATTAAACTTTCACTCGTCTCACAAAAACTATGAGTGATTTCTAATAACGAAGTGACACTCTCTCTATTGACAGCAAAAGAGGCAATATCGTCGGCGTATGCCAAGACACGCAGTTCACATGACTGCAACCTGAAATCATTATTCCCTGCTTGGTGAATCACTCTTTGACACAGTGGTTCCAAATATAGAGCGAAAAGAAAAATACTTAAAGGACACCCCTGGCTCACGGAGGAAAAAAACTTGTGTGTGCTGTGAGAATTCTCCATTTACAATTAAATTTCTGGTTGAACTTTTGTTTGCCGATCTATTACATTTGCATATGCTCGCACCAAGACCAACGTACTCAGCTAGCATGAAGAGTATATTGTGTGAACCATGTCGAAAGCCTTGGCTAGATTAAATTGTAACATCGCTACTTTCAGAAGCGCAGCGTGACAATAGTCCAAAATATTCCGGGCGACATGAATATTCGTGAATATGCTCCTACGCTTGATGCCGCAAGTCTGATAAGGCCCGACCAACTTGTATATAACTCCTTGCAACCTCCTAGCCAGAACTTTTATAAACACCTCATAAGCTACGTTTGTTAGCGTGATTAGCCTGTATCCTGTCACTTTGCGTAAAAGATGCTGCTCTTTCCTTTCAGTAATCAGCACAGTGTGCGCCCGATTAAACGATGGAGGCAGAGTTCTGCGATCTAAAGGCTCTGAAAAAACCTCATACAGTGCGACGGCCCTATCCTCCTTGAACGCCTTGTAAAAGGTGGCAATATTGCCATCTGGACCAGGTGATTTGTCCATGCCAAGATCATCGATAGCCTTCTCAATCGCCCCTCTACTAGTAGACATTTCAATAAGTTTGTATCCTCAGCATTAAGTGTCGGCATTTCTATCAAGAACTCATCTACAAAACCCGGCTCCTTTGGTTCGTGATAAGCAAACAAGTCTTGATAGCAGCTTTCAAAAGCTTTCATGACATCTTTGTGTTCTGTAAATATTTTATTATTCATTTCTATCTTTAGTATGTCATGAGCTCGCGCATATGCCTTTTCATCTGACGAGGCTCGCTTTGTCGGGGCTTATTCCACGAGGTATCTCGCAGCTCTTCCTCGTATAATTGCGCCTTTATATTTATCGTCTTCAAGATATTCAATTTTGTTTTTGACTACCGGCAGTTGATGTGTAAATAAGCCCGGGTATTATGCTTCGATTTTGAACAAATCATTTAGCTCTGTACAGTATGAAGTAAACATGGAGTATATACAGCCCCTCTTTTGGAGGTGCATATCTGGCGCAGGGGAGCACTTGTGTTTCTGGATGAATTAAAACAAATATGAACGTACAACACCATATTATACTATAGCATTCATCAGTCCTTTTGTAGTGCATGAATACCATTACATTCATTGCAAGCGGTAAGTAGCGCAGCCTCAACATTTGCGTTCCAAACATTGACCTACGATGCACCGCTTGTTTTTCATGCTCGTTGATAGATGGCAGCACACTGCGAGCCATTCTTTACTTGCCCGGTATCCGAGTGAAATGTCCGCACCCTTAGACAAACGGGGTGAGTGACGCCGTGTGAGGCTTGTGCGATGACGCGTTCGTAGGCTATCGAAACCATTCGGCGTGGAGAATCCCGCAGATTACTTTCAGTAGTGATGTTCAAAGAAACCATCTTGACGTTGAGGATGTTTAACTGGAGGAAGATGGTTGTCAACGCGCTGAGAGTGACCACGACGATGAACGATCAGGTACTAGCTCACGAGCAGCGAGTTGCACTTCCCGTCCCGTCGTGCGTTACTAATTTTTTTCACGCTCGTAATTCACCTCTATTGCATATATATTATATTGTCGCGAACGTAATAACAGACAGAGACGAAACGACGTCTTGCTTGCCCTCAGACCAGGACGCAAAAGCCCTCTTCTTTCTTCAGTTCTAAAGGATTCCACCTACAGTTGATGGCTCATACCCATTACCTGTGACATTACTCCCTCTCCTCGAAAAGCATCGGCTCGATGCTGGTAATGAGCGTTGAGAAAACAAATGAGAAAAAAAAGATGCTATCATGGAACCCAACAACTCCGTCGTAAGGGAGAAAAAAAATGGGCTGGCGTCCTAGAAGTACTCAATAAAGAAAGGAGTAAGTACACAAGACAATAAAAAAACCAAAGTGACAAAAAAATAGTCATTGCATGGTAAGTTAGTCCACATTCGATGGATGACGCGAGAAATATGGCTTGAGTCTTGGCACGTGCACCGCATCACTTTGTGGAAACCGACGAGAACGTCTTGAGGCGCCCTCAGGGAGAACTTCATACGTAACGTCACTGAGTCGGCGCAGAACTTTGTAAGGGCTGAAGTAGCGCCGAAGCAACTTCTCAGAGTGACCACGCTGTCGAATGGGAGTCCACACCCAAACTTCATCGCCTGGTTGGAAGGTAACCTCTCGGTGTGTAAGGTTGTAGCGTTGTGCGTCGGCAGTTTGGCGAACCTGAATACGGCATCGGGCGAGTTAACGGGCCTCCTCGGCGCGTTGAGCGAACAATTCAGCGTCCGTGTTGAACATGCTCAAGTTGTTGGGAAGGAGCATTGCGTCGAGCATTGTGGTGACCTCTCGACCATGAACTAAGCGAAATGGGGTGAAACCTGTACTCTCTTGGACTGCTGTATTGTAAGCAGAAGTTACGTAAGGGAGGGAGTATATCATCCCAGTTCTTGTGATCAACAGCCACATACATTGACAGCATGTCTGCAATGGTCTTGTTCAACCGTTCAGTGAGTCCATTTGTTTGGGGGTGATAACCTGTGGTTTTCCGATGTTCTGTACCACTTAGTCTCAGCACTTCTTGAAGCATCTCTGCGGTGAAAGCTGTACCACGATCAGTTATTATCACAGCTGGCGCTCCGTGACGAAGTACGATGCTGGTGACAAAAAACTGTGCAATTTCAGCTGCGGTAGCTTTGGGCAGGGCCTTTGTTTCGCTGTAACGCGTTAAAAAATCGGTGACAACCACAATCCACCGGTTTTCAGACGAAGAGGTGGGAAATGAGCCGAGCAAGTCAATGCCAATTTGATGGAATGGTGTCTTCGGCGTGGCGATAGGCTGTAATAGTCCTGCTGGTCGGACAGGTGGAGTCTTACAGCGTTGGCAGTCGCGGCATGTGCGGACGTACTGCTTGACTGTCTTCGCGAGGCGGGGCCAGTAGTATGAGCGGCGAATTCTTTCCAATGTGCGCGTGTAGCCAAGGTGTCCGGATGAGGATTCGTCGTAACAAGCATGTAAAATATCGTCCCGAAGCGAGGTTGGCGCAACCAGTAGGTAAGTAGCCTGGGTATGGTCGAAATTTTTCTTATAGAGGACTCCATCCCTGATGCAGAACGAGGCCAGCGAACGTGCAAAGTTTCGAGGAAGTCTGCGTTTTCGGCCTTCGAGGTAGTCAATCAGCGGTCTTAGCTCCATGTCATCGCGTTGTTGTTGAGCCAAGCCGGCTGTTGACACAGAGGAAAGGAATGTATCATCCTCTTCAACGTCCGCGTTCGTACTTCGAATTGGTGCACGCGAGAGACAGTCAGCATCAGTGTGTTTGCGTCCTGACTTGTGAATGACTGTAACGTCAAACTCTTGCAGCCGAAGGCTCCAGCATGCTAGACGACCGGAAGGGTCTTTGAGGTTGGCGAGCCAGCATAAAGAATGGTGGTCGCTAACTACCCTGAATGGTTGACCGTATAAATAAGGGCGAAACTTTGTTATAGCCCAAACAACGGCTAAGCATTCTTTTTCTGTTGCAGAGTAGTTTCTCTCTACAGATGATAGTGTTCGACTTGCATAGGCAATCACGCGCTCTATGCCATTTTGCCATTGAACCACTACAGCTCCAAGTCCGACGTTGCTGGCATCCGTGTGTAGCTCTGTGGCAGCGTTATCGTCAAAGTGGCCGAGTACAGGTGGGGCTTGGAGATGGTTTCGTAGCGCGTCAAAGGCGTGATGCTGATCATGACCCCAAACAAACCGTACGCTGTCTTTCGTAAGTTCATTTAGCGGTTCAGTGATTTTAGAAAAGCCTTTGACGAAGTGTCTGTAATATGCGCAGAGTCCCAGAAATCGGCGGAGGTCGCGCTTGTTCGTTGGGACAGGAAATGCGGCAACAGCTTTCGTTTTCTCAGGGTCTGCGTGTATACCGGCGTGGCTGACGACGTGACCAAGAAATTTTAGTTCCTCGAATGCAAAGTGTCATTTCTCAGGTTTGAGAGAAAGTCCAGCTGTTCGAATCGCCTGAAGAACTGCCTGTAAGCGTTGGACGTGCTGCTCAAACGTGTCCGAGAAGACGACCACATCGTCAAGGTAGACAAGACACGATTGCCATTTTAGCCCAGAAAGAACCATGTCCATCATTCTTCGTAAAGTAGCTGGTGCCGAGCATAAGCCGAAGGGAAGGACCTTGAACTCGTAGAGTCCGTCAGGAGTAATGAAGGCGGTCTTTCGTGGTCGCGCTCATCAACAGATATTTGCCAATAGCCGCTGCGTAGATCCATGGAAGAAAAGTAACGAGCATTGCGAATGCGGTCCAGCGAGTCGTCTATTCGTGGTAAAGGATACACGTCTTTCTTCGTGATCTTATTCAAATTTCGGTAGTCGACGCAAAATCGAAGATTACCATCTTTTTTTCTTTACTAACACAACAGGAGACGCCCAGAGACTGGTCGATGGCTGGATGACATCGTCCTTAAGCATCTGCTGGACCTGTTGGCGTATAACGTCTTGTTCTTTTTGCGAGACTCTGTAGGCATGCTGTCGAATGGGTCTCTCGGTAGGCTCGGTGATGATACGATGCTTGGCAAGCGGTGTTTGGTTAACTTTCGAAGTCGTAGCGAAGCAGTCCCGAAATGAACCGAGTAGCTTCAAAAGACCTTCCCGTTGTGCAGACGGTAGACCCTGGTTTACGTCGAGAGTGCTTGCAAATGTCACGGCGGAATCGTCGCACGACAAAAGAGCAGATATTGTTGAGGGACCAGGGACGTTGGCAATATCCTCAAGGTATGCGATCGCAGTGTGTTTGGTAAGATGGCGATACTCCTCGCTGAAATTAGTGACGAATAGGCAAGCGTGCTTTCTACTGGGCTGAACAATACCTCGGGCAACGCAGGTTTGTTGTGCAAAAAGTAGAGACAAGTTTTCTTTTGCAATTACAGCATCGGGGACGTCTTGGTCACATTCAACGTTGATAAAAAGGCTGCTGCGGGGAGGCAGAGTAACAGATTAGGAGGATACACGTAGGGCAGCCTTCGATGAGCGGGCGTTTTCCGGTTCAGGATGAAACGGGTCCTCGAACGACACCTTCAAGTCTCTTAGGTCAATAATTGCGCCGTGTTCGCGAAGAAATTTCAGCCCTAGAATGAGTGGACGGGAGCACACAGGTAATACGAGGAAAGACCCTGTGAACGTCGAAGCACGGACTCGAACACGGGCTGTGCACATTCCAGTAGGCGTGGCGAGGTGGTTCCCGGCCGTGCGCAACGTTGGTCCTTGCCAAGGGGTAGTTACCTTCCTCACTTGGGATGCTAGGGTGCTGCTCATAACCGAATAATCGGCGCCGATGTCGACGAGGGCAGTGACGACGTGATTATCGACCTGTACGGTGATGTCGGCGGAAACAGTCTGATGACTTTCAGAATAGACTGGAAAGCCAGAACGGTCTTCGTCGGGTCTTTGCGTCGAAGGAGGCTCTTTGACAGTTCGTCTGGACGCGGCTTCACCCCCAGGAGCCGTGGTTTCTAGTTTTCCCTGTGGGGACTCGGTGACCGGCCTCTGAAAGGAGCAAAAGGTGTCGAGGGAGTACTAGGTGACGTGGGGCGGCGAGGTGATGGTGATCTTGAAATGGGGCGTTGACCAAGGCGAGGAGCTTGCTGGCCCGTAAGGTACGCGTCGATGTCACGGGGACCCTCACCGTAACGCGGGCACCGAGCATCAGGGTGAAAGCCACGGAGACCAAGTTGGCGGTACTGGCAGTTACGGTAGACGTGACCCGCTTCGCCACAGTGGTAGCAGAGTGTACGTTTATCGGACGTACGCCACACGCTGGCCTTTGTGGCGTTCTGCCGCGATCCAGACGAACGATAAGTTGGTGCACTCGGAAACCTTGAGGTGGGTGGCGGAGTCGAGGAGGTGCCCTGGAATCGATGGCTAGCCTGATCCATTCTCCCCATGGTGGGATCAGGGCCATGTGGTGCAGGAGATCGCAGAGCCGCCGCATAAGTCAGTACAGGGGCCTCAGGCCTTGTTGGCGCGAGCGGGGTGACCACCTGTCGGATCTCATTTCGGATTAAGCCTGTGAGAGCACTTACGGGTGGTTGGGGCCCCGCTGCTTGGAGTTGGCGCAGCTCGTCCCGCACGACGCTTCTTATGAACTCAGCGAGGACACGCCTCTCGCTGTCAGCCACGATAAAGCATGCAGCAGGGGTCACGTCGTGGCGTTCATACTGTGACGACCTATACTGGAGAGTACGCTCCATTGTGGTTGCCTCATTTATGAACTCTGCCATAGTCGTCGGTGGATTGCGCACGAGTCCGGCGAAGAGCTGCTCTTTTACCCCACGCATTAAATGCCGCACCTTCTTTTCCTCCGACATTGCAGGGTCAGCACGCTTGAAGAGTCGCAGCAGGTCCTCGACAAACGTCGAAACTCTCTCGTTGGGTCGTTGGTTACGAGACGAGATAGCCTGCTCTGCTCTCTCTTTCCTTTCAGTGCTGCGGTACGCATCACGAAACTGTCGGCTGAACTCATGCCACGTCGCAAAGGAACCCTCGTGATTCTCGTACCACGTTTTGGCAGAGTCTTCTAATGCAAAGTAAACTCTCCGCAGCTTGCGAGCTTCATCCCATTCGTTGATGTTGGGAACTCGATTGAAGTGGTCAAGCCAGTCGTCAACATCTTCATAAATGTCTCCATGAAATGAGCGTGGTGTTTGCGGCGCATGAAAAACATGCGGGAGAAAAGAATAGGCGTCGTTGGTTTGACTCGCCTGGTTGTTAGTTGAAGTGGCCATCTCGTCTTGAGAAAGGAGACCGTACTCGGGAGATAGTCCTCGCAGGTGCCGACTGCTTCTTGCCGTGGGAGCTGTAGCTGTCTCCAAGTAGCTCGGTGTGTCGGCTGAAAATATGCAGCCGAGGCGCATTTACCCAGCACCTCCACCAGTGCCGCGAACGTAATAACAGACAGAGACGAAACGACGTCTTGCTTGCCCTCAGACAAGGACGCAAAAGCCCTCTTCTTTCTTCACTTCCAAAGGATTCCACCTACAGTTGATGGCTCATACCCATTACCTGTGACAATATTATGCTCCAGCGAGGGAAAAAAACACACATGGTTTTTCTTGTACATTGAATGCAACCCAATCACAGTGAATATTACACAACGCCGCTTGCCGCCAATACGCTCGAGCTTGACCAGCGAAGTGGAATGGTTAGAGCGATGAAATATGCAGTTATGGCTACAGTCCAAACTAACTTCTCCTGAACGCTCGTAAGTCACCTCTCTTGCATATATATTATATTATCCTTCAGCGAGCAAAAAAAAAACACACACATAATTTTTCTTGTACATTGAATGCAGCCCAATTACAGTAAATATTACACAACGCCGCATGCCGCCAATACGCTCGAGCTTGACCAGCGAAGTGGAATGGTTAGAGCGTTGAAATATGAAGTTACGGCTACAGTCCAAACTAACTTCTCCTGAACTTCACCGGTGCCGTGCAAACGACGCTGTTGTTTGAGAAATTTTCACAATTTCATCGTTTCAGAAAGTGCACGCGTATATTCGTTTCGGTATTCTTGTTTCGATCGCGCTGATGGAACCTGCAACGTCCCGAGTGCAGTGAATTGCGCACTGCTGGAGTCTGATCATGGCTGTGACACATGCGCTACATAATGGGAAGTTAAATGCATGTGTTCCGTTGAAGAAGCAACTGCATGATGCTCAGAGGCAAGTAATCACGCTGGCGTTATATGTTTGCAAACCACTGCTACGGTAAGTATTCGGTCTTTTGCAGCCGCGACGGCGCGCTACTCGCTAGTGGCCTACTATTGCTGCGAATTCGCCAGGCAGGCCTGCGAATTTGCCAGCCTGTCTGGCGAACGGTTTGATCATCCCTCCGCAGCAATCTTCGATTGCACGGCACGCCACCTATAGGCCATGGGCATTGCGAATACAGCTTGCAAGACTGTGAGTGTCGCACTGTGCTTTATTTTGGGTTATTAAACCTGTCGTTGTTGTTATCCTGCCTCGTGCGTAGTTTCTGCGCCGTGTTGAGAAAACGACGAACCCGGCCGCAGCATCGTCGCATGCAGCGGCAGTGTCTGTCTTTCAAAAATAAAAGATGGTTGACCGCTTGCTCAGCACACATTTTTGTTTTTTGGTAGTACTATTTTAAGCTACTTTTTCAGATTGGCTTCAATTTCAGTTTAGTTTCATTTAAGTATCCTTCCGCCCGGTTCTTGGCCCATCCCCCTTTGTGGGTAAGCGCCATCCATCAGAGGTCATCAGCATCAGCATCAGTGGAGAACTTCGGGTCCCTACACGGTCGCACTCGCAGGTAAGCCAAGTGCGAACCTATCTCCACAAATGTTTCCGAGGTTGTCAGTGACAGAAGACAATGCCGACTATACCAGCGGGTCATTTGTGACCAGCTAATCGGGGCTGTTCCCGACCTCGAGTTGTTCTACGGAAAGAATCCGGCCATTGTGCTCGACGCCATGCTGCCAAATGTAGCTAAAGAGGAAAACTTCGACGTAGCTGTCTACTTTCATTAGAAGCCCATCAACTCGCCCGTCACCTTGCCTGTCAACTCGCTCATCTGTGCATGAAAATTTACCAGATGACTGACAACCGCTGTTGTAATCTTCGAGGAAGCTCCGTGGAATACCAGCTCGGAAGCCACGTTTGAGTATGAACGCTGATACGCAGATGTGCCCATAGTGAAAAACGTCATCGGTTGTAGGTCGGGCTACTCTAAGTGCTCCGACATCAAGGTGCTCTTTGACGGCGTTACGTACTTTCCACGGTACCGTGCGCGACCCGAAGTCGTGCATCTCGTGCGTTTAAAGCCATTTTACGTAAGGCAGAACACATGAAAGCTATTATTATTGTTTTTTTTTGCTCGTTGTGACGTGCCGTTGTGGCCGTCGGATATACTAGGTTCCGAATCGGCTTACGAAGAAGGTCCACACTCTTTCAAGATCAGAAAGGGACTGCCAGACCCTCTTTTTTATTCGATGTTCCTCGAGCGCCCACGAGCTCGACGCCAATCTAATTAGTTTTCCTCGGGCAAAGGCGTGGTACACAAACCGAGCGTCGTCTGCTATCGCTCGTCCCATGCCAGATTTTGGAAATTAGTTGTCCCGACTTCAAAAACAGAACACTAAAGCACAAGAAAAAGACATACCCAAACTAACTTATACAGTCCTATCTGTAACTATATACAAAAGTTACCAAAACATTGTCTATCCAATCTCAGGCACACAATACGATATACATGCACCAACAACCATTTATACTGAACGGCACCCATGTACACCTTAGTCCGAAGCATTGGGTTGCTTCATGTCAGCAATGAGGCTCGGATATGTTCTCAATTTTTCAACGTGCATGATGTCACTTCCCATGTTGTCCACGAGTTCAACCTCGTAGTTCATGGGAGGCAGTTTGTTCACTATTTTGTGAGGACCCATGTACGATGTAGTTGTTTTCACACTGGACGTTGGAGCGTCAAGAAGCACCATTTATCCTCTTTCAAACACAATATGTCATTGAGGTGCTTGTGAAAGTGCCGCTTCTGTTTTTCTTGAGAGTCGGATGTGCGTGGCTGCGAACTCCTTGGCCTTTTGCAGTCGTTCACGCATTACCGTGAAATAATTTGGTTCATCTTTTAGCTCTTCAAGCTCTCGGCAGGTGTATACAACATCTAATGGTAGCACCGAATTGCTACCGTAAACCAGGAAGAAGGAAGTTTGGCGAACCGTGTCTCGGTACCCGGTGTTGTAACAGATTAAAATATAAGGGAGGACATCAGCCCATTTTTTACCCGGCGGTAGTCATGCCAATCATCTGTTTGATTGTCTTATTGGCTCTTTCACACAAGCCGTTTGCTAAGGGCTGATATGCAGTAGTGGCAGCATGTCTGATGCCCCGATGTTTGAAGTATGCTTTAGTAGAGCACGCAATCCTTTGAGTACCATGGTCTGTGATAAGTCTGGCTGGGCATCCGTGCTTCAAGATGATCCGTCGTTCAACAAACTTCTGAATGGTTGCGGCCTCTATGTTCCGGAGTGGTTTTGCCTCCACAAACTTTAGGAAGTAATCAGTGGCTACAATGTTGTACTTGGGACCTCTTGAAGTTTTGAATATCTTATTATGTCCATACCAACTGTGTGAAATGGGCTGTGGACTTCTATTGGCTGTATGAGGCCGTAAGGCACCGATGTGGACCATTTCATCTGCCGAATGAGATGCCACGCCACAGGAACAAACTTCCGTGATAAAGCTGGCAGTAGTTGCTCCCTAACCACGTAGACCTTGCGTAGCCTTTGGGAGACCGATACCGCAAATTTATCCAAGCCCCAGTTGATGACGGCTCTTGAAGCCCACAAGAAGTCTTTGCCTAGCAGTATTCCTTCGTGGGGTAACTGAGGAACAACAACGAAGTGATGCTGCTGTGTCCGGTCGTCCCCTGTTACCATAACACCGACTTGACCTGAATTTTGTAGCTGGTGGCCTCTTGCTCTTACCAAACGTAGAAACGAAGGCCTTATGCTTAGTTTTGAGTTTGTCAACTTTTCGTTTATTCGTTTATTAGTACCTCAAGGGTCCCGAGGGACATTACATAAATGGTGGGCCAAAACATAACAGATGGAACAAAACACGAGCGAATTGACACAAACCATAACAAAATATAGAGAAACAGCAGTATATCAGAAATAAACATAAAGTATATGGCTTTTTTGGCGTTTTAAAATTGATCAAACTGAAATGACATGGCAATGTGGGCGGGAAAGTCATTTCAGTCATGCGCTGATTGAAGTAAAAATGACTTCTGGAAGGTCTTTGGTGTCGTAATCGAGCTTTTGACTGCTCCAGAGTCCAACGTGCATTTAGGAGTTTGTCCGTTGATTACGAAAGGAACAGAAAAAAGTACCCGCTTTAGAGGCACATGACACCTGCTCAGTTACTGGCGATTGCTCGTGGGCATCGGCATCAACAGTCGTTCGTTTTCCCGCTGTTGTGAGCTAAGGATACGGAATCTTTCTGCCACTTCGAATTTCTGCTGTCAACGGAAGACGACACTGCGTGACAAATTTGCCGTTTCTGGGGTAGTTCAAGCACAGTTAACGAATTATCGGGGCGTTTCCTTGCGATCTTTCAAAAACATGCATTGTGGAAGGAGTCGATTTCTGCAACGCTGGCTTCGCTTTCATGTCTCCTTCTTTTAGCACATTTCTCTGAGCTACTTTATCAACTGAGGAACCCCAAGACGCTATGCTGCCCGTGCGTTGACGTTGGCCCTTAGGCTTCCGAGACGAACGCTTTTCTATAACACGGCATTGAGCGAACGGCACTGTGGGTGGCATTCCGCGTTCTTCCACAGCGAAAACTTGATTGTGTTTTTCCGATTTCCTGATATGGTCAAAGCGCAGAAAAGGATTTATCTGCTAGCCACCTAAATATTTTATAAAAAAAAGTGCTTCTTTATTGCCTTGGGTGACAGAGTAGCATGAGAACTTGGCCATTTTTCTGTTCTAGTACAGGATACTTGTACTGATTTGTCAGATCCAGCTTTCGGTATGCGAAGTTTATACAAGACTCGCCTGCGCGTTACCTAGCGCCAAACTTTTGCTGCTTAAAATGTACATCGAAGTCCATGTTATCACATCAGCGGAACGCCGCCTTCATGTCAGCCCATGTCTTGATACTAGCTATCTTCGTGTGGTGACGCATCCGTGTAAAGTCTTTAGCTGAGACTCTTGAAATAATGAACGTATGGTGACCTCAACGGGAACGCTGAAGGTTCTAAACAAATAGAGAACTTGCTGGAAACAGATGTTTAGATCTTTCCAGAGATGCAATATGGAGCTCACCGCAAAACTTGAAAGTCGGTCGCGAGCGTCTTTACTGTTAGACATGCACATGAGAGTGTCGCTTCTGGCTTGTCTTTGTTGCTTTCTCGAGCCACGTTTGAGATTGATCGATGCACGGTCCTCTTCTGCACTCGTGCTTAATTCGGCGTCAGAGTTTTCATGCGTTTTTAGCTCCAAAAGCCCGATGCGTTCTACTAATGGAGCAAGTAGAGAGAGAGAAATAAAGGTGCAAGGAAAGGCAGGGAGGTTAACCAGACGCACATCCGGTTTGCTACCCTGTACTGGGGAAGGGATGAAGGGGAGAAAAGAGTGGAGCAAGCAAGTTACACAAGAGGTCATGACTTGCCTTCATCTGCGGGTCAAGAGGTGGTTATGGTGCTTCGAAGTCTTTCGAGGCGTCGTGGTTCTTGAGAATCATCAGTTTCAGTTCCTCCAATTCGCTCCAGAGTGGTTCAACTTCGGTTCTCAGGACGTCGGATTCGGACGCATCGTATCTATAGGCTTCCACCCGAGTGGTGTCATCCAGCTGCTCGAACACGTCGACAAAACACGGGGCCGTCGTCATCTTGAGATCACGGAGCTGACGCTGTCCAAACGTCAGTCGTTGAGCCAAAGGATCGCGTAAGGAGTCACGTTCCCACCTAGAAGATGTAAACGTCTTCATAGTTCACCTCGAGCCGCTGGGCGCCAATAGTGACGTGCCGTTGGGGCCGTTCGATATACTAGGTTGCGATGTGGCCTCAGAAGGACGTCCACAATCTTTAAACTTCAGAAAGTGACTGCCAGCCTCTTCTTTATTCGACGTTCCTCGAGTACCCGCGAGCTCAGCACCGATCTATTTCGGTTTCCCCATGCAAAGGCGTGAGACACGCACTGAGCGTAGTCTGCTATCGCTCGTCACACTCGTATTGAGTGCTTATTCTGCCTTGATCTTCTGTTAAAGTATTGAGATGCTGCCTTTTTTAGAGGTATGCAATGCCACACTCCTTTCTCTAGTTTTACCCCGCCACGTTGGTCTAGTCTAGTGGCTAAGGCACTCGGCTGCTGACCCGCATGTCATGGGATCAAATTCCGGCTGTGTCAGCTGCATTTCCGATAAAGGCGGAAATGTTGTAGGCCCATGTACTCAGATATGGGTGCACGTTAAAGAGCCCAAAGTGGTAAAAATTTCCGGAGCCCTCCACTACGGCGCCTCTCATAATCAAATGGTTATTTTGGGACGTTAAACCCCACAAATCAATCAATCAACCAACCCTTTCTCTAGTTTTGGTACTGCTTGATTGGACGTGTAAGTGCTGCCTGGTGAAAACCGCGTCGATTGACCTGGAGCCATCGAGATAGCTTTAGGACTTTCTAATGAAATTACGTGCACAACGCGAACAATATTGATTATTCTCAACCTTAAGTGGCCACTAGAGATAACACGGGAATATTCGATGGCACATGTAAAAGTGGTGTTTTTCATCCCCGCTCGTCAGTTGATTAATTGCCGATGCTCTGTTTGCCGCTATCAGTGTGACTGTCGATTGCTTTATTCAGACTTTCTTTCAGGGCGCAAAATTGTGGCCAAATAAACCGTTTTACCTTGGACATACCGACTACTCCTTGGTCAATGTCATGACCACGTGACAGTAGAAATGAAAATATGTGCTATTTGTTTTCAAAATAAATCCGCGCATGTGCGTGAAATCACTTTTGTGTTGTTAATATAAACTTGCGTATTAACCGACCTTTTCTGCTGTGAGAAGACCCGAGGGCAAGCTCATTGTATTTGCGGCACGACCACCCTTCACAACATAATTTACGTTTGAACGAGTATTTATCCGGGCAGCAGTGAATATACGCAACGTGATTTGAGGCCATATTTGCAGGAGGCTGCATGTGGCCCCTTATTCAAGATTGGTATTACTACCATCAGTGGTTGCGTTAGTTGAGAATTGAAGTCTTATTTGTTAGCTTTTTCGCGCTTCTATTTTAGACCTTCGTCATTGACTTGCACAGAGTCACCTTATTGAGAGCAAAAAAAAAAAACCAATAAGGCCAGTGCCGCCACCGTGCAAAGATACTTAAATTTGTACTTCACGACGACTCTGAGCCACGCACGTGCTCTTTGCTGGTACGGCACTGGTGCGAGTATTTAAATGTCTATTCTACGGTCTTCACGAAAGTGAAGAAATGATGCAGTCAGTATTTTCGTTTCAGCGTATAAGAAGAGCTGTCTGATAACGCAACCATGCCTATGGCTTCATCCTCCACTTATCTAAGTCGTTTTCCTCATGTTGCTAACCTCCTTTTTATGCCGTGCCGTAGTCGAGATTCTATGCTGAAATTCCAGCCAGAATAACAAGCATTCGAAGGAACTTGTCGCCAGAATAGGTAGTACCACTAAATGCTGCATGGTTCATATTGAATAAAATATTCAGAATAATATTATAACGTGACAATTAAAAAAGTAAAAGCAAATTTGTAAAGCAGATCCTGAATATGAAACAGTCGCAGCAAAATGCAGAAAATAATACTCTTTAGAGATTTCACGAGCTGCTAAGCCAATGCAGTGAGATATGAGAATACGTTGCGAGCCCAATCAGGGTAAGAAACTTTGGGTCTACAGAAATCTACCCTAAAACGACCACACACTTTACGGTGGACCCTTCAAAAATTAAATTCTGATCACTCATTCAGAGGCACTTGACTCATAATTAGGTCTGAATATGAAAGAAACACTCCGTGCGCGAAGACGGATATCAAAATAGGAAACATTACTCATAGCGCACGCGCGATTAGCGTTGTTATGCAATGCGAAGTATTAGGCCCGTATTCACAAACGCTCCTTCACTCAAGGGCTCCCTTCGACTTGACGAAGTCAAGGTGGAGCGTGCTCCTCCACTCAAGGGGCCGCTACGTTTCATGAACGCTCCTCCACACTTCCTTCGCGAAGAGAGGCCTTGGAAATGCTCCCTTCACTTGAGTGAACTGCATGCGCCGAGAAAAGTGCCTGATAACGAGAGTATTCGCAATTATGGTTAAGAATTGCCTATCTATGTACATTAAAAGAACGCCTTTTCTAGTTAATCTTTTTTCTAAATTGACATTACAGCAAAATACGTGCATTTAGAGTGGTAGTGTTGTTTCTCTAAGCCTTGTGCTGATAGAGTTAACGAAACCCTCCTTCAAGTCTGGCAACAGTCGAACCCAGGCAGCTGAACGAACAGCTGATGGCATTTCGTCTGCTGCTGAACGTGTCTACCTGCTTAGTTCATTTTGTCTTGTATGCATCTATTAATTGCAGTTTATATTTACGGTAGTGTTTGCGTCTGTGTCGTTTGAGAGCCTACTTTCGCCGGGGTGACTAACGAACTACGTGAGTGATGACAGGAAGCGCAGTGGATGGTTTGTTGCTTTGTTTACTTTCGCTTTACTGAGAGCCGTCTTATCACTAATGTAGCCACCGAATGTATAACGCGGTGGAATGAGTATTTTTTACTATATATCACAGTATGTTGGCGTGCTTTTAGCATTCACCACCGCATTATGTAAAAGGAATAATTCGTTCTCGTTACGGGAGTACGTGCACAGTTCTTAATTTCAGGGGCCTGTGCAATGTTTATTTTTCTCATTTAATGCGATTTTCACCGTGGCGCTTTCGTAGTTATTCCTCTGCGTATAATAGGAAATTTCAAAGACATTGCTCACAACTGATATTCAAGATTATACCAGGGTAGCGTTAAAAACTAGGCATGGTATACTCGTGGCTGAGCGTTCGATTTAGACTGCTACGCAAGTTAAGAAAAGCGATCGTGTGCCTTTCTGCACTATTGGCGAAAAATACATTTCAAAGTTGTTTTCTTCATTTAGTAACATTTATAGTCGGTTAACAGGAACTGGTGTGTGTGTGTGTGTGTCAACTTTAGCATTTTATACTTCCAAGGAATAAGTTATTGTTTTTGCATATTTTTTCTATTTTCCCTGCATTTGTGGATGCGTCTAATTTGACAGATTCGCATAGAAGTAAACTTTAAGTTTGTGTGGCTTCCGTCTCCAAGTTCACACAGCGGCAACGTCTTAAGTTTTTTTCCCGTCTCCTTCATCTGCATGCTCAGAAGCACACAATCGTTAGTGCATGAATGACCTTCGCACTAATGTTTTGGATTTTATTTGCAATATAACTACTGGATATACCTGTTGAAAAGGATCGTGGTGCCTGTGCTGCATTCCAAAGCCCCTGCACAACATAAATTATAGGGGATATTTTATTTTTTTGGAAATCAAAACATTGAAGCCGCGTCTGACTTTTGGCACTGTTCTGTTTTAAAAACTATACTGTGAGTTCTCTCAACCTTCGAGAAAGTGTCGTCAAGAGCAGCGTATATTATTCTGCTGATTTATTGAAGACCAATACAACAAAGCGGTGAAAAATGCTCAAGAGTATTGCAGTCATCGCGGATACATCTGGTCAGAACCCTGTAAATAAAATATCCGCTATTGCTGCATCATTAGCAAGTCTACCAGTTAGAACCAGGCCGTCTCAGTTCCGTGGAAGAGGAGTGGAGCTGCTTTATATAAAACAAGTTTAATTTTCCTAGAACTGCTTTCCTATAGAATCGGAGAAATGGTTTTTGCAGTCCTGTCTCATCATGAAAAGACAAACATGACGATAATTATGTATTGATAAATGAACAAAACAGAAGTTGTGAATGGCAAATGGACCTTTATTACATGTGGCTAATGAGAAGCAACGTGGCAAACATAAGAATGCAAATGAAAAGTGTTCATCAATCAAACATATGTAACCTACACACTGTAAAGATAAAGTACGGGCTCGGAGGACATCATAAAGAAGATTAAGGAAGTGGACACCAAAGCGCGCCTAATGCAGTGTAGCTGCATGCATTCACTGCTGTTTTTGTGCTTTTGTATACAGTCGTGCAAACTCTGCAATGCATTGATAATACGGCTGATTTTAGGAGGCCTTTTCACTGTGTTCTTCTGTCAGCAGCTGGTCCCCTGCACAAAAGAGGCAAGAAATAATATTGGAAAAACGTATTAGCTTGGATATAAAAGCCGCATTTTTCTTTAATTCTAGCTTTGCACACATTCATTAGCATGTCTAGCGTTCAAGAACAGACATGGTTGAAGTATTGAGCTTTGACTATTTTGACACATGTTTGGCTCAGGCACTTGGGCAGCTGACCAGGCATATGGGTATATATTTTCATTATCTAATTGCACGAATCAGTGCCATAGCCAGCAATTCTTCTTCGGGGGGTAGGAATGGGGTTAAAATAAAAAAAAACAATCTCATTATGTATCTGCTGTAATTACATTTCATATGTTTGCGTTTTCATACGACGCTCGACGCACTTTTGCGTACATGCAGGTTTCACAGAGCATGATAATCTGCTTGATCCCCTAAATGTGTACTTAGTTGTTCATTGGTGTTGTGAGCTGCATAGACACTGTATAAAGAAGCTATGTTTCACGCGTAGTAGCTACAGCAGCACACTCATTGCGCCTAATGCATTGTGTTGTGCTTTTCTTAAACTTTCTTTAATAGTAATCTGACCGAAGCAGGAAAAAAATTAAAAAAAAACACAGGAGAACACACCTTCTCGTTGGTACAGATGGTCGTCTAACGGAGGTGTGCTTCGCCGTAAATTTCGGCTAGGGCAGCAAAGGTTCACCGGAGAGGAAGCCACTCTAAAGTATGGTGAACCCAGCGCATCAAAAGTTTGCTATGCCACTTGCTTGTCAAGCTTTCGCACCACGCTTGAACTGATGCGGTGTTCGAGCTTCATCAAAACACTTCAAAGCACTGTAATCCGCAGTAAGTCATGGAGCACTCGACCGAAGAGTATACGCACACCCGAAGGCAGGTAATTCACTGGCTCATGCACGGAACGCCACACATCACGGCACTGGTGAGTGCTCCTTTTGACACCACGCCCGCTTGTCCCGGCGACACAGTAGCCGTTGCTGAACCGTTCAAAGACAGTTCCGTAGTAAACGTGCACCGTCATTGTCGAAAGAACGCAGTGGTGGAAGCCTACTTGATCGAGAAACGCCGTCAAAGTGAGACGGGTTCCGCCATGGACGCGGTGCTGGCGCAAATATTTCACTCGAGGGACGATTCAAGGTAGCTCGATCGCTTCCTTGACAATCTCGAGGAAACGCTCAAGATTGTTTCAAGTGAAGGAAGCGTTTCAAGTGAAGGGCGGTTTGTGAATGGGAAAACGCCACTTAAGGAGCGTTTCGAGTGAAAAGTCAAGTGGAGGAGCGTTTGTGAATACGGGTCTTAGGCCCGTATTCACAAACGCTCTTAATTATCTACTAAAATACTTTTTCTAGTGAAATATACGTATAGGTGTCTTTGCGACTGCCATTGTGTCTTTCACTAGCTCACAATGCGGCTGTGAATTCGTCTTTATAGACTGCAATTGTATTGTGTGATATCGCCGGGCAAGATCTGGCATGAAATGGGTGCCAGCATGGAGGAAGGGAAAGTAAGAGGGGGCATGCCCAGTGGGCGCGTTGCGAAAAAAAAGTGAAGAAAAGTAAATAATTATCAAATATTATATATACACATACTGCAGCACTAATGGCGGTTTGGCAGGAGTGGGCATACCAAGATACACAACAATGTAGCTAAAAACTGAGCATAACGCAAACAGGTAACATAACATCGTGCGAACATTACAGCAAAAATAACCGAACATGGACAAAGGAGCAAAGAAGTATTTGCAAACAGATCAGCTTATTTCACACATATGTGTTATAAATTTAGGCTAGAAAACTCATAGTGTCCTTATGGACTGCACACAATGACGGCGTTTTATCATTGCTTATGTGGTGTGGTGCGGCATCGGTCAGGTGGTTCAGCGGTGGCGTGCGCGTCTCCGTTTCGTACCTTACGAAGGCGTGCTGCAGTTGTTTTACAGCATCTATTGTTTCTGCCGCAGTGTTAGTAACGCGGGATTTAGGTGGTGGTTACAAGTTGTCCCTTGAAGCCTGAACTAGAATGCGCAGAACGAGTGCGCGTATACGTACTTTGGATGTGCAGCGTCCAGCAGAATCATGTTGAAGAGCCAACGTAGAGGATAAAAATTGTGCTACAGAATCTGTTCAATTAATGCTTTGCAGGTCAGTGACAGTTATGCGGTGTTCTACTTACGCTTATGGTGGCAGAGTTGCATTTGTGGCCCACAGGTCCTTGATTATGACTGTTCTCTTTTCTTGCTTTTCGTGTTCTGTTGCAGTTACAACATGCTATGGTGCACTAAAGCAGTTTTTTGGCTTTGTCTAAGATGCGCACTTTTCGCGCCATTGTGGGTATTCGAGCAAAACTCGTCAGAATGTCTACACGCACCTGCAAAAAGCAACCAGGCGCATCTAACTGAATGCGCGTGCTTGCGCATGCAGAAGCGGACAAAGATGTTCGAACAATGAGGACAAAGTAAATTGCTAACTCAGACAGAACGCACAATACAAATTTCATTGCCACTCACGACAAGTAGAAGTGCGGAGAAACATTGTGATGTACACAAGGAGCAAATTCATGTACAATTCAGTTACGTTCAAAAATAGACTGAGATGTGAGGTATAACGTCTCAAAACTATTATATGATTATGTGAGATGGCGTAGTGGAGGACTCTGGAAGTCTTGACCACGTGGGGTCTCTTAACGTGCACCCGAATCAAAGCACACGGGCCTAAGAAATTTCTGCCTCCATCGGAAATGTAGCCGCTAGAGCCGGGATTAGAACCCACGACCTACAGGTTAGCAGACGAGTAACTTAGCCACTAGACCATCATCGCAGGGCTACGTTCGAAAATATTTCACCACAAATACTTATCACTGTAGCGATCCGAAAAATATCTCTTGTTGTTCGTCTTCAAAAAGAAGATTCACATTTGTTGAGCGTTGGCATCATGTATGACAAGCCTTCTTCAGGTATGGTTGAGGCGTGCCATTCCAAAGCAAATTAATATTAGAGACTGAACATTACGGATGCAAAAAGCATAGGTCAGGAAAACTTGTGGGGCCCACTCAAACTCACTTTTTAAATGTATCGTGCGCTTAGAGCCCTCCTGGACTCACACTCAGGAACATTATCTTACCGGACTCAATAGAACAAAAATTTACCTTCACAGCCTCATCTGAGTCTGAGTTTCCAGTTAGTTGGGTCATGAGTTCATTATTCTAGAATTAGCTTTTTCATCCATGTCGTCATTGTTTTTTAACGTTAACATCTGACGTTATCAGTCTCTTACTGGCACCTTTTCAAACAGTGGCTTCAAATAGTGAGTGTTCGCAAACCAGTTGTCAATTTTTAGAGAAAAAAGTCATAGGGCATGTTTATCAAAAACTTCTCTGGAAGAGTTTACGAGAAGGCTAGGAGAAAGCATCCCCATTCCTAATTCATGCCTCTGATCAAAAGACAATGATATAGAGCACGAAGGACACTGCTTAAGAATATCTTTTTTAGTCAGTTATTGCGGTCTTTTCAGCGCAAAATCATCTCTGGTTATGCTGCGCCAAACACAAGGTGTTTTAGAAAGGGCACTCAGGTGATGAGGTTTGAAAGGTTATTTAGAAAACCACAAGCTATTAAAACGTCTATCAAGTCATGCATGGTTACTAGAGAATGATCTCTTAGAAGTAGAGGTGGGTGTAAATGTATGTGTTTTGTATAGTGCGTTGAAGTATTTTTTTCTGTGTGTTTCTTTATCGGGGCACTCGGCTAAGATGTGTTTAACCGATAACGGTTCTTGGCTTTTTTTGCGTACTGGTTGTTGTTCCTTTGTGAGTAGAAAAATGTGAGTCAAGTGTGTGTGCCCGATGTGAAGCCAGCATATTATAACTTCCATAAAGCATTTTTGGTGACGGCAGGTTTTCCATTCACCGAGTATAGGCTTCACTAGATGAAGCTTGTTGCCCGTGTGCAAGTCCCACTGTTGCTGGCATTTCGCTAACAAAGCTATACGTATCGCGCGCAGGCTGTCTTTATGGTGGCAGCTTACTTTCGATACTGTTTCATGAGCTGCCATCAAAGCATACTTATCTGCTTTTTTTATTTCCAGGTATCCCGACATGATTTGGGACCCAGCAGAAACGGACTGGAACTGATTGGCTATTTAGACATATGTTTAAAATGTCACCAACAAACGGCTCACATTCGGATTTTATATGCAGAGCTTTTAGTGCGCTCAACGAATCAGTATATATATTTGCTTTCTCGTATCCGCCATGAACGAGTTTCTGAACTGCTGCATTCAAGACATAAACTTCTGCTAAAAATATAGAAAAACAATGAGGCACTGTCACAGTAAGTGCATCTTTCACCGTCACAGTCACAATACCAACGTGATTTACTGTTTTCGAGACATCTGTGTAAAATTCTTGATGATTCTTATGATAATATTGAAGTGTACGGAACTCTTGCATGATGTGTCCTGGTGAAGTGTCTTTTTTTGTTGAGACAACTTAGCCACCAGTCGCGAAGTTGCGACAAGTTCGATCATATTGGCAACCTAGGAGATTTATTATTGACCTGAAATGTTTTTTTCAGGAATGGCGTCGGTGTGGCAGTGATCTTCGAAGCGTAAGAGTAGTGGTTTGATTGAGTGCGGTTTGTTTAGGTATAGTGTAAGCGTGAGTTACCCTTTGAAGTGATGTCGTAGCAGGTGTGTTCAGGCGATGACGTTATTCTTATAACGTAAAAGAGTGTTAGTACAGCTCTTGGTTGACACGAAAGAGGCTCGTTGCATTCCACGCAGAGGCCCTGCACAAGTGATGTTCTGTAAGCGCCATTTGACAACCGCAGACTAAGGTTGTTCACAGAGTCAAGATGGTGGGCGTATGAGTCTCGTGCTGAGCCATATACAGTGCAACCTTTACCCAAAACACTACGCACAACAGAACGGTGTATACGTACCAGGCAGAGCCGATCTGAAACCCAGTGTATGTGGGATAAAACTTTCGAAAAAATGAGGGCTCTATTTCCTTTTGCTTTAACTGTGTTTATGTGCGACAAAAAGTTGAGTTTTTGGTCAAACATATTTCCTCGAAAATTATATCCCTGTTTCAGGCATTTTGATGCTTTTATAGTAGGAACTGGGTCAGCAAAAACTCCTCTTTCTTTCTTATATAGAACAGTGGTAAGTCTTTTGAAAGAAAAGCGGAAACCCTTTGTGTCAGCCCATTTTGTAAGCTAATCGAATATCATTTAGAGCTGCCTCTCACAGGGCGATAAGTTGAATGCACGACAGGCGATTTGAAGGTCATCGATATAGATGGAGTGCATGATTGTGGGTAGTATGAACTTATTTATGGAGTTCATTTTCACTATGAAGAGAGTGGTGCTGAGGATGCAACGTTATGGTACACAGTTTTCTTTAACAAATATTGTCACGTAAGAGTGAGGGTAGCCCGAAGACAGGAGACCGGGAGGCTAGTAGAAACAGAAGGAGATCCGTTTATTTGGCGGACTTGCGCCCACTAAAGGAAAACAGACACATCGGCTTAGCGGGTGGCGAACAGCGTGTTCGACGGCCGTCGGGGAACAGAATGTCCCACTGGATCACAAGGCGCGTTCACCATCCGAGATACAGTCGCCATAGCGTCTGGCGCTATCTCGTTATCAACGAATGGTCGACGCGCGGGCCATGATCTTCGCAGATGAATCGCGGTGCATCCTGGACCACAATAAGGCCGCGTGCCGGCGGTATCGGCATGCGCAACACTATCCGCTATACGCCTCGCGGCAATATTCGTGAGAGCACGGTTCTCACACTTACTTGAAACGATCTGTTTGAAAGAAAATCAGACAAGCACTTTACCATTCTTCCACGAATGACCAAGCCAGCAAAATTTTTAAGAGTCCCATACCACCAAGCGTTATCACATGCTTTCCCTAGGCCAAAAAATACCATGAGACATTGTTGTTTGTGTAGAAATGCACCTCGTATTTCGTGTTTCAGTCTGACAAGGGGGTCTATGGTGGAAATGCCCTTTTTGTATCCACACTTGTGCGAGGCTACAGGGCGCCTAGGTTCAAGGATTGAAGTAAGTTTTATGTTTATGATATTCTAGTATGCTTTCTCAGGGCCACATGTTAACGCCATGGGTGTTTATCTACTTGAGGAGGTTGAGGGTTTACCGGGTTTGAGAATAGGTATAACTATTTCATTTTTATAATCTTCAGGCATATGCCCAAGTCCCATACTTTGTTAACGAAATGGAGTGTCAAATCCTCATTGTTTAGAGAGATGTAGACTTTATTAATTTCCGGCAGATTGCTAAAATGGGCTCCCCCCCTCCCCCAGGGGCCACTGGAGAGACCGTGCCTAGTGCTCTTGGCAAATTTCTACACTCCCTTCCATTGACCACTCTAATCCTCCTTGGGGGTGAATTTAATGCTCCCAATAGGCTTGGGGTTACCCTCAAAAACTCAAACCGGGTCGCCTTCTACACTGTCTCGTTCAGGAACGCCATCTCAACCTTCTTAGCACCCCTGACAACCCTACTCGAGCGGGCACTGTTTCCCAGCACTCTCCTACGCCCGATCTCACTTTCTCTCGGAGTTCACTCCCTTTTCACTTGCAAGTGTCAGCTGAAAACCTTTTCAGTGATCACTTTCTCAAACACATCCCCACCCCTCTTTCCCACAACAGGCGAAAACAAGGAGTCGCTCTCACTGACTGGGGAGCATTCCGTAATAACCTTTTGTCTGACTTCTTTGAAAGTTACGACGACTGGACGTCATGGACCTCCACAGCAATAACATCCTGTAGTTGCCGCGCTCGTTTTCGACTCCGCACTTATGACACTGATCCACTCTTCCTCCGTTTATGGCGACGTCATCAGCGTTTGACACGCTCTCTCCACTCCGAGCCACATAACGTCCAACTTTCATTTCTCATTGATGCTCTGCGGGCTGAAATCGTCGCTTACGGTACTTCTTTCGAGCAATCCCGTTGGAACACGCTGTATGACAGCCTTCACTCCACACTGCACTCGTGTTCTACATGGTCTCTGATTAGGTCTCTTTTAGGTACCAAGCCTGTCGTTGCTCCCACCCTACCTAAAGCTCTCGCTCAAGGGGCTCCATCTGATGTTTTTGACAATTTAGGGTGTCTGTATCTCCCAACCCCCTCACACCTTCCTAACCAGATTACTGTGGCGAAGCTAACCCAGACCTGGAACACCCATTCCCGCTCAGGGAGCTGCAAGCTGCCTTAGCCACTCAATCTACCCGCTCAGCTCCCGGCAAGGATGAGATAACGTATACTACACTAGGTATTGTTCCCGACAACGCGAAACAATTTCTCTTACACACATTCAACGAAGCATGGTACAGCAGCTGTCTTCCAAGCTCTTGGACAACCTCTATTCGCATAATACCGAAGCCAGGCAAGTCGCTATCTCTCTCTAACCTTCGCCCTATCTCTTTGACGTCATGCGTTGGCAAGTCTCTTGAGCGAATGGCCTTGACTCGACTGTCTGATTTTAATGAGGAGAAAGAGTTTTCCCTGTTCTTCAATTGGCTTCCGACGCCACGTATGTGCGCCGGACATGTTCCTTGTTCTTCAGCACACTTTTCTTTTGCCTTCTCGTAGTCAGATCTATGCTCTTGTAACCGTTGATGTGCGGAAGGCATTCGATGGCGTGAGTCATGACCACATACTCGCTCAGCTCTCCTCCCTGTCATGCGTCTCCCACATGTATTTTCACATCTGGTCCTTTCTTTCCAATCAAGTTGCTCGCTTTATAGTCGATACTCATTTGTCTAACCCACACTCCCTCACACGCGGCACTCCTCATGGTGACGTACTATCTCCTACTCTAATTATTATGACTATGGCCCCCTTGCCTCCGAACTGTCCCAAATACGTGACCTCCACCATAATTTTTATGCAGACGACATCACTCTGGTGAACCTCCGGATGTCCCGGCCACGTGCAGGATACTTTGCAACGTGGCCTGGGCCTTATCGCTTCCTTTTTCGCTACTGCTGGCCTGTCTCCTGCACCAAAAAAATGTGAGCGACTTTTGCTAAACCGGTCTGCGCACCAGCTCTCCCACAACACCCTCATCTCCCTACATCTTTCTAGCTCTTTCATTCCTACTCTTCAGCAATGCAAACTTTTTGGCTACACTTTGCACGCGACAAAGAACGCTCAGGCCCTACATCACGCTGTGAGGACTTGCCACTTGGTGATTCACCTCCTGCGACGCATTGTCACTTGGCAGTCAGGGCTCCACAAGGTTCATGCGTGCCGGGTTGCACACGCGCTTGCTCTAACAAGTTATTGTACTTTGAACCCTATGTTCAATTCACCAAAACGCAACTCTACTTACTCGAAAGAGCTCTATTAGCTCTTTATAGGGCAGCTATAAACCTCCTTGTCACTACCTCTACCACTAAACTCTTTGCCACAGGCCTCTTCATTCCATTACGTTCTCTTAATTCTCTACACCACGACTCTCAGATTACCCGTCTTTCTCTCACTCGTCAAGGCCAATGGCTATTGGCCCAAGCGGGCATCCCTCATATTCCCGTTTCCGTTCCCACCTTGCCTTCTGCCTCTAGCACCACTGCTTGTAACCTTCGCATCCTTCCCCTCCCGTCCAATATGTCTCCCATTCTTCACGCCGGCCTGCGTCAAGCGGCTGCACAACATCATTTTCCTCCTATCTCTACACAGGTAGTTGTCTGCATGCCTCATAAATGGCTCTTCGGGGCTCGTGTGGCTACGTTATCCACCGTCGACACCTTTCGGCACCTCACACGCACTCCAATGGGCCATACTTCCACCCGCAAATGTACTTTCGCTCGAGGTCCTTTCCATGGTCCACGCCATGCAGTCATTTTTCTCCCTCCTTTCTCTCCCCGAGTACAAAATTTACTCTGACTCTCACCCAGCCATCCGTCACATACAAAACAATACGTTGCCTCCTGCTCTTCAACAGGAGGTCGAGCGAGCGGTCTCTGCTCTTCAACCCTTCACTGTCTTCCTCTGCTGGGTTCCTGGGCATTCAGGTATTAATAGAAATGAGCTGGCTCATCAGCTTGCCCACGATATGTTGCATCGAGCACCATTCATTCCTTGGCCCACACCTTCGGAAGACAGGGAGAGCTCCGCGAATAACGATGGGTAGATCTCCTTGCGTCACACTATCAAGGAGGTATATCTCTTGCTCCGGGTCGACAAGCGTCTTTACCCTTCCCTCCTCCATCACTCACAGCAGTTGAGGCTCGAACTCTACGACACATCTAAATTAATTGCCTGATAACCCCTCTCGCCTTTTTCCTTCAGAAATATATGTCTAACCCTTGCTGTTCCAATGGCCCCTCCACATATGCCGACCTGTCACGCTCCCTGTTTTACTGCCCAACTGCTCAGAAATCCAGCTATTACCCTTTCCATCCCTTTCTATCAACTCCTGGGTGGACTGAGTTGGCACCGAAGGGGAAGAAGAACAGCGTCGACTGGTCGTACAGGCGGTCGAAATGCGAGGCCTGTGAATTGTGGCGGAATAAAAGTTCATTATTACTACTACTACTACTATGTATGTAGTGCCGCTTCAAATGAGACACGATGTGTTTTTCTTGCCTTGCAATGAAGACTGTTAGGATTTCACCTACTCGACAAAACACAAGAGTACCACAAAATACAATGAAGAGCAGTCAGCTCTGACCTGACTATACTTTGGCATTCGTATCGATAGTCCGATGCTCACAGTGCACCCTGGTACCCTCTTGTCTATTAACCACTTCAACAAACTGGCACACTGATTCGCCAAAATATTGTCGCATAGATCGCACTTCGGCATCCGTATTTTCAGTGGACGTTCTGAAATCTTGTAATTGCCGAGAATTTCAGAGTAGGCCTGTATGGACAACAAAGAATAACCTGACTTCAACGCCAATGAAAATGGCCACATGAAAAAAAGACATAGTGCTGATACATATACTGTAGCACTGACGAATATTTTCGATGCGAAGCATTTCTTTGCGTACTGCAAGCACTTTTTGGTCTATCAGCGTATCTATATATCTAGCCACTTACGTCTGAGTGCTTGCGTGATCGTGTGAACCAAATTTAGTATAGGAGGATAAGATGATTTTAATAATATGACGCGGTAGTGAAGACATTATTATTTTCATAATCCCGTCGCGTACGTCGTCAAACACCTTTCACCAGAGAGTGGCACAGACCTGCGGGCGTGTAAGTGCCACTGGTATGCAGGTATGTGCCACAGGTGATAGGCACTTGGGTTCTACCCAGCAACGACGAGAACACATGGGAGCAGTTTTAACACGTGAACGTTAACAAAAACTTGACATCGGCAACGCTGATCCGATGAATGTAAACGATAAAGATCAAGGTGTCAGAAGGAATCGAACCAAGCATGGTAATCATACAGTCATCAATCATACATGGCAAAGAAGCATTCTACCACAAAGCTACGCCAAGTCTCAGAACTACTTTTTAAATAGACCGTAATGTTCCTGAAACGTTATTTGTGGTTTCTGCGCTGTCTTTCAATTATATGATGATTACATACGTACTCCTACGAAACAGCCGTGACGTCAGGCCTACGTCATTTGTAGTTAGGTGCCATGCGCTGAAGTCAATTTATGTAAGAGCGTTCAGGAGTACCATCTTCGCGAGCACCAGTGCTTCATATCAGCTTATCGTTTCTGCTGTTGCTTCTACTCATTGTTGCTACTACTGTTGCTTCCCCTTTGACATCATCGCGCAAGTGCAAAAAACTAATTATACAAACATCTGCAACGTGTGTCTGTGTGTGCATGATTTCTACGTATATAAAGCGTCCCTTGACGACGTGTGGCTATATCAAAATTACAACAGGGTCACCTTCCCTACGCATGTTTCGCATAACGTTGATTCCAAAGGTACGTTTGATATCCCAATTACTTTTTTTTTACTTCTGCGACAAGCTCACTGGCAAACTTGTCGACGGTGCCTGTAAGTGAATACAAAGGATACTTATTACTTTTAAGAACAAATAGATGTATTGCTGCTTATATAGCAGATATATAAAACAAAACTGGATTCTGTAACTCATTTGCTCCCAGAAAAGTTATGTGTTTGATTTTTTGAAAAGTCGGCATGCTTGGAGTTGCTAGAAGAACAATGAAAATGAAAAAATAAAACAACCATTTCATATGGGACGTCTTCTCAAAAGTACTCCGTAAATTTACCGAACGGCCCCATTGTGAGACGTCACGTCATTTTCGCAGACACACTACTCTGCAACGAATCTCTTACAATAAAACCATATGGCACAGAAGGAAGAAGAAAGACAGATATGTTGCAACACGTTAATTTCAGTACACTTTATTGTCGTTGACACATGTACACAAGCGCATATGAATTATACTTGAATATTTCTAATACATCAGTCTTTTTTTCGAGTGTTTATTGTACATTGGAAAATCACCAATTCAAGTGTATTTTGCTTTTTCCAGTGAATAACAACTGATCTAGCAAAAAATAAATATCTTGGATAGCGTGTAAAAATTTACATGCGTGCACAATTCAGGCTACACGAACTCAATAATCTATACAATGAGGAAAATTAGCATATAAATATACCTTATGCAACAACTCCATCTTTAGACAATATATCTTACTTTAAAGCACCCTTGAGTGGACCCTGGGTGCTGCGTAACTCTCATTGATAATCTTAGCATCGCTGGCGTCGTCTGGTGGACATACACGTGTGGAGGGTTCCCCTTCGAAGGGTAGTCAATGGTTATTAGCAGCACTCCCTCTTTATCAATGCTTCCTATGGGTGCAAATCGTAGGCACTATAGTACGGGACAGACTTCGCGCACTGGCTATTAGGGGACAAGGGGGGGGGTGCACCCGCCGCGTCCCTCTCGTGTGCATGCCTATGCTGACAGATGAATCTATACTCCGTTTCATACATCGGGTGGAATGCGGTGAAAGCAATGCAATAGGTGTGGTAAGTAACATGTGTGACTTAGCACGTTTCGTGCTCATCTTTCATCGTTGTAAATGCTCGTGCCAGACGAGCACAAACGTGCCAGCAGAGCGTCGCAAAAGGCTACAAGTAAAACATCAAGAAATAAGAACCATGACAAGCCGTATAACAGGGCGTTTTGACGAAAAAACTAAGAGGGCAGATCGTTGAAGATTTTTTTCTGTCCAACGACTTATGCCTCATAAATTCAGGTGCTTCTACTTACTCTTCAGTAAGATCACGTATTTGTTGTTGTTAAGATCTTGCTCTGTGTTCACCGTGCCTATTTAGCGACCTTAACTGAGAGTTACCCAACACATCATACGGTAGAGACCATCAACCCTGCATCATCTGACTTATACCATCCTATCCAATTTTCTCCAGCAGGCCATGCCCCAAATTTTGCGAAGTGGCCATTTTATGCAGAAAACGCAAAACTTTAAGCAGTATTCTTGTTATGAGCTTTCTGTTGAGAAATCGAACAAAAGGTTAGTTGAAGTTCTGATTGCAGCAGCTCAAAAGACAATACCGCAGTCATCTGACATTTTACGTAAGAAACTAAACCCTTGGTGGACAAGTGAGTGTACTGACACAAAAAAGCAAAGTAAAGCCTGCGGCATTCTGCGAAGATACTCCATATACACCAATTTTTTTTTCAGTTTGAAACAAGCAAAAGCCAGTGCCTGGTTTACCCGAAGGCAGGCGAAGAAGGTGTCATGGCAGAAATACATAATCTGGTGGTAATAAAATGAGTGAAAGCAACAGTGTAGCAAACATCGAAAAAGCTTCAATTGAGCAGCACGAGTTTGTCCTCGTCTTTTTGAAGTAATGATGATACTAGATGATACTAGCAGATGAACGTCTTTCTTCGTCAAGGTGTTCAGTTTGCAATAATCAACACAGGAACGCAATGTGCCGTCTTTCTTTTTCACCATCACAACCAGTGATGTCCATGGGCTTGTAGATGGCTGAATGATGTCGTCAGCAAGCTTTTGTTGTACTTGGTCGTGGATGACGTATTGTTCTCTGCGGGAAACTTGATTAGCATGTTGTCGAATGGTCCTTTCGTTGGGGTCTGTTATGATTTTCTGCTTCGCGACAGTTCCCTCTTTGATTTTGAACGTCGTGGCGAAGTAATCTCTGACGGAAAGCGAGAGGAAGCGAAGAGTCTCTTTGCTCTGAAGTTGGCAATGTGCAGTTTACATCAAGCTTAACCGGAGACTGCCTGTCATCGTGAGGACCGGAAGAGAGTTGCGCGAGTGATAAGCTGGCTTTCGAGTATCTGATTTCTTCGAAGTAAGCGATGACACATTGCTTCATGAAGTGCTGGTATTCCTGACTGAACATTGTTGGTAGAAGTTTCGCAAGCTCTTGTGCCAGTTCTATGGGACCACGGGCGACGCATACTTGACAAGACATGACCACGGACACAATGCCTACCACAACTCCAAGAGGCGTCTGGTTAATGTCACTCAGCATGTTAATGAGAACACTAGAACAGGGTAATATTGTCACTGAATCGTCGGATACACGCAACGCCATCATACGCGATTCACAATCCTGGGAACTTTCGTTACGTGAAAATAACACCAGCAATTCTTAGAGATTTATAATAGCCCCATATTTTCGAAGGAAGTCTAATCTCAAGATGACCTGCCTGGAGCATTCCCGCAGTGCGACGAAAGTCTCGATGAAAGTGGAAGTGCCAATATGTACTCGGAAAGTGCAACTTCCAACCAGTGTCACTAGATGACTACCCGCAGTACGGAGCTGCAGACCGTTCCATGGCGTCACCACTTTTCGGAAAGCAGCCACGAAGTCACCACTCATAACGGAGTAATTGATGCGAGTATCCACGAGTGCGGTAGACGAGGGATTGTTGACGGTTAAAGAAATATCGGCAGCAATTGCTGCATCGCGTTCAGAAAATTTCGTGATAGAGATATTGACCTCGCCAACTTTGTGTCGGATGATGTTTGTCAGTTCAGTGAACAGCGGCATTACCCCCACAGGCCACTTTCCTCAGTTTTCCTGGAGTGGGCCAGGACTTAGGGACCTGTTTCGTACACCAGAGAACGTGGCGTAACGACTAGGTGAGCCGAGGCGCCGAGGAGAAGGTGAGTTTGGCTGGTTGCTTTGTGCAGGACGAAACGGCTGCTGTGCTGCTAGGTATTGCTTAATCTCGTGAGGACGCTCCCCGTTGCAGGGTCAGCGCACGTTATTGTGAAACCCCTGAAGGTCCATTTTGCGATACGTACCGTGGTGGTACAGATGGCCCGCTTTGCCGCAATAGTAGCAAAGGGGCTTGTTGTCAGAAGTGTTCCATACGTCAGATTTACGGGTAACTTCACGCGGAACGTCATACTGGAAAGTGCTCTCGTAGTTACTAGCAGGTGTGACTTGACGGGGTGATGGGGAGAAAATAGAGAGCGGCTGGCATCTAGTAGAAGGTTCAGGACTCCTCAATGCTTCGGCGTAAGACAGAGCAGGAGCTTCCGCACACATTGGGAGAAACGGTTCAGCCACATTACCAAGTTTATCGCGAATAATGTCTCCCAGAATCGTCGCACCTGGATGAATAGAAGTGGGACGAGCTTTCTCGAGCTCCGCGCCGACCACGCTTTGCACAAGCTTGCGGAGTGCTGATAAGACCTGTCTGCAAGTGAAAGATGACATTGCGGCGACAAAAGCTTCGCAGTCCTACTGTAGAGAGCGTTGCTGAAATGCCCGTTCTATGGTAGTAGCTTCCGCGTTGAACTCATCGACAGTGGTTGGGGACTTGTGTAAGGGTCCAGCAAAAAGTTGCTCTTTGACAGCCTGCAGGAGTAGTCGAACTTTTTTTTTTTCATCCATACCTGGGTCAGTGCGCTTAAACAAGCATGACATGTCTTTGACAAACATAGCAACGTTTCCATTTGCCTTTTGAACACGGCTCTGCACAGCCACCTCGTCTTTTTCTTTCCTTTCAGGATTTCTGAATGCTTCGCAAAGCTGTCACTGAAATTTTTGCCAGTTGGTGATATACGACTCATGGTTCTCATACCAGATGCGAGCATAATTTTCAAGTGTGAAATAGACGTAGCAAAGCTTCTTGGTGTCATTTCATTCGTTGGCGGCTGCGACTCTATCGAAGTGGTCTAGCCATTCATCTACGTCCTCAGACACATCACCATGAAACGGCTTCGGGGTGTGTGCTGTGTAGACGACGCTTGGGGTGGATGCAAGTTGGCATACGTTGTTCTCTTGCGTCTGACTTGCCGTTGTGGTGGTCATTGTTGCCGAGCTCAAGGGACCGAATTCAGGAGGTAGTCCTAGCAAGCGAAGCTTGAGGCGAAGTGCCAGGTTTTTCTTCTGAATTGTCGGAATAGGTGCAGAAGGTTGAAGTGGCTTGAGTTAAAACTAGAGAATTGGGTTGTACGCAGCAGCTCCACCAGTTTGTCACGGTAATAAAATCAGCTCAAGTAACAGTGTAGCAAACCACGGAACAGCTTCGATTGAGCAGCGCTAGTATGTCGTCGTCTTTTTGCTGACCAAAACCTTCAAAACGCACATGAAATGATGATACTAGCCGCGCAACAGCCAGAATCCACTACGTGCTCGTGTCAATATTGTCAATTAACAGCTCGGTCTTATATAAACACATCTACGACCAAGTGAGGAATTATAAAGGAGATGACTCGTCCTACACAATACCACTCATTTCAAGTCCAAACACACAAACTATACAAGTCCACGCTAATTTATTAGGCGAACATTTTTATTGCGTTTGAAGCTCAGCAAACTATGAAAACGCATTCCTCATATACAAGGCATCTGCTGAAAAGTGGGGACTGCCGACAGCAAATGCCGCATATGAATACTACAATGATTCACTCACGCTAAAGAAACTAAACAGGGCAATTTCCACCGGCAAAAAAAAAAACAGCTCCTGGCAGTGACCGTGCACACTACGCAATGCTAGCGCAACTATTCCGACCATCCGTGGAAGCACTATAGTGGGGTTGCAAAAGGACATCAGAGAGAGGGAAATACGGATAGATAGTTGGTAATAGACCACACCAACTAATTATTTCAGGAGGGTGGAGGGTACGTCTACTGGTTCAACGAGAACGTCACTGCGTACACAAATGGATGCAAGAGGCGTAGCCGTCGTAGCGTGATTTGCATGGTAGCCCGGGACGGTAAGGGCCATCCGAGTATCCTGTATAAGGAGAAAATGGAAGATTGTGGGGCGGGTGAGTAGATATTTGTGGAGAGGGGTCCTATTATGATGAAAGTTGCGGCAGTTCCATATCAAAATCTCGAGGTCCTTTTCACGCGCCATCTAGGTCTTTGCAGTAGAGGAAGCGCCTGCGCGTGCGCGTTCCTTCTTTTTCGCCGGGGGAAGCGACTCTTGCAGGGAGTTAAGGATATAGCTGAGAATTCGAGTTGCTTGGAATGGGTTTCGAGGGTCGTCAAAATTCGGACAATTGAATTTTCCAGCTGAACCAAACGAGTATGATGCGCAGTGCTCTCGGGCTGCTCTGGTCCCCCACTCGGCGTGTGGGACTGTCTGAGAAAGTGTTGTCGCTCAACACTGGACCATTCTGTAGCGTTCGCCAAGTGACACACATCACGTACGAGATCGTCCCAACCGATCCAACAAAGTCATTGTCAGCTTCGAGTGACACCGTTCACGTGGCTCTGCTAAAGCCCTATTACCCCCCTTTGACATCATATACGTAGATTTAGCCCCGGGACGATGCTTCTACCGCCGGGGGTTATGGCACATAACAGCCGCTAAACGCGGCTGCATGAAAGAGGAGGACGAAGTGAGTTTTTGATTGATGCTGGACTGGCGCTATCTTGCTCGTCGAGTTCTGTGCGTTGGAAATATATTATTAAAGAAGTTACTCGTAACATTATGTGCAGGTTTTCATCAGCAGTTGCCAGGGATACTGTCGTAGAGCCTAATGCGCGTGAAATTCTGGGGCGACCTACCACTGCGGCAGAGATAGTGATGTTCACATCACATGGGAGCGCCGCTGACAGCGGCGATGACAGAAACGCCAGAAAGTAGATATGAACTCTTTCGACGGTGCAGATGGCGATGAAGACCAAGTAATAATTAAACAATGTTCGCTTCGATGAGGCGACGACTGGTATCGAGTCATCTTCAGGTACAGTTAATCAACTGCAAGGAAAAATATTTATGAGGTGGCTATCTAAACTGATAGTTACAAGTGAAAGAACACCATTGCAACAATTCTGCACGAAGACAGAATCAGACAGCAATGAAAGTTTTTGCACATAACCTCAATGAACTTTGTGAAGTGAAGCCCCGAAATTATTTAGACAGAAATATGAAACTCAAGCACGTGTTGAGTGAGCACATAAACGAAA
This sequence comes from Rhipicephalus microplus, assembly GCF_043290135.1. Lineage (NCBI taxonomy): Eukaryota > Metazoa > Arthropoda > Arachnida > Ixodida > Ixodidae > Rhipicephalus > Rhipicephalus microplus. The sequence goes on from NC_134703.1 coordinate 194,057,665, forward strand.
AAAAACAGAGACAACAGTTGTGGTGTTATTCTAGGGAGAGCACTTACGAGGTAGTTTTTGAGACTCCATAATGGACGTGATTGCGGGGCTGGGCACACTAGCGAGAGCACTGTTTGTAGATACGTGGAGTCTTCCGATACAAATAACCCTAGAGCAGGGGAAACCTTCTTATCTTCTAAGGAAATTACCCTTGTACAGCTCAACCTAATAATGTAAATATTGTGTCTTGTGCGTCAAAATCAATGGATTATGCGCTCTAAATTTGTTGTATTCAAGCAGAAGTGTATTCTTGCTTTTCACAACCGTGGCAATGTGGCTGCCAGAGCAAGGAATGGAACCCATTCACGCGGTTACCAGCGCAAAACAGACATTTTCACCCTTTCACATTGCCTACGAGCAAGCGTGCAATTATGCAGAAGGAAAAGTAAAAAAAAAATCGTTCACCAGGAACATTGCCCATTCTGTTTTCGTCGTTTATCTGCAGATTGAGATCAGCAGAAAGCGAGCGCAAACAACGGAAGAGCGCACGAAGCGAGTGCATCATTAAGTAGGCGCGCGGCGGCTGGCATCGAGAAGTCCGTGGCGTGACGTCACTAAGGCTTCCCACCAGGAGGTGCCACTCCAGCTTCTCTGCTGCTTGACGCCAGAACAGAAGTATTGCAGACCTCAACGTACCGAGGCAAATACGAGGGCACAGACACGGTATGCAGTGCGTGTGGAGAGGAGGAGGAAAGCACTGAACATTTGATATTGTTCTGTATAGGGCTGCACTGTACAGTTCAAGATATAATGGTTGATATGTGGGGTTTAACGTCCCAAAGCCACCATACGAGTACGAAAGAGGCTGTAGTGGATGACTCCGGGAATTTAGACCACCTGAGATTTTTAACGAGCATCAAAATCTGAGCACAAGAGCCTACACATTTCCGCCTCAATCATAAATGCAGCCGCCGCCGCAGGTATTCAATTCCACGACCTGTGGATCAGCAGCCGAGTACCTTAGTGACTAGACCACCACGGCGGGGCCATAGTTCAAGATAAAGGGGCAGAAATTTTCAAAGCATAAGGGTTTAAGGACAGTGAAAGCAAAATAGAAATACCAAGGAGAAAGCCAACTGATTGGTGGCTGCAATCGAGGTGAGAGTGAAATTCAATCTCTAAAAGCGTAGTGGTAGTATTCAACTTTATGGCTAGGTGGCGTTAGCCGAAACCCGATCTAAAGGGTGCAGCCGGATACATCCACCCAATAATCCATGCGGGGCTTTGCTAAGGCACGTTGCCGGGCTAGTTGGTTGAGATTCATCCTTTTTACTGGTATAGTGCACCACGACAAGGACACTATGTTCCAAAACACCCGTGTACTCCTTTAAGGCCCGTGACAGAACCACACGTGAAATTATTGAAGCTTTTGAAATAGACGAAATGAAAGAAAAATGTGTGAGTGTGGCTTCCATAGCATCATCATCTAAATAAAAGAAGTATCTGGAATCTTCACTTTGACGGGCTTGTGTAGATTGTCGTTATCGGTGATGGCACGTGCATGGGCTGTGCTGTGTTCTTGACGTCACATTATCCAGGTTTTATCGGTCTACGGTTGTATAAACAGCGTATGTGATCGCAAATAAAACATTAGTTGCAAGTTAGCGCTGTGGGTTTGTGCATCTCTCCTTTGTGTGTGTCCTTGTCGTTGTGCGCTATACCCGTGAAAATGATGCGGGGCTAATACTGATCTGCTGGAATGATCGGCGAGGTGGTTCGATAAGCTGCAGAAGTCCCGCTGGCCTTCTCAGCGGTGTCCAGTGTGGCTGGCAGTCCCGACATGTTCTCACAAATAGAGTCAAGTCGGCGGTAAGACGTGCCAAGTAGTACCTTTCTTGTTTCCTCGCTAGGTTGCGGAAAACCCTGAGGTACTCTTCTGTTGGATCGTCCTGCAGGGCCTGGAGGACATTTCGTCGTAGAGCTGAAGGCTTCACATGAAGGCACGTGGCTCGAAGCGGCGAGAAGATCTCTGGGAGAAGGCCGTTTCGCAGCAAGAACAACATACGTGCGCGCTTGAATACCTTCGCAAAAGCGGCGGTCCTGCCCTCGAGGTATTTTATGAGGCCCTCAAGTTCCGGGTTGGCTTGTTGTCGTTCAGCAATGTCGTCGGCAGTTATCCTTACCAAGAAGTAGCCGTCCTCCAGGTTGTCGGGCGCTGGTGGGTTGACAGGGGCACGAGACAGATAATCGGCATTGGATTGGTTTCTTTGAAACTTGTAAATGAGCGAAATGTTATCTTGTTGAAGTCTAAGGCTCCATCGGGCGAGTAGACCTGAAGGGTCCTTCCAGGTAGCTAGCCAACACAAGAATGGTGATCGCTCAAAACTTTGAATGACCCGCCGCAGAAGTAGGGGCGAAACTTCGACGTAGCTAAGATGGTGGCGAAGCAGTCATTTTATGTTGTGGAATAATTGGCTTCTGCTTTGGATAGCGACTGGCTAGTGCTTCTAATATCCATTACAAATGCATCAATCTTCAGCATTTTAACGGCGCATATTCCTACGCTGCTGACATCGGTGTGCATTTCTGTCTCGGCGAATTCATGAAATTGTGGAAGTAGCGTGTGCGTTCTTTTAGTTCTTTTAGTTCTTAAATCGCTCTTTCGGCGCTTCCAACTTGAACTCCAGGTAGACCTTATTATGGTTAGTGAGTGGATCGCCAATTGGGCAAAGTTTTTGACGTACTTCCTGGAATAGTTGCCAGCGCCAAGAAATGGGCACGAGCCTTCTTCTCAGTAGGTAGCCGTTTATAGCAGCTGTTTTACGGGGGTTGAGATAGACTCCAGACTTGCTAATTACGTGTCCCGGAATCAAGAGCTCTTTGTACGCGAATCGGTGTTTCTCTGGCTTCATAGTTCAGATTTACGGCACAGAGTTTTTCAAAGCACTGGGGTTTAGGGACAGTGAGGGCCAAATAGACTTTAAGCGGGTAGAATTAACTAGAAGGAGGTTATCTGATTGGTGGCTAAAGTCAAGGCACGAGTAAAAATTGAACCCTTTGCTGCAAAGTACGAATCCTCAACCTCACTATTTAAGGAAAAAAATTGATCTAGATTTTGGTTCATTAGGTAGTATGGCTTGGTGGCGCTAGCCACCGCCCAATCTAAAGGGAACAGCTATATCGATCCATCTAATCATCCATGGGTGGTGAGCGGCGCACTTTGCAGGGTATTCCTCGGGTGCGCTGTTTTTTTTTCACAGGTGGCAGCTGCTTTTTAAGTACTTTGTCGATCGGTGATTGCGCTGGGTTTCTCTGAAATGCTTGAAGGTCCCAATGACAAAAAAAAAAGTAGATCCAGTATCACTGCGTTATGCTTGTCCGCAAAACCTAATAATTCAGCTCAGCCTCTTGAAGAGACCCAAGGGTGACAATGCGGATAACTTAGCGGCGGAGTCTCTCTGTCTGTAGAAAAGATGCTGCATGAGATGGAATAAAATGAGTAAGACTACGAAAGACTTCCATCTGATGCACTAGCAGTGTCTGTCACCCATGAATTGTACACTACTGAGCAGCACATGGCCACCCTTTATATTATGTGGCAAGCTATGCTGCGAGAAATCTGGTACTTCGTAATAATTGTGATGAGTGCAAGAACGCCCACCTTGTTTCGCAGCGTTGGTGGTTACGCGTTCTAAGTATAATGAAGGAATGATGAACATCGCTACTGGTACAGCACGTTACTTCGGCCATTATTATTTGACACACTCGTTAAACATGTAGAAATAGAGCTCTTGCTTAACTTGTGCGAGTTGTAGTTGTCAGCAAGTCGTTTCTTCAACACGGTATTGGTAATTGTCAGTTCTGTATCCGACATAAAATTTGCTTCTGCTGATAGCACAGGTCGCAGAGCATTATGGTTGCAGTACCTGAAAAAGCAAGGGTCACGTTCCCATCAAACAGTTGCAATTCTAGCAGGCACTGTGTAGGTTAGACGGGCAAAAATGATTTACACTGCAAATATCTGCGATTGTGATCCGCTAGCAGATGCAAGCTGCCAAGATTACTGTAATTTTTTTAGGTCACTGATCATAACTTTTTGAAGAAGGTTGACAATGAAATATTATTTAGGCTTTCTGTGACAATGAGAGATAAATTTAACATGTGCCACGGTTTTACAAGCGATCACATGCAACTCTCCGGTGCACATTAGGCCACTGTTATACGTCCGGCATCTCGTGCAAAATTTCCTAGTTTAATTCGCCTAAATTAGCGATAGCTCTTTCGGTCAGAGACTTTATTCCTTTTCTTTCAATAAGTCGAGGAGCACGGGTATAAAAGCTCGAGGGATTCACAAAGTACCGACCTAGTCACAAGTTGGCAAAGCAGCAATGCACGGCAGAAATTCATACTTGTAGAATAAAAAATAAACTTTGCAAATACAAAATGACACCAAGTACGAATACAAAAGGCATGAAACAAAGCTCCACAAATAGAGAGCGAGGGAATACATACGTATCATGACTTGGCATGAAAAATCAAAAGTAAAAATCAATAAGCTGAGTGAAGAAAACTCCGGAAGACGTACTATTCGGGAAAGTGAATGAACTAGGCGAGGCATCTACTGTGACGATTTTGATTATTTAAAATACATATATCTACAGTGCCCTAATTTGGTAATAATTGTAAGGAAATAATTACACATAATATTAGAATGAAGTTTCAGAAATCATCAAGATCAAAAGTATACACTGGTACCAGAAACATCACAGTAAAAGATACAATGCAGTAATAGGAATTTTAGAAAAAATGCGCAAGACAGCCAGTTGTAACGACGTTTCCTGCAATATTTAAATATATTAATAGGAAGTTCTCAATAACAGCAGAAAAGACGAAGTTTCATAGTCTTCGCGGTTTCAGGTGGTCATTGGATAAGGTAGCCTGTAGGAAAATGCTCATCCTAAACGCTTCTAGGAATAGGTAAAAACCATGTTTAATTATCCGTGCCGAGTGAGACGAACACTTGGGTTTACGTTTATCTTATCAAGAATAATTACGGTACTAGAACCATGTTTAACGAATGCTTTATGACAGGTCAAATATAAATACGATGTTTATTGAAATAATATTCTGGCTCCCACGGCGCGAACGCATTGATTCAGACTTCTGATCCTGTAGTAGAATAGATAAAGAACCGCAGGTGGTCGAAATTTCCGGAGCCCTCCACTACGGCGTCTCTCATAATCATATTGTCCACATGTAGACACCTGAGGACACTGAGGACACTGGTGGTGGTGCTTGCCCACGACCCCGCCTGATGCTCCACACTCCCACGGGGAGCCGTTCATCCCGCCCTGACGCACTTGTCGATGCTCCCGTGCATCACTTCAGTCGTCGCTTGTGAGGCCTCCCTCCAGAGCTCACCCCATCGCAGGAACCCTTCACAAAGTACCGCTCACATCTACCAATGGCCCCCACCAGTCCACAACAGTTACTGTGAGACAGTAGTATGCCAACCCCATCTCAGGTAACCCTTTTTTCCCCGCTGGTGCCTGATCGCTTTGGTGGTGGAGCACATCAAGACGTTGAAGACTGGCTTGATCACTATGAACGTGTCGCCAACACCGACCAGCCGTCTCTTGAACAAAGGCTTTCCCGCGCCTTATTTGATCTCGTCGGCAGCGATCGAACTTGGTACAAAAACAGGGAAGGCAGTTTGTTAACACGGAGTGACTTTAAAAAGGGATGATTGACACATTTGCCGGTGTAGACTGGCGCGAACGTGCGCGGCATTTATTTGAGCTGCGGGCTCAAAAACCCAATGAAACGGTCACAATATTCGCTGAGGACATGACCCGTCTCTTCCGTAGAGTTGATCCACACATGACCGACGGCAAAAAGTTACGCTACCTTATGCGCGGCATTAAAAATCAATTGTTCGCCGGAGTTTTGCGGAATCCGCCAAGCACCATGACAGACTTCATCAAAGAAGCTACGGCTATCGAACGGGCGCTTCACCTACGATGCCGACAATACGATCGCTTGTCCAGCAACACCCACATTCAAGTCGCCACTACGACATCTGACAGTCAAAGCTCGTTGTGCGATTTAGTAAGAGAGATAGTTCGCGAAGAGCTGCTGAAGCTGCGGACTCTGGTTGTGGAACCAGCCACGGCGTCTGTCGCTGAAGTCGTCCGCGAAAAAATGCGCCAAGCGTTTTCAACAGCTGATCCTACTAACGATCAGCGATCTATGAGCTATGCAGTCGCGCTTCGCCGCCCGTCGCCTGTTGCACCATCGTACCGCCAGCCATCGGCAGCCGTTCCTCTGTCGCCACCGCAAGAACAGACACCGCGGCATCCTGCCATCGTGCCACCGTACGAACTGTCGCCGTACGAAGAGCCACCTCCCAAAGAGACACGGCATTTTCCACATTACGAGCCGTTGCGGCGTCCACAGCTTCGTAAAACAGACGCCTGGCGCACTGTTGATAGGCAACCGCTTTTTTTTTACCAGCGGAGGTGTGGGCCACATTTCCCGTCATTGCTGGCACCGCGTCCATACGTTTAGACCTATTTGACAACGGTCTGACGATCGATGCGCCAACGACGACTAGCACCACGCAGGGACGCTCATTCTCAAGGACCCCCCTTGTCTCAGTCTAATTTTGACAACCACCGTGCCAACAATGACGAAAGTGTGCCTGATTACCAGCCAGGTTTGCGACGTCGACCACGCTCTCCACCTCTGGCATGTTCGCCTTCGTCGCGCCACCACACTACGGCCGACGTCTGTTGTAGGAGGTCACCAAGTCCACGCCGGGGAAAATGAAGGCGGCGTCCTCCTAGGGTGAAGTTGCAGGCCGTCAAGGCGACGAAAAAAATCCCCCGTTGCTTGTACCACAGGACACCGTAAAGCCGAGAAGTTGTAACACCGGCTAAACTGTGACCACAGATCTTACCGTTTCTGTAGACGCACAGCACAACTCAGTCTTAGTTGACACTGGTGCCGACTTTTCTATCATAAGTGAAAACCTTGCCGCACGCCTAAAAAAGGTGAAGACTACGTGGACGGGACCTCACCTGAGGACAGCAGGCGGCCAGCTGTTGATGCCTGTCGGAAGGTGTACAGCAAGTCTCGACATCGGTGGCTCTTTTTTTGCGGCAACGTTCGTATATCCTCACACCAAGTTGCAAGGACCTGATCATAAAGATAGACTTCTCGATAGAATATGGTGCCGTCATCAGCATCCCGGACCGTTCAATTACGTTCCGCAACAACCGTGGCTTAGTTGCCTGTTCAGACGCAACACGTAACACTTTACGTATAATTGATGATGATGTGGTCATCCCGCCATGGTCATGCACTCTTGTTTCGGTGGAACGGCACGAAGTATTTGATGGCGAGGCATTGTCGACAAAATTGGCTCGCTGCTATTTAGCCATGGCATTTCGGTTGCACGAGGTATCGTCCGTCTTACCACTGGATGCACGAATTTACTTCCTACCAACTTTAGTGCCGAGTGCTGGCCCCTTTCGAAGGGCACAGCTATCGCTTCGTACGACAATATCGTAGAAATCCGAGGCAGTTTATGTTTTTCGGTATGGGACGAAGCGCCTAATCAAGAACCAGAACCAGTTCTCGACATTAGAACAACTCTGTCAAAGGACGAGCGACAGAGACTTCTTCAGCTGCTAGCCGTATTCCGCGACTGCTTTTCATCGACATCACAATTTGGTCGAACACCTTTGAGAAAGTATTGAGTATAATCACCGAGGACACGGTGAGAACTATCCACCAGAACCCTCATCGTGTAGCTTTAAAGGAACGCGAAGCTGTACAACAAGTCGCGAAAATTCCTGAAGATGACATCATCGAACCATGACAGAGCTCTGGGCATCATCTGTAGTGCTAGTAAAGAAAAGGACGGCCTCTGCGATTTTGCGTGGACTTAAGGAAGCTGATTCGGGTTACCAAGAAAGATGTGTACCCACTCCCACGTATTGATGAATCCCTTGACAGACTTCGGCACGCTCGCTACTTTTTTTCCATGGACTTGAGGAGTGGTACTGGCAGATCGAGGTAGACCCAAGAGATCGAGAGAAAACCGCTTCTGTAACGCCAAATGGTTTATACAAATTTAAAGTCTTGCCTTTCGGTTTGTGCTCCGCGCCCGCAACTTTTCGAAGGCTTAAGGTCACAGTACTTTCAGGATGGAAGTGGAAGACGTACCTAGTCTATCTGGACGACGTTATAGTGTTTTCGACCACTTTCGACGAGCATCTCAAAAGGCTGGAAGTTGTTTTACGTGTCATATGGTCCCCGGGCCTAACATTGAAACCAGAAAAGTGTCATTTTTGTTTTCACGAACTTCAGTTTTTCGGTTACGTCTTCAGCAACGCAGGCATCCGGCCCGATTCTGAAAAAATTGCCGCCGTCGCACAGTTCCCAGTACCCTCCAATAAGAAGGCTGTCAGACGCTTCCTGAGGCTTTGTGCCTTTTATTGTCGGTTTATCGCAGACTTCACCCGTATCGCGTCGCCACTAACTCGTCTCACAAGAGACGACGTTGCCTTTGAGTGGAAAGAAGAACAGAAGGCTGCCTTTAATGACCTGCGTCAACGCCTTCGAACGACCCCGGTGCTTGCTCACGTTGACGAAGAAGCCCCGATGATGAGTCACACAGACGCTAGCAATGTAGGTCTTCGGGCTGCGCTTGTGCAACGGCAAGATGACACAGAAAGAGTGATCGCATACGCAATCCGAACGCTAACACGCGCAGAGGCTAACTATTCAGCAACAAAGAAAGAATTCCTCACCGTAGTATGGACAGTAATGAAATTTCGCGCGTACTTGTATGGCCGGCACTTCAAAGCTATTAGTGACCATCACTTCTTGGTTGGTTAACTAATAAAAGATGCCACCAGCCAATTAGCGCGTTGGAGCCTAAAACTGCAAGAGTTTGACATGACAGTCGTACGCAAGTCAGGCAAGCTACATATGGACACTGACTGTCTGTCCCGTTCACACCTTCAGTCGGCAACTCTACCAGAGGAGGAGGAAACGGCATTTTTTGGTGTCCTTGACACGAGTGCCATCGCACAGTAACAACGTGACGACACTGAGTTGCTTGGCCTAATTACCTACTTGGAAGGCAGATCTCAGAAGGCGCCAAAAGTTTTCGCAAGGGTGTTGTCGTCGTTTTGTTTGTGGGGCAGGGTACTCTACAAAAGAAACTTTTCGTCGACAGGATCCGCCTATCTGCTCGTCATACCAGCAGCCCTTCTTACCGAAGTACTCAAAGCATGTCAAAACGAGGTGACCTCCGGCCATTTGGGTAACACGAGAACGTTAGCCAGTACAGCAAAGGTATTACTGGGCGAGGTAACACGAGAACGTTAGCCAGTACAGCAAAGGTATTACTGGGCGAGACTAACCACAGCCGTGAAGCACCACGTTCGTACCTGTCTTGACTGCCAGCGACGCAAGTCACTACCGACTAAACCAGCCGGTGTCCTGCAACCCATGCAGGTCCCAACAGCTCCATTCTACCAAATTGGCATGGACATTTTGGGCCCATTACCTACTTCTACTGCTGGGAACCGCTGGGTTATCTTCGCGACGGATTATCTGACCTGTTATGCCAGGACAAAGGCTATATAGAGAGGTATAGCAGCGGAGGTGGCAGGATTTTTCATCTAGAATACTGTGCTGAGGCATGGTGCACCAACCGTCGTGTTCACAGACAAAGGAACCGAATTTACGGTAGCTCTTTTGAATCACGTCCTGATGGTGAGTGGAACAACGCAACGTAAGACAACCACCTTTCATCCACAAACAAACAGGCTGACGGAGCGTCTGAACAAAACCATTCTATTTATTTATTTATTCAGGTTACCCCTAAAGGCCCTCTAGAAGAGGGTATTACATAGGGGGGGGGCAATACAACATGGTTTACAGCAAGATACAGTGCAACCTGACAACCGCAACAAAGCGCAAACCATGAATACGGGCAGCGATTGCATGGCGTTATAGAATAGTTAAAGAACGAAAGAAAACAAAACAACAAAAGCAAAAAAATATTTAGTTAGTCACCGTAGTGCTCATGAGCTCTGAAAACTTTACCGAGTCTTTCTCGGTGGCAATATGTGCAGGCAAACTGTTCCACCTAATAATAGTGCGCGGGATGAATGACTGAGCGAAACGAAGTGTGCGAGATAGCGGGCGTTTGACTTTGTTAAGATGATTACGGCGGGGAAAGATGGAACAGGCGGGTTCAAAGAAACTGTCTTGTAATGATGGGTGATTGTAAAGTTTGTGGAAAAGTGATAGGCGTACATATTTCCGACGAATGGCCAAATCCTCTAGCTCAGCATGGTTTTTTAAGTTAGTTACGCTAGAATAGGTAGAATAATCTGAGTAAATGAAACGAGCAGCTCGGTTTTGCAAAGATTCGATATTTGATACAATGTAGGCTTGATGAGGATCCCAGATGGCACTGGCATATTCTATTTTAGGGCGAATTTAACTGGTAAAAGCAAGTTTTTTTAACTGCGATGGAGCCTGTTTAAGATTTTGTTTCAGTAACCCGAGAGACTGGTTAGCACCTGCAAGAGTGATTTCTATATGATGGTGCCAAGATAGATTCGATTGAAAGTGAAGACCGAGGTACTTGTAGGTAGATGTAAACTCAAGTGTCATATTATTCAACGAGTATTGACTTGGAAAACGTGTAGCAGCGTTAGTAAAGGACATGCACTTTGTTTTAGAAACATTTAACGACATAAGCCAAGTTGAACACCAAGGATTAATTTTGTAAAGGTCAGATTGCAAAGCTAAGCGGTCAGAATCAGAAGAAATGTTACGGTATATTACGCAGTCGTCCGCGAAAAGTCGAACGTGTGAAGATAAAGAATTCGGTAGATCAATAATGTAAACGAGGAAGAGTAGAGGACCAACAACACTGCCTTGGGGTACACCAGATGTTACCGGTAAAGAGGAAGAATAAAAATTCATAGCAAAGGTGAAGACATGCTTTTGAAGACATTCAAGACATGCTTTTGATGTACGTATATGTTGAACACAAAAATTGGGATGAAATCTTGCCATACCTAACGTTTGCGCATAACGCGACCAAGCATGACCCCGCATGACCCCGTTCAGCTTCGTTCATGGACGAGAAGTACGAACTATGTTAGATGCGACGCTACCACACGAAAGTGGAGACATCGACCCAGACGCCAACACGTTTACGGAACGCGCGGAAAAAGCTAGGCAGCTGGCACGTTTACGGATCCGCCAGCAGCAAGAATACGATGCAGGCCGCTACAATGCTCACCGCAGAACAGTCGTCTATCAAACTGGCTACAAAGTATGGGTTTCGACACCCGTACGGAAACGAGGACTTCCCAAAAAGCTTTTAAAAAGATACTTTGGGCCATACCGAGTGCTGCGACAACTGAGTGACATCACTTACGAAGTTGTTCCCAAAACTTCGTGTAGTACCAAGCGTCGCCAGCACCATCCTGAACTCGTTTACGTAGTGCGCATGAAGCCTTACGTCAGCAAGTGGTTGCGTGAGACTTTTCTTAAAAAACTGCATTATTGACTTCGCATCGGGTCGATACTCTTTGAGAGTGAGGCAAATGACCCCTGTCTATTTGTGGACAAAAACGATGACGGGGGGATTTAGCGAACTCCAGGTAGTGGGCCTCTGGCTTGACTCGAGAACGAAGAAGACAATCTTGCTGCTACAGCTTCAAAGAACTCTCGAATTCTAAGCACATTCAAAACATTAGTACCCCCGCAGTTGACACTCCTGAGGTTACTATGGGTTCCGGGACACTGTGGATTAAGATTAAATGAATTGGCCAATTCCTTAACACGAGCCGCACTTGATGGGCCAGCTTTGTCCATACTGCCAGATGTTGAATATCTCACGGCAATAAGATATCGAAAATCAGCAATCTCCACTAATACGATAGAAAAAGTAACTACTAGGACAGAATATAACCACCTCGTGTTTCCATGGCAACCCTACTGGAGCCACTTCAGAAAGCTCGAAGTCTTAATTACTAAATTTTGATGTCGTGTCCTCCCCCCCCCCCTAAACCTGTATCTACACAGAGCTGGTCAGACAACAACACCCCTCTGCGCATTCTGCGGGGAATTGAAATCACTAGAGCAATAATTTTTGTATTGTCGCCGCTACGCTATACTTCGAAAAAAGTTTCTAGTTATGCCATTTCGGAAATTGGCGTTAGGTTAACGGCGGAAACGGCGCTAAGTTTTGGTGCCTCAGTTTGGGGACATTGCAACAGGGATGCTTTCGATGCCATTCGCGATTATATTCAGGCAACCAGCGTATACCTTTGTGATCTTCAATCAAAAAATTATTATTTATTACTTCCCAGGGCAGAGTGAAGTAAACGCAGCTGAGTGGTAATCATAACACCTCAAATCTCATAATTGCTCAGCTTGACTTTTCAATTTTTTTCTCGTTGGCTCTCTTTATATTGTTTTTTACATTAGTCCTAATAATACCAATCGAATACACATAGTTAAAAGGATCACAGAAAAACTGCACTACACTTTCTTGGCCAATTCCCCTGAGTGGGTATGAGCCATCATCTCAGGGAAACAAACAAACAAACAGCTCAGCTGTTGAGAACACGCTGCTATCGCTGTCTCAAGGCATACATGTGCTTTGTTTGCGTTGTACCGCGACAATATGGTGGTTTTGGGGCGTTGAACCCCTATATCACTCATGGAGTACAATAGAAGAAGACGTACGTTATTTTTATTTCGGCATTGCCTTTCTCGTAGGCAACATAATATGGTAACGCAAACCTTTATTAAAAGCGTAGCGAGTAACTTGTCTGGTTACTTTTTTTGGTAATGTATACAACACCACTTGTTTCTAAACTAAATGCGCCAAGAAATCTCTCAATCCAGGCAGAAGTGGTATCTCAGAGGAGCTTTGCAGATTGGTCGAATTCCCTTGCTGCAATGGTATTGACTCATTCGATCCCATTTTTTTTAAATGCCTGAACCAGGCATAATAATAAAAAAGAGCAAATAGGAAAGCTATGAGTAATTTAGTGCATGAACACATGACATGCATGAAAATAAAGTGTTTCTGTAAAAACTGTTCGCATTTCTGCTGCTGGAAACATGGTTATTGCGGCTTTTGCGTGTAACTGTGATTGATTAATTGATTGATTGATTGATATGTGGTGTTTAACGTCGCAAAAAACCCTATAAATACGACTGACGCCGTAGTGCTAGACTCCGAAAGCTTCGATCACCTGGGCTTCATTAACGGGCACCAAAATCTGAGGATGTGTAACTGTACGCCACTAAAATTGTTCCATTCGGTGGTCAATATTTAACGCTAAGTGAGTATTCAAGTTGCGGCTTGTGCAAGATTATGCGTTCGATAAAAGAAACGGGGCTCTGATACCAGTTTCCACTCGTGGTTGAATGAGTTTAGTATGTTCAAATTATTATGAAGCCGTATACAATGACGAACACCTCTCGGAGCACCGGCAGCTCCCCCGTGAATAACCACAACATCATTATAGGCAAACACCGGCCATTTTTCGAGGTCCACAATAAATTTATTGATTGATATGTGGGGTTTAACGTCCCAAAACCACAATAAGATTATGAGAGACGCCGTAGTGGAGGGCTCCGGAAATTTAGACCACCTGGGGTTCTTTAACGTGCACCCAAATCTGAGTACCCGGGCCTACAACATTACCGCCTCCATCGGAAATGCAGCCGCCGCAGCCGGGATTCAAACCCGCGCCCTGCGGGTCAGCAGCCGAGTACCTTAGCCACTAGACCACCGCGGCGGGGCAGGTCCACAATAAAATTTGCTGGGTACGTTTCTTTCCACATGACCGTCATTTATACCAATTTTTATGCGTGAGAGATGCGCTGATTCTTTGCAAACAAATTTCAAATATTTCCTCGCAAAGCTCGCTTCGCTTGCCAGAAATATTGGCAACACTGTCTGGGTGACGTCATGTTTGGCATGTCAACGGAAGTGACGCAGCTGATGCCAACGCTACTTTGGCCGCGACAGCGTTTATTGTGGTGGCCATGAGGCGACGGCGGAGGTGTTTGACACGGGTATTATAGAGGAAAGCTTTCTTCCTTCCTGAGTGGTGTTTGGCCCGTGCTTCACTCGGCTGGCTTTCACAGTTTTGATACTACGCGCCATCAAGACCAGTATACGGCCTCCAGTTCTTACCAAATAGTACGTCATACTCAGAAAGGGCACCCGTTCGGGTTTTAGTTTCTCACATTTTTGCTTATTAAAATCCCTTGCAACTTTACCAAGCATTTCAGCTATTGGTCTCGTGAAAAGAGTATCTCAGGAACATAGAAACACCATTACCTTGACATGGTCAAAAAAACTCCAGAGTTGGCCTTTGAGTTCATGAAAGTCGGTTCATGAAAGTGCTCGTAGGCCTTCTGAAGAATGGTTTTAAGAGATGAGACTTTAAAGGGCTTCAGTGCCACATACTTCCCGACACCTGCTTGATCAAAATAATTTTATCTAAAACGGGTCACCAACAAACAGCGTGGGAGCACTTTTTGTGGAGAGCGGCGCGTGCCGTCTCGTTTGTCTCCTCAACAAGTTGACCCGCGCTGATGCGTGCAGCGCCCCAAGCGGCATCGGTGCGCTTTGGGGGCCGGTTTCAGTGGCCTCTTTTCACACCTCCCCATTCTAGCCACTCTAACTATGCACTGCTGAGCTGGAGGTATGGTGGCTAGAAGGAGAGGTGTCAGCATCGGCGCACCAAAGAACGAGCGAGAATTCATCCGGATGCGGTGGCTCTGTGGTCGATTTTGAGATGACCCTCTTTCGCGCGCACATGTCAGTCGTATTTTGTTGCAAGTATTTTACGTTATTCTGCGGATTATAACCACGTCTACCTGTCCCAATTCTGGCGGCGCGCTGTAAAGTGTTTATTGGCTCTAAAAACTAGTGCTTTAAATTGACTTCTTAGTATATGAACTACGAAGCTTAGAAGATAGAGAATCAACTGACTTGCCGTGAGCTTGACAACAAAACAATGTCTGTGTAGTTTTACTTTGAGGCCTCGGTGTTCTTCGGAAAGTCTCAACGCACGTAAAGGTATCTGCAACCGTTATTTTTATGACTTGTGCGATGAAGGTCCAATTTTACAAGCAAGACATTTATTTTCACGAAATCAAAAAACGAAATGAAAAATACACCCAACATATGCATTAAAATTGGAGAGAACTGCAAATTTTACAAAACTCGACTAAAGCAAGTGAATAAGGCAATTAAAAAGAACAGTAAATATACGATGATACAATGGTCATACATACACACATGACATTGATACAGTCACAGACCAGTTCACGAAAAAACTGATTTCTGCATATGTGAAACACAGCCACACAGTGGCATCACAGTAGTTATGGTAGATAAGTAACAATCTGAACAAGACAGTAGTAAAATCACAAGAAACAACAGAGTGTGAGTAATGCACCTTACCATAAAATAAAACCTTGTTCCCTGAGTTAACACTATGACAGTTAGGTCATATGTCTCCGCTTCAAGAACTTAATTTTTTCTCTTTATTTATTGGGCGCATTTTCTCCAGCAACAAGAAAATGTAATCTGGTCACTGTAAAGAATCTAATTATCTGATTTGTCACTTCCACTTTGTGGTGTTCAGAGCCGACCACTTTTAACCTCTTCATAGACAGGCAAGAGACAAGGCCTGTTATGGTGTTACTTTTCAACTTCTTCGAACTGAAGCAATATGTGACTGCATCTTCCATAGCTTTGACCAGGTCTGTTATGGACTCGAACGAGTACAGAAAGCATGATTCTGCTGGAAGCAAGCAGGGATTCTCAGAGTGAAGGAACAACCTGCTACATTCTTTGCTCTTTTCCTTTTCCACCATCTTCCGGGCCACATAGCCATTGACGTAATAAGTGATCCGGGAGTCACTTTTGCGTCCAATGAGATCAATGTGGTAAGGGAGGGCTTCACAAGCAACAATAATTTCATGAACCTAATTTAGGTGCCCCAAATTTAGAACTTCATCCAGCTTATTCTGCAATTTTATTGAATCATTGTGAATGCGCGGACATATAAGGCTGCTCAGGATTCCAGAAGGTATGTTTCTACTGAAGGGTGACTATGCCAAGCTGTAAAAACTGAGGCAATTCACAGAGACCAAAAGTTGTGTCGGCGAAGGGTAATCATTCGAGCCAGTCATTTGCTTCGGAATTCCAAAAAAAATTTCAAGGGCGTCTTGGCAGACGCGAGACTTTATCAAGTATTTATAGCAGAAGGTTTTCGTGACATAGTGCCGGATGCAAAGGATGCTGGTTAGAGTGACGCGGAGTCCTTCGGCAGTTAATTCACTCAGGAACCCACCCTCCTTATGTACAGCTATTTTCCAAGTTGCTAAGAACCTGTTGATAACATGCATGTAGCTAAGGACAAATATTCTTTCGACGAAATCAGCTTCGCACACAACGTACTTATTTTCCAGTGGTATCTCAGCGCGAGGAATTGCACGTTCCCAGGCCTAGCGCCGTTCATCGTCGGCGGGAGCAGAGAAGAGAGACGCTTTCTTCCCTTGTTTGCGGTCCGAAACATATCCCGCATTGCATCGAGGTGCAAAGCAGTGTCTTTGCTGTTTACCCTTTACTGTGGCATGATCACATTGGCACGTATTGATCATGAACAAGTCCAAATAGGCAAAGCGCAGACGTTGCAATTTGCAAGCACAGGAGCAAGCGATCAAAAGTGCCACGTGAGAGGCTGGCGAGTGCTCTCGACTGATCACGATGGCGACTGGCGCGCCACTCCACGGCGAACTGAAATACCAGCACGCCTCTCTTCAAGGCGCGGCCGGGACGATGCTGACACCTCTCCTTCTAGCCACCATGCCGGAAGTTTCGCTGCAATCGAGTATCCGCAGTATCATGCTTTCCTCCTGGAAGAGAAGAATACTCCTTATCTTTCAGGAGTATCCTCCTGAAAGATATTCCGCAGTATCCTTCTCTTTCAAAGTGAACGTCGTCTCACTGGCCGAACGAAACCTACTAGCTATGTTGTTCTGCTACGCGATGTTTTCATCACCACAGGTTATTGTCTTTTCGTTGGATATCAAGCAAAGCTTGATCGTTGTTTGTGATCGCCAGTGCCGTGCACTTCTTATCAGTTGAGAATGGATGCAATAGTTAGGTCTATCCGCTTCACTAACCTGGGGTAGAGGAGTCAGCCATCTCATTCCGACAAACAGAAACGGTTTCTCTGTGGCGAAAGGTAGGAATATTTCTCTATTTAAAGATGAACATTGGGAACATCGCCGTTTCTGTCTAAATGAAAAGAACGTCACTCCATTTTCAAGAGTGCAATATGGCCTAAGTACACAAGCCAAGTCTGCCATGTCAATCCTGTCACTACTGTATTCATACCGCGTTCAAAAGTGGCAGGCGCCAAGCAGACTGAAGAGCATGACCTTAAAGTGAAAAAGGCTGTCTGGTGTTATGAACGCTGTCTTTTCTTGGACTCTTTCATCGACTTCGATTTGCCAATAGCCAGTTTTGAGGTCTATTGACGAACAGTGCTTCGTGTTATGGAGTCGATCCTGCATGTCGTCTATCCATGGGAGAGGATACACGTTCTTTTTGTGATGTTGTTCAGGTGGCGATAATTGACACAGAAACGTAGGGTTCGATCCTTCTTCACGATCACTACGGGGGACACCCACAGGCTCTTGGATGGCTGGAGGATGTTATCGTGCACCATTTCGCTGTCTTGTCTCATTACAGTCTCGCGTTCTG
Source organism: Rhipicephalus microplus (assembly GCF_043290135.1). Classification (NCBI taxonomy): domain Eukaryota; kingdom Metazoa; phylum Arthropoda; class Arachnida; order Ixodida; family Ixodidae; genus Rhipicephalus; species Rhipicephalus microplus. The sequence goes on from NC_134703.1 coordinate 194,075,489, forward strand.
ACGTCAAAAACCTGTACGGATTGTGATGATGTGGTCTAGCATTTTGCTCTCGTATATAGCAATATTTCGCGATTGAGGTCTGTTAAAAATTAGACGATGACAAAAAACAATCTTTGTATTGTCGGAGCAAGGTTTGAACTGTTCTTGCTGATAGTTTGGAAGGCTTGTATTGACGTCGACTTGCTGCCTGCAAGCAGGTTCTATCGGCGAGGGCAAAAACATCGATGGCTTTAAACATTTTCTTGAAGTACTGGACCATAACGCCTTTGTTCAAGTGTTTGTACTCGTTGCTGAAGTTTGTGACCATAACTGATGCTTTTTCTACTCGCAACTCAGCGATTCCTTTTGCGACATAAATATCGTGGGTGAGCATCAGATGCCGACTGCCATCAACGACGCTTTCCAGGTCAGGTGGTTTTAAAGTGCCGACTGAAATAATGACTCTGGAGCGAGGCGAAAAGGTGAATTTTTTAGCACACTTAAGGCGTGTTCCGCTGACGAAATGTGTGGCAGTAGCGCTTTTGTGTTACCGTTATGGACTTTTTTCTTAGATAGATGGCTGCGCCATGGTGGCATAAGATGTACACACCAAGGAAGACATCTCCCGAACGACGCTCTAAGACTACGGAGCTTCAATTGCGGAACCACGCAGTTCCATGTGGCGGTACTGGCAGCGGCGGTAGGTGTGGCTAGCTTCTCCGCAGCGGTAACACAGTGGGAAGTGGATAGGCGCGCCAAACAACGATTTTCTTAGGGTGTAGCGCTGGCTGGTCGGTGGATAGTATGGCATCGGTGGTGGTGACACTAATGTCTGGCGGCTGAACTGCGGCGGTGGGATATCTTCATATGGGCGTGACGGGGGTGCGTGACAACGGGTGGTTGCAGCGTAGCTGATAGCCAGCAGCTGTGACTGTGGTGTCTGAGGAATAACCAATGAGTGCTGAATCTCCTCACGCACTGCTTCAGCAATCGGCGTCACCCCTGGTTGTGTCAAAGGCAGCTTCCTGAGCTCCTCCCGCACAATGGCTCGGATGGTTTTGCTAAGGTCTTTTGATTCAAGGGCTTCAAAAGCTCCGCAGTCTGGCGTCAGGTAGTGATTGTACAGTCGAATGCGCATGTCCAAAGTCTTCTCATTAGTGGTCGCCTCGAAGGCAAGTTCTTCTAACCTGTTCAGTCACTTCCCCTAAAAGCTCCTGTTTAACTCCTCGTATGAGAAAGCGGACTTTCTGGTCTTCTGGCATTTCGGGCTCTGCCTGGCAGAAGTGTTTAGTCATTTCTTTTGTGAAGAGGCTGACGTATTTGTTGAGTACCTGGACGGGGGTTTGAAACAGAGTTTCGGCCCTCTCTTTGCCAATGACGCTTGTGAAAGTGGCTAAGAACCTGGAGTGGAAAAGGTCCACGGCGTCAGCGTTCTCGAACCCTTGGTTCTCGAACCATGTCCTGGCGGCGTAATGCAAGCTAAACAAAGACATGCTGCAGCATGTCAACTTTAGTCCAATCATTGAAAAGGGAGACTCGGTCGAACCTTTGAAGCCAGCTTTCTGGTTCTTCAAGTGGCGAATCACGAAAAGTTGGCAGCTCCTTGAATTGCCGGAGCAGGATTGGTGATGGTTGCACAGGTGCTGTATTATGGCCGTGGTCGACACCACAGACTTGGTATTCCGAGTCTTCTCGGGTCGAAGCCTGTGCTCCGCTGGCGGCCCTTGTTTTTTATGGCTAGCTCGATGCTCATGAATTAGGTCAGTTCTTCGTGGTGTGAGCTGGGTTCATGGCTTGACGGGGGCGTCTGGTAGATAAAAGATGCAGCACCTACATCAGATGTCACGGGGTCGTGACGTGGCCGAAAGCAGAAGGATAAGATTTCAGATCAAAGTATTTATTTGGGCAATCCTGTGCCCGGTAAACGTAAAGCCGGATTACAGTAGCAGACTTGCACTGATAGTGAATGGAGCGATAGCGAATGGAGCATAGGCCGTCGATCGACTGAGTAGTGACAACTGACACCTGCCCGGTTATCATCTGCGCTGATTGCTAATGCATTTCAATTCAGCGCATCGAACGTAGTCTTCAGTGTGCATGGACGCATGACAGAAATCATGGCCACACACATTTTTTTCTTCATTTCACAGTTACTTGGCGCCTTGGCCCTGGCCCGGACGGCCATGGCATCTTTCGTCACGGTGGCATGCTACGCAACACTTCGCCAACTACAGATGCAGGCCTTATGGACGAATATGCCTCATTAGCTTCGTCTTGGCCTGATATCTACTGCTTGACACAGTCTGAGGGACGTCCAGTCAAACAGAGCTTGGTCGATGCTGATGCCGTGGATTAACCGTGCTACTGGGCTATGATGGTGGACAGCTTCCCAGCAACCCTGTTTTCGTGTACTGCCGTCCTTTTCTGCCGGGAAGGGCGCGTCACGGATCGCCAATCACTTGATATCCACTGCGCATCCACAGCGTCATCATCTGCGCTGACTGCTAATCCATTTAAGGTCGGTGCATCTAGCGCAGTCTTCAGTGGGCATGGACGCACGACAGGAATAATGCCCTCGCACATCTTTTTCTTCATTCCACAGGTCAGTTACTTTTCTATGACAAGACTTAGATCTGACGATTCAATTATAAATGTACTTCCATGCCCAGAAGCAGTTCTTGCTCCATTTTGTTCTTTGCTATTACTTTTGTGTGACGATATTGAAAGCAATCCTGGGCCTCCGAAAGAACAACCATTGGATACGTTAACCGAAGTTCTTGAAACATTGCGCGACTTGAATCAAAGAACTGAAAGAATGGAAGATAATCAAAAATAAATGCTCGGTAACATCAGTCAGCTAAAATACATCAGGAAAATACATCAGCGGGTGCGATATCTGAAATCAAAGCAAGACTCACCTCAGACGGGCAATTCAGACGGGCAATTTTAAAAAACGGCAGCATGAATTGGGTGAAGTCGACGCGGCCATTGGAGGCATCACTAAAGACGCTGCAGTCCTACGTTACCGATTAAATGATGCAGAAGATCGTTCTTTTAGGAATAATCTACTGTTTTATGGGATAACGGATATTTCCAGCGAGTCTGCCTTTCACTCATTGAGGAAAATAATCAACATCCTAAATGGCACTCTAAACATAACAGTTCCTAGAGGTAACATATGGCGGGCACGTCACATCGGTCGGTTTTTAAAGGAAAATCGCGTGCACTAATCGTTAATTTTGCTGCCTATAAAACAAAAGAAGAAATCTTATTTAGCGTACACGGCTAGAAAAGAGCAATATCTCGGTTAATGATGATTTCTATGCCACTACACGCAACGCCAGAAAAGCCCTAACAGAATATGAAAAAAGTCTGAGTCGGCCATACAAGTTAAGGTAAAAAAAGCTATTAGTTGTTGCTAATGAGCAAAAGGTTTAACAAATGATTTCAGCGAGTACCATGAATAATACCGCAGCGTCTGCTCGAGTCCTAAGGCCCCGGCGCAATATTTCCACAGCACCCACATAGGATAAGGCGAATGGTAGGGACGCTGAACCGATAATATTCAGCATAAGGGTTTTTTTTACTGACAAACGTAGTGTCTTACCAAAAAAGGATCTTCTATGCGGTTTAATAAGTGACTGTGATGCAGAAATAATTGCACTGACTGAGACTTGGTTGATGAGTCAACTTACAAACTCTGTGTTATTCCACTGCGATAAAAAGTATAATGTTCACCGTGCCGATCGTCCTAAGAGACTAGGTGGTGGTGTAATAATTGCTGTTAGTCAATGCTTGGACATTTTTTCTGTGGTTACAGCATGCGATATAGAATTTATTGGTTCTTACCGAGCACCATCATCTGCCTCGACTATTTGTGACAGCATGCACGATTGTTTGTGTCAAATAGGTACTCGTTTACCCAGTGCACCTATTCTACATATGGGAGACTTAAATTTTTCGAATATTTTGTGGTCAGGCACGTGTCCTTCATTAAGTCCAACTTCCACAGAATCGATACAATTCATCGACATATGCGCAGACTTTAGCCTTCTTCAAGTTGTAACTTCGCCTACAGGTGTAACGAACACCACATCATCCCTTTAAGATCTCGTTTTAACTTATCAACAGATATGATATCCCACGTTTCACACTCGCCCGGTCTGTGTGATCATGACGTATTGCATTTTACGATTATCTTTCCAACTTTTCTGTCTCACAACAGCCTGAAAACCATTCGAGACTACAAAAAAGCCAATTTTACTGCTATCAACCATGAACTGGGTGCCTACCCTCATAATTTCCTTCCTAATGCCGATGAACGCTCATTGATGCTAAGTGTAATATCTTTAAAGAGAAAAATAATTATCTTGTCAACCGGTTTATTCCAATGAGGTGTGTTCTCTAGAATAATAATGCGCCATGGTGTACTAAATCCTTAAAATGACTGTCTAACAGGAAAAACCGTCTCTTTCGCACAGCTAAGCGGGTACAAAGCGAGGCTGCATGAACGGCTTACAAAAAAGCGGCCTCAACCTATACATTCGCTGTAAAGAATAAAAAAGTTTCATTTTTTAACACCACCCTTCCGACCAAGCTTATTGAGAATCCGAAAAACTTTTGGAATGTAATAAAACCTACCGACTCAAAAGCTATGTCGCTCAGTTCATCTGCCGGTCATCCTCTGCCCCAGGACCACTGTGCTACTATTCTAAACAATGCGTTTGTAAAGGCTTTCTCACCTGCAAGACATTATTTACAACTACAATGGCTACCATGCTGCAATTGTTTACCCATTGATCCGATAATTTTTCTCTCCACGGGCATAGCAAAAATGACAACCTCAAGCTTACATCTTTATGTGTAATCGATGAAACCACGACGAAATTTCTGAAAAATACCAAAGAATACTCCCTAACTACAATAGAGAATATTTTTTCACAATCTTACACGTCTTTAGCTTTACCTTCCGACTGGAAAACAGCGGAAAGCATTCCGATTCCGAAATATGGTGATACTCACAACCCATCTAATTAGAGGCCGATAGTGTTAACTAAAATACCATGCAAAATAATGAAACGCATGATATTCTCTAACCTTGTTCCGTTTCTAGAAGAAAACAACTTTTCTTCTAGGTGTCAACACGGCTTTCGCAAACTCCTTTCTTGTGAGACTCAGCTGGTAACTTTTACTAATGACTTGCATGTGTATCTTGATAACGGCTTTTTTACAGACTGTTTTTTTTGGACTTCTCAAAAGCATTTCACAGGGTGAAACATGTATTGCTTCTGCACAAACCAACCACACTAAACATTCACCCGGAAATGGAGAGAAAGTTTTCTTCCCGTTCTCAATTTGTGGTTGCGAATGACTTCACATTTGATTCGACTCCTGTCAAATCAGGTGTTCCTCAGAGGTCCGTCCTCGGTCCTCCTTTATTTTTAATACAAATAATAATATACGCGATAACATTTCCTCAAAAATTTGTTTATTTGCGGATGACTGCGTTGTATATCGCCAAATTACAGATGCCTCTGACATACCAACCCTTCAATCCGACATGAATAACATATATAAGTGGTGCCTCACATGGTGCATGGAACTCAAAGTTAACAAGTGTAAATCGATGCGCATTTCTCTTTCTAACACAATCTGCCCTGCCTATGCACTGAATAACTGCCCCATTAAATCTGTTAGCACCTACCGTTATCTTGGCATTCATATTACCAACGACCTCTCTTGGAAGCAGCACATACAATACATAACATCAAAAACCAACCACTCATTAGGATATTTGAAACGAAATTTTTTGTTTCCACTTGTACGACAAAAACGACTGCTATATACAAACTGTGTCCACCCCAAACTGGTATACGACTCGTTCATCTGGAATCCACATCAAGTCACATTAAATAACGAAATCGAATCAGTACAAAATCGCGCTGTTCGTTTCATTCTAGGTAATTATCATCACTCTGTTAATGTTTCAATAATGAAGAGTACACTCCATATTACATTACTCTCTATAATCTATCACCACAATCCGTTCTTTCGCTCACTTTGGATTCACCCAGTATCGTACCATTCTGCTCGCCATAATCACGTGTACAAGGCCTGCGTACCTCGTCACAACTCCTTAGCATGTTCCAATCATTGCTCCCTAAGACGTCAATAGATTGGAATAACCTACCTACATCATTAGTAAGCATCACCGACTTTACTCAATTTAGGAATGCACTAATAAACTCAGAATCGGGAACTGTACTACTTTGCGTAAGTGTAATTGATTGTTTTAGTGTATTATAAGTGCTTCTAGTTCAGCTGTCTTTTAATAAAGTGTACTCCTTGCATTCAAAACTTCATCAGTATATTTATCTTCATGTTAAATGTGTCTAAATAATCCTGTAGTTATTTTGTTGTTCATCTGTATTTACGTCCCACCCCTATATAATGTACAAATGTACCCTGAGGGTTTTAAAATGAATAAGTAAATAAGTGGTGAAGCGCGTCGGCATTTTAATGTGCGTCGTCGAATATTCTCTCGTTATCGCTAGCGCAGGTTCTAGAATAGTCTCTGTTCGCCAAGCGGGCGTGATCTTAACAAAAAGATCTACTATGGTCCAAAAACTTCTCAGATACTGCAGACATAATTTGTGCTGAGAATGACGTATGAACGTGAGCACAAGTGTGCAGACCACGGGATCGCGTTGCCGAAGGCATAGGCGCGCTGTTTCGCGAGAAGACGCCTGCTGCGGTGCGCATGCGCGTCCCGTCGTATCAGTTGACTTGTCATGTCGCTCTCTCCGATGCGCTAGTAGCCAACGTGACACGTGGATGTCGCTCTCGTTGCTCTACCAAATTTGTGCCGTTTTTTATATGTTGCGGCTCAATGGCGTTGGTCTGATCATATTTAGGTGCAAATAAACTAGTTCTGATAAAACACAATTAAACAAAATGAAGTTGAATTTTTATGAGCTCAGAGAGTGCTAGCTGAGGATGATTCCTATTACTGGTCACCAAGTCTAGTCTCATTAGGCTAAATTAAAGCTAACTAGTCCTAAAATAATTGTATATGTGATCCCACTTATTGCGCTTGCTTCATCACAACTAAACTAATTTATGTTCGACTTGGGCTTAAGCAACAAAGGCAAGCTAAGTTGAGAAAGTTGAGTCTTGTGTACTTTGGGAGGCTGGCGACGCCTAAATAAGCTAAGAAACCGGTGTAAATTACGACGCAAGCCCGGTGCTGGAGCCAGTGCTGTTGCAGCCTCTACGTAAAAAAAAACAAAAGAAGAATGGCACGAATTTGTTGGAGCAAGCTGAGCGACACCCAGAGTTCTTGCTGGCTACGAGCACGAGCGTGTCACCGTGAGCGACATGAGAGGTCAATTGACGCGAATGGTTGCGGGTGCACACCGCAGCAGGCGCATCGCCACCAGACACCACATCGATGCCATCGGCCACGCGATCTCGTTGTCTGCGCACTTATGCTCACGCCTTGCAGTGTGACGGGCCATAACGAAACTTGAGGAAGGTACGCGTCAATATTCTGGATGCCGAAAGCATCGTCTTACGCATGTATGTGCGGTAGAGCTTCATATTGCATTGCACAATGATCTGGTATGCATACATTTAAAAGCTTCATTTTTCTATCACGTCTTCAACACCAATCACCAATCTATGCGAAACTTTTTTATACTTTATAGTACTGTGTAATACACACTATCACGGCATTCCAAGAAATTTTGTTGTCATTACATAAGACAATTGGATGCGTAACCTCAATACCAGCCCGTGATTGATATACGAGAGGCTGTCAGCAAGAATTTTCACTCCTTATGGTTAACGCCTCACCAGCCATGTGTGACACAAGGGCTATCAAGGGAAGAGGCCTGCTTTCTTCATCGCATCCGAACGGGATCAGCGCGTACACCAGCATGGCTCCACAAGATCAGACTCTCCACGACGCCCTGGTGCTTGAAGTGCAAGAAAAACAAAGATATAGAACACTATCTACTTAAATGTCATGAGCGTAAGCAGGAACTGCAAGGTTTATTTGAGCGACTGCAACAGTTAGGCTCGCCATGTGGCAGCGTGACTGATATTGTGTTTCCACGTGGTTCTTCAGTCTTCAAGAAACAGGTGTCACGACTTATCTTGAAATTTTTGATTGCTAGTGGCCTCGCATGTGACTGGTGATAAGTGACACTTATGTTTGGGGTATAGTGCAGCGAGATAGAGTACCTGAACAATACTGCAAGCGGAATAGCACAAAGGCCGCCGTCTTACGCAGGATTACGTCGCGCTATGTACGATTTTTTTTATTTTAGAAGCCTGCTCGTGCTCAGTTAAAAAACAAAGGACATCAGCTGCAACTAGAAAAAAGAAAACCGGGCGGGGCGATTGCCTGCAAATCATGCAAGGCTAGATTCGCCGGCTACCTAAAACATCCTCAGCCTCAACCTCAAAACGAGAATCCGTGTTTATGCCGTATTGCAACGCAACAGAGGAGCACATAATAGTAATTATGCGTTAAAAAATGGGGGAACCTAAAAGCTGCGCGTTTGGGAGTTGAACGCGATAATGATATCCCGCTATTATTGCGTACTTCAAACACTTTGTGCATGCAACATTTTCGAACTTGCTATGACCCCAATATGCTGTTTTAGGAAAATAGGCGCAGTAGTGTGTGTGCCTTTAATAGTAGGTGACCACCTTCAAACCACGAAGTCTTTACGATGATGACAGCACCTGGCACCCGCTAGCAATGGCCGCTTGTACGATGTGTTATTACTTCAATATTTCATGTTGCATTGTGTAGCATGTATACAGAACGCGTGTTTTTTTTTAAAGCATAAAAGCTACTTTCACTGAATTTCCAAGCAGAGGAAGTTTTCAGTGTAATCACAAGAATAAGCGTGGCCCTGTGCTAGAATATCCACTTGGCACGCGAACGACATTGCTTCAATCTGCTCTCAAACGCGAAAGACGCTAGTTTAGTCTCCACTTTGACGCTAGATTATTCAAGCATAAGATGCTGAGTTTTCGCACACAACCGGCGATGCCGAAATGTCTACGAAATGAGCTCTTTAACGCTATTGTGTTAAAACATATTCACAGCTCCTGATGGCGTGTAAGGTTGGCTTCATTGTCTTACAAAACACATGTCTATAAATAAGAGATAAAAGAGAACAAAAGTCTGCATCCAGCAGCATAGGTTCGTTTTATTATTGCTTTTTTCGTATGATGCATCGTGACCAATCGCCAATGTCGGTAAGGCTGACAACATGACAACGCGCTATGAGCACCCGAGGTGAGAATAAAAAACGGTAGCATTGATAAAAATATCGGTCAAAGTGCAACGAGATAAGCTTGATTTCAAAAGGAAAAAATAAGGAACACTGAACACACGTACGTCCATGAGTCGGAAACCCTTTTCCTGATTCGGAACGTGCCACTCCACTTTTGCGAACGTGAGCAAAACACGACAATTTAGGCAGCCCACGTCATGAGTGACGTTGCCTTTGACGTTCATACGCGAACATTTCAGTCACACGCCCAAGGCTAACGGAACTGTCTGCACACAACACATATCTTCGTAAATCTTTTGCCGCTGTGATTGCGACGAATATTTCTGCCCATAACACGGGGGGGGGGGGCGGACTACTGAGACGTACAGCAATATATCGCCAAGAGCAATTCTCTGTCTCTCTTTGCTGTAACGTCAGCACAAGAAAACGGACATATGGACACGTCCCGCTCTGATTCCCTTTTACTTCGCCGCGTGCAATTCGGGCTACGTGTGAGCGCCTGCCGACACCCGTCGGTGATGTTCTGTCACGTCGTAGGCACATCGCACCTCACGTGTATCCCAAGATGTCAGCGGAGCGAAGACGCTGTTGCCACGGGCAAGGGGGACAAAGAGATTGCTGTGGGGAATCCCCGGCGCACACCTCGTCCATTCGTTATCCTTGCCACTTTCGTAGACTCTCGTTAAATGCGGTTGGGAACATCCCCGCTCGTTTCATTGCATCTAACCTTCACGTGGGAGGGAACACTGTGATAGAGCGAGCGTCCTCTTGATTTCACTCTTGCATCTTGTGAGGCCACATGCTACAAAGAGGCACCAAAATGGATAACTAGGCCATATTGCTTGTCCTATTATTCGAGACTTATTTAGCACTACGTCATGCGGGTCACTGGTCACAATAGGACATTACCCTCCCTCACAAGTGAGAACGCTTTTGAAACATTGACTTATAAAACAAGCCACAGCGTACAGAGTTCTCAAAAAATATTACGAGGAAACTCTCGCGCTGTGAACGTTCAGAAACAAAATGAATTATAGGTATGGAAGTGCCTAATCATCGTGTTTACTGGTTTTGAACGCACTTATGACTTTGTTTAATGCACTGTTTTGGTTTTATTTCGAATAAAAGAGCAAACCCTTCTAAAGTTCATGACCAGATTTGCATTGATGAGCCTAAAAGAGTATGGCGGTGAAGAGTAATTGCTAAACCTTTGCTGATTGTCGTCTCGCGACAAAACAGCTCCGAGCCACGCGAGGCCGAACAGAGCCAAAAGTACAAAGAATAGGCAAATTCATGTACTACATGTCAATTTCATGCTCGCTGAAGCGTCACGGGTTGCTGCTCACTAGCTCAGGTGTTGCATATATAGTGGACTCTATATATGAATAATAGAAAACGCGTGAAAAAAAGTGGTTTGGTTTACAAAGCGTGTAATGCCTAATACAATTGACTACAGTTATTCTTATATTCTGAGGTCGTCAAATGCAACACCGCTTCCTATTTCTTTCCTTTGTCTTTTAGTCCGCGTTCGTTGCCTTATTAATTTTTGGCTAATCATTGAATACGGCTCATACACATGAGATATTTGTGCAATGCAGGCTGAATTTGTTCTAAATGTGTTCCGCAAACACCTCACGGCTAAAATATATGCTTCTGCATGTGGAGCAACTGCGTGTGCAGCAGGGTAACCAAAATGTTCTCCTAAGATAAAGAGAAAGAGCACTACAAGAGCCCTGGCTACCAACCCTCTCTTAACAGTTTGGTCGGAAATAGTGGGAGGAATTACAAGCTGCTGAAACCCTTGAAGATCAATGAACCGCGTTTGCGATTTAGGACGTCTAGGAGTTAATATGGCAATGTTAGAATTTATGTCATGAATCCCTGACAATTTTTATGTGCCAGAAGGCGGAACGTTTTTGTGTTTTCAAGTATCTACCTGGTGAGAATTTCGGTTTTGGGCCGACATCGACTACGGTAACTGATTGTATTCATTGTTGTGCGCTATATTTGTTAGAGGTCACAATTTAATTCATGTGTGCACTGTTTGATGAGACATGTTTGAAACTTGGGGCTTCTTATAAATATTATGTACAACTTATTTTAGCCATGGACGTAGTATTTACGAGCATTTAAAGAAAAGAACTTGCATGCGAACGCACTGAATTGTGAGGGACAGGCCTTCTCACTGACGCGAACAATGAAAATTTCGTGGAGTAAAATTGGAATCTATATTTAGATTTCTTGAGCACATGAATTCGTTGGCGCTCAAGATGAATGATATAAAAATCAAATACATGCACGCATAGATACAACACCATTCTCATTCAATCGCCCTTACGGACTCGAACGTCAACTTCCACCTACCTGTGAATAAAGAACGGAAAGCCCTGGGCAAAAATGAAAAGTGTTGCCGTCGTAGCAGACGAGATCAAAATGAATGCAGAGGCGCCTCGTGTGACAAAGTGTGTGTGCTGTCTAACAGCTCTGCCAGTAATGCATTTCATCACTGGCATGTGTTGGAATTTCCTCAGATACATAAACAAAAATGTGTTCTTTCACTTTCCGCCGACAACAAAGGTTCATAGGTGTCAGAGGTGTAAACAAGTTTTCCGACGATAAGAATCACGATTGCGTGTCCTTTCAGATGAGGTTAAGCGACACAAAAATAGGGACGCCAACTTTCAGGCGGTGAACGTAAAGTGATGTGACACTCAATTCTACATTGTCAAATGGTTCGAATTCAAGACAATATACCTAATTTGAGGGGTTGTTGTTCATTCAAGCAATTTATTACGTTGGTTATTTAGTTTATGCTGCCTCAATAAGGCTTTTGTGAGAGTGTTATGACTGAAAGCAATCAAACAACCATTAAAAAGAAGGATCCGTGAATTATCTAAATGAAAACAAGCACCCCGGTAATAGATTCGAAGTTTTAGGTGCTGAGTCAAAAAGACAAAACGTGCGGCCGATCCCTCTGATACATGAATTTATATAGGACACGAAAGTAAAACATGCCTTCATAGTAGGAGTTCAATGGTTATTGCACGTGAATGTACACTGTCTATTCGTGTTTATTAGTCCCTATATATCGATACACTTGACACCTGGTGGAACACCTCCATCTCGACACCTAACGATTCGCAACTCCCCATGTTAAGCACCCCTTCTCCAATGAAAGTTGTTCTCTGCATACGTGATACGCCTTTAGGACTTCCGAGCATTCACCAGGCCAACCACTCGGACAGAGTGAAATCAGCTATACGACGTAAAGTCAGACAATGCCTGGACGCTTTGGCGCCTGGACGCTTTGGCTAATTGGCGCTCAGTGAAAGACACTTAAGTACTGACAGGTTCTCGTCTGATTCTGCTCCTTCTCGCACTGCTTGCGGCAATCTGGAGAAGGCGTCAGCCAAGTCCATGTTATTGCCCTTGCGGTACTTATGCTGTAGCTGTATGCTGCATTTAAAGAGATTTATGCCACAAAACGTTTTACGGCGCTCATTGTTTGTTGGAAAACTTCAGAGCATTTTTTCATCAATGACATGGCTTTGTCGTACGTGGTAACTTGAAATATTACGCTTCAGTTAAGCTTGACATGCTCAAACTAATTCCAGCCAAGCAATGCTGGCAGTCTACTTCCGTAATCTCTGTCTACTACTAATGGAAGAATCGTGCTCTGACCTTTGTATAAGACTGCAACCTACACTGTCCCTTAAGTGTCATTTGTTCATTAGTGTACACGCGAAGTGTGACTTTGGTGAGCAGACATGTAACATGACGGAATTGTGAATCATAGATATACTCTGGCACTACAGTAACAGCCGCTCCTGTGAGAATCTTCATGTTGAGGGGTTTGCCTTCAACCTGACTGTTGACATCGTAAAAAGAGCGTGTCACATTGAATATATGGTATATTTCGTGTTTAGAGTCCTTGTTAGAACATTATAAGGAATTTGGTCACATTTGCGTGTGTAGTAGTGTACAATTTTCTCAAGTGTGTAACATAGGAGCAGTTACGACACACAGAAATTCCACACCAGCAGACGCTTGAAAAATGTAATCTGCAACATCTTTCACAACACTCTTCTTTCGCAACGTGGCTCTTTTGAGTCTTCTTCATCCCTTTTCTAGCTAAATTCTAACCGCATTTAATGACTCCTCTTTGTTTTTTTCATTAGCGCTGCCTCTCTTGCCACCATTTATCGGTCCAAGGCAATCTTTCAGGCGTTGTCCAAGGTTAGGCTTTCTTCCGCGAACAAGGCTCGCTGGTTTTCCTAATTGTGCAGACCTGCTATTAGCCTGTCTTCAAGTGCATCCTGTAAGAAGTCGCCCTAGATAAATTTCTTGGCCAAATGCTTCAGCTCGACTCTAAAGTTTTCTACGCTTTCCCCTTCATGCTTAGTCTGCTTGTTGAACGTGGGCTGTAATGTTCTGCAAGCGATCGCTTTGCTTCCTTGTAAGCTTTATCACATGGCAAAGTCAACCCCATAAGTTCTTCACAACTTGAAACGCTTCTGCTCCCATTACAGTTAGTTATTTTGATGTGTGGTCTTGTTTCTCCGTTCTCGGCTCAGGTTTCCGTCGGTCGCCCTTCAGCATAAAACTCCGCTCAGTGCTTTTTCTCATCCTCTATGTCGTTCACTTGAACAGACAGTTCGAATTACTCCAGGTAAGACTCAAACTACTGTGACTTAGGACAAATCTCAGTGGTCTTCTCTAAACGCGACTGCCCTGCCTGCAAGTAGAAAACGTAGAGACATCGCTGTGCGGTCTTGTTTCTCTGTCCTAGGCTCAGATTGCCGTCGGTCGCCCTTCGGCCTAAAGCACCGCTCAGTGCCACAACGTCGATTCTTTGAGTGCTTGTGTGGGGGCGTTTCTCGAGGGGCGTTGCTGCCTGCTCCACGACATGACTGGAGTCGCCGAACCACGCCTGCTTTTTCACCATGTACTTTCTTCGCCACACCTGCCTATGGGATTCCAGAACGAAACCTTGTCACCAGTAATATAGCCACAACCTGTGGCCACAAAACAATGATCATTTTATTCTCGAGCGCATACATATATAGCCAGACCTGACGTCATACACACGGTGATATCCGCGTGGCATCACGCGGTGCTCGTTATCACAGCGTTAGTTACTGAGCAAATTTTATTTACATATAAACACATGGGTAATTTCACTACACACAACAAAAACCATCCTTAAAGCTGTAGCGTTGCTAACAGGGCATCGTTGCAGATATTTACATCAGTAAACTGTAGTTCACCACAAATTGCAATGCACATATTTTCTATTACAGTTAGGCATGAATATGAACATCCTGCATGAAACTTCAAGTGCCACTTCGCAGAAAGAGAAAAGGTAAATGCAGGATGGCCAAGTTTAGTGGTAAAATCATCCGTAGAAATTGGGCTAGGACAGAGTGATGCGCAAAGCATCGTGGAATAGGCACCTTCTGAATATGAAGAAACGTTCACAAAAGTAACTAAAATTGACTGCATATAATGAGTCAGCCTGGGTAGATAGCTCAGAGCTATTCTGTTCAGATTGGTTTTTATGACATTCCTCAAATATAACATTCATATTAAGTACTTTCTTTCATTGAGCGTAGAAGGTCGGCTTCGTGCGTTATCTCCGATGCGCAGGACAAATCTCAGCTGTTATCGTGCTTTTGTAATTGACTGGAGTAAATTTGTTATTACATTTTTGAAGGCGTCTTAACTAACCGGTGACAGCCCCCCAAATATTCTGCTTCCCTTGGATTTGGCACAGCATACTTTCCTGACTTCGTAACACATTTCTGCTTTTTTCGAACGAGCTCTACGTAATTTGATAATAAAATAAAAATGTTCGTGGCGAGAATTCTGAGTAGTATTAGTGCTTTTGCAGCTTGACAGCATCAAGCACAAGATCTGAAATTTCCCGTATGGCAGCAGTGAATTTCCCCACAGGGGCACCTGCGCAAGTGGGCATTTGTTGTGTAGCGACACCACGGACCCAAGCTAACGGGGGGGTTTCGGCTCCTTCCCACGCCTAGCTGTGCGTGGCTTAGCCGTGTCCGAGGAAAAGCGGATCCTGGGAGTTGAGCTGACGCTGGGTGATTGGACCTTTAAGGCCCCCCGGCAGAGGCAACACACCCGTTTGGCCCCAGCTTCACGTAGACGGCACCTCTGGGCTTACCCACCCAGGGGAAATCGGCAGTCGCCTTTTCCTATCTCTCTCCCTACATCTTCGTCTTTTGTTCTCACTTCACATTTTCCTGTGTTCTCCTCACTTCATTTTACTTCCAATTTTTCCTGGCGGCAAGGGTTAACCTGGTGTAAATATCCAAACTTGGGTAGATATATTAGGTTATGGCAGTGGAGTACTACTGGCGTTGTGCACAAATGTTTACATGTTCTGCCACGTCTCTTGTTGGGCTCCGTGGTGGTTGGTAGGCGCCATTACTGAACGAACTGCACTTTTCTATAGGATCGCGAAACCCCTTCTCTATTGATCGCTTTTTCAATAGGTGGCGCACCTAAGCAAACATAATGCCGATTTCGGAAAACCAAGACCATTTCCATAAGTACCACGTTATTCATTGTGAAAACCCGGACAAAAAAGCTCGCAACACCTCCCCATTCCTCGTGTCCAGATGCCTAACCGAGACTATCGCAACTGGCTTTAAGGCTACAAAGATGCAAGCGGACACTTGCTGGTAGAAGTTAAAGACAAGACACAGTTTCAGAAACTAGAAAAATGAGTAGCATTTGGGGACAAGCCCGTAACCGTCTCTGCGCACTGAACAATGAACACTGTCAAAGGCGTTGTGTAAGACGATGACCTAAAAGACCTAACAAATGATGAACTTCTGGCTGGCTGGAAGGATGAAAATGTCATTCACTTACAGCGTATTATAGTGAGAAGAGAAAACAAAGAAACTCTAACCAAACACATAATTCTGACCTTCCGGTGCTCCACACTACCGCAAGAATTAGTTACCGGCTACCTAAAACTGTCTTTGAGAACCTACATTCCGAATCTGTGGCGCTGCTTCAAGTGCCAAAGATTCGGACATGCTTCACAGAGTTGTCGTGGGCAGCTTACCTGTGCACGGTGTGGTATCACAGGGCACTCTGCAGATGATGACTGCAAGGCCGAACCCCACTGCGTGAACTGCGATGGGGAACACGCGGCGTATTCTAGATCCTGCACAGCATACAAAAAAAAAGAAATTATTACCATCAAAGTCACCCAGAACATCAGTTTCCGCGAAGCAGGGCATCGCGTCTCCCATTACTATGCAACAAAATCATTTGCTGAAGTGTTGCAACAGGGGGCAGCACCACGACGGCATCAAGTGGCCGCTCAAGCTACGCACAGCCTGCTGGAGCGACCGCTGCTTGCATCTACGGCGGCCTCAGTCAACAAAGCCCCACCACGGGCGTCGACATGCACTGACACGAGCCAGGGCAACGGGCAGACTGAGGGAGCCCCGTTGACGTCCGGTGTAGAGGGTTTGAAGGCTTCGTATCTTGAGCCGAAGCTTACAACGCCCCGGGATCGCTCGGCAGAGTGACGGTCCAACGCTTCTCATGAAGCTATGGACACAACCGCCAGTCAAACGGCGCCTGCAGCGCCAAAGGAGCAGCGAGTATCTCTCGACCGCTCCAAAAAGGACAAAAGACAAATTACAGGGCCTCCAAAAAGCCCTGTAAAATAAGTTTCGTTTTCCATAACCTCAAATGTTATGGTACTATTCTGTTTTGACTTTAGTATCACACGCATGTCACCAAGGTTTTATCGCCAACAAATCAATTCTTACTCCACTTTTTTCGCTCAAGTTCCCTGCCCAAAATGGCTTTTCTTCTCCATTGGAATTGTAGAGGACTCATTCACAACATAGGTGACATAAAGTATTTGCTAAGTAGTCTCTCTCCAATGGCTATGTGCTTACAGAAGACCAATCTGGGAGAAAAACACACCAACTTCCTCAGAGGTTTTCCCGTAGTACGGCGCGATCGCGTCCACGCTAGCCGGTTGTCCAGAGGCGTGGCTATTGTCGTCAAAAGTGGTATTGCAGTGAGAGATATCACTATCAACAGTCACATTGAGGCCGTGGCCGACACCATTTTAGCTCGCAAAACTATCACCATATGTTCTATTTATATCCCCCCACACACGCATTTTTCAACTAAAGATATAGAGTATATTTTCGACCAACTGTTTTAACCTTTTGTTATTGCAGGGGATTTTACCACACACAGAATGCTTTGGGGAAGCAGTACATCTGACACCAGAGGACGAACCCTCGAAGATTTTATTCTGAACAATGACGTATGTCTTTTAAATACTGGTAGCGTCACGTACTGCATCCAAGCACAGGAGCCACTAGCTGCTTAGATCTAGCGCTGTGCTCACCTTCGCTCTTTTGCGACCTAAAGCCTAAAGTGGAGCGTGATAGTTAATGTTTACGGCAGTGACCATATGCCTGCTCTCATAAAATTAACACAAACCCTCCCCATCAATCAATCCCGACCACCGCGGTGGAAACTACATCTGGCAGACTGGCCACTGTTCACTGAAAAAGCTGCCCTAAAAAAGAGATGCTTGATGGCCTAAGCATAGAGGAAATGAATGAGACAGTCACCGCCTGCATACTTGCGGCAGCCGAACAAACTATACCACAATCGTCCGGCATTATAAAGAAAAAACTTAAACCCTGGTGGACAAAAGAGTGCACACAAGCTAAAAAATGCAACACAAGAAGTGGGGCATTTTTCGTAAATATCCTACAGGAGAGAACCACCTAGCACTTAAAAAGGCGAGAGCAAAGGCAAGATTTATTCGCAGGCAGGCTGAAAAACTCTTGTGGAAAAAGTACATTTCATCCATTAACAGTTCCATCACATCTAAAAGAGTGTGGAATGAGGTGCGCATGTTGAACGACAACTACAGTTCATATACCATTCCCATTCTCTCAACCACTGGCATCCAGACAATTTTAGGCGAACAGACAGACCTACTAGCGCCACACTTTTGCGCTATTTCGAGCTCAGCAAACTATTCGACAGCTTTCCTAGAACATAAACAATCTACAGAAAAACAAAAGCTTCCTAATACGGGTTATCACGACCGATCATACAACTCCCCCTTAATCCTGCAGGAAATTAACAGAGTGCTTTCTCAAGATAAAAAAAAACAGCACCTGGCCCAGACAAAATATATTACCAAATGCTCGTCAATTTGTCCCAGGAAGCGGTGAAGACATTGCTGCACTACTTTAACGCTATTTGGATCACTGGCAGAATGCCAACAGAGTGGGAAAAAGCCATTAAAATTCCATTTATCAAAGTTGGAAAAAACCCTATATTACCAATAAGCTACAGGCCCACAGCACTCACAAGTTGTATGGCGAAATTCTACGAAAGCGGTATTAATATTAGGCTAACATACATCCTAGAAACCGATAACTTGATAGATGTCCACCAATGTGGTTACAAGAAAGGGTGTTCCACCACCGATCACGTCGTTCGCCTTGAACATACAGTAGGAGAAGCTTTCCTGTACAAGCAGCACTGCTTAGCATATTTTTCGATCTTCAAAAGGCTTATGACACAACATGGAAGTACGGTATCTTATGAGACCTGGCAGATCTTGGAATTCGCGGAAGGAAGCTCAACTGCTTGTCCGACTTCCTATCGAACCGAACTTTTCAGGTTCGTTTGGGTACCACACTTTCAGAAACTTTTACTCAAGAGAATGGTGTGCCTCAGGACTGTGTCTTAAGCAAAACTCTTTTTGTAGTCAAAATGAACTCTGTGAACCAGGTTGTACCTTCTACTCTTATGCAATCACTATATGTGGATGATCTCCAAATAGCGTGCCGGTCATCTAACATGGCGACGTGCGAGCGACCGATTTAAATAGCACTAAACAAGCTATCACATTGGTCTAACAAAAACGGCTTCCGGTTTTCTGAGGAAAAGACAGTTGCTGTAGCGTTCTCCCAGAAACGGGGCTTACAACCAGACCCCGTACTATAAATAAACGAAACAGTATTGCCAATAAAACAACAACAGAAGTTTCTAGGGTCGTATTTGATAATAGGCTCAATTTTCTTCCACACATTATTAATCTCAAGGTGAAATCCAACACCACCCTCAATGTCCTCAAAGTGTTGTCCCGAAAGCACTGGGGTTCCGACCGTAAGTGTCTCCTGCTTATCTACCGCTCTTTAGTACGCAGCAAATTAAACTACGGTAGTATAACCTACGGTTCAGCAAGAGACTCGTACCTTAAGCGCCCAGACCCTGTCCATAACAAAGGGTTACGACTCGCAACAGGTGCCTATCGAACCTCACCTATTTCGAGCTTATACGCCGAAAGTAACGAACCATCCTTAGAATATAGAAGAACGAAACTAATCCTCACGTACGTCCATAGAGTTCGTTCTTCACCAGGTCATATATGCCACAGTAATGTCACACGCTGTGACCTACAACACTACGCCAACAAACCAAACGTAATTAAGCTACTAACACTAAGATTTGAAGAAACATTTCACGCTCTAAATGTTCCTAACGAAGCACTCTCCGTCGCCAGAAGGTCACCCAGTTTGGCCCCATGGAGTGATTTCTCCAAATTCTTGGATTTTTCACTCACCTATATAAAAAAACACCCAACGTGAGCATATACTACAAACATTCCCTACATTACAAGAAATGTACAACACTTACAGAAAATTTTATGCTGATGGTTCAAAGACATCTGCTTATGTCGGAAGCAGCGTGGTAGAAGCAACACACGAGCAAATAACTAGACTAACGCAGTTCGTATCCATCTACACCGCTGAGTGCTATGCGTTATGGATGGCAGTACAATACATTATAAGCTCAAAACATAAAAAGTAATATTTACAGACTCGTTAAGCGCGCTGAAAAGTCTCAATTATAAATCTCAGTATGAGCCACACATAGGCGATATTTTAAACATGCTATCCCACACATCTGATGACCACACCATACGCCTTTGTTGGGTCCCGAGTCATGTCGGGATCCCAGGCAATGAAAGGGCAGGCCGACTAGCTCTAACAGCAATAGAGATGCGGCAGTCAAAAACCAACATACCTGCCAGAGATGGGATGCAAGCTGTTCGCCGGGCCACCACCTTTCACTGGCAGCAGGGATGGAAATCACAACAAAACAACAAACTTCACCTAAGTTAACCTGTTCTTGGTGAATGGAAGACCTGTCTTCTTCAAGCACATTTTATCGAAGTAGTTATATGTCGACTACGAATAGGTCATACGCACAACACACATAACTATCAATTGGCAGGCGAAGAAGCCACGCCGGTGCTGTCACGCCGGTGCCACGCCGGTGCTGTCACGCCGGTGCCACGCCGGTGATGTCACGCTGGCGCTGTCACGCCAGGCGCCGGTCCTGCCATATACTCGCACAAGCGCGTCACACTGCGTTGCTTTGATGAATGCGCGTTTCAGCGCGTCCGACATCCCTCCGTCACGAAAAGAGGGAGACGCAGTGCGGTCTGGGTAACGCATCGGCGCGAAATGCAGCATGTTGCATTTCGCACAGGTAGCCGTCGGGCCGTGCCAACGGACGCTGATCGATTTTGATTGATATGTGGGGTTTAACGTCCCAAAACCACTATATGATTATGAGAGACGCCGTAGTGGAGGGCTCCGGAAATTTAGACCACCTGGGGTTCTTTAACGTGCACCCAAATCTGAGCACACGGGCCTACAACATTTCCGCCTCCATCGGAAATGCAGCCGCCGCAGCCGGGATCCGAACCCGCGCCCTGCGGGTCAGCAGCCGAGTACCTTAGCCACTAGACCACCGCGGCGGGGCACGGACGCTGATCGCGCCTGGCGTCAGACTATAGAGTGCTCGAGTTTTCTAACGTAGTGCTGCTGTGCCCAGCGTGCGCGCGCCTCAACTGGGGTATATTAGGCCCTTCGTGACACGCTCGCAGCCGCTTTCGCTAGCTCCACGTATACCAAATTTGGTGTTACGTGACGTCAATACATGACGAAATATACAACTGGTGCAATCGTATTAATCCTGACACGCGTGTCATATAAAACCATGACAACACACCATGCTCAAAGCATCCTCACGGCTGTTTCGCTCGCTCCACTTATACTAAATTTGGTATCACGAGACGTGAATAGATGACGAAGCTAACCGACACACCCGAACATGATAATCGTGACACGGAAGTCATGTACGGCATAATTTACCACCACCTCGTACCGTTGTGCTGAATTTGAAGTGACATATCAACATTTCTCATTCGTGCTTCGCATATCATCGATTCCCACTGTACGTGGCGTCTGCCATTTTTTTGCTGAACCGGACTCTTGAACTAAATCTTCACAAAATGTTACAAACCCAAACTTCGTTCGACTCATACTTGCTGCTTGATCTGAATATTACTTGACTCATGAGTAAGTTTTCTGGCCTATGTATATCCCTCTCTGGTATGTCAATTTTTTATTGTAGAAACCACATCTTAATATGGCACAGCACGGCTAGCCAGACCAGGTAATTTTCAGATCATCAAAAGACCCAGGATAGTCCTACAATTTCCTGTAATCGAATAATTGTACACATTGTAGAACTTTTGACCAATAAAAGGCGCAGAAATCAAACCCATGAAGCAGTGTGTATACTTTCTATCAGAATACATAGTTAATTACACTAACACGAATCTTCTTTACGACAGTTGATATGTACAAGATCTTAGATAAGCTATCGTATCGTAATTGTCCAACAGATGCGAATAGTAATAAAATATTTCAAAAACTCAACAAACTGCTTTGCGAAATAGGTACTTGAATATGAGAGCACCTAAATTCTGCATTGTATTGTATTGTTTCGTAGGTTTCACATAGTAATAAATATTAAACTGAACATAAAGCGGTCATTACTACAAGTCTCGTGGGCATTCCTGGTGCATAGTAAACACATTTCTGTATATATGCATCTGAGGAATGCGACATGGAATCCTAGCTCCAATGACAGCATTAGATTTGGTGCTCACCAGTGCTGTACATTCTACAATGCGAATTGCCACAGAATAATTGTAAAAGTGTATTAGTTTGTTGGTCTACGTGAATATATACTTTCCATAAGCACAAGCTCCAACTGAGTGAAATGATTGCAGATGATGCAATTTACAAATAAAATAATTTTATAAATTTCATAAATTTAGTTCATAAATTTTTAAATTTCATTTAATTCTAAAAGAAGCACAAATGATATGGCTTAGAGTTTTGAAATATGTATTCAAAAGTAAAGATGCAAAAATTACCAGTTGCTTTTTTAGCACAAAATGAAAGGCCAAGCATTCAAGGACCCTAGATATTGCCTCAGTAAGTATGAGTGCACCTTGAAAAATAAAGTACTTGTTAGTATCAGTTCCTACTCTACACTGACACCACGATATTATGCAAGCTTCTCATCACATCTTCACCCAAGCTCAAGATATTGACACAATTTCATGGTTGGCTCCATTGGTGACGTACAAGCAGCCATGTTGTTTTACGTACATGGCATCATCATCACTGCCCATGGTGGTGCGCACGGCCTCCGGAACCACTTATAGGGTCATAGTACTTGGCAGCAGGGACAGCATACGGCAGGGACGCTTATTGCTGTTGTTTTCCCAGGTGTTCGAGGCGTACCGTGGCTGACTATCGGCGTTGATAGCGGAGCGTGCTGCATTCAGCGCCTTGCGAGAGTGCCGTGCTGACCAACCGGCTACGTTTTTTGCGCCCGGCACCATACCACGTGGCATCGGCCACCCCTGACCCTTCAAAAAGACAGCGGCAACGCCTCCCTCGATCACTTGGCAGCAGGGACAGCATACGACAGGGACGCTTATTGCTGTTGTTTTCCCAGGTGTTCGAAGCGTACTGTGGCTGACTATCAGCGTTGATAGCGGAGCGTGCTGCATTCAGAGCCTTGCGGTAATGCCGCGCTGACCGACCGGCTACGATTTTGCGCCCGGCACCATACCACGTGGCATAGGCCACCCCTGACCCTTCAAAAAGACAGTGGCAAGGCCTCCCTCGATAACTTGGCAGCAAAGACAGCATACGACAGGGACGCTAATTGCTGTTGTTTTCCCAAGTTAGGCATTTGCCCTCCTGTTTTGTATAGTTTATTCGCTATCCTAGCGCTGTCTCTGTTGCCTATTTTTCAAAGTTCGTATTTGTTTTGCCCACTGTTGAATCTGTAACTTGGCCTTTAATCATGGGTACTGAGTTCGCGGATTTCAAACGCGACATTCAGAAAGAAATCGGAGAGTTAAACAAAAGCCTTAAATACATTAACAAAGACTACGAAAATATAAAACAAGAGTGCGCTGAAATTATAAAGGAAAACGCCGCTCTCAGGGCGTCCCAAGAGGCAATGCAATGTGAGATAGACCGTTTGAGAAAGTTAATGCACGAAAATTCCACGTGCCTAACTGCTCAGGACGAATACTCTCGAAACAAAAATATGGAAATTAAAGGGATCCCACGTACCCCTAATGAAAACCTTGTGCAATTGCTTGCCAAAGTTGGTGACGCCTTGGGGGAGCCAATAAGTGAGCAAGACATAGAAATAAGCCACCGTTTGCCAGCGAGGAGTGCCACTTCGCGAAGTAACACGGCACCAGACCCAGGTGTTGCAAAGAACAACGAGGTACGCCCTCATGCAAGCGCTGTTCCAGATCGGGGTAGCAAAGCAGGCAGTGATGCCCCCCTGAACGAAAGCATCGTGGTTCTTTTCAATCGCCGAGCTAACAGGGATGTCATCGTTAAGAAAGCAAGGAGAACTCGATTCACAGATGAGGAACTGGGTTTCACAACTGAACAGACTGTTTTCGTAAATGAGCACCTTTGTCCCCAACTTAAAAAATTGCTAGGCATGACGATTGCTCGGAAACGGGAAATGAACTGGCGCTTCGCGTGGGCAAGTGGTGGCAAAATATTTGCGCGTGAAACGGAAACATCTCGTGCAGTTCAAATCACATGTGAAGCTGACTTGCACAAGATGCACGCGGCCACTTCAAGCAGCCGCGGGGCATCTAGCATGCCGTAAGCTTATCTGATTAGCACTTTTCGTTTTTTCGGCGCGACCTTTTTTTTCTTTCTTTTTTTCCTTTTGTTAAGATGGCGATATTACCACGTGATGTTAATATACCTTACACTAGTGGATATTGCAGTATCATGCACTTAAATGCTCGCTCAGCTCGCAACAAGCACGAAGATATAACTACGTTTCTCGATGAATTCTCGTTTAAATTCGACATCAACATGATTTCTGAAACTTGGTACACGTGCAATGACAAGGTACTATGCTTGCCAACCTATAAATCGTTCTTTCTAAACAGGCCCTCTCGTCGAGGGGGAGGTGTTTTGCAACTAATTGCTGACCATTTAGTTTGCAGCCTTCTCTCAGACTTTTCAGCGATTACACCAGACTATGAGGCATTATCACTAGCATGTCACAAGTATGTATATGTGGTAGTTTATCGTCCACCTGACGGAAAAACAGAAGCGTTTTTTCAATTTCTTGAAAATCTGCTTACGTATGCGTGCACTAACAAGTTGCACATTGTCATTAGGGGCGACTGCAACAAAAACCTTTTACAGCAAACTGAAACCTCTGGTAACTTCCGACTACTACTCGATTCCTTTGCGTGTGCTAATAATATTACAGAACCTACACGTGTCACTTCAGATACTGAAAGCCTTCTCGACTTACTTATTACAAATGACATAAGTGATTCAACCGCATCTGGAACTGTTATTGCCGATATTAGTGATCACTACCCTATATACATGTTTCAAAATTGCAACGAGTATCTTAATTGTGCAAAAGTATACGCTCAAGAATCATACAAAATACAGGAAATCAGTAACAAAACATTAGACACTTTAAGGCGTGAAATTGCGCAGATTTGTTGGGATCCTGTCTATAAATCAGTTAACGCTAATGAGGCGTATGAAATATTCATGTGCCTGTTAAGAAAAACTTACCATAAGTGTTTTAAATATAAAACTGTCGAAACCTTAAAGAAAGGTCGGAAACAATGAATGACGCGAGAATGTCTGGAAATGATTAAGAACAAAAATCTACTGTACGCGAAATTCATGAAAACAAGACACCATAACGATCTTTCGGAAGTCAAGCGGTATAGAAATTTTGTAACGAAGCAACTGAGAAAAACTAAGGATGCGTACTATGAAGCTCTCTTCAAGAGGGCTAGCACTCCTAGCGACGTGCTTTGGCGAGAAATAAATAAGCTTCTAAATAGAAGTTGCTTTCGAGACAACGCACTTGAGTTAAACATAGATAACAAGATAGTAAAGGGTCAAGAACTTGCTAATATATTTAACGTGTACTTTACAACGCTGGTGTCCTCTGATTTATCAAACCCTTATCGTGCCTGTAATAGTGATTACAAAGACTTTCTAGGTGTGCCAAACATGAGCACTGCATATATTTAAACACAACTCCGGAAAAAGTATTGTCTGTAATTATGTCACTAAAGAACACTACTGCTCGGGACATAGATGACCTACAAATTAGACCTATTTAAGCAGCACTTGATCTTTTGTTACCTGTTCTTACCCATCTGTTTAATATCTGCTTATCCACGGGAGTTTTCCCAGAAAAAATGAAGCACGCGAGAGTTAGTGTCTTATACAAATCTGGTGACCGAAATATCTTTTTTAATTATCGTCCAATCTCGATACTTCCTCTTATATCTAAAGGGCTAGAGAAAATCATTTATTAACGTGTCATGTCTTTTTGTGAAAAGTACTCTATATTATCGCCGCATCAATTTGGCTTCCGACGGGGCGTTTCCATGGAACTGGCTTACTCACACAAAAAGAACTCATACTTAACTCATTTGAAAGAAAACTGTTAACACTGGGTGTTTTTATTGACTATTCCAAAGCGTTCGATAGAATCAACCACGAAGTTCTCTATGCAAAATTGCGTCATTATGGTTTTCGGGGAACCCCGTTTGACTTTCTGAAATCTTATTTATCACAAAGAAAGCAATCTGTAGTTATAAATGACAGCCAATTCTCCCTACTAACCATAACGTCAGGTGTACCTCAGGGCAGCATATTAAGGCCCCTACTGTTTATATTTATATAAACGACATAACAAGTGTCAGCAAGTATGTGGACTTTATAATTTATGCAGATGACACTAGTATATTTTTTCATGGTAATGATTTAGGTAAGCTTGCAGACTCAGCCAACAACATTCTTAACGACATCTTCATATGGAGTACTGCATACTCTTTAATGATCAACACAAAAAAACCCAAAGCTGTGGTATTCGCACCGGTTCAGAAGGCTGTTTGTCGTGGTTTGGATATATATCTCGGGCACGAAAAAATTGAGGCTGTCAAAGAAGTTTCATCACTCGGAGTAATTTTTCATGAAAATCTTAATTGGGACGAACACGTTAATAAAGTAACTAGAAATATAGCTAGGACGTGGGGTGCTCTCTCTAAACTTCGACAGATACTTCCAGCAAACATTAAACTTTTACTTTATAATACGTTGTTTTCATCTCACATAAACTATTGTAGTCTAGTGTGGGCAGATACATCGAAAGCAGATTGGAACAAAATACTCTTACTGCAGAAAAAAGCGATTCGTCATATTGCAAACGTACCATACGACGCACATACAAGTCATTTATTCAGAGATTATAAGATTTTACCGATCGACCACATACACAGTTTCAACCTTATTATGAAATACAAACAAAGCTTGCTATCAAACAACGCTTGTTTTCTTAAACTGTGTAACCTCAGAAAAAATACACAATCCTATTATGACATTCGGAAAAGGCCTTCCTGGTTCTTTCCTTATTCGCGAACTAATCACGGTTTGAGAAGACTTGAACACTGTATTGCAGCTTGTTTTAGCATGTTTGAAAATAAAAACATCGACATCTTTAATATACATAAAAAACAACTTAAGAACCTTCTCATCCAAAATGGCGGCGTGTAGTTTAGCTTCTTCTAGTTGTCCGGCTACAGTACTATAAGTAAAAGAAGCACCCTACAATAGTGTTCGTGTGTAACATGGCATCTTATGATGTTTGCTTTCTTTGACATTTTTTTGTTGCTTTTTTTACGAGTAAAACTTGCAAGAATTCACTCGTCAGTGTTTCCCTTGTGCAATAAAACTTGTGCTTTTCGCATACCCAGTGTTGTAAACGTTGTATAATCATTTTGTAATACTTTGGTAGCCGTTTAGTAACGTGTGCATTGTTTCATAATTGACCGCACGCTGTTTCTTTAGTTTTTTGTTGTTTTTCTCTCTTTTTGGTTCGCTTGTTTTATGTAAACCTGAAACTGATGTATTTTGATGCATTTTCTTTTTATTTTCCAATTTCTTGAAGTATTTAAAATCAACGTAAGATTGTTTTTTCATGTTTTGTGCCCTGCGGATTTTTTAATGCCAAGTGAAAAGGGGTAGGAGCCTCGTCAAGCTGCTAACATAGCAGCTTTTTGCTCTTATCCTTGCGTTTTCTTTTTTGCAACTCTGTGAAGAAAATGCTCAATAAAACTGAAACTGAAACTCAAACATAACAAGGTGCACCATGCTAAGTCAATATTTTCTACCTATATCATGTTTCACACAAGCTCATAGTCATATCCATATAAAGGATATATTTATGGCAGAGCTAAGACAACTTGTAAAATTGGTGTTGGTACCCCTTTCAAGAGATGCGAAAAAACTTATTTCAGAATATTGCATTATGCAGCCTCAACAAGACATCCACTTGTGTTCATCGCAGTCTAGTTGTTAAAATAAAATTAACAACTAGCACATAGCTTGCAATACGCTTACGAAGGACCAGAACGCACTACTGCTAAATTTCTTAAATAAAATCCAAGATCAGCCACCTCATCGACGATTTGGGCATGTTCAGAAGCTTTTTGACTACTTTCCGAATCGCCGTACACTTTGCTGGCTGTTAAAAAGAAAAATCATCCCATCGACTTTGTTCCTCTTAGCACTCAACAATACCCACAGCTAGCTCATTTTAACTTGCCTGCATAGAAAAAAAACCTTAGTAAGACAATATTAGTGGTTATTTCGTTCGTATATTAGGTCTTGAAGCGTGGCACATAAGCGAATTTGTAGACATTGTGATCAACTACAAGAGAGCGACATAACAGAGTTGGCTGTCACGTAGAAGCTGAAACCCATGACAATGGCCGCAGTCGATTGTTGTCGGTATGAAGGCAGCAATACACACTGAAGCTGTCACATGCTCTAACAAGTTCACAACATTTGTTTTTTGCTCCTTCTATGTGACCACCAGTATAGCATGTTAGCAAAAAGAACATACTATTCAAACTTGCTGCTGTCTGGTATCTTATAGCAACTCTGGACAACGAACTATGTATTGTTGATTTCTACAACCAAGCAATCTAGCGAGAGGAACGAGAGATCAGGTCATGCAATATTCCATTTTGTTGCATGCCAAATTTGCATTCGAAATAGCTCTCATGATATTTGGGCTTCAATTGCACTCACAGCATGACAACAGATACAAAACTGACAGTTTTGACAGCAAATTGATGTGAATGCACCTCTAAGCTATGTGTAGGTTGCCGCATGACCACCTCTTCAGACATTTACGTCCCTACCATCAGCCATGCCACTGCGACCCACTCCTCGTTTCGCTCAGCCAAGGTCCCTACAGAGTAGGGGACAAAGGCGTACACCCGACAATCGGCCAATATGCTTAGCCTGTGGCCAGCCTGTCGACATAGTGCAATACTGCTGTCAGCGCGTCCCTGTCTATCACCAGAACTACCTTCAGAGCTTTGAACCTGCCTCTTATGTGCCACCGCACTCTTCATTCGCAGGCTCTCAGCACCCCGACTAGCTGTCAGTGTACGCTGAGCACCGCCCTTCTGTTAACCGCCGCTCGCCATTGCCTCGACGCCCCTCACCATCGCCTCGACGCCACTTGCGATCCCCGATGCGTCGTCGTCCTTCATCGCCGGAGCGTGACGGTAACCACCCGTACCCTAACTTTGTTTCGGACACCTTTGTGTGGCTTTGGGTTCCAGTTGTCCCCACAGGCAATTTTTCGAAGCTTGTTTCAAAATAGCAGGGACCCTACCGCGTTGCCTCGCAGACTTCACCTGGTAATTACATCGTCGAACCCGTCGCGCCATTCACAGACCAGCACTTTCGGGGTCGTGAAACCATTCACCTAAGGCGGCTGAAACCATAATACAATCTGCTTGTATTCTGTTCTCCGTGAGTTGCCAGGATGGCTCCTTTTCCAACGAGGGACGATAAGTAGTGAAGAGGAATGCCCAATACTGCAGCGAGATCGATACGTTGGCGCAAGGCAAGTGCTAGGGCTGCCTGGGTGCTGCTACGACACTGCCCGTATTCTCGGCCAGATCTAGCTGTTTGTTTCGCTGCTACCGCTGTTGTTCGCCTTGCATTTACAATATATATATATACTGCCTACGGCAAGTGATCTTTTTAACCACTTTATTTCTTCATATTTACATTACAATTCGTGTATTATCTGCCCTTATACTTCCTTTGGCATTATTGTCTTTTGAATCTCATTATTAAAGTATACACTTCCTTTAATATAAATATATACATATATATATGTATATAAATATATATATATATATATATAAATATATATATATATATATATATATATATATATATATATATATATATATATATATATATATATATATATATATATATATATATTTAATAAAGGAGATTTATTACGCAGAAAGGTTGATGCTTGGAAGGCGATGCACCAGCCGCCATTTCCGAGCTCGAGCCGCTGCTGAACGCTCGATGCTGCTGCCTCTGCACCGGAGTACTTCCTCTTCTTTACAATGGCCCCGCGGAGAAAAAAAGTCGCCATCTTGGCGACTTAGCCCTGTGCAGGCGGCGTTGATTCATGGTACTGCTTGAGCCTCTGGACGTGTACAACCTCGCGGTTGCGATGTCGCAAGTCTGACGGTGGCGTAAGAGGCTCAATGAGGTAATTTACTGGCGAAGTTTGTTCGAGAATACGATATGGCCCATCGTACATTGGCAGAAGTTTGGAAGAGAGACCAGGTGTGCGATGCGGCACTGACAGCCACACGAGAGCACCCGGAAGAAAAATGGCAGTTGAAGTCTGGACATCATGAATTGCTTTTTGCCTGTTTTGGTCATTGCAGGTAAAGCGACGAGCAAACTGGTGACATTCTTCTGCGTATCTGGCGGTGTCCAAGATCGGTAGGCACGCATACGCGTCCAGTCGATAGGGCAGAATGGTGTCAATGGTGTGGGAGGAGTGACCACCGTAGAGGAGGTAAAAAGAGGAGAAGCCTGTTGTCGCTTGCGTTGCCGTAATATAAGCGTATGTAATGAATGGGAGAACTAAGTTCCAGTTATAGTGATCACGCGACACATGCATAGATAACATGTCACCGAGAGTACGATTAACGCGCTCGGTAAACCCATTGGTTTGAGGGTGGTAAGCGGTACTTGTGCGATGTACAATAGCACACTCAGCGAGCAATTTTTCAATGACCTCGGACAAGAAGGTGCGGCCACGGTCACTGAGGAGTTCTTGTGGGCCTCCATGACGCAACACAAAATGACGCAACAGGAAAGTGGCAACCTCTTGTGCTGTAGCCGTTTGAAGAGCAGCAGTCTCAGCATAGCGCGTTAGGTGGTTGATAGCAATTATTATCCACCTGTTGCCAGTCGGAGTCAATGGAAGTGGCCCATAAATATCTATACCGACCCGTTCGAAGGGTCAGGAAGAGCATGGTAAAGGCTGCAGTTCAAGGGCGGAGGCATGTGGTGGAGATTTTCGGCGCTGACATTCGGCACAAGAGCGGACGAAGGTGTGGACGAAGGTATACATACCACGCCAGTAGTAACAATGTCGAAGCCATTCGTAGGTCTTGAAGACTCCTGCGTGGCCACATTGTATGTCAGCGTGGAAAGAGGAACAAATCTGCGACCTCAGGGTTCGTGGAACGACGAGCAGCCACTTGCGTCCCTCTGGTGCGTAGTTGTGTCGATAGAGAAGCGTGTCACGTATCGAGAAGTGTAGAACTTGGCGCCGGAGCGTTCGCGTCTTTGGATGTTCAGAAGTGTCCAAAAGATGATTGAGAAGGGACGCAGTCCACGGGTCATTGCGTTGTTCAATAGCAATGGTGTCAAAGTCAAGAGATGACAGTGTGGAAACGCAAGCGGAGTCAGCTGTGGCTTTCTGGGACAGGTGGGAACGGGAAAGGGCGTCGGCGTCAGCATCCTTCCGTCCTGACCGATAAACCACACGTATGTCATAATCTTGAATTTTCAGTGCCCAGCGAGCAAGACGGCCAAAGGGGTCCTTTAACGTCGAAAGCCAGCACAGCGCGTGTTGGTCCATCACGACGTCAAAAGAACGACCATATAGATATGGGAGAAACTTTCCAAGGGCCCACACAATGGCCAAGCACTCCTTTTCTGTCACGCTGTAGTTGCTCTCAGCCTTGGTAATTGTGCGACTAGCGTATGCCACGACGTAATCCTGATGCTCCGGTTTACGCTATGCGAGCACAGCACCCAGGCCTACACCGGTGTGGATTTCAGTTGGAGCTTCAGGATCGAAATGGCGTAGAATGGGTGGCGTCGTGAGAAGCCGTCGCAAGGAGGTGAAAGCCTCGTCGCAGGCAGGGGACCACGATAAGAGGTCTTTACAGTTGCTGAGAAGTTGCGTGAGAGGTGATATAATAGGCGCGAAGTTTCGGACGAATCGCAAGCCGATGAAACTTCGAAGTTCTTTGACCGTAGCAGATTTGGGAAACGCCGTAACAGCTCAAAGTTTCTCGGGATCCGGGAGGATGCCTTTTTTTAGAAACAACGTAGCCCGAAATGTTCAGTTGACGCATGGCAAATTGACAATTTTTGAGGTTTAATTGCAAACCGGCGTTAGTCAAGCAAGTAAGGACGTGCTGAAGGCGACGTAAGTGGCTGTCAAAGTTAGGAGTGAAGACCACGATATCATCGAGGTAACGCAAGCATATCTTCCATTTTAGTCCACGCAGGATGTTGTCCATCATTCGTTCGAACGTTGCAGGTGCATTGCAAAGCACGAAGGGCATGACGGTGAATTTATATAAGCCGTCTGGCGTTACAACAGCGGTTTTGGGGCGATCGGCCTCCGCCATAGGCACCTGCCAGTAGCCTGACCGAAAGTTTAACGAGGAAAAGAACTGGTCACCCTGTAAACTGTCCAAAGCATCGTCATTGCGCGGTAGTGGGTAGACATCCTTCAGCGTGATCTTGTTCAATCGCCGGAAATCGACACAGAAACGAACAGAACCGTTTTTCTTTTTGACGAGGACCACCGGAGACGCCCATGGGTTCTGTGAAGGTCGAATGACGCCTCTGCGAAGCATGTCGTCTACTTGGTCAGCAATGACGCGGCGCTCTGTAGCATAAACACAATATGGTCGTTGTCGCAGCGGTGAGTGGGACCAAGTGTCGATGTGGTGTTCTACTGCTAAGGCACGGCCGAGAGATGTTTGTTAAACGTCGAAAGAATGACGGTAGCACTCAAGAATGGTGAGGAGTTGTGAACGCTGCGAAGATTTCAAGTCTGCAGTGATGAATGGTTGAAATATGTTTGCCGACGTTGAGTCAGCCGCTGAGACGACAGCAAGTTCACAGACGGAGCTATAGGGCACCTCATCGGGGACGGATATCATTCTGGTAGAACTGATTGTCTCGACGCAGCCAAGGCACTCGTGACAAAGTAGGAATAAAGACGACGACTCATGATTATAAATTGGCATTGTGGTTGAGCCGTCTACAAGGTCGAGAGCAGCAAAAGGCAAAGGGAGGACTCTTCGGGCGACGAATATCGGAGATGATGTGAAGAAGACCATGTCGTCGGATATGGCGCTGCATGAAATTGGCACGACCGCAAAAGAGCATGAAGGGATGTAGGTGTCATTGTTAACGACAAGTTTAGCGGCAGACTGGGTGTCGACGGAAGCTTGGTCATCCAATGAGCGAAATTCAACCTCAGCCCTAGCACAGTCGATTGCAGCGTTATGACGCGACAAAAAGTCCCATCCCCAGATAATACCATGGGAGTACGATGAAAGAACCATGAACACTATCGTATACAGAACGTCCTGAATTGTCACGTCGGCTGTACATACTGCGGTTAGTTGAACAGGTTGAGCACAGGCTGTGCGACGCAATAATCCGGGAAAAGGCGTCGTAACCTTACGGATTGAGCGGCGAAATCCAGCATCCATAACAGAAACAGCTGCACCGCTGTCTATAAGAGCGACAGTAGGGATATTTTCGACGAACACATCAATAACAATGGTACGTGACAAATGAGAACTTGGGCAAACCGAAACTTGCGCAGTTCTCGCCTCAGGAACTGCGTCATCTAGTTTTCCTCCTCGTTAGGCGCGGGCCTTCAACGCATAGGAGAAGGCGAGCGGTGCGTGGAGAGGGCGAGCGAAGACGGCCCGACCGAGGGTGGTGGTCGTTCTGATAGCGGGCTGGCATTAGAGTGGAGAAACCGTAGTGCGCGTTGGATTCAAGCGACAAGAAAGGCTGACGGTGGTTTTCATTGGTGATATGCGCCCGGCGGCGGCAATACCTTGCGACGTGTAAGGGGTATCGACAAGCGTAACATATCAGGCGATTGTCGAGGGTGCGCCACGGGTTGGCGGTGTTAGTGCTGGTTCAGTGAACTGGAGCTGGGGAATAGCTCGCGCAAGGCTGGAACGGAGGCGCAGGCGCCTTGCGAGTTGGCATGGTTGCCGCTGCGGCGTAGATGAAAGGAGCAGCCACAAGATTATGCTCGCGAGCAGCTGGTAAGGCCTCGCCGACCTTACCTTGAATGACGCCACGAAGAGACGACGGTAAAGTTGTGGTAGGTTCTGGTGTGAAGGGCACCAATGAAAGCGGTCGTGCGACGTCTTCGCGGACAAATGCTTTTTTTTGCTATTAGTGACGCTTGGTCATTACCATTGATCACACTAGAAAGTGATGCCAAATCGTGCGCTGGAGGACCTCTTGTCAACAGTGGTCGGGATTTTCGCCAAGAGCATTTGAAAAGCGTCGTCGTCATCCCTTTGAGGATGTGCTTACATTTTTCAGCTTCCGTCATGGCGGCGTTCACGCGTCTGCACAAATCGACGACGTCTTCTATGTAACTAGTGAAGGTTTCACCCGTTTCTTGTGCGCGTGTGCGTAAACGTTGCTCGGCACGAAGCTTTTGGACGGCAGGGCGATCAAATACTGCTACGATCGACGTTTTAAATTGCGGCCACGTTCGGACATCTGCCTCGTGGTTTCTAAGCCAAAGGCTGGCTACGCCCGTGAGGTCGAACGACACGCGTGTCAAATTGTGCACCAGAGCCGCACCAGAGCCGCAATCGCACCAGAGCCGCAATCACCAGAGCCGCAATGCACCAGAGCCGCAATCGCCGAGCTCGAGCCGCTGCTGCACGCTCGATGCTGCTCTGCCACTGCGCCGGAATACGTCCTCTTCTTTACAATATATATATATATATATATATATATATATATATATATATATATATATATATATATATATATATATATATATATATATATATATATATATATATATATATATATATATATATATAGCGAAATATCAAAAAAATTTTATTGCTTCAGCTTACACATTCATTACACTTTTTTTCGAGTCTCATCTCCTCCTAAAGACTTGGCAAATGAAGTGATATAGTGAAGTGTTCTGATGATCTTCTCGCTTTTGATTTGGAGTTGAAATATTACCGGGCTTGCTTTAAACTAGAATTTACAGGAAATTTACAGTAAGCAACCCCGCAGCGGTGGTCTAGTGGCTATGGCACTCAGCTGCTGACCCGCAGGTCGCGGGATCAAATCCCGGCTGCGGCGGCTGCATTTCCGATGGAGGCGGAAATGTTGTAGGCCCGTGTGCTCAGATTTGGGCGCACGTGAAAGAACCCCAGGTGGTCAAAATTTCCGGAGCCCTCCACTACGGCGTCTCTCATAATCATATGGTAGTTTTGGGACGTTAAACCCCACAAATCAATCAATCAATCAATCAATCAACAGTAACCAACATGTTCAGGATTTTCTTGGGAAGAAAAGAGGTTTACTCGAATACCAACACTATCAAGTCACCACTGTCATAAAAGAAAGTGCGCTAACGTTTAACATCTGTTGTTATCATACGACAAATTACAACATATTTCAACGCAACTTTTGCCACAAACACATTAGCCTTTTTTTCTTCTTGTTATATCTAGCTGAATGATCGAAAAGTCATTCTGTAATCCAGCACTTCAATGTCGACCATATTTTGCAGTTTCAATGCATTCACTACAAACATGCAGTTCTAGGAATGCTAAACACAAACAACACATTTATCACTACTTAATAGGCACCTTCTCAAAATAACTGCCAGATAGCACAGTGTCCACACAAGCCTTGACCAATGTAGGGACAGTGCGAATAAGGTATGGTAGAATGTGCACAGCAAAAAACTACAAAATGCAGGAAATTTATTTCGTATGGTTTTCATTCTATCATTTCCATCAGTGAAAATGACTAAGTTGCTCTCATCAAAGCGATGTCTGCATAACTTACCACACTGCAAGACCGTCACCTTGGCACCCCGTCACCTTGGCAAAAGCTCGTGTTCAAGGGAGACAGCCTTCCTTCGCAATTCAAGGTCAGCCATTTCCGACACAGAGTGAACCCTCCGTACCAAAGCCCCTCCAATGCCGGAAGTGTTATAGATTGGGACATCTCAGTGCTGTTTGAATAAACCTGGCTCTGTGCTCGCTATGCTCAGAATCAAATAGCGCAGAGGCTTGCCAGGCAGAACTTCAAAAATGTCAAAACTGTCATGGCCCTCACGAAGCCTCATCGAAAGATTGCCCAAGCATGAAAAAGGAAATGCAAGTGTTGAGGCAAATGGTCCGGGACGGCTCCACTCACAGGGAGGCCACTGCCAAAGTACGATGCTGGCGGTCTCGTTGCAGGAGGCCCCTGAGGAGGCCCAGTGCCAAAGCAAGGACTACACCTCATCAAATGATCGCGGGCATACCACCTCAAGCGTCCAGACATGCCGACGGCAAATCATCCAAGCAAGACAAGAGCATCACCGGCTCGCCTGAAGCATGGCGAGCGCTGTTAACGATAGACCCGCCGTTTGTGCCGCCTAATCGCTCGTCTACAACCACTTTGGAACAAGAATGCGGTGATAGTCACGATAAGGAAATTGTAGCCATGGTAAAGACCTTCATGAATACCATTCGTATGCAGTCATTAGCATTGACGGTCCGGCTGCTAAGAGTGCACTTCAGTTGGTAGATGCGCTGAAACTGGTGCTATCAAGTCTGGAAAGGCACCGTGGCTCCTTCACTGCAAGCCTTTTGTAAAGAAGTCAAAGGAGCTTTGATTTTTCTGTGAAATGCCCAAAGCCTCAAGCCCCGTATTTCAGATATTTGGCAATTTGTGTTTAAAAACCAGTTTCCAATTATTGTAATCTGTGAGCCACAGCTACACAATGCAACACGACTATCCAGGTACAAAGCCTTCAAGTCCGTTACCTGTAACGAACAGAGTAAAGTCATTGTATATATCAGAAGCGACCTTACCTATATCGAGCACTGTGTAGCACCTCACGATGACAACCAGTATGTCTGTTGACAGGTCTGTTGACAGTAAAACATAGAGACCTCAATTTCACGCTACTAGGTGTATACATATAATCTTCAAGCCGTTTTGAACCTGAAAGACTACATGCACTGTTAACAGCCACACCTGGACCATGGATCATCACCGGATATTTCAACGCTCACCACCAATTATGGGGAAGTGAGAAGACAGACCGTCACGAAAGGCAAGTATTCTTCTTCGCTCTAGAGCCACAGCCGCTTTGTGTAAACGACAAAAGCCCAGCCTTTCTACGGGAAACGACATACAGCAGCTGCGTTGACTTGAAATTTGTGTCACGAAGCCTAAGTGGAAACGTTAAGTGGTTCGCAGACTATGAAACTCATAGAAGCGACCACATACCAACCTATTTAAACATCAAGGGCCTGGAAAATAGCAAAAATACGACACTTCGACTCGCATCGACTGGACAAAGTTGAGATCACTGACAAAAAAGAGGTGTCAAGAAAATGAAGTGTCTCCTCGTGAAACCCTCGATGATATGATATTGAATATACTTCAAAATATTGTCAACATGAAGCGGAATTGGAACTGCTAAGAGCGATGCGTCCTTGTGCTGAACGAAGATATAGGCGCACTAAGTCCCTTCACGACTTGAGGGAGGCAAGGCGCCTACAGAAAAAAAAATTCAGTGGCGAATCAATTCACTTCAGTCCTTTTGGTGAAAATTTCTGTGCGAATCGGTGGATCTACACAAGCCTTTGACGCAGACATAAAGGATTTTTTGTGGCATACGAACATCGCCACATCAGGATCGCCCCTTCAAGTGTCTGTCTCTCCACCAAGGACGCACCGAAATATAAGTAGCAGAATATTTCTGCATGAACGTTGCCGATCAGGCATTCGCGTGCACCACGCGTCACCTAGACAATGCTCCTGTCTCCGGAGATTCAAGAATGGACACCTATTTTTCTCTAAAGGGACTCCAAGCGGCCTTCACGGCATGCAAATGATCTTCATCGCCTGGTCTGGATGGCATCATGACATGGCTCTTCGAAACTTCAGTGAAGCAGCTCGACGGGCCCTTTCTATTCGTGTACAACAACCTGTTGAGCAGCGGATTTGTCCCTCATTTGTGGAAATGCAGCCGCCTCGTCTCTGTGCTTAAACCAGGTAAATCTCCTCTGGACTTAACCTCTTATCGCCCCATCGCGCTTACCAGCTATTTTGGGAAAGTGATGAAGAGGATGATTTTGACTCGCCTAGAGTGGTACCTGGAGCACCACGAGGTATACCCTGATGCTATGACGGGCTTCGGCGTGGGTGGTCTGCAATTGACAACGTTATTGACCTGGTCTCGTCTGTGCAGCATCAAAAAAGACTGAAACGTTTATCTGCGGTGTTGTTCTTGGACGTACAAGGTGAATACCATAATGTATCGCATGAAGTCATTCTGGATGTCATAGAAAATGTTGGATTAGGTGGTCGGATTTACCAATAAAGAGACAGCTATGTCGAAGGCAGAACTTCTTTTGTACAGAAAGAGACTGGCACAACAACGAATCAATGCGTCCGTCGTGGTGTGCCTCAAGGAGCGGTTGTTAGCTCCAAACTTTTCAATGTAGCGCTACTTGGCCTAGTTGATACACTTCCAGAATCAGCCCATCTAGTAATATACGCAGATGAAATCTGCATCTGCGCATCAGGCTTAACGCGCCTTTGTTTGCGCGCCCGGCTTCAGGGAGCGGCTACACTAGCAATAAAGAACGGAGACAAGAGCTGTCATCAGAGAAGTGTCCGCTTATAGCATTCACGCATAAGGCGATGAGTCCATATGTTATTAAAAACAACCGACACACGATCATCTACTTGAAGACCCACCGATTCCTCGGAGTCATAGTTGATCGCGACCTCTCCTGGAGCCCTCACATCGCCCACATGAAACTAATCTCACAATGATCACCCACGTGCTGAGGTTTCTTGCTGGAAAAACGTGGGGTGCATCGGTACGAGCAATGCTTCAACTCTATACTGTTCTTTTCCTCGGCTATTTGCGATACAGCTTACCCGTTCTTTGCGGAATCCGAAGAACAAACTTGCACGTCCTCCAGTTGATCCAAACCCAAGCATTGTGAATATGCCTTGGTCTTCCGAGATACTCGTCTACAGCAGTGACAGTCACCTTTGCGCGTGATTATCCAGTCAACACATACATTTGCGTAGATGCTTTGAGAATGCACCTAAAACATTTCGCTCAGCTTTCATCACATCACCTCGCCTCACTTTGAACTTCTAGGCCCCACTCAGCATTCAGCGCAACTGTAGCAGAGCATTGCGCAATGCTTCCATTGCACTTCACACGTCATCGACAGCTGCAGAACTCACCGCCATACGTGCAGCTCCAGGGTTTATAGTTGAAGAACCTTCGAGAACTTGGTCTATCTTCTCGGACTCGAAGGCAGCTCTTCAATGTTTTATGTCACCCTTTCGCAATGGGTCTAATGAACATTTAGTAGCTGAAATAAGGCTTCTTCATCACCGAGCAATCGACAAACAGCACAGCATAGTGTATCAGTGGATACCAGGTCATTGCGGTTGATATGGCAATGACTGTTCAGATGAGGTCGTTAGATCTCCACACGACGGTACCCAGTACATAGCCATCCCGTTCTCAAGAACCGACGCAGCTACAAGACTTTATTCGCTCACACGTGACCTCACACTGGTTCAGTGGAACTCAACAGAGTTCACAAACACGCGCCTGCATAACTTGAATTTCGATCTGTAGCTTCGTCTTCCCTCGGGGATATCCCGAGCTGAGGAGACACTTCTAGGCCGCCTGTGGCTTGGAGTGGCCTTCAAGAACGCATACTCCTATTTCTTTGGAATGACCAGCTCTTCTACATGCACTTAATGCAGCTGCGAAGAAACCTTCGCGCACCTTCTATGTGAGTGCACCCATTTCAACGCACCGAGACAAGATTTGACTGCAGCTCTGGATAGACTGGTTAATCGGTCTTTGTCGGAACAAATGATTCTGGATCATTGCCGAGCCCATCCTCAGCCCAGAAGGCTTTTAAAGCTCTGCTGCAATTTTTGTGGACAACTTGTCTTCGAGACAGATTTTGTGTCTTATACTCTTTGATGTTGCCTTTCCTCTGTCGCTATTTTTTGTAAGTTCTCTCTCCCTCTCTTCGCAACATTTCTTTTTATCATCTTTTATTCCCCTCACTCCTTTCTTCAGCACAGGGTAGCCAGCCGGTCCAAGAACTGGCAACCCTCCCAGTCCTTCCACTTAAAGTTTCGTCCTCCTCCTCCTTTCGTTCGTCAGGAGTTAGCGCCTGAGAGTATTTTTTTATCTTGTATAGCTCAGGCCAGGCTGTTGACAGTCGCGAAGATATACAATAGGTTAGGACATGTGGATTTCCAGTGCACTACTGTTGCATTGACTGAGAAATGTTCTCCTCAGAGGGACACTCAAGTAAAGCACCAAGTTAGTAAAAATCCATTACCTAACGTCGTAACTTCTTATATTTCTTGCTAAAACTTGAGCAGCTGAACCTTTCGAATGTGTGATGCTTCCTGTTTCTACAGCTTCATTTTCATAGGTGGTGGTGGTGAAAACATTTAATAACCATTAAATGGTTACGGAGATGTGATTGGGTTGGGGCCTTATTGGCCTCCTACCCTCACAGCACTAGGTGGAACCCCTATTCCGGGGCTCCATTGGCAAGAAACGCCGCCCGCGCCCGTTGAACCAGAGCCTCTTGGGCCTTCAGGTCTTGACAGCCGAGCAGCGCCGCCTCCCAGTCCTCTCTCGTGGGATTGGGGTTGGGGGGGGGATAGATGGATTAGACTGGCAGGCCCAGACGATGGGAAAGGTGTCAGCCACCTCACCACAGAACTGGCACGTGCCATCAAAGGATGAATTGAAAGGTTTTAGCACCGCCGGGCACAGTGCACTATTGGTAAACAGTTTTAAAAGGAGGGGCTTGTCAGCGCGATGCAGTCCCTTACAAGGGTCTGGATAGCTCCGGTGCTCCTCCTTGTAGTAATTGGTAATATCTTTGAATGAAAGGGCCGAACTGTCTGATTGCGAGTAGGCTTCCAAAGACAGGGAGATAGCCCGGGAAGAGAGTGCGCGGGCGGCCTGATCGGCGTGTTCGTTACCTCTGAGTCTTTGGTGACCAGGTGCCCATACCAGATTTCGCGGAGTTGAATTAACGTATCAGCAGCTAGGTTCCAGTATGCGCTGAGCAAGCGGTGAAGCCCACCCTAGCTGATAGTTCCGACAGGCTCCTCGTGAGTCGGTGATGATATGTTTAGAAGACGGATAGGTGAGAGCCAGAGCGATAGCAATCTCCTCCGCGTGTGTTGCGCTGTAGGCTTTGAAAGTGAGCCCGTTTACGGTGTTTGCGTTGTCTATGACTGCGGTCGTATACCACTCCATGGTGCGGGCCGGCAACGTCCACGTAGCACACGTGTTCCTCTTGACCAAAGTGTAGCTGCAACGCTTCCGCGCGCGCCTGGCAGCGCCCATTGTGGTTTTCTTTGGACATGTTGCGGGGAAGGGATCGGAGCCGGAGGGCGTGTCTTCAAGGTTCTGGCACTCTCACCCTTTCCTCAATATGGTAATCG
Organism: Rhipicephalus microplus; assembly: GCF_043290135.1. Taxonomy (NCBI): domain Eukaryota; kingdom Metazoa; phylum Arthropoda; class Arachnida; order Ixodida; family Ixodidae; genus Rhipicephalus; species Rhipicephalus microplus. The sequence goes on from NC_134703.1 coordinate 194,117,163, forward strand.
TGTTTGATGTGTATTCGGTCCAAGAGGCGGCGACCGGAATGGGTCTGTGCAAGGCACGTGTATTGGTTAACGAGGTGGGCTTCTCGAAGTTCCCGGTAGGTATTCACCACGCCTAGGGCCAGAAGTCTCTGGTTGGACGTGGTGATAGGGAGGTCGAGAGCCCGCTAGATAACTTTACGGTGGATGACCTCGAGTTGATCATCCTCGTGTTTGCGTAGGTGCAAGTAGGGAGTTGAGTAGAGTATTCTACTCGTTACGAAAGCATGGGCAAGCCGCATTGCATCCCTGCTTCGTAATGCGCCCCGCTTGTTCGAGACCCGGCGGACCATACGGCCCACCTGGTCTCCCACCGTGCGAAGTTTGGCTATTGTGGTGTCGGCCTTGCGTTGGTGGTGTATGAAGAGGCCAAGGACGCGGATCTCCTTGGCCTCACGAACCGGTCCCAAGAGAAGACTGATATGGAGCTGAGTTGTGTCCTGAGGGGAGGGACGTACGTGCACAAATTCTGACTTAGCCGGGGCACACTGGAGTCCGCAGTAGGTTGCGTAGTCGTCAACTACAGTCACTGCTGCTTGCAGGCATGACTCCATGTGACCCAGGTTACCTTGCGTGGCCCAGATCATGATATCATCCGCGTAAAGAGCTTTTCATAGGTGTATTAGGCAAAAAATGTAAGTGTGTTTACTTGGGTACTCCGAACGCAGGTTCTTGCGTTCATTGGCATGGAGATTAGGTGCATAGGTGGCCCCAGGGACGAGGACCTCATCGCTCTCTCACAAGTGAATGTTGGTATATCCTCCCGGAAAGGGCAGGTCCGCATCGGGATCCGTCCGCGAACTCGGGGGTGGCTCAGACTGCAGGGGACTGCGTGCATACCGAAACAGATTTTATAGTAACACTTCAATTTCAATCAGTTCAAGCACTTACAAAAGGCCCAAAATTAAAGCTCTTACACAAAAGATATACAGCATACATAGGATAGAAAATTTAAGCACTTGGTAAATCACTTTGTGTTGCGACCAATTCATCTTGGCTTTAACTCTTTCTTTACCACGCCTATCTAAATTGCTCTCCAGTAATCGACGCTTCGAGTTGACGATTTACTTATGTTTACTTTGTTTGTCATGCATGCACCCAGCACTTTGTAGTGGTTAGTTCTCTTAATTAGTTTTATTTGCTTCTTTTCGCAAGACAAGAGATTTTTTTCAGAACTTTGCGTGAAATATTCTACGTGTGTTGTTTGAGAAATTCGCCGGGCTTACAAACTCAACAGATGTGCGCACCACTCGTGGTAATGCTACAGTAACATCTAAGCTTGGTGATCAAAAGAACCTTTCCAAGTCAAATATAAAATTTAGGAGTCCGCTTCACAATCTTACCGTGCTGAGTGATAATAGTTGTTTGAAATACATGTCAGCTATTTACCACAGAGCTGGTGCTTCGAGTCGGGGAAAATATACTCTACAAAAAATTATTTCTGAAGGAAAACCGCATGTGTGAAGTGTGAAGGTGGCCTTTTCAACAATTGCAGCTGCTTTAGTTTCGCTTGTATCGTTGTATCAGGCACAGGGGCACATACCGTGACACTAATCACTCCTATGGTGTCGTTGTCGTACGAGCATGAATTCTCGTAGCTATCTTGTGAACACAGCTGAATTGGGTGATGACAAACTTTGAGTTCGAGAATGACAGCACCTCAGCTTAAAGCCCTCAGCGCGACGACATGATACGTCAGTCAAACATTCGCAACAACTCAGGCGTTGCTTTTTTGTTTACAGCCTGAAAATGTCTCCTCTGCTGCACGTGCATACCTGCTGACCTTTGTGCCCAATCTTAAAAGTTAGTTCAAGTGCGACGTCCACACGTCGATGAGGAGCAGTGTGCCAGTGCAGGCTGCAGAGCTTCAAGAAGGCTGTTGGAGCACATCTCAGCCCCGCACTACGGAGCGGCGCAAGACATTTTAGGAGTGAAAAAATATTTTTCAACACTATTTGCAAAAATACAAATAAATGAGCTTGAATGCATACATTAAAACGTCAACCTATGTAGCTCGCAGAAACAGGTAACACTACATGAACTAGTGCAGTTCTTTGGGCATATAATATATTGAAGGATTGTTCACATCGCGGACATCCATTTACAATGAAACCACTGCAGGCCTCCAGTTGCAACAAAACAAATTATTGATAATGGCGCACGAAAGCACCTATGTCTGACAATGAACCAAGATACTTCACCGCATGGCACAAAAAAAGGAGCAGCACCCATGTTCGCCTTTGCTTTGTCTATAGTAACATTACATTGTGTACACCATCTAATGTTTATTACAGAATTACTGAGCCATTTATCTTCAAAACGTATATTCTTAAGTAGAGTTCTGTCAAATGTGTTTAGATATGTAGCGTTTTTTTATTGCACTGTTTACCAGCTGGCAACAAAAAATTACACACTTTTTATGTTTTTATCGATTGCAAATCATTTTTGTTGCTTTAATACCAATATCGTTTTAAAAGAGCATTTTATTGCGCATAAATTATTATGCTGCACTGTGTGCAGGAGTGAAGTTCAAGCACGCAGTAACCTTATTGATGAGACATGTGAAAAATAGACATTTCATTGCAAAAACGAAAGAGTTAAGAGCACTTATCAACACGCAACTAGTGCACAGGAATCCAGACACTATTACCTAAACAAGCATTGCCTAAGGGATTTGCTTAAGGAGTTTGTCAAAGCAGCCTTCACGGTCCAGATCTTGCTCCGGTTTGCAGGCCTAACAACTTTGCTTGGTCGACAGTATTCTGAAGATATCTTTGTTCGTTCCATTCATAAACACAGGCCTCAGGCAAGCGAAAACGCCATGCAGCCTTTGGCATGCCAAATACCGGTGTAGTAACTATATTCAAAATGAAAGCATCGCATTCTCCGATCGCTCATTATTACACTGAGATATGACACATATCCTTGCGCTCATGCAAAGATTCAAACCTACGTGAGTTTGCAACGAAACACGCCCGATAGCTCTTCTGTGATGGCAACGACATTCCATCTGACATCTCTAGCGAGAATGTGATCAACACCAGTTGTGGTGTTCTTTGTGTTTTATCACAAAGATGCTTCCTAGAAACAACTTGTTTTATAAAAGTGAAGATTGCTTAATGTGGAACTTTCGTGTAAATTCAATGATTTTATTTGCCCTCGTTGGAGCGGTCGACAAGCATGCGCCACAGCTGCTAAGAAGGTGTGTGCCCAGTTCATGGACTATATAGGCGTCACTGCCCGTACTCGAATTTTCGTAGAAAGGTTTTGAGTAGTCCCTGCAAACTGGCATATTAATTGGTGTTCCCTTACGTACAGGGGGTGAAAATCTGCTTTCTCACCTGCCGCCCTTCTTGAGTAAAGGTGATAAGAAGGTGATTAGGAAGAGCCCACACTATGGACGTGGGCGCGAGTGCGAGAGTTATGCATCACGGATGCAGGTAGTGACCCCGAGACACCGTACGGCTGCGGCAGGGGTGCCGTGCTTACTACCGACGCACCCATGGAGCCCACACTATCTCGTGGTCCCCGATGCCGAGTCTGTCAATAACGGGCTCAAAGAAGCAGCGTTTCAAGACAAAAAACTGCTTGCTTCTGTTACAACAAGCGGGGTACAGACTAATGTCATAATATACGGTGACAAGACATGTTATTATGGTTCCACATCGACGTGCGCGTTGCCGGTACCATCAGATGCAACAATCTCAAAGAGGCTGAAAGTAACGCGATTTCTTTGTTCACTTGTGCTTGCTCTTTTATTTTGCTAGAAATGCAAAAGCCAGTGTCAGCCTCATCCACTCAGTGAAAAGTACTTGAGCATGCCTGGCTTCAATCAGTTCAAGCACTTACAAGAACAGAAAAATAAAACTCCCACACAAAAGACATACATAGAATGAGAAATTTATTCACCTTGCAAGTAAATTTGTGTAGTGACCAATTCATCTTGGCTTTAACTTTTTCGTTACTACGCCTATTGAAATTGCTGCCAAGTGATCAATGCTTTGAATTGTCGATTTATTCATGTTCTTTATGTTTGTCATGCATTCAGCACTTTATAGCGGTTAGTCCTCATAATCAGTTTGAATGCGCTCTTTTTCGCAAGACAAGAGAGTTTTTCACAGAACATTGCGTGAATCAGTGTACGTGTGTTCACAAACAAAAGACGCCCTATAGCTATTCTGTGATGGCAACGACATTCCGTCTGGCATCTCTAACTAGAATGTTATCAACACCAGTATTGGCTGTGTACTCCATGTTTTAACATTGTAAAGGTTTCTAGATACAACAATACCACTTGTTTTATAAAAGTGAAGATTCTTTAAAGTGAAATATTCCCTCGTTCTAATGATTTATTCTGCCTTTCTTGGAGCGATCAAAATGCTTGCAGCGCAGTTATTGAGGTAGTCTGTGCCCAGTTCAAGGACTATAGGAGCGTCGCTGCCTGTATTCGAAGTTTTTTTGTTTTAAAAAACAGTATTGCGTAGTCCCTTCAAACTCGCATTCTAATTGGCGTACCCTTACATACATGCGGTGAAAGTCTGCTTTTTTACCTGCCGCACTTCTTGAGTAAAGGTGATAAGGTGATGAGGAGAAGCCCACACTGTGGACGCATGCCCGAGTGCGAGAGTTATGCATCACGGGTGCAGGTAGTGACCCTGAGGCACCGTGCTGCTTCGGCAGGGGTGCCGTGCTTAGTGCCGACGCACCCATGGAGCCCACACTATCAGGTGGTCAACCTTGGACACCTGACACCAACTCTGTCAATAACGGGCTCAAAGAAGCAGTGTTTCAAGACAAAAACTGCTTGTTTCTGTTACAACAAGCGAATACAGACTAATGCCATAGTACGCGGTGACAACACATGTTATTATGGTTCCACTAGACGTGCGCGTTGCCGGTACCATTAGAGGCAACAATCTCAAATGAACTTAAAGTAATCCGGTGTCTTTGTTCATTTGTGCTTCTCTTTGCTAGAATTGCAAATGCCAGTGTCAGACTCAGTCACTCAGACTCAGCCACTTGAGCCAGCCTGATTTCAATCAGTTCAAACACTCACAAAAACAGAAAAATAAAACTCCCACACAAAAGACATATATAGAATGAAAAATTTAATCACCTGTTCATTTTGTGTAGGTACCAATTTATCTTGGCTTTTGCTCTCTCGTTACCACGTCTACCCAAATTGCTTCCAAGTGAACTACGCTTCGAATTGACGATTTAATTATGTTCACTTTGTTTTTCACTCACCCGGCACTTTGTAGTGGTTACTCCTCCTAATCAGTTTGAATTTGCTCATTTTCGCAAAAAATGAGATTTTTTTACAGACTTTTGCGTGAAATAATGTACATGGGTAATTGGGGAAATTCTCTTGGCTTACAAACTCGACGTAAGTGCGCACCACTCGTGGTAATTCTACAGTAACATCTAAGCTTGTGATCAAAAGAACTTTTCCAAGTCAAATAACACGTTAAGGAGTCAGCTTCACTATCTTATCCTGCCGAGCAATAATATTTGTTTAAAATACATGCCAGCTATTCGCCAGAGAGCTGGTGCTTCGAGTCAGGGCAGATATACTCTACAAAAAATTATTTTCTAAGGACAACTGCATATGTGAAGTGTGGAGTTGGCCTTTTAACCACTTGCAGCAGCTTTAGTGTCGCTTGTATAGTTGTATCAGACACAGAGGCGCATACCGTGAAACTAGTCCCTCCAAAGGCGTCATCGTCACACGAACATGAACTCTCGAAGCTATCTAGTGACTACAGCTAAATCGGCTCATCAAAACTTTGAGTTTGAGCATGAGAGCAGCTCAGCTTAAAGCTCTCAGGACGACGATATGATACGTCAGTCGGACATTCACAGCCACTCAGGCATTGCTTTATTGTTTAAAGCCTGAAAATGTCTCCTCTGCTGCACGTGTGTATATGCTAACCTTTGTGCCCAATTTTAAGGTTCGTGCGAGGTCCCCACGTCAATGAGGTGCAATGTGCCAGTGCCGTCTGCAGAGCTTCAAGAAGGCTGTTGGAGATCAACGCGGCCCCGCACTATGGAGCGGCGCAAAACCATTTAGGATTGGAAAGAATTTTGTTTTCAACACTATATGCAAAAGTACAAAAATTGTGCTTTGATGAACGCTTTAAAACATCAACCAATGCACCTCGTGGAAAGAGGTGACACTGCATGAATTATTGAAGTTCTTTGGACGTCTGATTTATTGAAGGATTGTTGACATCGCGGGCATCCATTTGCATTGGAACCACTGCAGGCGTCGTATTGAAAGAAAAACAAAATTTTATTGATAAATGTGCACGAGTGCTGTATATTTGTGACGATGAACAAAGCAGTGCTTAACCGCATGGCCCAAACATAGCAGCAGCACTCATGTTCACCTATGCTTTGTCTGTGTTGTCATGAACATTGTGTAGACCATTCATTATTTATTACAGAATTACCAAGTCATTTATCCTCAAGACGTATATTCTGAAATATACTTGTTTCAAATATGTTTAAATGTATAGTGTTTTTTATTGAACTGTTTACCAGATAACAAATAAAAATAACACACGTTTTACGTTTTATCCGTTTCAAATCTTTTTGTTGCTTTAAGACCATTATCGTTTTAAAAGAGCATTTTATTGCGCATAAATTATTATGCTGCACTGTGTGCTGCAGTGTTTTTGAAGCACGTAGTAACCTTATTGCCGAGACATGTGGAAAATAACCATTATATCATGGTAACAAAAGAGCTAAAACCACGTTTTAACACGCATTGACTGCACAGGAGTCCAGAGACGATTACCCAAACAAGCATTGTCAACAAGAATTTACTTAAGAGGTCTGTCAAGGCAGCCTTCAAGGTCCATATCTTGTTCCCGTTTGCAGGCCTAACAACTTTTCTTCGTCGTCATCATTCTGAAGATATCTCTTTGTTCGTGCCATTCATGAAGACAGGCCTCAGGCAAGCGACAACGCCATGCAGCCTTTGGCATGCCAAATCCATGCGTCTTAACAATTTTCAAAATGAGAGCATTGCATCTCCCGATCGCTATTTTATACTATGAGTAATGACGCATATCATCACACTCATGCACAAATCAAACCTACGTGAGCTCAAAACCAAGTCAAATAACACGTTAAGGAGTCAGCTTCACTATCTTATCCTGCCGAGCAATAATATTTGTTTAAAATACATGCCAGCTATTCGCCAGAGAGCTGGTGTTTCGAGTCAGGGCAGATATACTCTACAAAAAATTATTTTCTAAGGACAACTGCATATGTGAAGTGTGGAGTTGGCCTTTTAACCACTTGCAGCAGCTTTAGTGTCGCTTGTATAGTTGTATCAGACACAGAGGCGCATACCGTGAAACTAGTCCCTCCAAAGGCGTCATCGTCACACGAACATGAACTCTCGAAGCTATCTAGTGACTACAGCTAAATCGGCTCATCAAAACTTTGAGTTTGAGCATGAGAGCAGCTCAGCTTAAAGCTCTCAGGACGACGATATGATACGTCAGTCGGACATTCACAGCCACTCAGGCATTGCTTTATTGTTTAAAGCCTGAAAATGTCTCCTCTGCTGCACGTGTGTATATGCTAACCTTTGTGCCCAATCTTAAGGTTCGTGCGAGGTCCCCACGTCAATGAGGTGCAATGTGCCAGTGCCGTCTGCAGAGCTTCAAGAAGGCTGTTGGAGATCAACGCGGCCCCGCACTATGAAGCGGCGCAAAACCATTTAGGATTGGAAAGAATTTTGTTTTCAACACTATATGCAAAAGTACAAAAATTGTGCTTTGATGAACGCTTTAAAACATCAACCAATGCACCTCGTGGAAAGAGGTGACACTGCATGAATTATTGAAGTTCTTTGGACGTCTGATTTATTGAAGGATTGTTGACATCGCGGGCATCCATTTGCATTAGAACCACTGCAGGCGTCGTATTGAAAGAAAAACAAAATTTTATTGATAAATGTGCACGAGTGCTGTATATTTGTGACGATGAACAAAGCAGTGCTTAACCGCATGGCCCAAACATAGCAGCAGCACTCATGTTCACCTATGCTTTGTCTGTGTTGTCATGAACATTGTGTAGACCATTCATTATTTATTACAGAATTACCAAGTCATTTATCCTCAAGACGTATATTCTGAAATATACTTGTTTCAAATATGTTTAAATGTATAGTGTTTTTTATTGAACTGTTTACCAGATAACAAATAAAAATAACACACGTTTTACGTTTTATCCGTTTCAAATCTTTTTGTTGCTTTAAGACCATTATCGTTTTAAAAGAGCATTTTATTGCGCATAAATTATTATGCTGCACTGTGTGCTGCAGTGTTTTTGAAGCACGTAGTAACCTTATTGCCGAGACATGTGGAAAATAACCATTATATCATGGTAACAAAAGAGCTAAAACCACGTTTTAACACGCATCGACTGCACAGGAGTCCAGAGACGATTACCCAAACAAGCATTGTCAACAAGAATTTACTTAAGAGGTCTGTCAAGGCAGCCTTCAAGGTCCATATCTTGTTCCCGTTTGCAGGCCTAACAACTTTTCTTCGTCGTCATCATTCTGAAGATATCTCTTTGTTCGTGCCATTCATGAAGACAGGCCTCAGGCAAGCGACAACGCCATGCAGCCTTTGGCATGCCAAATCCATGCGTCTTAACTATTTTCAAAATGAGAGCATTGCATCTCCCGATCGCTATTTTATACTATGAGTAATGACGCATATCATCACACTCATGCACAAATCAAACCTACGTGAGCTCAAAACCAAAACCCGCCTCATAGCTATTGTGTGATGGCAACGACATTCTGTCTTAAATATTCAACGAGAAGATTATCAACACCGGTATTGGTTGTGTAATCCATGTTTTATCATTGAGATGCTTCCTTGATACCACTTGTTTTATAAAACTGAAAAAATCTCTAAAGTGAAATTTTTCTGTCAATTTATTGATTTATTCTGCCTCCTTGGAGCAATCAAAATGCATGCAGTGCAGTTATTAAGGTGGTTTGTGCCTAGTTCATGGACTATATACGCGGCACTGTCCGTATTCGTAGTTTTTTTTAATATAAAACAGTTTTGAGTAGTCTCTGCAAACTCGCATACTAATTGGTGTTCCCTTAATTACATGGGGTAAAAATCTGCTTTCTCACTTGCCGCACTTCTTGAGTAAAGGTGATAAGGTGATGAGGAGAAGCCCACACTGTGGACGCTGGCCCGAGTGCGAGAGTTATGCATCACGGGTGCAGGTAGTGACACCGAGACACCGTACGGCTGCGGCAGGGGTGCCGTGCTTACTACCGACGCACCCATGGAGCCCATACTATCTGGTGGTCCACCTGCGACACCCGATACCCCGACCCTGTCAATTACGGGCTCAAAGAAGCAGCGTTTCAAGACAAAAAACTGCTTGTTTCTGTTCCAACAAGCGAATACAGACTAATGCCATAGTATACAGTCACACGACATGTTATTATTGTTCCGCATAGACTTGCGCGTTGCCGTACCATTAGAGGAAACTATCTCAAAGTAGCTGAAAGTATTGCGGTATCATTGTTTTCTTGTGCTTCCCCTTTTAATTTGCTAGAATTGCAAGTGCCAGTGTAAGCCTCATCTACTTAGTGAAATGTACTTGATCATGCCTGGTTTTAATCAGTTCAAGCACTTACAAGAACAGAGAAATAAATTTCCCACACAAAAGACATGCATAGATTGAGAAATTTATTCGCCTGGCAGTTCATTTTGTGTAGTGACCAATATCTTGGCTTTAACTCTTTCGTTACTACGCCTATTTAAATTGCTCCCGAGTGATCGATGCTTCGAATGGTCGATTTAAATACGTACACTATGTTTGTCGTTGACCAGCACTTTATAGTAGTTAGTCCTCTTAGTCAGTTTGAATTTCTCCTTTTTGCAAGATAAGAGAGCTTTTTACAGAACTTTGCGTGAATTAGTGTACGTGTGTTCACAAACAAAACACGCCCTATAGCTATTCTGTGATGGCAAAAGATTCCGTCTGGCATCTCTAACTAGAATGTTATCAACACCAGTATTGGTTGTGTACTCCATGTTTTATCACAAAGATGCTTCCTAGATACAACTTGTTTTATAAAAGTGAAGATTGTTTAATGTGGAACTTTCGTGTCATATCGATGACATTATCTGCCCTCCTTGGAGCGGTCGACACGCATGCGGTGCAGTTTTTAAGGTGGTCTGTGCCTAGTTCATGGGCTATATAGGCGTCACTGCCCGTAATCGAAGTTTTTTAGTATAGAACAGTTTTTAGTAGTCCCTGAAAACTCACATATGTATTGGTGTTCCCTTACATACTTGGGGTGAAATTCTGTTTCTCACATGCCGCACTTCTTGAGTAAAGCTGATAAGAAGGTGATGAGGAGGAGCGCACACTTTGAACGCTGGCCCGAGTGCGACAGTTATGCATCACGGGTGCAGGTAGTGACCCCGAGACACCGTACGGCTGCGGCAGGGGTGCCGGGCTTACTGCCGACGCACCCATTGAGCCCACAATATCTGGTGGTCTACCTGGGACACCTGACACTGAATGTTTCAATAACGGGATCAAATAAGGAGCGTTTCAAGACAAAAGCTGCTTGTTTCTGTTCCAACAAGCTTGTTTCTGTTCCAACACCAGTATTGGTTGTGTACTCCATTTTATTATTATAATGCGTCCTAGATACCGTTTGTTTTATAAAAGTGAAGATTCTCTAAAGTAAAACTTTCCTGTCAATATAATGATTTATTCAGCCCTCCTTGGAGCGATCAAAATGCATGCAGTGCAGTTATTGAGGAGGTCTGTGCCCAGTTCAAGGCCTATAGGAGCGTCGCTGCCTGTATTCCAAGATTTTTTCTTTTATAAAAGAGTGCTGCGTAGTTCCTTCAAACTTGCATACTAAATGGTGTTGCCTTACATACACGGGGGGAAAATCTAGTTTCTCACCTGCCGCACTTCTTGAGTAAAGGTGATAAGAAGGTGGTGAGGCGGAGCCCACACTGTGAACACTGGCCCGAGTGCGAGAGTTATGCATCACAGGTGCAGGTAGAGACCCCGTGGCACCATACTGCTGCGGCAGGGGTGCCGTGCTTGCTGCCGACACAACCGAGGACCCCACACAATCAGGTGGTCAACCTGAGACACCCGACACCGACTCTGTCAATAACGGGCTCTAAGAAGCAGTGTTTCAGGACAAAAACTGCTTGTTTCTGTTTCAACAAGCGAATACAGACTAATGCCATATTATACGGTGACAAGACATGTTATTATGGTTCCACATAGACGTGCGCGTTGCCGGTACCATTAGAGGCAACAATCTCAAATGAGCTTAAAGTAATGCGGTGTCTTTGGTCACTTGTGTTTCCTTTTTCTAGAATTTCAAAGCCAGTGTCAGACTCAGCCACTGAGTGAAATTGCCTTTAGCCCACCTGATTTCAATCATTTCAAGCACTCACAAAAACAGAAAAATAAAACTCCAACACAAAAGACATAAAGTCTACACAGAATGGAACATTTTTTCACCTGGTAGTTCATTTTGTGTAGTTAACAATTCATCTTGCCTTTAACTCTTTCGTTACCACGTCTACCCAAATTGCTCTCAAGTGAACGACGCTTCGAATTGACGATTCAATTGTGTTCACTTTGTTTTTCAAGCGCCCAGCATTTTGTAGTGGTTAGTCGTCCTACTCAGTTTGAATTTGCTGATTTTCGCAAGACAAGATTGTTTTTACAGACCTTTGCATGAATTAATTCACGTGTGTTCACAAACAAAATCCGCCCCATAGCTATTGTGTTAAGACGATGGCGTTCAAGACACTGCGATCAGACTCAACTCCGTCTTCAAGGTAGAAGGCAAAAAAATACGTGTTTATTTAACTGCGCTCGGAAGCGCTCTGCTGTCGCTTGAGCGTTACCGCGTCCCTCGTTTGCGCTCTTCTTATTCCTTGTTTCCTTGTCCCAGCCCAGAACGTGAAGAATAATCAACATTCCCGGCCGCGCAAAGTTGAACACATAGTTCAAGTGGGTACAATTTTTGTAGCGGCCTGATCGCAAGATGACCGCGTTGCAACTTGATCTTGCAAAAACAAATGAGACCGCCTGCACTGCGGTACACTTCCGTGACCCTTGCAAGCTTCTATAGCTGGCGTGGCGTGTTGTTCGCATGAACGAGAACGATGTCCCCTTGCTTCAACGGTATATTTGATTTCGTGTCGGGAAAGTGTGCAGATCGTAATTGCAACAGATATTCTTTTCGCCAACGCTTCCAAAAACTTTCAACCAGCAGCTTCCTGTATTTGCGTCTGCGTATGGCGTCTGATCGTTTGGAATTACTGTTGACTTCGTCAGCGGTTGCATACGGTATGGAAGTCAACCTTCGTCCAAGGAGAAGTTCGGCTGGCGTCAAAGTGCAAGATTCTCCTGCATCTGTCTCGATGAAAGTCAGAGGCCTATAAATTACGACTGCTTCGACCTTCGCCAGCACTGTCGATATTTCTTCGTAGTTAAGACGAGCTTTGCACATAATTTTTCGCAGCAGAAGTTTCACTGATCGTACAAGGCGCTTCCACCATCACCCCACCAGGGAGCATTTGGTGCTATAAACTTCCACGAAATGCCGTTGGTGCTGAGGTGACCAGCGACGTTCTCTTCAGAGAACATTCGGTGTAGCCGCTTTGTATCGGCCGATGTCTTGTGAAAGCTTCGTTGTTGTCCGAATAATTCACCCTAGGTAATCCTCTCCGAACTGCAAATCGTCGTAGGCACAGCAGGAAACCTCGTATGTCATTTCCGAGACAAACTCGAGATGCACGGCTCTAGATACGGCGCACGTAAAAAGTGCAACGTAGCACTTCGTGTCCCTTTTCTCCGTGCGTGCATACAGAGGGCCGGCGAAGTCGACTCCTACAACTTCGAACGGGTTCGTTAGTGACACGCTATGATTTGTTAACTAAGCAGTTTTAGCACTTCCTGAGCCCGCACTGAAATGCTTGCATATATTGCACCCATGCAGCACTCTTTTCACCAAAGAGCGAGCTCGACAAATCCAGTAGCGTTCCCGAAGCTGCGTAAGTGTATCTCTAACTCCTCCATGTAGGACTTGAAGATGGGCTCTGTTTGTCAAAAGTGCCGAAAAGTGGTGGCTTGGCGGCAATATGATTGGGTGCTTGACATCTTGTATTGAATGCATGAGGGATAAACGGCCTCCAACCCGAAGAATTCCGTCTTTGTCTATGTAAGGGTGTAGTTAAGCGATTCGAGATGTAGACTCGACTGGTTGGCCGTTGGTCAACGTGCTGAGTTCTTCAAGAAGGCCTTCCTCTTGTGTACATCTTATCCAATACTGTTCAGCGTTCAGGATTTCTGTTGCCACGAATTGTTCTGTATGATTACTTCTTTTTCTGCATCGGTCAGTAAATGTGAATATCCACGCAGTGACTCTGAAGAGGTGCTGAAGCCTGCTGTGCCACTTAATATCAATTATCGGAACTGAGAAGCGTGTCATTAGTGCGACGTGGACTGTTGTAACTTCCCCTTGGGTGGCTTCCGCTATGTCTTGTTCACTGAACTGTAGGGGCCATTCAGACATCGGTTTAGTTTGCCACTTGGGACCATGCCATCATTTTGAACAGCACAGCAGTCTTTCAAGCGTCGCGCCACGCGTGAGTAGGTCAGCCGGGTTTTCTGTTCCTGGACAGTATCTCCACTTTGATGGATCTGTAGTGCACCTATATTCATTGACTCTGTTGGCTACGAACTGTTTCCGCTTTTTGACGTCACCTTTTATCTAAGACAACACAATGGCGGAATCTGTTCACATCGTGTAGTCAACTTGAACATTCTCCAAAGCGCTTTTCACGTATGCCAACATTCTTGAGCCGATAAAGGCAGCCAGCAGCTCCAATCGCGGCTGCGTTGTCTCCTTAATGGATGCTACACGGGATTTCGCAATAAACTGTATCGGCTCTTCAGGACTTGATAAGACGTATATCGCTGTTCCGTATGCCGCTGGACTGGCATCGCTGAAAAGATGTAACTGAAGCACATTGGGCTTCCTTGCTCCACCGCCCAGATAACGAGGAATGAGGACGTCTTGCAGTTGCGGCAGCTGGATGACCCAATCATTCCATTCTTTTTGCAGGTCATTGGGTAGTACTTCATCCCAGCCAATTCTTCGTATCTACAGTCTCGGAAACAATATCCGTATGGCAATAGATTATGGTCCTACAAATCCCAACGGGTCAAATATTCTTGATGCTGACTGCAAGACAAATCGTTTTGTACCCGTCTGTGCTGTTAAAAAGCGGAGTAGATTTTCAACCGAAAAGCTGAATTCATCCTTTGCAGGATTCCAAACCAAACCCAGGACCTTGACCGATGTTTCGTGAAGAACGACCATCTCGTTACTAGTAGATTCCACTTGATTTTCAAGCGTGCGCATCAAATGTGTTTAATTTGTTGTCCATTTTCGCAAAGGCATGCCGGTCGATTTCATTATTGTGCGCGCTTCTCGGCATAGTTTAGCGGCTTCCTCTTTTGTGTCAGCAACAGTGGCTAAGTCATCCACGTAAAACGACTCGGCAAGAGTTTGCGCTGTTTGTGCCATGACAGCTGGTGCTCTTTTCACGTGGTGGAGAATAGTAGCTGTGAGCGAAAACGGGCTACATGTTGCTCCAAAAGGCACTTGTGTCATCCGCCACTCTTGCAGCTTCCCCTTGGATAAATATTCTTCTGCAAACCAGAAAAAGCGGAAAGCGTATCTGTCGTCCTCCCGAATGGACATCTGAAGGATTGCCTTTTCTATGTCTGCGAAAACTGCCACCGGATGCGTTCTGAACCCAAGCAGAATTCGCACGAGGTCTTGGTATAAGTTGTCACCCTTTTCAAGGCAGTCGTTAAGGGACTTGCATCCTTTCGCTTGTGGCGAAGCGTCAAACAGCACTCTCATTTTCGTCGTCTGTGCTTGTTCACGCATGACTTCTTTGTGCGGCATGTAATATAATATCATCAGCTCTGCAGGTACGTCACTGACTACTTCGGCGTGTCCTGCCCTCAAGTACTCCCTTATGGTGCGGTCATACGTTTCGAGCAGTCCTTTCCTGGAGTCGAGACGTTTGACAAGCTTGTCCAGTCAAGTAACGGCTACTTGCCTGGTTCTTGCAAGCTCAAAATTATCCTTCAAAGGGAGGGTCACTTATTATCTTCCGTTTATAAAGCTAACAGTTTGCACAAAAGTCCTCATGGTCTTGCTCATTTCAGGTGGCTTGTTTATCGCGTCCGTAATTCCTATGTTTTCAGGTTCCCAAAAGGAGCGCGAAATCTCGTAAGAATCGGAAGCTTGGGCTTTTAGCACGCACATCATCCTTTGTGAAGTAGTTGGTCGTGACACCAATTGCGATGTGCTTCCCGGGAAATTCCATCCAAGCTTGGAGTTGAGTGCGATCAATGATTCGTTGCCTTCGCACCGTGAAACTTTGCCGGTCAACACTTTCCACATCTGATCGGACCCGATAAGTACGCTGATTCCACTCTTAGTTATGATAGATGGATGTTGGATGCTGGATGTTGATTGATGGATGTTGGATGGATGTTGGGCAACATAGTTTCCCAACTTCTTGAAAGACGCAACGAAGGCTATGTCCATTGCAGTCTTTGGGATGTCTTGGGAGATGCTTGGGATCTCTATTGCAGATAGGACGATTTCCGCATCGGAAAACTGGCTTCACACTCGTAGTTCTACTATCCGACGCCTCTTAACCTCTTGGTCCAATCTATTTGCGAAAGTATTGAAGGCTATTCGAGTTGCTCCCAAGCATTTCAGCTTGAGGTGCTTGGATAGATCTTCAGTTACGAAAGTCCTCTTACTGACACCGTCAAAAACGCCTCGTATGTAGTGGTAGGTGTCATCATTCATGGTCCATGCTCTGAAAGTCTGAAGAAAAGCGCAAGTGGTAGAGCGTTCTTTGACGGGTCTTCTTCCAAGTGATGCGAAGACTGTCATAGTTTTTTCATAGTTCTTGTTAGCATAGTCTCACTTCCGCGAACACCTACCGGGATTGCACATGCTTGTAGTGTGTCGAGCTTGGCATCTGGAGCAGGAAATCCTCTTTTTCCAGTCCCGTGCGCGATGTCCTTTGGTGGTGCAGCAGAAACACCTTTTGTCGTTGGAAAGCAGTTCCTTCTTCTGCGTCAGTAACAAGTCAGCTGTGCAGGCTTCCGATCCGTGATGGCTGGACGAGCAGAATACGCAGTTGTCCTTTTTTTCTCGTACCGAGTTTCTGTGAAGCACAGATGACGTCGGTATCCCACGCCGAGAGTATGTCGACTTACTGGTCATGGCGAGTGTTCCATGTTCTCGTCCTTTAGCATCCTTAAAATTACTCTTCTCCAGGCTTTCCAGCTCAATACACAGGAAGTCTAGCACACGGTCCAGTCCCACGGGTAGAGCTTCGGCTCTCGAGTCATATGCCAACTGGACGGCACATGATCGATGATAATGCACGACTATATTCCGTGGAAGAGCACGCAGTAGGATGTCACAGAGAATTGACGAAAATGACGACTTGTGCACACCCACATTCTCTAAGCCTCGGATAGCCACGAGAACTTGGTCATACAAGCTGCGTAGCGCTTTGGTGTCAGTCGATGAAAGGACAGGGCTTAACATCCGTAGCTTGGCAAAATATTCTTGCTCCAGGCGCGTCTTGTCCCCAAATCACTTCTGTAGCATTTTAATGGCATCACTGTAGCAACTTTCTCTCTTCGGAAGGCCCGCAATTACTGATGCAGCGTCTTCTTTAAGATACAGTCACAGGTAATGAAACCTCTCTGTGGCAGTGATGCGATTGTTATTATGAACAATTTGGTAAAATTGTTCCCGAAATTCGGTCCACTGGCATAGGTTTTCAGAAAAAAGATCTATTGTCAGTTTAGGCAATTTAACTCTTGTTCCGTCTGATGTTGCTGCGACTGTCTGGGCAACTGTTTCTTGAGTTCCGGTCGACGTCATTAGCATGCGATCTTTCTTGCTGAGAATCTCGGCGAGAATGCACGTAGCACTGTCCTCGTATTGTAAGACAGCGTTTTACTCGACTGCGAACTCCTCGTCAGATATATGAGGCTCAATCTCGTTGTTCAGATTTTTAAGCTCGTCGTTATTAGCCTTTAGCCTCTCATATATGGAGTTGAACTGGTCACAGGAGGCAGAGTCGTTAGCGAGAAGCTCACTTGCCTCGTTTATAATCCTTGTGTACTGTGCTCGCCGTGACGTCCACTTCGACTTCAGTCGCACCATGCCGCTGCAGTTGACTGGTAGCCGTCCGTAGTTACCTGGTTTTGAATCCCGGCTCTTCGGCACCAATATAAAGACGATGGCATTCCAAACACTGCGATCAGACTCAACTCTGTCTTTAAGGTATAAGGCAAAAAAATACTTGTTTATTTAACTGCGCTCGGAAGCGCTCTGCTGTTACTTGAGCATTCCCGCGTCCCTCGCTCGCACTCTTCTTCTTCCTCGTTTCATTGTCCCAGCCCAGAACGTGAAAAATAATCAACAGTGTGATGACAACGACATTCCGTCTGACATATTCAACGAGAACATTATTAATACCAGTATTGATTGTGTACTTCATTATTTCCCCTTAAACTGCTTCCTAGATTATACTTGCTTTGTAAAAGAAGATTCTTCAAAATGAAATCTTCCTCTCATTGCAATGATTTATTCTACCCTTCTTGGAGGGATCAAAATACATTAAACGCAGTTATTGAGGTGGTCTGTGCCTAGTTCATGGACTATATAAGCGTCACTGCCCATATTCGAAGTTTTTTTTAATATAGAACAGCTTTGAGTACTCCCTGCAAACTCGCACACTAATTGGTATTCCCTTAAGTAAATGGTGCAAAAATCTGGTTTCTCACCTGCCGCACTTCTTGAGTAAAGCTGATAAGAAGGTGATGAGTAGGAGGACATACTTTGAACGCTGGCTCGAGTGCGACAGTAATGCATCACGGGTGCAGGTAGTGACCCCGAGACACCGTACAGCTGCGGCAGGGGTGCCGTGCTTACTGCCGACGCACCCATGGAGCCCACACTGTCAGTTGATCTACCTGGGACACCCGACACCGAATCTGTTGATAATGGGCTCAAAGAAGTAGCGTTTCAAGACAAAAAACTGCTTTTTTTCTGTTCCAACAAGCGGGGTACAGGCTAATGTCATAGTATACGGTGATAAGACATGTTATTATGGTTCCACTTAGAATGGCGCGTTGCTGGTACCATCAGATGCAACAATCTCAAAGTAGCTGAAAGTAATGCGATATGTTTTTTCACTTGTGCTTGCTCTTTTATTTTGCTATAAGTGCAAAAGCCAGTGTCAGCCTCATCCACTCAGTGAAATGTACTTGAGCATGCCTGGTTTCAATCAGTTCAACAACTTACAAGAACCGAAAAATAAAACTCCCACACAAAAGACACATAAAATGAGAAATTTATTCACCAGGCACTTCATTTTGTGTAGTGACCAATTCATCTTGGCTTTAACTCTTTCGTTACTACGCCTATTTAAATTGCTGCCGAGTGATCGATGCTTCCAATTGTCGACCTAATTATGTTCACTAAATTTGTCGAGCACTAGCACTTTAGAGTGGTTTGTCCTCCTAATAGGTTTGAATTTGCTCCTTTTCGCAAGACAAGAGAGTTTTTTACAGAACTTTCCATGAATTAGTGTACGTGTGTTAATAAACAAAATACGCCCTATTGCTATTCTGTGATGGCAACGACATTCCGTCTGGCTTCTCTAACTAGAATGTTATAAACACCAGTATTGGTTGTGTACTCCATGTTTTATCACAAAGATGCTTCTTAGATACAACTTGTTTTATAAAAGTGAAGATTGTTTAATGTGAAACTTTCGTGTCCTTTCGATGACATTATCTGCCCTTCTTGGAGCGGTCCACACGTACGCGGTGCAGTTGTTAAAGTGGTCTGTGCCTAGTTCATGGGCTATATAGGCGTCACTGGCCGTATTCGAAGTTTTTTAGTATAAAACAGTGTTGAGTAGTCCCTGAAAACTCGCATATGTATTGGTGTTCCCTTACATACTTGGGGTGAAATTCTGTTTCTCACCTGCCGGACTTCCTGAGTAAAGGTGACAAGAAGGTGATGAGGAGAAGCCCACACTGTGGACACTGGCCCGAGTGCGACAGTTATGCATCACGGGTGCAGGTAGTGACCCCGAGACACCGTACGGCTGCGGCAGGGGTGCCGTGCTTACATCCGACGCACCCTTGGAGCCCACACTGTCAGGTGATCTACCTGGGACACCCGACACCGAATCTGTTGATAACGGGCTCAAAGAAGTAGCGTTTCAGGACAACAAACTGCTTTTTTTCTGTTCCAACAAGCGGGGTACAGGCTAATGTCATAGTCTACGGTGAGAAGACATGTTATTATGGTTCCACTTAGAATGGCGCGTTGCTGGTACCATCAGATGCAACAATCTCAAAGTAGCTGAAAGTAATGTGATGTGTTTTTTCACTTGTGCTCGCTCTCTTATTTTGCTAGAAGTGCAAAAGCCAGTGTCATCCTCATCCACTCAGTGAAATGTACTTAAGCATGCCTGGTTTCAATCAGTTCAAGAACTTACAAGAACAGAAAAATAAAACTCCCACACAAAAGACACCAAAAGTGAGAAATTTATTCACTTGGCAGTTCATTTTGTGTAGTGACCAATTCATCTTGGCTTTAACTCTTTCGTTACTACGCCTATTTAAATTGCTGCCGAGTGATCGATGCTTCGAATTGTCGATTGAATTATGTTCACTAAATTTGTCGTGCACCAGCACTTTAGAGTGGTTAGTCCTCTTAATAAGTTTGAATTTGCTCCTTTTCGCAAGACAAGAGAGTTTTTTACAGAACTTTGCGTAAATTAGCGTACGTGTGTTCATAAACAAAACACGCCCTATTGTTTTCTGTGATGGCAACGACATTCCGTCTGGCTTCTCTAACTAGAATGTTATAAACACCAGTATTGGTTGTGTACTCCATGTTTTATCACAAAGATGCTTCCTAGATACAACTTGTTTCATAAAAGTGAAGATTGTTTAAATTGAAACTTTCGTGTCCTTTTGATGACATTATCTGCCCTTCTTGGAGCGGTCCACACGCATGCGGTGCAGTTGTTAAGGTGGTCTGTGCCTAGTTCATGGGCTATATAGGCGTCACTGGCCGTATTCGAAGTTCTTTAGTTTAAAACAGTTTTGAGTAGTCCCTGAAAACTCGCATATGTATTGGTGTTCCAATACATACTTGGGGTGAAATTCTGTATCTCATCTGCCGCACTTTTTGAGTAAAGGTGATAAGAAGGTGATGAGGAGAAGCCCACACTGTGGACGCTGGCCCGAGTGCGAGAGTTATGCATCTCGAGTGCAGGTAGTGACCCCGAGACACCGTACGGCTGCGGCAGGGGTGCCGTGCTTACTGCCGACGCACTCATGGAGCCCACACTGTCAGGTGATCTACCTGGGACACCCGACACCGAATCTGTTGATAACGGGCTCAAAGAAGCAGCGTTTCAGGACAAAAAACTGCTTTTTTTTGTTCCAACAAGCGGGGTACAGGCTAATGTCATAGTATACGGTGAGAAGACATGTTATTATGGTTCCACTTAAAATTGCGCGTTGCTGGTACAATCAGATGCAACAATCTCATAGTAGCTGAAAGTAATGCGATGTGTTTTTTCACTTGTGCTTGCTCTTTTATTTTGCTAGAAATGCAAAAGCCAGTGTCAGCCTCATCCACTCAGTGAAATGTACTTGAGCATGCCTGGTTTCAATCAGTTCAACAACTTACAAGAACAGAAAAATAAAACTCCCACACAAAAGACACATAAAATGAGAAATTTATTCACCTGGCAGTTCATTTTGTGTAGTGACCAATTCTACTTGGCTTTAACTCTTTTGTTACTACGCCTAATTAAATTGCTGCCGAAGGATCGATGCTTCGAATAGTCGATTTAATTATGTTCACTAAGTTTGTCGTGCACCAGCACTTTAGAGTGGTTAGTCGTCCTAATAAGTATGAATTTGCTCCTTTTCGCAAGACAAGAGAGTTTTTTACAGAACTTTGCGTAAATTAGTGTACGTGTGTTCATAAACAAAGCACGCCCTATTGCTATTCTGTGATGGCAACGACATTCCGTCTGGCTTCTCTAACTAGAATGTTATAAACACCAGTATTGGTTGTGTACTCCATGTTTTTCACAAAGATGCTTCCTAGACACAACTTGTTTTATAAAAGTGAAGATTGTTTAATGTGAAACTTTCATGTCATTTCGATGACATTATCTGCCCTCCTTGGAGCGATCGACACGGATGCGGTGCAGTTGTTAAGGTGGTCTCTGCCTAGTTCATGGGCTATATAGGCGTCACTGGCCGTATTCGAAGTTCTTTAGTATAGAACCGTTTTGAGTAGTCCCTGAAAACTCGCATATGTATTGGTGTTCCCTTACATACATGGGGTGAAATTCTGTTTCTCACCTGCCGCACTTCTTGAGTAAAGATGACAAAAAGGTGATGAGGAGAAGCCCACACTGTGGACGCTGGCCCGAGTGCGAGAGTTATGCATCACGGGTGCAGGTAGTGACCCCGAGACACCGTACGGCTGCGGCAGGGGTGCCGTGCTTACTTCCGACGCACCCATGGAGCCCACACTGTCAGGTGATCTACCTGGGACACCCGACACCGAATCTGTTGATAACGGGCTCAAAGAAGTAGCGTTTCAGGACAAAAAACTGCTTTTTTTCTGTTCCAACAAGCGGGGTACAGGCTAATGTCATAGTATACGGTGATAAGACATGTTATTATAGTTCCACTTAGAATGGCGCGTTGCTGGTACCATCAGATGCAACAATCTCAAAGTAACTGAAAGTAATGCGATGTGTTTTTTCACTTGTGCTTGCTCTTTTTTTTTGCTAGACGTGCAAAAGCCAGTGTCAGCCTCATACACTCAGTGAAATGTACTTGAGCATGCCTAGTTTCAATCAGTTCAAGAACTTACAAGAACAGAAAAATAAAACTCCCAAACAAAACACACATAAAGTGAGAAATTTATTCACTTGGCAGTTCATTTTGTGTAGTGACCAATTCTACTTGGCTTTAACTCTTTTGTTACTACGCCTATTTGAATAGCTGCCGAGTGATCGATGCTTCGAATTGTCGATTTAATTATGTTCACTAAGTTTGTCGTGCACCAGCACTTCAGAGTGGTTAGTCCTCCTAATAAGTTTGAATTTGCTCCTTTTCGCAAGATAAGAGAGTTTTTTACAGAACTTTGCGTAAATTAGTGTACGTGTGTTCATAAAAAAACACGCCCTATTGCTATTCTGTGATGGCAACGACATTCCGTCTGGCTTCTCTAACTAGAATGTTATAAACACCAGTATTAGTTGTGTACTCCATGTTTTTCACAAAGATGCTTCCTAGACACAACTTGTTTTATAAAAGTGAAGATTTTTTAATGTGAAACTTTCGTGTCATTTCGACGACATAATCTGCCCTCCTTGGAGCGGTCGACACGCATGCGGTGCAGTTGTTAAGGTGGTCTGTGCCTAGTTCATGGGCTATATAGGCGTCACTGGCCGTATTCGAAGTTTTTTAGTATAAAACAGTTTTGAGTAGTCCCTGAAAACTCGCATATGTATTCGTGTTCCCTTACATACTTGGGGTGAAATTCTGTTTCTCACCTGCCGCACTTCTTGAGTAAAGGTGATAAGAAGGTGATGAGGAGAAGCCCACACTGTGGACGCTGGCCCGAGTGCGAGAGTTGTGCATCACGGGTGCAGGTAGTGACCCCGAGACACCGTACGGCTGCGGCAGGGGTGCCGTGCTTACTTCCGACGCACCCATGGAGCCCACACTGTCAGGTGATCTACCTGGGACACCCGAAACCGAATCTGTTGATAACGGGCGCAAAGAAGTAGCGTTTCAGGACAAAAAACTGCTTTTTTTCTGTTCCAACAAGCGGGGTACAGGCTAATGTCACAGTATACGGTGATAAGACATGTTATTATAGTTCCACTTAGAATGGCGCGTTGCTGGTACCATCAGATGCAACAATCTCAAAGTAACTGAAAGTAATGCGATGTGTTTTTTCACTTGTGCTTGCTCTTTTATTTTGCTAGACGTGCAAAAGCCAGTGTCAGCCTCATACACTCAGTGAAATGTACTTGAGTATGCCTGGTTTGAATCAGTTCAAGAACTTACAAGAACAGAAAAATTAAACTCCCACACAAAATACACATAAAGTGAGAAATTTATTCACTTGGCAGTTCATTTTGGTTAGTGACAAATTCATCTTGGCATTAACTCTTTCGTTACTACGCCTATTTAAATTGCTGCCGAGTGATCGATGCTTCGAATTGTCGATTTAATTATGTTCACTAAGTTTGTCGTGCACCAGCACTTTAGAGTGGTTAGTCCTCCTAATAAGTTTGAGTTTGCTCCTTTTCGCAAGACAAGAGAGTTTTTTACAGAACTTTGCGTAAATTAGTGTACGTGTGTTCATAAACAAAACACGCCCTATTGCTATTCTGTGATGGCAACGACATTCCGTCTGGCTTCTCTAACTAGAATGTTATAAACACCAGTATTGGTTGTGTACTCCATGTTTTTCACAAAGATGCTTCCTAGACACAACTTGTTTTATAAAAGTGAAGATTGTTTCATTTGAAACTTTCATGTCATTTCGATGACATTATCTGCCCTCCTTGGAGCGGTCGACACGCATGCGGTGCAGTTGTTAAGGTTGTCTGTGCCTAGTTCATGGGCTATATAGGTGTCACTGGCCGTATTCGAAGTTCTTTAGTATAGAACAGTTTTTAGTAGTCCCTGAAAACTCGCATATGTATTGGTGTTCCCTTACATACTTGGGGTGAAATTCTGTTTCTCACCTGCCGCACTTCTTCAGTAAAGGTGACAAGAAGGTGATGAGGAGAAGCCCACACTGTGGACGCTGGCCCGAGTGCGAGAGTTATGCATCACGGGTGCAGGTAGTGACCCCGAGACACCGTACGGCTGCGGCAGGGGTGCCGTGCTTACTTCCGACGCACCCATGGAGCCCACACTGTCAGGTGATCTAACTGGGACACCCGACGCCGAATCTGTTGATAACGGGCTCATAGAAGTAGCGTTTCAGGACAAAAAACTGCTTTTTTTCTGTTCCAACAAGCGGGGTACAGGCTAATGTCATAGTATACGGTGATAAGACATGTTATTATGGTTCCACTTAGAATGGCGCGTTGCTAGTACCATCAGATGCAACAATCTCAAAGTAGCTGAAAGTAATGCGATGTGTTGTTTCACTCGTGCTTGCTCTTTTATTTTGCTGAAAGTGCAAAAGCCAGTGTCAGCCTCATCCACTCAGTGAAATGTACTTGAGCATGCCTGGTTTCAATCAGTTCAAGAACTTACAAGAACAGAAAAATAAAACTCCCACACAAAAGACACATAAAGTGAGAAATTTATTCACCTGGCAGTACATTTTGTGTAGTGACCAATTCTACTTGGCTTTAACTCTTTCGTTACTACGCCTATTTAAATTGCTGCTGAGTGATCGATGCTTCGAATTGTCGATTGAATTATGTTCACTAAATTTGTCGAGCACGAGCACTTTAGAGGTGTTAGTCCTCTTAATAAGTTTGAATTTGCTCCTTTTCGCAAGACAAGAGAGTTTTTTACAGAACTTTGCGTGAATTAGTGTACGTGTGTTGATAAACAAAACACGCCCTATTGCTATTCTGTGATGGCAACGACATTCCTCCTGGCTTCTCTAACTAGAATGTTACAAACACCAGTATTGGTTGTGTACTCCATGTTTTATCACAAAGATGCTTCCTAGATACAACTTGTTTTATAAAAGTGAAGATTGTTTAAATTGAAACTTTCGTGTCCTTTCGATGACATTATCTGCCCTTCTTGGAGCGGTCTACACGCATGCGGTGCAGTTGTTAAGGTGGTCTGTGCTTAGTTCTTGGGCTATATAGGCGTCACTGGCCGTATTCGAAGTTTTTTAGTTTAAAACAGTTTTGAGTAGTCCCTGAAAACTCGCATATGTATTGGTGTTCCCTTACATACTTGGGGTGAAATTCTGTATCTCACCTGTCGCACTTTTTGAGTAAAGGTGATAAGAAGGTGATGAGGAGAAGCCCACACTGTGGACGCTGGCCCGAGTGCGAGAGTTATGCATCACGAGTGCAGGTAGTGACCCCGAGACACCGTACGGCTGCGGCAGGGGTGCCGTGCTTCCTGCCGACGCACTCATGGAGCCCACACTGTCAGGTGATCTACCTGGGACACCCGACACCGAATCTGTTGATAACGGGCTCAAAGAAGCGGCGTTTAAGGACAAAAAACTGCTTTTTTTTGTTCCAAAAGCGGGGTACAGCCTAATGTCATAGTATACGGTGAGAAGACATGTTATTATGGTTCCACTTAAAATTGCGCGTTGCTGTTACAATCAGATGCAACAATCTCAAAGTAGCTGAAAGTAATGCGATGTGTTTTTTCACTTGTGCTTGCTATTTTATTTTGCTAGAAATGCAAAAGCCAGTGTCAGCCTCATCCACTCAGTGAAATTTACTTGAGCATGCCTGGTTTCAATCAGTTCAACAACTTACAAGAACCGAAAAATAAAACTCCCACACAAAAGACACATAAAATGAGAAATTTATTCACCAGGCACTTCATTTTGTGTAGTGACCAATTCATCTTGGCTTTAACTCTTTCGTTACTACGCCTATTTAAATTGCTGCCGAGTGATCGATGCTTCCAATTGTCGACCTAATTATGTTCACTAAATTTGTCGAGCACTAGCACTTTAGAGTGGTTTGTCCTCCTAATAGGTTTGAATTTGCTCCTTTTCGCAAGACAAGAGAGTTTTTTACAGAACTTTCCATGAATTAGTGTACGTGTGTTAATAAACAAAATACGCCCTATTGCTATTCTGTGATGGCAACGACATTCCGTCTGGCTTCTCTAACTAGAATGTTATAAACACCAGTATTGGTTGTGTACTCCATGTTTTATCACAAAGATGCTTCTTAGATACAACTTGTTTTATAAAAGTGAAGATTGTTTAATGTGAAACTTTCGTGTCCTTTCGATGACATTATCTGCCCTTCTTGGAGCGGTCCACACGTACGCGGTGCAGTTGTTAAAGTGGTCTGTGCCTAGTTCATGGGCTATATAGGCGTCACTGGCCGTATTCGAAGTTTTTTAGTATAAAACAGTGTTGAGTACTCCCTGAAAACTCGCATATGTATTGGTGTTCCCTTACATACTTGGGGTGAAATTCTGTTTCTCACCTGCCGCACTTCCTGAGTAAAGGTGACAAGAAGTTGATGAGGAGAACCCCACACTGTGGACACTGGCCCGAGTGCGACAGTTATGCATCACGGGTGCAGGTAGTGACCCCGAGACACCGTACGGCTGCGGCAGGGGTGCCGTGCTTACATCCGACGCACCCTTGGAGCCCACACTGTCAGGTGATCTACCTGGGACACCCGACACCGAATCTGTTGATAACGGGCTCAAAGAAGTAGCGTTTCAGGACAACAAACTGCTTTTTTTCTGTTCCAACAAGCGGGGTACAAGCTAATGTCATAGTCTACGGTGAGAAGACATGTTATTATGGTTCCACTTAGAATGGCGCGTTGCTGGTACCATCAGATGCAACAATCTCAAAGTAGCTGAAAGTAATGTGATGTGTTTTTTCACTTGTGCTCGCTCTTTTATTTTGCTAGAAGTGCAAAAGCCAGTGTCATCCTCATCCACTCAGTGAAATGTACTTAAGCATGCCTGGTTTCAATCAGTTCAAGAACTTACAAGAACAGAAAAATAAAACTCCC
Source organism: Rhipicephalus microplus (assembly GCF_043290135.1). NCBI lineage: Eukaryota > Metazoa > Arthropoda > Arachnida > Ixodida > Ixodidae > Rhipicephalus > Rhipicephalus microplus. The sequence goes on from NC_134703.1 coordinate 194,144,126, forward strand.
ACACAAAAGACACCAAAAGTGAGAAATTTATTCACTTGGCAGTTCATTTTGTGTAGTGACCAATTCATCTTGGCTTTAACTCTTTCGTTACTACGCCTATTTAAATTGCTGCCGAGTGATCGATGCTTCGAATTGTCGATTGAATTATGTTCACTAAATTTGTCGTGCACCAGCACTTTAGAGTGGTTAGTCCTCCTAATAAGTTTGAATTTGCTCCTTTTCGCAAGACAAGAGAGTTTTTTACAGAACTTTGCGCAAATTAGCGTACGTGTGTTCATAAACAAAACACGCCCTATTGCTATTATGTGATGGCAACGACATTCCGTCTGGCTTCTCTAACTAGAATGTTATAAACACCAGTATTGGTTGTGTACTCCATGTTTTATCACAAAGATGCTTCCTAGATACAACTTGTTTCATAAAAGTGAAGATTGTTTAAATTGAAACTTTCGTGTCCTTTCGATGACATTATCTGCCCTTCTTGGAGCGGTCCACACGCATGCGGTGCAGTTGTTAAGGTGGTCTGTGCCTAGTTCATGGGCTATATAGGCGTCACTGGCCGTATTCGAAGTTCTTTAGTTTAAAACAGTTTTGAGTAGTCCCTGAAAACTCGCATATGTATTGGTGTTCCAATACATACTTGGGGTGAAATTCTGTATCTCATCTGCCGCACTTTTTGAGTAAAGGTGATAAGAAGGTGATGAGGAGAAGCCCACACTGTGGACGCTGGCCCGAGTGCGAGAGTTATGCATCACGAGTGCAGGTAGTGACCCCGAGACACCGTACGGCTGCGGCAGGGGTGCCGTGCTTACTGCCGACGCACTCATGGAGCCCACACTGTCAGGTGATCTACCTGGGACACCCGACACCGAATCTGTTGATAACGGGCTCAAAGAAGCAGCGTTTCAGGACAAAAAACTGCTTTTTTTTGTTCCAAACAAGCGGGGTACAGGCTAATGTCATAGTATACGGTGAGAAGACATGTTATTAAGGTTCCACTTAAAATTGCGCGTTGCTGGTACAATCAGATGCAACAATCTCATAGTAGCTGAAAGTAATGCGATGTGTTTTTTCACTTGTGCTTGCTCTTTTATTTTGCTAGAAATGCAAAAGCCAGTGTCAGCCTCATCCACTCAGTGAAATGTACTTGAGCATGCCTGGTTTCAATCAGTTCAACAACTTACAAGAACAGAAAAATAAAACTCCCACACAAAAGACACATAAAATGAGAAATTTATTCACCTGGCAGTTCATTTTGTGTAGTGACCAATTCTACTTGGCTTTAACTCTTTTGTTACTACGCCTAATTAAATTGCTGCCGAAGGATCGATGCTTCGAATAGTCGATTTAATTATGTTCACTAAGTTTGTCGTGCACCAGCATTTTGGAGTGGTTAGTCGTCCTAATAAGTATGAATTTGCTCCTTTTCGCAAGACAAGAGAGTTTTTTACAGAACTTTGCGTAAATTAGTGTACGTGTGTTCATAAACAAAGCACGCCCTATTGCTATTCTGTGATGGCAACGACATTCCGTCTGGCTTCTCTAACTAGAATGTTATAAACACCAGTATTGGTTGTGTACTCCATGTTTTTCACAAAGATGCTTCCTAGACACAACTTGTTTTATAAAAGTGAAGATTGTTTAATGTGAAACTTTCATGTCATTTCGATGACATTATCTGCCCTCCTTGGAGCGATCGACACGCATGCGGTGCAGTTGTTAAGGTGGTCTCTGCCTAGTTCATGGGCTATATAGGCGTCACTGGCCGTATTCGAAGTTCTTTAGTATAGAACCGTTTTGAGTAGTCCCTGAAAACTCGCATATGTATTGGTGTTCCCTTACATACATGGGGTGAAATTCTGTTTCTCACCTGCCGCACTTCTTGAGTAAAGATGACAAAAAGGTGATGAGGAGAAGCCCACACTGTGGACGCTGGCCCGAGTGCGAGAGTTATGCATCACGGGTGCAGGTAGTGACCCCGAGACACCGTACGGCTGCGGCAGGGGTGCCGTGCTTACTTCCGACGCACCCATGGAGCCCACACTGTCAGGTGATCTACCTGGGACACCCGACACCGAATCTGTTGATAACGGGCTCAAAGAAGTAGCGTTTCAGGACAAAAAACTGCTTTTTTTCTGTTCCAACAAGCGGGGTACAGGCTAATGTCATAGTATACGGTGATAAGACATGTTTATATAGTTCCACTTAGAATGGCGCGTTGCTGGTACCATCAGATGCAACAATCTCAAAGTAACTGAAAGTAATGCGATGTGTTTTTTCACTTGTGCTTGCTCTTTTATTTTGCTAGACGTGCAAAAGCCAGTGTCAGCCTCATACACTCAGTGAAATGTACTTAAGCATGCCTGGTTTCAATCAGTTCAAGAACTTACAAGAACAGAAAAATAAAACTCCCACACAAAAGACACCAAAAGTGAGAAATTTATTCACTTGGCAGTTCATTTTGTGTAGTGACCAATTCATCTTGGCTTTAACTCTTTCGTTACTACGCCTATTTAAATTGCTGCCGAGTGATCGATGCTTCCAATTGTCGACCTAATTATGTTCACTAAATTTGTCGAGCACTAGCACTTTAGAGTGGTTTGTCCTCCTAATAGGTTTGAATTTGCTCCTTTTCGCAAGACAAGAGAGTTTTTTACAGAACTTTCCATGAATTAGTGTACGTGTGTTAATAAACAAAATACGCCCTATTGCTATTCTGTGATGGCAACGACATTCCTCCTGGCTTCTCTAACTAGAATGTTATAAACACCAGTATTGGTTGTGTACCCCATGTTTGATCACAAAGATGCTTCCTAGATACAACTTGTTTTATAAAAGTGAAGATTGTTTAAATTGAAACTTTCGTGTCCTTTCGATGACATTATCTGCCCTTCTTGGAGCGGTCTACACGCATGCGGTGCAGTTGTTAAGGTGGTCTGTGCCTAGTTCTTGGGCTATATAGGCGTCACTGGCCGTATTCGAAGTTTTTTAGTTTAAAACAGTTTTGAGTAGTCCCTGAAAACTCGCATATGTATTGGTGTTCCCTTACATACTTGGGGTGAAATTCTGTATCTCACCTGCCGCACTTTTTGAGTAAAGTGATAAGAAGGTGATGAGGAGAAGCCCACACTGTGGACGCTGGCCCGAGTGCGAGAGTTATGCATCACGAGTGCAGGTAGTGACCCCGAGACACCGTACGGCTGCGGCAGGGGTGCCGTGCTTCCTGCCGACGCACTCATGGAGCCCACACTGTCAGGTGATCTACCTGGGACACCCGACACCGAATCTGTTGATAACGGGCTCAAAGAAGCGGCGTTTAAGGACAAAAAACTGCTTTTTTTTTGTTCCAAAAGCGGGGTACAGCCTAATGTCATAGTATACGGTGAGAAGACATGTTATTATGGTTCCACTTAAAATTGCGCGTTGCTGTTACAATCAGATGCAACAATCTCAAAGTAGCTGAAAGTAATGCGATGTGTTTTTTCACTTGTGCTTGCTCTTTTATTTTGCTAGAAATGCAAAAGCCAGTGTCAGCCTCATCCACTCAGTGAAATTTACTTGAGCATGCCTGGTTTCAATCAGTTCAACAACTTACAAGAATTGAAAAATAAAACTCCCACACAAAAGACACATAAAATGAGAAATTTATTCACCAGGCACTTCATTTTGTGTAGTGACCAATTCATCTTGGCTTTAACTCTTTCGTTACTACGCCTATTTAAATTGCTGCCGAGTGATCGATGCTTCCAATTGTCGACCTAATTATGTTCACTAAATTTGTCGAGCACTAGCACTTTAGAGTGGTTTGTCCTCCTAATAGGTTTGAATTTGCTCCTTTTCGCAAGACAAGAGAGTTTTTTACAGAACTTTCCATGAATTAGTGTACGTGTGTTAATAAACAAAACACGCCCTATTGCTATTCTGTGATGGCAACGACATTCCGTCTGGCTTCTCTAACTAGAATGTTATAAACACCAGTATTGGTTGTGTACTCCATGTTTTATCACAAAGATGCTTCCTAGATACAACTTGTTTCATAAAAGTGAAGATTGTTTAAATTGAAACTTTCGTGTCCTTTCGATGACATTATCTGCCCTTCTTGGAGCGGTCCACACGCATGCGGTGCAGTTGTTAAGGTGGTCTGTGCCTAGTTCATGGGCTATATAGGCGTCACTGGCCGTATTCGAAGTTCTTTAGTTTAAAACAGTTTTGAGTAGTCCCTGAAAACTCGCATATGTATTGGTGTTCCAATACATACTTGGGGTGAAATTCTGTATCTCATCTGCCGCACTTTTTGAGTAAAGGTGATAAGAAGGTGATGAGGAGAAGCCCACACTGTGGACGCTGGCCCGAGTGCGAGAGTTATGCATCACGAGTGCAGGTAGTGACCCCGAGACACCGTACGGCTGCGGCAGGGGTGCCGTGCTTACTGCCGACGCACTCATGGAGCCCACACTGTCAGGTGATCTACCTGGGACACCCGACACCGAATCTGTTGATAACGGGCTCAAAGAAGCAGCGTTTCAGGACAAAAAACTGCTTTTTTTTGTTCCAACAAGCGGGGTACAGGCTAATGTCATAGTATACGGTGAGAAGACATGTTATTAAGGTTCCACTTAAAATTGCGCGTTGCTGGTACAATCAGATGCAACAATCTCATAGTAGCTGAAAGTAATGCGATGTGTTTTTTCACTTGTGCTTGCTCTTTTATTTTGCTAGAAATGCAAAAGCCAGTGTCAGCCTCATCCACTCAGTGAAATGTACTTGAGCATGCCTGGTTTCAATCAGTTCAACAACTTACAAGAACAGAAAAATAAAACTCCCACACAAAAGACACATAAAATGAGAAATTTATTCACCTGGCAGTTCATTTTGTGTAGTGACCAATTCTACTTGGCTTTAACTCTTTTGTTACTACGCCTAATTAAATTGCTGCCGAAGGATCGATGCTTCGAATAGTCGATTTAATTATGTTCACTAAGTTTGTCGTGCACCAGCATTTTGGAGTGGTTAGTCGTCCTAATAAGTATGAATTTGCTCCTTTTCGCAAGACAAGAGAGTTTTTTACAGAACTTTGCGTAAATTAGTGTACGTGTGTTCATAAACAAAGCACGCCCTATTGCTATTCTGTGATGGCAACGACATTCCGTCTGGCTTCTCTAACTAGAATGTTATAAACACCAGTATTGGTTGTGTACTCCATGTTTTTCACAAAGATGCTTCCTAGACACAACTTGTTTTATAAAAGTGAAGATTGTTTAATGTGAAACTTTCATGTCATTTCGATGACATTATCTGCCCTCCTTGGAGCGATCGACACGCATGCGGTGCAGTTGTTAAGGTGGTCTCTGCCTAGTTCATGGGCTATATAGTACCCTATACGAAGATTGTTTGAATAAAATTTTTCTCACGAGATGCGTGTGATGTGTGGCAGCCTTTAGGATTTTTTCATATCCGTGCATCCCGCTAAGAGCGACAGCCTTGTACGTAAAACTATCTGCTGTGCGAACGTTGTTCTTTCGAATGCCACTTCTAATTGTGCAATCATTCATCACTTAGCCTAAGAAATAAGAAATAATCTTGTTATTATCTTTTTATTGCTGCGTGTTAATGTGACAACACGGAGTGTTAGAATCATCTTGACTATATAACCGGGTGACTCCTGAAAGCAATGGTGTAAGTTTGGTACAAGTCTGCTACATAACTCACGGTCGACAAAGCAAGGTAAACGAACTCCTCAAATACCTATTCGAATATTTATTGAAGCGACGTATGGTCAGTCCTTTCAAAGAGCCCACCAAAACAGTCATGCCGATCTTTGATTAACTTGCTTCGAATGGAGACTCACATAGACCCACTCAACTTCTTCTAGCCCTTCAAGAAAACGGTGAGACGATGGTCGCAAAAAACTTCAGGTGGATGTTTTTTCTAATGTCGCGGTTGTACGGCTGTGTGGTGGCTGCTAATAATTCAAGAAGGGCACTGTGCGGTACACAGTATAGTGGCTATTAGCCACTTTTTTGTTAGGGAAATTACGAGTTTCACTTGATGAATATTGCGTTTGATGTTCTGGGAAGCTACAACACTCGCGGCATACATCTATCAAATTATGAACAGATTAGCTGAATATCACCAAATTTTAATTGAGGCTTTTCTGTTTTCCCAAAGGTAAAACATTACTCTCGTAACCCGTGTTTATCCTTCCTTCTGAGCTATGCCCTACAGTGAGGCACGGAATCCCAGCGCGAAGAGCGAACTTTTACTACAGTTGAAACTCCATGAAAAAGGTGGCGAGGGTACTCAAGTTATTTCGTTGAACTCAGCAACAATAAAATCTACCAGGCTATTTTTTGGCCTCCAATGTGCTGTTGCGCATGTAAAAAGCTCTCAATGTTGGCCCTGAGATGAAGCTTCCCATGTTGCGCGGGCGTTGCGGGAGTCTTGTCTAGGCGAAGGAGGCCAGAATGTCGGTAACATAATGAAGACATCACGGGCGAACGCTATACGGCGGCGCGGAGAATGAATAATTCGTGTATGAGCGGGCCGAGCCAGTAAAGTTGCATTCAAACGACGGACGTGATCGCAGACGAATCCTTCACGTCACATGCAATGCGGCTCGGATGTGTCCGTAGCCAGCATTCACACGACAGGGGAAAAATTCACGCCGCTTACTACACAATCGCATTGCACAGTAAGGTGATCACGTGATTATAACTTTTGCATCACTGGGAACAATCTGCCCGGGTTCCTTGCGCATCCGCCTCAGTTAGGGTAAGCGCGCTCCCGCTGAGGGTGCTCCCCCCCCCCCCCCTTTTTTTTTACTGCTCCCTCCGCTCTTGTGCCTGCAGCGCCTTCGCCAAGCTGTAGAGCTCACGTGCCCGCTTTCTTCGCCATTTTATGCCTGAATGTTCAGTTCCTGAGGGCTACAGCCAATCGCGTTATGATGGTGGGCCACTGCGCACTTGAGGAAAACCGGTATGGAGGAGCGGGCATCGGAGCGGAGGAGCGGGCATCGAGGCACTCTATAGCCTCAGTCAACTGGAGAGCAAAGACCATCTTATTATTAGAATGTTAGTATAGAGAGGCAATCACGTGATTGCGATTTCTGCATGAGTCGTGTTGACGACACCCACGGGGGACGCCGTCGTGGGGCACCAGTCAATTTTCACGCTTGATAAAGCGTCTAAAGCTTTTGCCTAGGCAAAATGCATCTACGATTGTCACGCACTATGGAGTCTACACCACAAATCTAATATTGCGTGGAGTAAACGCACAACTGCACGAGTTTCCCAAAATGCCAGGCCTGCACGGAAGGCGCAGCACAGTCACTGCTAAAGCTAGGAAAGCAGCTTTTCATAGCCCTTTCCATACACACATTGGGTAACGGCTGCAAGCACACTTGATGGGTACCAACCACAGCATTGATAATCATAGTTTCTGGGCATGTAGGCCAGCATTCGCTATACTATTTCTCGTCATTCTTCTGAGAAGCGTTTTATCCGCTAAACCCTTGCAAGGAATTTTGTGCCAATTGTTCATGCAGTGCCTGACGACGATAACAAATTATGCCTGAAGTTGGTACATGCCACAGTTATTGCGTGATCAAAAACAATCTTTTGTAATGGGCCATTAGGCGATTCACTCCTTACGCTATTTACATTGTGTGACACCTGGTTGTTCGTTTGCTGTTATAAAACGCCTTATAACTCATACTAACGGGATTTCAACATTCAGCCTGCCTAAGCAAGTTTGGAGCGTGAACTAAGAATCTGTAAACGCCGGTGCCTTAACAGACCAAACTTGTTTATAAGAAAGAAAAAAAAAACGCCTGAACCGAAGATATCAGTTGGGGCAACATCGTGGGCAAGGAGACGAAAGTAAACGACCAACGATAATACAACAGCGAACTCAACCTTCGGCGGGCAGGTTTCTATCTCGCTGGTCCTCTGCTGTGCTGAATACCTGTAAGACAACGACATTACAACTTAAGGGATCAGAGTAAGCCCGATTTCCACCATCTATTGTAGACGAGTTTTATGTAACTTTTTCTCTAAATCCATAACAGGAACTGTAATTATTTTACTATTATTACAATTGTGACATTTACTGAAGCATATTCACCACTGAAACTAGCAACGCTCATTTTTTGTATTTTTTTCTTCAGGTACCTAACTATGGCTCGGTAATATCAGACAAGTGTGTATAACGAGAGCGCTTACTCACACAACAATAATTCTGCTTCAGCATATTCACCGTTACAGCATCTAAATACTGGCCGAACTTTGTTTCTACTTACTGTTGTTGCTGAGATGAAAATAAAAAAAACCTGTTTTGAAATTATCGTATTCAAAGCTGATTTATGTGCATTACTTCAAAAGTAAAACAAGATAAAAGTAAATGTAAATAGGTACCAGCCAGATATTCATTACCAATATATTTTTTTTCTTTTTGTGTGCAAACGTCTTGCCTGGCGAGCATTCTTTGTCACCTGCTGTGCAGCGCCGAGAGCAAAATACTGTCGACGCCAGTCAATGGTGCGTAGGCCCTGCACTGAGCAGTGCCCCGGCGAAAGTTCAAAGAAGTTCAGCACATATACACGGGCTATATTGCAACCGTTAAAAGTGAGCATATTATCAACAGTGCATATTGCCACCATTGATGAACGAGCCGCTGTGGCTCATACTCGTTTTGGGCTGCGAAGAAGAAGAGAACATTTTCGTTGCTCTGGTTCAGGTGAACTCCGCACTTTCAGCTGATAAGTGATGTTCGTCAGTTCAGAAGAGGTGGTTTGGTATGCAGATCGTCAGATCCTTCGTGCGTTTCTGACATCCTAAAATGCAAGACATTTGCTTCGGTCCCGGTAAGTGCATTTATCCCGCCTCATTTAGCGTGCACTAAGGGAATTGTACGAGGAGTCGACTCTACATTAACGCCCGCTGAGACTCTGGAAAAGCTGTCTGATGCTGGGGTCATAGCTGTGTACCGATGCAACCGATTAGTTAACGGTGAGAAAGTCCCCACTGAGTCGGTTATTGCTACCTTTGCCGGCACTTCCTGTCCATCCGAGTTGAAAATATGGCCGCTCATTTTCAGAGTCGAACGTCTCGCTTCTCGTCCTCTCCAATGTCAAAACTGTTGGCGTTATTGTCACAGTGCGGGGGGCTGTAAATCAAATTCACGTTGCCGCATCTGTGGCGATACCCACCCATCGAAGGAGTGCAACGCCGAAACCGAAAAGTGCTGCCTCTGTGCAGGAAATCACGCGGCCGATTATCTTAACTGCACCGCAAGGTCTAATGAAACGCAACTTCTAGAAATCATGGACAGACGTCGTTGCTCGCGGCGAGAAGCAATAACAGTTGTGAAGGATAGAGCCTTTGGATATGCCGGAGTCGCGTCGAGGCACGAACAACTAAGTGAGACGAAGATTCTTAATCTCATTGAGGCTGCAGTAGAAAAGGCGATGTCGAAAGCGCTGGAACACATAGTTACGAGCGTGAGTGAGTGCATCTCTCAAGTGTTTTGCTCACAGATGACACAGCTGGCTTCTGCAGTAGCAGTACCGATGGCCAAGTCGGCACCTTGTGCAGTGGATGAGATACCGAATTTAGCCCCACAGCGACAATCCCGAGAGGAGAAAACCCCAATTTTGTCCGTTCCTTCTACGTCGACCCACGTGGAGGATCAGAATGAAATGGACGTATGCCAAGATTTCAAGCGTCAGAAGCGCACTGGATCTCCATTAAAATCTCCTTGCCCAAACACAAAACCCCAAAAGGGCAGCGAAAATGCCAGTGCACTTTTTAAGGAGAGTATTTTAGAAGCTGCCGTTGCTGAAGTGTTTCGCTCGTCAACATAGATACCTTGAATGTACTACAGTGGAATTGTAGGTCTTTGATTTCTGCTTCTACTGACTTACTTTGCCTAATTAATCAGTTATATCTGGATATAATCTTATTACAAGAAACCTGGCTTAACCCCGTTAAGAATTATCATTTAAACAATTTTAGAGCATTTCGGTTAGACCGTCCATCACTAGAAGGTGGTCTAATTATACTAGTCTCGAATAAATTTTGCCGTACAGCGAGCATAGCTTTTCAGCTTATGTCCACAGACTGTGAAATTTTGGCAATAGACCTCTGTCTGCCAGGGCACCACCCTTTTTCACTTATAAACGCATATTTTCCAACGGGTTTGCATAATACTCAACAATTAGATACTGCCTTAGCTAATTGCAAGAATGATTTCCTTCTGACTGGTGATTTCAACTCACATCATGTTTCATGGGGATTTCGAACAGACCCTTCTGGTACTCTTCTGTGGGATTGGATGATTAATAAAAACCTTACCTGCCTAAATGATAGACAGCCTACATTTATTCGTGGACAGACACGATCGGTATTAGATGTCACGTTTTGCAGCCCAAGCGTTTCAATAAAGTCTTGAAAAACAATTGATTTCTCTTCAAAGAGTGACCATTTTACTGTATACTTTGAAATCTCTGGTGCTGTGAAATCAACTGAAAGGACAGAAACATTGATCAATTACAAAAAATTTAAAGACTGCTTGCGTTCCAACATTAGGGCAGTGTCCAGTGGTCAAAATGAAGACCTCGGCAGAAATGTCTGTTCCGCTTTAAAAATCTCCAAGAACACTTCAGAATTTGTAATTGCTTCGTCGTCATCCGAAAGTGCCCAACCTAGCAGATGGTGGAATAATGAGTGCACACGAGACTATAGAAGAAGAAAAGCTGCATGGAAAAGACTTATATGTAATCAGAGTCCAAAAAATTGGAAGGATTATCAGTTTATTGCGGCAACATTTAAGCGCACTGTATCGCGAGCGAAAGAGCAATATGACCAAGAACATTTCGGATACCTGTCTAAATCAAATAACAAACGTGCTTTATTCAACTTCCTTCGTGGTAGGAAGAAGATCCCTATACCAGGAAACGTTGACTCAGTAGTTTACACCTCACAGGAACTACAGGAATCATTGAATCAGTTGGCTAAAGAATTAGAAAACAGGTTCTCAACGCATCTTCCTAATTCGGCTTACACAACAACCATCTATGACTACTCAAAAATATCGACTTCCGAATTAAATCAGGCCATGGAAAGATTGCCAAATGCAGCACCAGGCCCCGATGGAATAACAAATACAATGCTAAAAATACTTCACAGGGAATATCCGAATGATCTGTTAAGTCTCGTCAATTACTCCCTTAGAAGAGCATGGATCCCTTCTGAATGGAAGATTGCGAAAATTATACCATTGCTTAAGAAACAGGGGGGGGGGGGGGCAGGCTATAATTTAGACAACATACGACCGATAGCCTTAACATCTAATGTAGTAAAGCTCATTGAAAGGGTACTTCATGGTCGTATAATTAGGTTCATTAACGAGAAACAACTGTTGAGTTCTTCCCAAATTGGCTTTAGATCTGGATATTCCATATGGCATGCACATGTAGATCTGGAAAGTCGTATTCATATTGCCCGTCACAAAAAGCACTTTGCGGCTTTAGTAACGTTAGACATATGTAAAGCATATGATAGTGTAGAGTATTCTATCTTGACTAATCAATTATGGAGTCATGGACTTCCACCTTATATAGTAGCATGGGTGACGGAATTTTTAAGTAGAAGAGAATTCTATTGTTATCAAGGCGGTTTCTCTTCCTGTAAGCACAAGCAAACCCGAGGTGTACCTCAGGGGTCAGTACTTTCCCCGGTTTTATTCAACATATTGCTTAGTACCATCCCCGTTCATCCAGATGTGAAAACCTATGTTTATGCCGATGACATTGCTTTTTTTGCTATGGCACATGACTTCCACTGTCTCTACACTATCTTGCAAGCATATCTTAATAAAATAGAACATTGGCTGGATGGATTGATGTTGAACCTGAATACCGGTAAATGTGCTATTCTCGTTTTTCCAATCAAAGATCCCGTTCACATATCTATTAATTACAAGCTTCAAGATATCCCACAAGTACAATAATTGAAATATCTTGGAGTTATGTATTATGAACATCTAAATTGGCGCCCTCACATTGAATACATCGCGACAAAAGCAGTACGCGCGATGGGCGTATTGCGGAGGTTGAGCAATTGTAGATCAGGTATGAGAAGAAAGACACTTTTGATTATATATAAAATGTATGTTCGACCTGTGTTGGAGTTTGGCTGCATTCTTTTTTCTGGTGCGCCAGCCTACAAACTTCGGCCGCTCGTTCTGTTGGAAAGAGAGGCTTTACGGCTCTGCTTAGGACTTCCAAAGTATACTGCAAATGCAGTGTTATACCTTGAAGCACGAATACCAACCTTATTATGTCGCTTTAATATTCTTACTGTGCAGACCTTTTTACGACTATATGAAGCACCGTTTAACCCTGAACAAATTATTTTTATTTCCAATCCTGACCTATTCTTCTCCGTGCATTGGCCCAGATTTACCAAACCACAAATAGTATTTTTGTTCAATCGTTACTTGAGCCCCTAAATGTACACTTTCGTGATCTGATTCCTTTAACTGAGCAACAAAATTCACCAGAAATTGTTTACCATGATATCTTCCCAACTCACGCTAAGCTATTACCTACAGGCATTTTAAATGGTTTATTGCAGGACCATTTAAGTACTCTGCCAACAAATGTCATTATAGCAACGGACGCATCTCAATCACATGAAAAATCAGGCGTTGGAATATATTGCCCCGTACTTGATTGGTCATTTTCACTTCGCTTACCGGACTTTCTTCCTGTCTTTCTGGCTGAATTCATGGCAATAATGTTAGCTTTGCGAAAGGTAAATATTTAGATTCCAGTCGTAGCAGTCATAACTGATTCATTATCAGTGTGCTCTTCTCTGTCCGCATCTGGTCACTCACCTATAGTGAAACTTTTTAAATCGTTGATCCCCTGTCATCTCCGAAGTATTCATTTAATCTGGACACCAGGGCACAAAGGTTTGTTGTTAAACGAAATAGCCGATTCTCTTGCGAAGGCATCCCTTTTGACACCAATTATTCCTATTTTCCTCATACAGTATACATTACGGTGGCGCGATTTCGCACACTTAAAATCAGACAAAATTTATCTGACCCTGCACTGACGGCTTCTCCAGAGTACAAACACTTGTTATTTCCCTGGCGCAGTGAACTGACTAATTCAAGGATGATGGAAGTTGTCATCACGAAATTTCGTTGCCGCGTTACCTCCCTCAATTTTTACTTGCATAGATCAGGCATATTGAATTCCCCTATGTGCATTTACTGTAATCAAGAGGAAACGATCAGTCATTTTTTATTACATTGTCGCCGTTTCGATTTATTCAGGCAAAGCATACTAACACCACCTCTTCAAAGACTGGGCTTGCAACTATCACAACCTGATCTTCTTTCATTTGGAGCCTCTACACTGGGTTTCAGCCACAGGGATGTTTTATTCGCCGTTCAAGAATACATCACTGCGACTAAACGATTTTCTTGCTAAATTGCTGTCTCACTATTTTTCTTCCTTTTTTTTCTGGAAGCTTGATACCGGTATTTCAAATCAAAATTAAGTTACAAAAAAATTGTAGGAATGACGCAATGCTGAAACTTTAGGGCAAATTCACCTTATAATCGGCCAATCCCCTTCTTTGGGTACGAGCCATTTGCACAAGGAAAACAACAACAACAACAACAACTCCTGGCTGCAGGTCTTGTTTTGCTCGTGAAATTACTGGTGGAGGTGCCGGGTACGTGTACTTCGGCTGTGTCGGCCATCGTGAAGACAGCTACATCTCTCAGAGCAAGAAGCAGCCGCCGCCTGCGTGGGTTACCCCCTGAATTCGGTCCCTTGGCATTGACACCCAGAAAGATGGCAACCTCGATGCAAGCCAGGCGGTCCAAACCAATGGCCGAACGAACGAGTATCCATGTTTGTCGAGGACATGCTTCGGCTCTTCAAGCGCGCGGACCCTGCCATGTCCGAGGAAAAGAAGGTGAGGCATTTGATGCACGGAATAAAAGAATAGCTTTTCGTTGGGCTCGTGCGCAATCTACCGACGACAGTCACGCAGTTCATCAGTGAGGCGACCACAATGGAACGTACGCTGCAGCAGCGGTCGTCACAATACGAACGCCAGATCCCGGCCACCACATGCTCTATCGGCTCTGACAGCGAGAGACAGGCCCTCGCAGACTTCATTCGAAGTATTGTTCGGAACGAATTGCGACAGCTTCAGGCAATGGGATCCCATTCACCTGTGTCAGCCCTCGCGGATGTAATCAGACAAGAAGTCCGGCAGGCCGTCACATCCCTGGCCCCAATCGCACCACCGATTCTCGAGGGCCCCAGTCCCGACATACGCAGCGGCATTGCGATCACCTGCGCCACCGGCTACAGATCCTGCTATGCGGCCAAGGTACCAGGCTATGCAGTCATTCCACGACACTGCTCCAAGCCCACCTCTCGGCTCAAGGTTTCCGAGCACACCCATCTATCTGCCGTCTACCTCAAAACAGAGTAGTAGCAAGGCAAGCACGTAGCGCACCTCGGATAACCGTCCGCTCTGCTATCACTGCGGTGAAGCGCGTCACGTATACTGGAACTGTCAATACCGGCCACTAGGTCTCCGCGGCTTCCATCCTGATGATCGATGCCCGCGCTACGGTGAGAGCCCCTGCGAAATCGAAGCTTATCTCATGGGCCAGCGAACTCCTTCGACTAATCAGCACCACCAGTCGAGATCACCGTCGCCTCGCCGGTCTACGTCACCCAGTTTGCCCTCATCGTCTTCCGCTCCTTTCAGGAGCCGGACACCAAGTCCCCAGAGGGGAACTATGAACGGCGACTTCTGGAGGTGAAGTCGCGGTCCGGCGAACTGTAAAAGACCCTCCTTCGACGCAACGACCAGATAAGGACCATTCCGCTGTTGCAGTGTTCTCCGACAGCAGAAAGATCGTTTCTGCCGAAATTGCCGTCTTCGTTGACAATGATGCTGTCAACGCCCTCGTCGACAATATATTCAGTGTTCGGTATCACGGGATAACGTTTACTGGAGCGCAGTCGCACACGATGATTCAATGATTCATTGGGGTTATGAGTATCTCATGGAGGTATTTCGCAGGTAATTCTGGATGAGCTAGTTTTGAATATTTTGGCTCAACAGCCTCAATAACAAATGCATAAAGGTGTGCTTTATGAACTAACGAGATATTGAATTGGGGTCAGGAATAATTGTTTATTTTTCGAAACGGTGTAGCGGTGTAGGTTCCACGTCCATCTTAGGGGGGAGGTCTCCTCGCTCCAAGAACCCTTTGGCCTTCGCTGCCTCCTTGGCCCTGGTGACGAGACGTCGTTGTTAGTCCAGGTCTTCCAAGACGAGCTTAGTCTCTCACGTTTCGAGAAGGTGTTCGTTTACTTGAACAGCGTCGCAGGTATTCGCTTTGTTGAATTTACACCAAGTGTCGGCATTCTTCGGGCAATGACCGTGGGATGGATGGATGTCCTTTGATGCCATATGATATGTGGCCTGGACAGCTTTTGTCATGTCTACCAAACTGGCTGTGATTCTTTTAATCGTCAAACAATAATACTTTGGGTGCCTGCCACTGATCACACCACTAAGACGTCCCCGGCCACATACTGTTACGCCTGGGAGTCCACTGCGAACGTCGTTGCCTCTGCAAAGGCAATCTATGTCAAGGCCAGCGAGCGAGCTCGCCTGACGTCATCATCTCAACGACGTCATGCAAACGGCACCATCCACATGTCGCCTGAAACATGTCGCCTAAAAGTGACGGGTTAATGAGGTGGAGCACGATACTCTAACGGCACAGCTTAGACGTTCGCTACAAGAAATGAAAGCTTAACGCTAATGCAGACACATTGAGCCGTGCATTTCAATTTGTATCTTCTCCATCTTTCGGTATTTCCCTGGCGAGTCGGGGCAAACGTTTGTCCTCATCACGGCCCTAGCTAAGCGCTCTCGTCCAGAGTGATCTCAAGGGAAGAACTTTATGTCGTATTCTGTTTAGGTACGTTGTTGTACGTGTAAAAAATTGAGTTCTCCATTTAAGAGTCTTGTGTCCAACATGTGCCTCTTGATCTAGAGGGAACGAAATTTCAATTGACATGTAGCTAAGCACATGTTGTACTATACTTTGTCTGGTGTTCTGTTGGGTAACTGAGGGCACTTGCTTGTGTCGTGTGTTGTCTGTTGTCGAACCGTTCTTGACAAGTTGCAGAACCATCGACAAGTGGTGAGACCAATAATCGTCAGAAGAGACGAGTGAGGCTAATCGACAAGTTGTGGCGACAAGCCAGTGGAGCTTGGATCCGTCCTCAAGAATGGGATGTGTTCACGGTACTAGCCTGGAGCTACATCCTCCCCTGGCCATGGAGGGAAACCTGGAGGTACCTGGCGAACGAGCGTGCCCGACATCCGAGCCACATGGAAGCAGCTCATCGTTCCGGCGCATTGTCTGGCGGCGGGGTGCTGGTACGCCTGGGAGTCCACACTGAACGTCGTTGCCTCTCCAAAGGCAATCTGTGTCAAGGCCAGCGAGCGAGCTCGCCTGACGTCATCATCTCAACGACGTAATGCAAGCGGCGGGATCCAGTCTGGCGAGTCTTACGCAATGCGTGGCAACATCGCTCATTCTCGGGTGCAACCCCGCGCAGCGGCTCCGGATTTGAGGATCATGACGCAACCCAGCGGCGGTTCCTGACTGGAGGAATGTGACATCACGACCAGGGGCGCTTCTTATTAGACGGTGACGTAAAGGTCCACCTGGTGCCTATAAAAGAGGCAAGCTGCGCGTTGGCATCAGCTGACCTATGCGTCATGGAGAAGTCCACGTATGCGTCAGAAAGACATCTCGTTGCTTCGAGTTCTTAAGCTGTCGGCTCCAGTGCGGAATATTTACCGCCACTATTTCAATGCTGTATATAAACCTTGCCTTAACTCACCGTCGTCTGGTCCGCTCGTCTATCAGCTCTGCTCAGAAGCAGTCGTGAGCTGAGAAACACACTTTACCAAACAGCCAGTGACTTTGGCAGCGCCGAATATCGGAGCAGTGACGCCTTCGGGACCATGTTGACGTCACGCCTTCGTAACAATACAGATTTTACGGCAGAAAGTTTGGTGCCACCGATTTTATATGTGAATAAACTTCGTCGGGGCATGTCAGGAGTCTGTTGGTTTCCGCGCACCGGCAAGTATTGTCTCTCCGCTCTTACTTGCTCTCCCATAGCAACAGCTGCGGGTACGCACGCTTATCATCGTCCCTAGAAACAGGAGCTGGTGGTGCGGGTGAAGTAGCTGGTGTATTAGAGCTCGTCGGAGTTCGCGCGTGTGCAGAGTGAGTGTAAGAGAGGGTAGGTGAAGTGCTTCGCCATTCATCTCGCCGTTCACTCTCTCTCCTCCCTGCGCCCCACTCTGCCGTCCACTCGCTCGTACGTATAAAAAATGGAGTGAAGCCTGAGCCTCACTGTCGACCATTCCCTATCTGATGAATGTGTAAACAAATAGTTTCGGTACAAATCCTTTCTCGTCATTAATTCATGCCATTAAAATTACTACGTCACATACTCGTGGTGCAAAAATGCATTTGCGTTTCTTCACGATTGCCTTTGGGGAGGTGGTGGCAATTTTGTTTCGTTTCAGTAGTTCTAGACCCTTTGCTTTCTAAATGTGCAGATGCACTCCAGCTCGCAAAGTGTAATCTCATCATTTGGCTATGATGCTTGAACTGCAAGGAATTCCTTGCTACGTAAGCATGGGGGCATCGCAGGCCGCTGCATAAGTTTGTTTTTAGAGAGAACTTTTTTCTGAGACGAACAAATGAGTGAGTCTGGCTTAGAAAAGGCCGCAGATTTCAAATAATGCAAAAAGAAAAGAAAGTTTTTTTCCATAATGTTTGCTTACCTTGTCCCCTTAAGCATGTCTACAAGTACGATAACTTCGTCCAAAATTTTACTAATACATGCTAAAGAAAGACGAACACTCATTGCCATCGCAACATTTTGTACTTCACATGAACATGGAAATACTTTCAAAACAGAAATGAGAAAAAGCATCCATTGATACTTTAAAATACTGCACACGTGTAGACGGCGTAATGTTATGAGGTAACGCGCCTCTACTCGAGTGGCACCAGCACCCCCATCGACTTGAAACAGACTCCTCCTGGCAGAATCAAACTAAGCCGACATCATCTATTGTCCAGTGACGTTTTGCGGGAGATACGTCATTCTGCAGGAGAGACGCCTTTCTGGTGGAGAGGGATGCCCGTCTGCAGGAAAGAGACGCACGTCTGCGTGAGAAAGACGCCACGTCTAGCCCTTCTCGGTGGCGTCCATTAACTCCTGCTTTCTGGAGCTCCTTCAGTGGGCGAAGCTATGGACGACGTTGCTCCGCTGAGAACGTCTTCACCCGACGCAACCACTTCCGTAGCCCCAGATTCAACCGAAGCCTGCGCGTGTGGTCCAGCCTTGGCTTCGTCGTTAAACTCGGCCTTCGCTTGATGCTTGGCCTGGTGTTTAGCCTGAGCTTTGACTTTAGGCTTGGGTGACCCATTAGCGGCCACTCCGCTTGGCGACAGGGGCGCAGAGTCTTTGCGCTTCGGCCGCTTCTTTTGTTCGCCTCGCGTTGTTGTTGGATCTTCGTGGTGCTTCTTCGGCGACTGCAGCATCGCGTCAGCAGGCTTGAGCGTGTAAAGAACGTTTGACGGTCCACGACTGCGCACGTCGCCCTGGCCCTGCAATAGAATGCCCTCGAGACTTATGCCTCGTGTGTCGGGCAGCAGCTTAAAGGCGGTCATGCCACCCGTGAACGTGACGAGGCCCGACAGTACCACCAGCAGCGCCAGCGATCCGGTATTGGTGCCCAGGATGGTGAACAGGCTGATGATGCCGAGCGCAGAGGCCCAATGGAAAGTGCAGACGCTTCCGAACTCAAAGCCGTTCTTCCGTAGCGGAGCCAGCTCGACGGCGAGAGTCCATGACGCCGGACCGAGGCCGAGAGGGAAACCGATGCTGAAGATCACCTGCGATCGTCCGCACGCACGTATGCCTCAATTCATGGGATAAGTAACGTTGAGTTCTTTGTCTTTATCTAAATTATCAGGCCTCTGGCTGCAGTTATCGACAGTAAGAAATGCCAGGGTTACGCGAATATGCTTGCATATTCGATTACCTTGAGGGACACAAAAGTGTTTGCAGCTTTAAAGTTCACTCCATGATCGAAATTTCTCCCAGTAAGCCTTCAACTTACGTACTTGATAGTCGCGATGCTATTGTATGCTACAGCGGTACCTGATCATATGCAAACAAAATTTTCACTAATAACAAGCAGAGGCAGCATGAAGCAGCTGTGAGTTTTATCGATGGCTCGAGGGCGCACGTGCATTCTATAGTCAATTTTCGCATGCCTGAACGATGGCATTTGTTTAAAAATATCTAATATCAGCACTGTTCCCTTTGTCTCGACCCTGTATCGAGAACGTCCCTCACCTCAACTTTTTGTGTGGACACGAGAAAGTCATTATTGGTGCTGCGCTATTGGTTAAGCATGCACTGCGTATGAGTGATGATCGGCTCCAATTTTTTAGTAGCACGGTGTCATTTTCTACTCAAGCGGTGACGCTATGGTAATCTCTGTGCAGTGGAGAAAGAATCTCAAGTGAAGACTTTTCTACAAGATGCGGAGGGGAGGGGTAAGAGGAGAGTGGTAGTGACTGCAGCTCACCTTGCAGACTACGGTGAGACGAGCGGCGAGGTGCGTGTCCATGGCCTGTTCGTAGTGCGAGACGCTGAAGTAAACGTCACCCAGGGCCACCATGCTGCTTGTGCTAATGACCACGGAGACGGCCAGTGGTTTCACGCGTCCCACGGCGTCCAGAAGCTGAGCAGTTATGGCTGTCATCGCGAACTGCGATCACAGTCAAGAGAGAGAGAGAGAGAGAGAGAGAGAAAGAGAGCGAGAGTGATTCGAGAAGGAGAATATAAAAAACGTGCAGAGCTTAAGGACAATTCGTTTTGAGCAGAATATCTGTTTGCAAGAACATTTTGTCAGCAAAAGTTTCAGTATGCTGTTAGTTCACACACACGCCGCGAATTATCATTGTTTAGCATCGCACAAGAGAAATCCCTCATCGGCACTACCTTAGAAGTCACGATCCAATGCCCATATCTACGTGGTGGCCAGTAAACGGTTGTGCGGCGCGAGCAGTTGGTTTTTTTCAGCAAGAAACTCGTAAACCGACGCGGTCTGCTTCAGCTTTGCGAGGCAAGAGAGAAAGAGTGAGGGAGAGGGGATAGAAGTGGGGAGGACGCACATGTGGAATGCAGATGTAGAATGCCTAGAGGAGGAAGAGGGCGAGTGAGTGTAGGCTAGCAGACGCTTCCTGCGTAAGCGTTGCGAGGCGAGAGCGAGAGAAGCGTAGGAGAGCAGAGAAAAGGGGAGTGGTTGCGCATGCGCGGTAAGGGCGTGTCACGCCGCACACCAGACTGAGCTCGATCATAAGCTGCTTCACATCTAATAAATTGAGCCACTTCACGTGCGTTGTGCATGCCACAATGACTCAGAAGAATGAGAAGATAACGTTCGTGTGACGTAATTTATATTGATGCACATGAAGGGATGTGAAAGGTAAATGAGGCAACACCTGTCATGATACTTTACTGATGTGTTTACTGATCAGTTCAGAAACGCCTGTACGATTCCTGGACACGCGACCGCATTTAGCGGAAGGGGATAGGAAACACACACATACACCCACGTACGTTTACTACGCGTATAAAGCAAGCTCGGCTGTAAAAGTTAAGCTTGTGTCTCCGATGCGGCGTGCCTAATAACCGTAACGTGGCTTTCGGACAGAAAACGCACCAGAATTTGTTTTTGATGATAAGCGTTCTTTGGGATCCCAAATAGGTGCAATAATTATTTAAAGAAGCGTACCTGCAGCGGTGCTCTGCTTCAGTTTTTAGGGGCGAAACTCTTAAAGGCGTGGGTCTGTCCATCTCTTGTATGTATCAAGTTTAATCGTCCTTGGTATGTACGCACATGACCGCCTGTAGTTCCACCTTTGCCAACTGCCCGCTACTTCGTTCATGCAAACGTCCCACTACGCGCCATCACCGATCAGCCACTTCACCGTCCATAAAGCGAATGCTTTTTAGAAGTAACCAATATGAAATGGAAGATGTTCGTGCACTTGTATCTACATGCACGTCAAAGAACCACAGAGTGTCACACTCTGTCCATCTCTTGTTTGTACGTGAACGCCTATATATGTTTCCACCTTTGCAAACTGCCTACTACTTCGTCCTAGCGAACATCCCACTACGTCCATCACCAATTCACCACTAAACCGACCATAAAGCCGTTTTAATGAAGAGTGAACGGCGTGTAGCTACCTCTTACTAATAATGAAATTTCTTGTAAATGCACTGTTTGTCACGTCTTTGATGTTTTAGAGGGCGATCTTCGCGGATGGTTCATGGTTTAGCGATGAAACCCTCCAGTCCTTCGCCCCACTCATCATCAGTCACTCCGCGTATATGTAGCGACGTTATTCTTGAAAGTTGTATCGTTAGGCACCTTCTGTGACATATTTCTTTTAGGTTTTTCACTATCTACACTCTGGCGTGAGTGCGCAGACAAAACGTGATACATTCCGTTTTCTTTAAAACTTACTATAGGGGAAAAGCGTTGTCCTGTTCGCATTTATTCGGTTATGGTTACCCCGATTTAAATTTTAATGCCTTAAATATTATTGTAATAACGCAATGTGAACACGACAGACTCAAACTGTCTAAAACAGTCATGTGTTTTGAGTGGCACCACCACAATCACGCGACTATTTAGGAAGGCCCTTACGCAAAATATTGTTATACACCAGAACACAGCTCAGTGCGTGCTGCCATATTAAAAAGCGCGTCGCACCATCTGCTGCAAGCGCGGAGAAGCAACACTGCACTGCCACGCGAGAAGATGCTCCGCAAATCAAATCCGAAACTTTACAAACCGAATCTAGCTGTAAGCATGTTTGGGCTCTACCTCTACTGGAATTTTGTGCTTATTTCCTGTGAAACGTTAAGGACACCTTCCTAGGAAGTCCGAAATGTCTACAGCACGTGCATTGCAGACTGCGGAAGCAACTTCATTGGGTACGTACCATCGCAATTGAAGAAAAAAAAAACGCGAACAGTGGGGAGCGTTGCTTGCGACTCAGTCAAACAGCGGCGTGCCTTGGCTGTGGCAAAGCAGAATTTGTGCTGTATGGGCCGGTTCACGCTAACGGCAAGCATGCCTCGCCGTTTGACGTTTGACGTTCTCAGGCAGCCGTGCGTGGTTATTTGCGTTACGCACGTCTCCCGTTCTTCGCCGTTCAAAAAATGGGTCCAAGAGCCATTTTCGTGCCGTTTACCGCTTGCCGGAGAGTAGTTTAACCTATAAGCGACGTAGGAGCGACATGGCTGAGCCGCGTCGTCGTCTTTCGCCTCTCCGCATTGTCTGCGTCTGCCGCGGGACTCTTCGAGCTGCTTGCTTATTGTTCAGCGGTTTTCATGGTATGTCGTGCGTGTTGTTTCCGGACTATGTTCCAAAAGCGAATAGAACATTTCCGCCTATCAGGTATTAAAAAAAAGCTCACAGCAATAGAAAATGACGTCCATAAAGCAGGTGCTTGGACAAATGGCGGTAGCAGCGTTAGCAACAACAAACAAATGTAATATGTATGCCATCCGAGATTTTGGACGGCTTGTTTAGGCCTAGGAAATGAATTATTTGAGGATGGTTCCCAAAAACGGTGCCGAATCTATTCGAATACCGTGTTGTCGAAGCTAAAGGACTTGAGCTTTAAGCAAATAGAACCATCATTTCGAAGCTTACGAGCTACAAAAGCGCACGTCGGCCGCTTGATAGATTCGAGGCGGTTGAAAACTGCATTTGAATGGGCAGCCATGTTTTTCGGTGGAGCTTGCCATGCAATTCAAAGAGCTCTCTTGCGGACGGCGCCGGTCTACGGCACTGCGTCGTTATGGCATGCTAGCCGTTAGAACGAACCGGCCCTAAGCCAGCGTCAACGTAGCGCTATCTCGCTCCAACTTGTGCTCATGCACCGAACGTGTTTATCGATCGCTTGTTATGCCGGGCACTCGGAACACCCACGCAGTGCGAAAATTCTAGCCAGAACAGGATTTTAAAATGCTATGTTGACGCCGGCCTAAAGCACATATTCGCCTAGTTGCTGCCAAGGCATGTCGCAGTTCGACAGAGCTTTAAAGCCATGCTTTCCGCACCGTTCACGTCTCTTTGAATCGCGATTGTACGCCGTTGTACTAAAAGTGCGCGATGTGTGCATCCACGCGAGAGTCGTAATATATCCTACTATTGACACGTGGCCCCAGAAAGAGTACGGCAATGATTTGGTGCCGCATACTAGAGGCATACTGAACGCGAATCGCCGCTGTATAGCGGAACAGCTGGCGTCGCGCTTGAATGAATGCAATAATTATACTTACTCGTACACTTTCACTGGGCTCATAGTTTTTCATGCCGATTGCAAATATATCCACTGACAATAGAGCTCAGCGTTTTTCGTGGCGGTTGGTAATCTGTGCAATCGGAAAACACCACATCGGCACAATTGCCGCATCGTGTTGGGATCTTGACAGACAGTGCTATGTAATATCTTACTCTTGCGCTGGTTATTTTCGCATCCGCGAAGGGCGCAGTAGGGCCCAAGCGACTTCACGTAAGCGAGGTACAGTTGGCATCGTGCTTGAATACACGCAGTAAGTGTACTTAATCGTGTATATTTACTAGGCTCGTTGTCTTTTTTATTGACGGCATTTATCCATTGGCGACGAAGCTCGGCGCTTCTTTTGCGGATGTAAATCGGTCAAAAGGGAAAACATAGCACCGGCATGATTCCCGCGATGCGCTGTGAACTTCCCAAGCGCTGCTCAGTAATCTGCTCTTTTTGCGCTGGTTGTTGTTGCATCCGAAGGCGGCGCAGTGGTACCCAGATGACTTCTTATAAGCGGGCGCAGCGTGAACAGGCACTTCTTTTTCGCATTTTATTTAAAGCCCTAAAGTCACTGCTTGCGCAGTTCAAAACAAATTATGGTGTCTCTAAGAGCGAGAGAATACCGCCGAAGGCACCTGCGTGCGAGATAGGCGTGCTCTCGTGTATACACTGGAATACGTGAGTTAGACATTTCCTGTGTTTGATTGTGGACAACTTAAGCAGACTTTTTCATTATTATTTAATACGAACGATCGGTCAAGAATGTGTTGATTTCTCGTAAGCCTAATGGAGAAACAATGCTCGTTATATGCAAGCTAATAATGGTTACAACCAAACCTGAGCAACTGCCATTGATACCTAGGACACTGAGTGCCACGAGATGCCAGAAGGCATGTTCTAGACTGCTTCGCAGGAAGCCACTTTGGCGGATGCACGTTTCTCAAACTCAAAGATGCGCCCGCATTTGTGCTTCAGCGCTTGCTACAAGTATCGAGTTGCTTGTCGTTCATCATGTGAGATTCCATTTTTTTTCACTTTTGCACTCGTTGCTTCGACTTTGGGGTGAAACTGACTTTTTCGTAAACGCGATCGAGCTTCGTGAACAAATGGACAACTGGCGTGCGTGTCAGTGAATAGTTGGACACCGTTATTCGTACATAATCTGCCCACCTGTAGGGAGGCCAATAAAAGAAGTGTGTCGTCCGAGTCGTACCCGAAGCCTGCGTGAAGTGGACTGCTCGCATAAAGGAGGACGGTGTTGACGCCGGAGAACTGCTGCACCACAATCACTAGCACGGCCAGCATGTAGTGAATCAGGGGCGTTGGTGTCTTCGTGTAGATGGCCTCGATTTCCTACAAAACGTGGTGCGCCATGTTAAAACTCATGCAGTGCGCACAGTGAAAACATTAGGGAATACCAAACAATGCATTTCGAGTACAAGATAAATGATGCTTAATCGTTTCCTAAACCAACTGCCGACTCGCTGGTCGCGCAATCAAATCTCGGCTTTGGCGGCCGCTTTCCAACGGAGGCGAAAATGATTGATGTACGTGTATTTAGTAATAAATGCACATTAAGGGATCCCAGACGGCAAAATTTGTGGAGCCCTCCGTAAGAATATGCGCTGGTTTTGAGACGCTCAACCCCGGCTAGTATTATTATTTCCAAAACGAAACTATATTTTCAAAGTCGCCGTGTACGTCAAGGCAACAAGAGCTACAGCAATAGTGATGAAAAATTTTTAACAGGGAATGCCACTGAACCCTAAATTCTGACTAGATGATTTGCGTTCCTCAGGTCAACGTTTAGAATTCACCTGCCCTTTTCGAAAATTATTGTAGGGTTCTTCTTTTTCTTTCTTTCTTCTTTCTTTCTTCCTTTCCTTCTTTCTTTCTTTCTTTCTTTCTTTCTGTCCTCCTTTTTTCTTTGTCTTTCTCTCTCTGTAATGCTTGTTCTGTGACTTGTCATAAAGCTTTCTTGATCACTTGAAATCATTTTTTTCCGGATACCTATACAATCTCGAATAGCCCCCAATGCTTGAACCCTGGTCTTGTTCATGATATGCAGTGTGTCACAGCGTGCACGATAGGGCTCCGTACAAGTTTGAACTTGATTTGGAGGCTTATGCGTTCTTACATTACATGGTTAAAACGCTTTGAGAACATTGGATTGCTAGTGTATGCGAACAGACGCTATGTGACATAGAGACAGCATTTTCACGAAGACCAAGGCGATGTATGAGTCATGCTTGTTGAGGACTAAACCGTGGTCACTGGTGGATGGATGAAGAAACGTGCTTATGTGTAAATACAGCGGTGGATTCAGGTACCAGTCATGTACCGATGTCTACCAATATATTGTCTAATAATAGGCAATACTTCTGTCACACTTGCTTATGGGCTATCATTGAGAAAAGAAAGATGGTAAGCAAAAAAGTTGAAAAAGCCATCATAAAGGATGCAACCTTCTTCGGTGCCATTCGTATGCTGGTACAGATTACCATAAGCCAGTGTGACATGCACAGATTTTATTCTTGTCGTATGTTCTCTTGCACAGAATGCTGACCGAAGGTCTGGCTTCAACTCTCGGTCACCACGGTCATGTTTTGATCGGGTCAAAATACAGGAGAGCCTTAACCCTTTATTGACGAACGTTGCTCACAGACAACATAGCGGAAAATATTTTTTTTGTTCACTTTCGGTTTCGCGAGCTTCTTTTTCCCTCCAAAGTCTCCCCATGTTACTGCCACATGGATGTAAGGCACCCTCTGATTTGTAACTAAGAAATCGACGAAAAGAGGAAAGAAGTTTGGCGTGCAAATCTCTGCAGAGCGCTCTACGACGCGACTTCAGCGTTCGAACATCTGTTTCCGGGTAAGCATTCGCTGTTCTCTCTCTGGCTTTTTGCAATTGCTTGGAAAAATGCCTCACTTTCCTCGTTGTCAAATTATATAAACGGCGCTGCTTATTTGGGCCTGTACGGGCGCGTGAGGTGCCCGTACAGCATAGTGCAGTGAAACACAGCATAGTGCCTGGTGTTGCCTACAGGCAACACCAGGCACTATGCTGTGTTTCTCATCCCGCTGAGGTTGCGCTGTGCAATTTTGTCTAGTAGCGCGCTCCTCTGCCTGCACTGCTTCCATTATCGCTGCACCACCTCACGCAGGACACGCAGACAAAGCAACAATTTCGAAGAATGGACCCGGGTGCATTTTATAGAAAATTTGCCGCGAAAGTGCCCCTGACTAGAGCGATGACTCTGACCTGAATTCATCGAGCGACGAAGAGCCTGAAAACGCTGTTTTAGCCCGGACAAGTAAGTATTTATTTTGTTGTGTCAGTCGGAACTACGCTATCATTCGATTGACGATTAAAGTACGGTCTCTTGCATAATAAAGCGCAGCGGGATGGAGGTGAAGGAAGGGGTTGCTTGTATTACAAAAGGCTGTGTGGCCCGGCGCTTCCACTTAAGGCTGTCGGCATCTCTCATGGCAGACGCTTCAAGGTGTTCCCAAGTTCGGCAGCTCTGCGTGGGACGCTGATAGTCTGGCATTCCGTTTACGCTTCGCAGCAGGCTGGCTCTGTGTGTTTCAAACAGTGTCATTGTTTAGGCCAGCTAGCGAAACAGTATTTCCGTAACTTTTTTCTTTAGCATAAAATAGATTTCACTAAACACAGAGAGCACTGATGAAATTTACGAGAGTAATTGCTATTTTTAATTTTGTTGGCTTTTTCTTGCACTTTGTTGATACCGCAACCGTTTTCTGTGCAATTTTTACAGCACCGCCAGCTGACAGTGAGGATGAAGAGGTATCAGGAGCTCCAAGCACGGCCAGTATCGACAATGCGCTTGGAGAAATCCCCAAGCCTTCGAAGGATTCTACCACATGGACGGCTGTCCGAGGCTCCTCGAGTAATGCCATGCCTGAGTGGAAAGACGTACCACCCTACCCATCCCCGGTGGAGTCTCCCACCACCTATTTCAGAAACTTCTTTGACGTGACATTCCTGTCTCACATCCGTGAGCAGTCCTCCCTGTATAGCGCTCAGAGGGATCCGAACAAAGTGGCTTCAATGACAGTCAATGATTTAGAGCAGTTCATCGGAACAGTGCTCACTATGTCGCTTAAGAAGCTGCCTCAAACACGCATGTACTAGTCGCAGAGGTTCCGAGTCAGTCAAGTCGCCGACACCATGACGAGAGACAGGTGGGAAGAAATCAAGCAATCGCTGCATTTTAGTGACAACCAGGAAGCACCAGACCAGAATGACCCCGAATGTGACAGGCTTTACAAAGTGCGGCCCCTGTTGGACCACCTGGTCGCCAAATGCCGCGAGATACGAAAATCTCAAAAGCTATGCGTTGATGAGCAGCTGGTACCGTTCAAAGGCCGCAGCTCATTGAAGCAGTATTTGCCCAACAAGCCCAAAAAATGGGGTTATAAGTTTTCCTTCTCTGCGATGAACGCGGAATAGTGTACAACTTTGAAGTTTACACAGGCAAAATTCTTTCTCAGCAAGGTTTCCCCGACATCGGCGCAAGTGGCAACATCGTCCTGCGAATGGCGAGAATCGTGTCCCGCGGTCTAGACTACATCTTGTATTTTGACAACTGGTTTTGCGGCGTGGACTTACAAGTAGTCCTCAAGAAGGTTGGAATCAGTTCCGTAGAGACAGTACGCGAGGCTCGCCTAAAAGGATGCAAACTTCCATCCGACAAAGATCTGAAGAAGAAAGGGCGTGGCTCTTACGTGGAAATGGCGACCACATTTGAAGGGGTGAGCCTGAGGATTGTCAAGTGGTTCGACAACCACCCCGTGACTTTACTGTCCACGTTTGCTTCAGCTTCACCCGAGCAGGCCGTGAAGCGCTTCGACAAGAAGACCCGAATGACTGTGAGCATACCCCGCCCTGCTATTGTCGGCATCTACAATGAATGCATGGGAGGTGTTGATCTTATGGACATGCTTGTGGCACTCTACCGCATCCTCGTAAGGTCAAAAAAGTGATACATGAGGCTCTTTTTTCATTTATTAGATGTAGTGGTTGTCAACTGCTGGCTCCTCTACCGCCGAGATGCCACCGCGGCTAACGTGCCTTGCAAGCACCTAATGACCCTGCTAACATTCAAAGCAGACATTGCCTGCACGCTGAGGCAACAGGGAAAGGTATCAACACCTTCGAGGAAGCGACCATTGAGCCCATTAAAAGTCGAGAATGAATTGCAGGCGAAGAAGCGGCGCGGGCCATCTGCTCCTGTTCCATGCAAGAAGATAAGTCTCGACACTATTGACCATCTCTCGATGTTTTCTGCAAAGAAAGGCCGTTGTAAATACCCAAACTGCACAGGAATAACGCGAGTCATGTGCAGGAAGTGCAACGTACACCTGTTTTACTCCAGGAAACGAGTGCATGCACAAATTCTACACTAACCCGTAAGAAACACGCAGTGAAGCCTACCTTATGGCTCGTGCCTAGTGTTGCCCACAGGCAACAAGGCTGTATTTTAGAACCTATACGCAATTTTTTTTCTTTTTATGAAATATGCTTAGTATTGTTGCAACGATTGTAAATATGTAGAAAATAAATATTTTCTGCAAGTATTTTATTGTCTCGTCAATAAAGGGTTAAGAGCTGTCACCCGCGTTGCACTCCGGTGAACACCTATCACCCAGACCGTGCGTGTTAAAGAACACCAAATGGCAAACATTCATCTGATGTTCTGGATTGTGATTTATTTAAAAGCATACGAACATTTTCAGTAAGTAAAACTGTACAACATATTATGATCATTACTGAGAATATGCGTGGCACGCATTGGTACCATTCTGAGGGAAAATCTGTGCAGCAGACGCTTCTTTGTGCTTTACTCGGCCACACGTTATGCTCAAAAACGAAAAAAAAAAAACCAGGGAGTTCAACGTTATTTCTCCTGTAGAATGGGGTTCACCACACGTTTATGGTTGTTGCGGCTTATAGGAACAGCTGTTACTTAATTGATACCGCACTTTTTCCACATTTAATGCTACTTTATAAGATGAAATTTCTTTTCAAACCCACTGTGGCGTTTTTGTTTCTACGAGTCACGATGGAACCTTGTCACATCTACATATCGTTGCGCGGAAACGGAAGCCGTTCATGCATGTGCTCACCTGATACTCGGCGTCCGCATCGTGTGCCTTGCCTCGAAGTATTATGAGCGCCTTGTGCGCTTCCTCGTGTTGCTCGGTCTCTAAAAGCCAGCGTGGTGACTCCACTGCCATACC
Source organism: Rhipicephalus microplus (assembly GCF_043290135.1). Taxonomy (NCBI): domain Eukaryota; kingdom Metazoa; phylum Arthropoda; class Arachnida; order Ixodida; family Ixodidae; genus Rhipicephalus; species Rhipicephalus microplus. The sequence continues at coordinate 194,173,921 of NC_134703.1, forward strand.
AAGCAGCAGAAGCGTCGTCACCGGTGGTATGGCACACCACAGGGCCAGTTGCGTCCAGTCTGCGAACTTGCCAAGGCAGTACATGAGGAGCACTCCAGCGGCCACGCCCAGCTGATAGGCACCGCACTGCAAAGAAAAAAAAGAAAGACGAGAGGCTGGCCACCTTGTGTACAGCTTTCGCTACGTACTTAAGTGAGTGCCGCACGTTCAAGCAACAAATACGTTTAAATGCAAATGCATTTCTTAGTCAAACTATGTAAGGCATCCGGCGTTGTCCGCGCCAGTGTCCGTGCACTGGCAGGTGTTATCTCTTTGCTCTCCCTCCCTTTCCCATAGCAACAGCTGCGGGAACGCACGCTTATCTTCGCCTCTAGCAACCAGAGTATGTGGTGCGAGACAGTGGGGCAGTGCTTCGCCGCTCCTCTCGCCGTTAGCTCTCACTCCTCCCTGCGCCCCACTCTCCCGACCACTCGCGCCTCACTCTCAACCGTTTGCTGGCTGCGTGCCTCTCAAGGCAATGACAGAAGTCAGTGAAAGCGAATGTCTGACGGCAACGGTACCCTTTCTCGGCGCAAAAAATGCATTTCCTCACGACCCCCTTGAGGGAGGGGGGGGGGCATTTTTTTAAATACTGCGCAGTCGCTCGATATAGATGCATTTGAAAGACACTGCCCTAATTGGTATAAATCGCTTTTGTGGTTTGTTGATCCGCTTAGACAACCACGCATGCTGTCAGCTGTGGGGTTGTTGAGTGTAAAAGGGTCAGCATAAAGAAGAATTATTTGCACTAAGGTCAAAATCAACACAGTCCACACGGCGTACCACACGTCGGCTCAACCGTAAAAAGTACCATTCATCCGGAACTACGGAAATCGCTGAACCATCGCCTTCAACAACTCGTGATTCAGATGTTTACGATTTATCTTCGGTTATACCCAAAATTCTTTCTGTGTTGTCCGCGCCCTTTTTTGAGTGCAACTTCTGAGACAATCTCAATTTCAAGTGCTAGTTCATTTCAGGCATGCAAAGTAGAGTTGATTAGGGCACCGGAAAAGATGCAAAAAACAAAACAAGCAAAAAATAAAAAAAAACCTGAAAAGGAGCCTGCCTACTACGGAACAAGAAATCTAACTCATACAATGAATGCTCATCGTTGCAACAAACAGTGCCAGAGACGAACAAAAAATATGTAGAAATAGGCGGATTACGTATCGATTTAGTTGCTATTTTGTGTATTTAAGTAAACACCAACAGCGAATAAAACTAATGCTTAAAGTTGATGCCGCATGAATGCATATTAACCTATAAATATAAAGCAGTGGTACTGTTGGTGACGGGGTGAAGATGCTGAAGAGGGGGGCAATGAGAGTGGAAATGTCAGCATTAGTTTTTCTCTCCTTCGTCATTCGCTGTACCACTGTTTTCTAAGCATGTGATGAGCGACTATAGCCTCGTTTCAAACACTGTCGTAGGTGAAGTAGCTAGAGATTGATTCTGTAACTTTTACGAATGATTCTGGGAGACAGCGCAGCTTTTGCCCATAACATGTAATGCTAAGTGTAGAAAGTTGATGAGACACTTTTTGGCGCCATTACTGCGTAAATACAAAAACATGCTCCTGAATATATAAAACACAAGGAGGCTCTGAATTATGCGAAAGCGCCCTGGGGAGTTATCTTTTGAAAAACCATTGCAAGGCGTAGGTATACTCCTGCCAGAAACATAAGTCCGACATCGTTCATAGCCCCACCGTTTTTTTACAAGCGCGTCATTGCAAACTAGAAAAAGTTTTAGTTAAAAAGTTGCAAGATGAGTTATAATACTCTGAAATACGTGTCATTGATGTACGGCTTAAAATAATGCTTTTCAGCAGTGCACATGAATGTGGCTGAATACATTTGAAGGACGTGAAGACATATTGCTTTTCGCGAATTTGACAATCTTCTGTGGAAACCTGAAATAAACACATAACAAACCAAGGTGAGGCACGGCACTGTAGGTAACTTTTTTGCATGCCTTGTTTCTTTAGCTCTTCAAAACTGTTATCAGTCATACAGTAACAAGACCCCCCCCCCCCCCCCCAAATTTAATGTATTAAAAGTTTGATTGATTCATTGATATGTGCGGTTCAACGTCCCAAAACCACTATATGATTATGAGAGATGCCGTAGTGGAGGGCTCCGGAAATTTAAACCACCTGGGGTTCTTTAACGTGCACCCAAATCTGAGCACACGGGCCTACAACGTTTCCGCCTCCATCGGAAATGCAGCCACCGTGTATTAAAAGTTTATTGGTTTAGTGCATTGTATGTCTGTAACTGGCAACTGCCACCGTTTCATCTCATAAGTTTCTCAGCGCGGAGCGTATGTATACATGCCGATAGTAGTCCACAAATAAGTTAATATAGATTGACGAAACAAATAGTTATCGAAGCTGAGCGCGCAACCAAGAAGTTGTGGTAGAAAGAATTTTTCGTAAGGGCATTCAGGGCAAGCTTTGCTGGGTCCCGTTGTTCAGGGTTTGATTGCTTCTGTGGCTTCTTGGGCCTCATAGAATCAACAAGATCAGTGTGAAGCGCTGTTCCTACACACCGTTTTACCACGGTCGCTGGCGGGGGACACCTCGGCGATGTAGGCGGGCACCACGAGTGACACGATGCCCATGCACAGCCCTCCGAGCACCCTAGCCGTGAGTAGATGGAAGGAGTCTGCAGAGGCGGCGGCCACGGCTAGCCAAGAGGCCAACGAACCGAGGCAACCCAGAGCCATCATCCTGCGCCGGCCTAGCCACTGCACCGCAAAACAGCCGCACAGCGATCCGAACACCGCGCCCAGCAAGAGAATCGAGTCAAACCTGAAATGAAGCAAAAGCATTTAACAGGAGAAGATCGGCCACGTGGTAGCCTATGGTTAGCTGGTAACTATTTTTTTCCATTTGTGCCTGTATACTCTTCTGTGGAAATAGTATTCAAAATGAGGAAGACAACTACAGTCTAAACAGCGGTCTTTGCAGCAATACACCCGATCAGCTAATAGTTGACGATTAAGATCATTGAGGCAAGGTGCGAACGATATATACAGCATTTTCAGCTGGCTCATCACACAGTTATTCGAAATGACTTAATCTCGTTGTTCTTTCCCAGCCTTACACTTTACTAGTATCTTGAGAACTGATAACTAACAATTGTGACTTAAGCAAACACAAATTGAAGGAACATTGTGTGAGTTATTTGATCGGTATACGAAACACTGGATACTGACATGCGCATTCTTAGGCATTTAAAGGACAACTTCTTAACGACGACTGACAGAAAAAGTAAACTACAGGACAGGACTTGCATCTTGCTGTTCTGTCTCCACCTTTCGTTCTTGTCCTGCTGTCTTTAAATATGCAATAATCTCGAAAAAACGCCAGTTTCTCCTGCCAAAACACAGAGCAGTGTCGCGGAAATGTCCTACGGCTAGCACCAACGCCGACTAAATTTCCAGGCCGAAAGGCTGCCGCAGTGACGTCAGAGGGTGGGGGCCCAGTTACGCCGCGAACGCGGCGGAAAGCCTGTGTTTCGTTCACGTTTTAGAACAAACGCTCCCGCTCTCGCAGCTGCTGAGGCTTGATGGGGCCGTATAAAAAATGTGCAAAAAAAAAGTCTTACTGAGCATGCTCAGTTGGGCAACTGGGTCCCCAACCTCCGACGTCACTGCGGCAGCCTTTCGGCCTTGAAATTTAGTCGGCGTTGTTAGCACGCCTCTTCCCTCTACCGTAATCCCATCCCTCTCCCTACTGAGTTACGAGTGACGAATGAAAGGCGCGTTACCAAAATATTTCCTTGTCACTGATTCGGAAATCGTCAGACGCGTTGTCTCGAGTGCTTATGAGGCTGCGGGCCGCGGGCAGTGAGTAGCCCACGGTGGCGCCCACGCTCAGCGAACCGGCCCACGGGGCAGCGATGGTGGCGAGCCGTTTGGCGTCCACTGTGACCTTGCTCTCCTGCACCGATGGTACGTGCGGTTCGGCTCGGCTGCGTGACGGGGACCAGCGCATGGACGTCTCCGGGCTGAAAATGGGTGAAGCCACGTGGGCTGGCCCCGCCGTATCCGCCAGCGGGCGGGCATCGGTGGTGAAGACCGCAGTCGCGGCACGTGTGTCGGTCACTCCGACTGTGCCCCATAGGCTCGTGGACGGAGAAGCCTGTGACCTTGAGGTTTGCATCGACGACGGAATCACACTCACTGCTCGATGAGGCGAATGAGCCGTCCGCGTTGTTGTTGTTGTTGTTGTTGCCCCTTCGCACTGGCACATACCCACTATGGGGGATTGGCCATGAAATCTAGAAGTATCCTATATGAGATATATTAAAAGGTTTATCCTTAATGAAAAAACTAATGATGTAATAGAAAATAATAATTAACTAAAAAGGAATATTAAACTAAACAAATAATTGAAGATTGAATCAAGAAGAGAAAAGGTGAGGTAATACTACAGTGGAAGACAGAAATTTTGAGTAGACCAGACAATCGAGCTTATCTCACCCGGTCACAATCAAATGAATATGCAAATTTCATTCAAAATTAGACAAGTGTCTTCAGAAATTTATTTAAGCAGCCATTATTATGACATGCGCTTTGATTCTCGAATGAAATTGCATACAGCATCGAATACGCTCCTGTGGCAATGTCCCAAGCTAAAGGCACCGAAACTTAGAACATTATCTGCAGTTAAATTTAAACCTACTGCTTGAAACGGAACAATTAAAAGTCTTTTCCTAATTAATGAATAGTTTTTACATGTTATAAAGTAATGCTCTATTGTTTCCGTTTCTTCACAGAATGGACACAGGGGGGATATCGCCAGACCAGCTCTGTGCAAGTAAAAGTTTAATGGAGGGACACGACATCGAAATTTGGTTAAAATAACTTCTAACTTTTTAGATTGACTCCACTGAGGTTTCCAGGGGTATGTTAGGTGCTGATAGTCCGTATATTTAGTAATATTTTCCATAATATCCGTATAAATAGCCCATTTTCTATATCTGATCGACACTATGTGTTCCGATTCTGGTAGTACCGAGATCACAGGGCCATCAAGTGTGGCTTGAGATAGTGAATCGGCTATTTCATTCAACCGTATGCCACAGTGTCCCGGGACCCAGACTAACTTCAGGAACTTCACATGAGGTGGAACTAATGTTTGTAATGTCGCTAGAGCTCTTGATTGTTCTGAAGCTGTGAGAGTAGTACACAGCGAAAGAGAATCAGTAATTATCATTGCACTCTCTTCGTTTGAAGGAAGTTTTCGTAGCGCTAAAATAATAGCCAGGAGCTCAGCTTCGAAAACCGGAGTGAAGTCTGGTAGTCTTACCGAGAATGACCAACCGAGGTAATCTGAGACGATTCCTACTGCTGCCTTTTCTTTATTCACAGAAGCGTCTGTGGCTATTATGTTCTTTATTTCCGCATGAGCTATGTAGTCTTCTAACCTGTCATTTAAGTAACTCGAAGATTGAAACTTAGATAGTGGGGGAAAAATTTCATCACATTCTATCGTAATATTGTGATTTAATGCTTTGGTTCCAATTACCGATCTGATATCCACCTTTATGCTTTCAAGTTTCTTTTGTACAAAAATAATCTGGGGAGTACGAAAGCGTGGCCAGTGAGCGAGGAAGAAGGCGTCGGGGTCACTAATAAAGGCATATGCAGACCGTCTCGCTGATAAGCCGTAAAATTTCAAGTATGTTTGTACTGTTAAGATACGGAATCGGCAAAGAATAGTTGGTATGCGAGCTTCCTGATATAGTACATTAATAGCGACATACCTGGGGAGTCGCAAACACAACCGTAACGCTTCTCGCTCTAATAGAACTAACGGTTTAATTTTGTACGTAGGGCCACCCGAAAATAATATACACCCAAATTCGAGTATTGGGCGCATGTACATTTTATATATCATTAATAAGGTGTGTCTACGTAACCCATATTTTCTGTTGCTCAACCTTCGCAATAAGCCTGAAGCTCGTTGTGCCTTTGCCACGTTATAGTCTATGTGAGGGCTCCAGTTAAGCAAGATGGAAAACTGGGCTAGTTGGTGAGCATTCATCGTGGTCTATATATATATTCTTGTGTTTTCAATAAAAATTTCAGTTGAAAGTCAGCGCTGTACCGTGTCCTTCTATCGCTTCTGTCCGGGTGTTTCGCGCTGTTAACCACGATGAATGCTCCAGTTAAGTTTCTCGTTATAAATAATGCCCAAATATTTGATAGACTCTACTTGTGGAATCGGTTCCTGATTATAAAGTACTGAAATTTGAATAGAATCTGCTATAGGGAACACCAGGAGCGCACTTTTACTTATGTTTAGAGACAATGAAATTGAATGCAGCCAAATTTCAAGAGAATACATGTACTTTTGCAATTTTTGATGCAAAGAATAAATGTCACTATCTGCAACGAAAAATGCAATGTCGTCTGCATAAATGTAGACAGTGATATCTCGTTCAATGGGAATTGAGCTCATCAACACATTGAATAACAGCGGAGATAGGACCGCCCCTTGAGGTACTCCACGTTGCTGTTTGAATTTAGATGAGTGACATCCATCCTTTGCACAATAAAATTCTCTCGATTTTAGAAACTCTGCTACCCAATCAACAATATAACGCGGAAAGTCACATTCGTGTAAAGAATTCAATAAAATTGAGTGCTCAACGCTATCATAAGCTTTAGCTATGTCTAGTGTTACTAGTACCGCGTATTGTCGTCTTTTTCGGGCAAGCTGTATTCGGCTCTCTAAGTCGGCATGAGCACACCAAATTGAGCATTCGCTACGAAAACCTATTTGAAATGGTTTCAATATTAGCTTGTCAGCCATCCAAACTTTTATTCTATTATTGAGAACTCTCTCTATAATTTTGATCAGGTGAGATGTTAGAGAGATTGGTCTGATGTTGTCAATGTTAAAACCTGACCCTTGTTTTTTTAATATGGGAATCACTCTAGCTATTTTCCAGTCATGTGGTATCCAGGCATTGCTTAAGGAATAGTTTATAAGGTTGAGGACGTCGCCGGGTGATATCTGGAATAAAATTTTAATCATAGGAACTGTTATACCGTCAGGACCAGGAGCCGAAGAGGGTAAGTTTCTAATTACGCTTGACATTTCGGACAATGTCACTTTTTCGTAGTCAGTCTTTATAGAGGACTTTTGCCAGTTGATTGTCAAAGTCGACGAAAATCTGTTAGCTAAACCTCTTCCGATTGCCTCTAACGAATTAGTCATTTCTTCCGTCGATAACCTGTCATAATCAGAGTTAGCTAGAGACGGCAGAATTTTGCGCGATCTCATATATCGGAATAACGCTTTCTTATTTCTAGGTTTGGAAAGAAAGTCGAAATGTTTTTTGTCATAGTCTTCTTTAGCTTTAGCCACGGTGCGCTTAAATGTAGCAGCAATAAACTTGTAATCTGCCCAATTTTTGGGGGACTGATTATGAATTAGCTGCTTCCAAGCCGCTTGTCGTCGTCTATGATCACGAGAGCACTCAGAATTCCACCACTGGCTACAAGGCTTTCTCGTATCAGACTCAATAGAAAATTCTGCTTTTTTGAACGTTCTTTTAATTACCGCACTTAATTTCATGGCTTTATTTTCATCGTTGTCTTCAGTGGGGGTAGTCAAAGCAACTTCTAGGTCATTTTTAAATTTGGAATAATTGATAAAGGTTCGAGCTTGGGAGTAAGATGGAATAATGGGGCAAGAAATTTCAAACAGTACTGGTAAGTGGTCACTGTTGGTGGCGCAGTCTAGAGTAGTCCAAGATACGCTAGAAATACCCGAGCTTATAAAACTCAAATCTAAGGCAGAGCGGGATCGGTCTCGGATAAATGTGGGAGTTCTAGCGTTGAGGCATGATAAATTATGGTCTATAGACCAGTCCCACAAGCGTTGTCCACATTGATCAGTCCTAAAACCCCAACTAGTGTGGTGAGAATTAAAATCTCCAACCATAATTTTTTCTGTGCACCACGAACTAACAGCCATGTCTAAACATCGCGTGTCTTGTACACCCAGAGGAAAGTAAAGATTTACCAGAGAGAAGGGAGAGCATCCAGGCAAGGTGATGTCTAAAGCGAAAATTTCACATTCGGGGGATATACTTTTGTACGAAGTTTTGATCTTTGAACTAATTTTATTATTGACAAAGAACGCTAAACCTCCACCTTTGGATGGGCGATCCAGGCGAAAAGACCGGAAATTAGGTAGGTAAAACGAATTATGTGCTGACAGCCACGTTTCTTGCAGTGCAATAATGTCTGGATTGAATTTACAAGATAAATACAATAAATCTGTACTAGCTGAATGAATAGATCGGCAGTTCCAATGAAGAATTTTGATAGAACCTATCATTTTGACAGAATTGTTTCGGCAACTACCTTATCTAAAATGCTGTCTTTAAGAAAATCGCTCTTCGATAGGTTCTCCTTCTGGTATTTTTTGTTTTTTGAATGTTTTTGAATGTGAAATGACGCCGTCCGCGTCATTTCCACGCTTCTTCTTCTTCTAGGGGCTATCTCTTCACGCGATAGCACGAAGCGCGTTCACCGAGACACGAAACGATTCTTTGTTCGTTTGGTTCCCTGGACTCATGGCTCACATTCACTCAGGGGGATTGCCCAAGAAAACGTAGTGCATGTTTTCTGTGAGCAATCTAACCGTGTGTATTGAATTTGTATTATAATATGACTGATGTAAGGAAAACCACATAAAAAGAGAGGAAACAAAATAAGAAAAAAGTGGAAAAGTCAAGTTCAGAAATTTTGAGATTTCAGGTGTTGTGAGTACCAATCAGCTACGTTTACTTCACCTCACCATTTAGAATTTTTCCGCATAATAAATAATAATTATTTGATTGAAGATCACAAAGGTATACGTTTGGATGCCTGAATGTAATCGCGAATGGCATTGAAAGCATCCCTGTGGCAATGTCCCAAAACTGAGGCACCAAATCTTAGTGCAGTTTCCACCGCCATTGTAACGCCTGTTTTCATAAATGGAATAACCAGAAGCCGTTTTCTAAGTATAGCGTATTGGCGACAGTACAAAAAATAATGTTCAATTGTTTCCATTTTGGCGCAGAATGCGCAGAGGGGTGATTTTGTCTGACCAGCTCTTTGTAGATACAGGTTTAGAGGGGGGGGGACACGACATCGGAATTTAGTGATTAAAACTTCGAGCTTTCTGGACTTGTTCCAGTAGGGTTGCAATGGAAACTTGAGGTGGTTATATCCTGTCCATGTAGTTACTTTTTTATCATATCAGTGCAGATTGCTGATTTTAGATATGCTGTAATATACTCAACATCTGGCAGTACGGAAAAAATTGGGCTATTAAGTGCGGCTCGTGCTAAGTGGCCAGTTCGTTGTAGTTGCGCATGGTCTGATTATGATTATGATGCACTCATATTGCTGGCACTCGCCCACGCAGGGGGATCGGCCTAGACACATGATGATGATATGTGGGGATTAAGGTCCCATAATCACCATATGATTATGAGAGATGCCGTAGTGGAGAGCTCCGGAAATTCCGACCACCTGGGGTTCTTATACGTGCACCCAAATATGAGCACATGGGCCTACAGCATTTCCGCCTCCATCGAAAATGCAGCCGCCGCAGCCCGGATTTGATCCCGCGACCTGCGGGTCAGCAGCCGAGTACTTTAGTCACTACACCAGCGCGGCGGGGTGACCAACACCCAAGCGGCAGAATTTTTAAGTTAGTTGGTTATTATTTTTTTTTTGTGAAATACTGCAGGCCAAAAAGGCCCAAGCAGGAGGGGCACAAACACAAACACAATATCAGTACATGAGTGACACAGCTTCACTAAAATACATCTGTGTAAGAGGAGAGCGAGTAGAAGATAAACATCAAAACAAAGAAAGCACGCGATCAGTACATGAGTAACACAGCTTGACTAAAATACATCTGTGTAGGAGAAGAGCGAGTAGAAGAGAAACATCAAAGAAAAATCAAGTGATATTGGGAGGGGGGGGGGGTCAAGATTCACAGAATTAAACATTGGGTTCATCAAGATCGAAGGTTTGGAGGAAATCAGAAGGCAAGTTATTCCATTCTGTTACAGTTCTCGGAAAAAAGGAAAACTCAAATAAATCTGTCCGCGCAAAATACGGAGTTAAAGATCGGACATGAGAATGACGAGTTTGCCTGGTCGAAACTGGGGTAACATAATGTGATGGTTCTAGCCCAAGTTTATTGTTAATTAGTGAGTCCAAGAATTTTAGACGGAGAAGCTGGCGCCGCGATTGTAGCGTCTGGAATTCGTTATCTCGCATTAGTTCCGTAACTGATGTACCACGACCATACTTTGAGTAAATAAAACGCACTGCTCGTCTTTGAATCTTTTCGAGGGAATATATGTTAGACTTAGTATGCGGATCCCATACAATACAAGCGTATTCAAGCTTTGGACGTATTAAAGTGTTATAAGCTAATAGTTTCACTTGCGACGGGGCGTCTCTGAGTTTGTGCCTTAAAAGACACAGTTTACGGAAAGCCGATGACGAAACATCGGCAATGTGTGCATTCCAGGACAACTTATTCGTTATCGTTATACCTAGGTATTTGTATTGACTGACTTCTTTTAAGGGTTGGCTTTGGATTTGTCCTAAAGTATCCAATAGAATACGTGTAAAAAAACAAAAAAAGTAAATAATGTATGAAAATACGACACTAGCATGCGGTCAAGCAATCAGATAGTCTCAGAGCCAAAAACAATAAAAATAATTCCTATAAATATCCAGAGACTTTAGGGGAGGATGTTTGGTTAGCGCCCCCATGTGGCCTAAATAATCGGCATAGGAGGCGCTCCACCACGCATATTATTCTGTACAATATGAGGCACGCTACCGCACTCCCGTGTTAGAAGAAGTCTTGGATAAATGGGCACCTTCTTAGTACAAAATGGCTGACCTTGTTAGTTAGAGAGCTAGGGATGGATTTGACACATGGGGAGATACAACAGCTCATGGGTCACATCGAAGGCAGTTTGGTGGGGCGGTTGAGATGGCAGAGAAATACACCTCAAAAGTTGATTCCAGTCGAAATTGGTGTAATTTCGGCTGATGGGTGACGTGAAGGCGCGCATGATCCAAAGTTACACTCGAGCTGCACAGCGTGTAATTTTCGTTACATAAAGCCCACGCTTGCGGTTTCATGAACGACTACAAAATACTGACTTTCGTTACACATTTGCTTAATTTCTTCCAATGCTAGAGACACGTGTACTTATATTTAGGGGCACGTTAAAGAACACCAGGTGGTCAAAATTTCTGCAGTCTCCCAAGACGGCGTCTCTCATAATCATATTGTGTGTTTGAGAGACGTTAAATCTCCACAACTATTATTATTTCAACGAAAGCTGTATACGCCTATAGGCGGAACGAAAAAAGCGTTCACCACGAGAAATGATATAGATCCCCATTGACATCTTCGTCAATTACGTCGTTCTCTGCGTTGCACCCAAGCACGCGCGCCGTGATGAGTGCCGTCAGTGACGTCATTCATCCTTTCGCAGCCGTGCAGCCGAAGCAGCGGGTAGCCCTCTTAACGGAGTGTTTTCGTTATAGAAAAAAAAAGAAAAAAATTACGCCATCTCCCACTAAAGATAACCATGTGCAGATGCGAAGAAGCGAGCGCTAACGCTTACACTGACGGCGATGGCGATGAGAGACACTGATGGCGATGAGAGACAGAGGACTCTGATTGGGCACAGAGACCTGCAGCTCGCTTTTATCTAATGCGCACGCTACAAATATTTATTGTTCAACAATGCACAGAAGGAATTTCCCAACACCACTACCTTAGAGGAGAATATCCAAGGGGATCTGAAGAATCACCTGAGTATGGAGGAACTCGGTATCCTTCCGAGATCTGTCGACCCTCCCTTTTGAATGAGCCAAAAGTGCGAAAGTTCAAATCCAGCCGTCAGCTACTACTGCGTTCCATCGGTTAGGATGGATCCTGGCATCGCGTCAAGGATGGTCGACAAAGTTGGGCCGTGTTCTCGAACCAGAGGCACCTACTTTTATGTGTTTGTTGTGTCACTGAGTGAAAAAGTGCACCCATACCATAAATGTATCAGAAGCAGCTTATGATGATGTCTTGTTCAAGTCGTGAGACTGTTAAATTCATTTTGAAAGTTTTAATGCTTGCATTAGGTCTGCTTTAGAAAAATAAGCCCTGTGGTCTCTGAATGCCTCTCAACATCGCGACTACAGCTAAACCTGAGGCCTGTTACGCTTGGGAGTACAGACCGCACGTCATTGTCTCTGCAGAGGCAATATGTGTCAAGGCCAGCGAGCGAGCCCACCTGACGCCATCATCTCAACGACGTCATCTAAGCCGGCAGTGCCAGTGTGTCTCACGCAACGCAGGGCGAGCTCCCTAAACTTATGGGCCCGATAGCAGCCCGGTGATGCAATCGGCGTCATCCAGTCTGGCGAGTCTTGCGCAATGCGTGGCAACATCACTCGCTCCTAGGTGCAAACCAGTGGTGGTTCCTGACTAAAGGATTCTGACATCGCAGCCAGTGGCAGTTCTCATTGGACGTTGCTGACGTGAGGATTCACCCGGGGCCTGTAAAAAAAAAAGCCAAGCGGAGCGTCGCCAAGCAGCCGACCTTTGCGTCAAAGAGAAGAGCATCCGAAGACATCTCAGCTCTTCGAGTCCCTAAGTTGCCGGCTCCGGTGCCGAATATGTAACGCCTCTATTCTACGCTGTACATAAATCTTGCCTAAACTCACCATCACCTTGTCCGCTCGTCTATCAGCTCTGCGCAAAAGCACCAGCGAGCTGAAAAACGCGCTACGGAACAACCTTGGCAGCCCTTGGTCTCGGTGCACTACGCAACAGTGTCGGCGGTGGTGCGATTCGTAACAGGCCACGCGTTAATCATCAGCGTCAGCCTGCACAATCTAGCGTGCCGCTCGGCCGATCATCACTTCCCTTTCATTTTCAACTTCCTCCAGGCCCCGAGCCCGTGCGGCTGGTTAATCAACTATATGGGTGGATGGTATATGTATACTTGTCAAGTTATGCCAGGACATGCCATGACCTAGGTAACCAAGCCACATCTTAATAGGACCATTGTAATCAAACCATGTAAAGCTGGTACCATGCTAGTTGGCGTGCTATAACTGCTCCATGCTAATCAATGCGACGTTAATCATAGGCACGCTAAGCAAAACCATGCTAACTAGACCTCAATATTAGGATGACAATTAGTTTCGCGGTAATATTAATTACGGTAAATAGCCTTATAATATTGATACGCAACAGCCGGTACAGCCTGTCTGAAGAAAGAGAAAGACGACGTTGGTGGCTGGTTGTTTATGAACTGTCGCCATCTTGTTCGCCGAGCACAGTGCCTCGTATTTAATTTATTAAATAAGTTACCCGTATAATGAAGGAATGATGACAACAAGAGGGAACAGCAAGCATCATCGCAGAGTAAGGCACCACGAGATCGGCGCTCGAGCTCCTCCATCTTCCACGTCCTGTCGCTATCTCCAATCTCCGACCTGCCCGTTTGGTTCGCCCAATAAACCTCTTTACATTTGGTGGATCGTGCTGGGTAACCACATCGCCTACAACCTGGAACTCCGATCTCGCACCCTGCCGTCGACCATGCAAGTTGACGCTGCCCAACAAACAATACCTCTCGCGGCCACTACTTGCCCCGGCCCGGTTCATCAGCGAGACCCCCCGATCTTTGCCGGCACCGAAGACCAGGACGTCGAGGACTGGCTGTCGTCATACGAGAAAGTCAGTGGACCTAACAGGTGGGATGACGCTGCTAAGCTAGGCACTGTCAATTTTTATCTCACCGACGTGGCCAAGCTGTGGTATACGAACCACGAAACCGAGTTCGCGAATTGGTCCGCCTTCAAGGAGGCAATACGTGCCGTTTTTGGTCGTCCTGCCTTACGGAAGCTACGCGCCGAACAACGTCTGCGCACACGGGCACAGGAGCGAGGTGAAACTTTCACATCATATATAGAAGATGTGATTGATCTCTGCCGGCGCGTCGATGCTTCCATGAGCGAGAGTGCGAAGATACAGCACATTATGAAGGGCGTCGACGATGACGTTTTCCAGATGCTTCTCGCGAAGTCTCCAAGCACTGTGGCAGAAGTAGTGACTTTGTGCCAAAGCTATGATGAACTGCGGAGGCAACGAGCTCAGACGCGACGCTCATTCCAGACAATCCAACCAGTGACCGCACTGGACGCTATGGCTGACCAGGCAAACCTTCTCGCACAAATGAAAGACTTCGTGCGAGAGGAAGTGGCTCGGCAGCTTTCTCTGCTGCCTTTTGCTCAACGCCATGAGCTCTCGCACCAACAGCCACTGCGACACCCACCACCATTGGCTCCCATGCTCCGACATGTGGTCCAGGAGCAGATTTCCGAGGCTATGCCGGTGCCCTTGCAGCAGCCCACCGTCACCGCGCCTCTTACTTACGCTGAGGCACTAAAGCGGCAGCAGCGACACCACCCCCCGTCATTCCAGGGACTGCCGTATACCTCAGCCCCGACTCAGCCGTCCACCGCCTCGGTTCCTCCCATTGCCACCACAGCCTCGACACACCCGTCTGCCGCATGGACTGGTCCCCTCGTCGCCAATACTTGGAGAACGCGCGATAACCGGCCTATCTGTTTTGCGTGCGGCGGCCCTGGCCATATCGCCCGTTACTGCCGTCGTCGCGTGCCGGGATACACAGACGCCCGGACACAGAACAGCTTCATGGACCTTTCTCCATCCCGTCTGGAAAATTCTGACCCTCAGTCAAGCTCGTCTTCACGGGAATGTCCGCGTACTATGTCTGGTCGCTCACCTTCACACCGTCGTCGCTCCCTGTCACCCATGCGTCGTCGGCCAGCTCCTGAACACGAGGGAAACTAACCGCCGCAGTTCAGGAGGCAAGAACTGCGCTGTCGAAATGCTCAAGTCCTCGGACATTGCCGTCGAATATTGTCGAAGTTTTTGTTGAAGGTACTCGAGCATATGCTCTAGTGGATACTGGTGCTGCCGTTTCCGTGATAGACGCTAAACTTTGCCGCAAGCTCCGTAAAGTGACGACGCCTCTTAACATGATGTCCTTGCAAACAGCGAATGGGGACCCGGTTCAGCCTGTAGCCGCCTGTACTGTCCGACTGATGATCGCGAATGACCACTACACTGTTGAGTTTATTGTCCTGTCGTCATGCTCACACGACATCATACTTGGATGGGATTTTTTATCGCGTAACCATGCCGTTATTGATTGTGCAAGATCGGAGCTTGAACTTTTCCCGTTTTACGACCAACCAACCAGCCGCATTCAGCCCGCCGTACACAAACTCGTCGTCAAAGAAGGCACTGAAATTCCTCCGACAGCAGCTGTGTTGCTCCCCGTGTTCTGTGACGGCATTAAGAACGAAGCTGCATTCTTTGAGCCATCAAGCCTCTTCCTTAGTCGAAGATCACTTCTTCTGCCTTATTCAACCCTCTCTATTTCTGAAGGAAACAGTGCTCTTTGCCTCATCAATCCCCTTCCGTATCCCGTTGAACTGTTTCAAGGTGAATCTCTTGGACACGTGCATGCCATTGATAAAGAACAAATTTTTACCATGCCGCCAGATTGTTTCGGTGACTACGACGCCATAAGTGCCCTCAACCCATCCAATATACCACCTTGCGAGCTTTTCGATTCATCGATTGCCGACGGACTATCGCCATCTGAACGCTCTGAGCTCCTTCAGCTGCTCTACCAGTTTCGTGAATCCTTTGACGTTGCTCAACCTACCCTTGGCCGAACTCCCAGTTTTTTCCACCGCATCGACACAGGTTCCAACGCGCCAGTACGACAGCGACCATACCGTGTTTCCGCCGCAGAACGTCAGGTTATCACTGAACACGTTGACGATATGCTCAAGCGCGACGTTATCCGACCTTCCCAAAGTCCATGGGCATCACCTGTCGTTCTTGTTAAGAAGAAGGATGGTGCAATTCGCTTCTGCGTTGATTACAGGCGCTTAAATAAGATCACTCGCAAAGACGTATACCCTTTGCCCAGGATTGATGACGCCCTTGATTGCTTACAAGGTGCCGAGTTTTTTTCGTCGTTAGATTTGCGTTCGGGGTATTGGCAGGTGCCCTTAGCAGATGGTGATCGTCCAAAAACAGCATTCGTGACACCGGACGGGCTATATGAGTTCAATGTCATGCCCTTCGGCCTCTGCAATGCGCCGGCCACATTCGAGCGCATGATGGACTCGGTTCTGCGGGGTTTGAAATGGAACATATGCCTCTGCTACCTCGACGATATTGTCGTCTTTGCACCCGATTTCGCAACACACCTTGTACGCCTGAAACATGTCCTCACGTGTCTGAAGAATGCGCAGCTCCAACTGAATCTAAAGAAATGCCACTTCGCTGCTCGGACGCTCACCATTCTCGGTCACGTCGTATCAAAGGATGGTGTTCTTCCCGACCCGGCTAAACTACGCGCTGTTGCTGAATTCCCCAAACCAACGACTGTAAAACAGTTACGCAGCTTCGTAGGATTGTGCTCCTACTTTCGTCGGTTTGTGCGCAACTTTGCCTCCATAATTGCCCCTTTGACCCAACTTTTAAGCAGTGCCAACGACATCTCATCATGGTCTTCCGAATGTGATCACGCATTTACCACTCTTCGCCGTCTCCTGACATCACCGCCTATATTGCGCCACTATGATCCCACGGCTGCAACTGAAATCCATACAGACGCCAGCGGTGTCGGTCTCGGTGCAGTTCTCGCTCAACGCAAGCCTGGATCCCCTGAGTATGTCGTCGCCTACGCCAGCAGAACGCTCAACAAGGCTGAGGTAAACTACAGTGTTACCGAAAAAGAGTGCTTAGCCATACTTTGGGCAATTGTGAAATTTCGCCCATACTTATATGGCCGCACCTTTGCTGTAGTTACAGACCATCATGCCTTATGTTGGTTGTCGTCGCTGAAGGATCCATCAGGTCGCCTTGCTCGTTGGGCTCTGCGACTTCAAGAGTATGACATCCGCGTCGTGTACCGTTCCGGCCGCCAACATGCTGATGCTGATGCGCTCTCGCGATCACCACTGTCGACTGAGGCTGCCTCTATATCTTCTATGGAACACGCGCTGTCCGCTCTTGACATCGACACAATGACCTCTGCACAGCGCGACGATCCATGGATAACTTCGCTTCTGGACGTCTTATCTGGGGTACCGACACTTCCCATCACTCGAGCAATGCGACGCCAGGCTTCGCACTTCACCATTCGAGGTGGCCTCTTGTACCGGCGCAATTACTCACCAGACGGCAGGAAGTGGCTGCTCGTTATTCCCCGAAAGCTGCGCTCTACAATCTGTGCATCATTTCACTCCGACCCGCAATGCGCTCACGCCGGTGTCTTCAAGACCTACGAGCGTTTAAGGAAGCGGTACTACTGGCGTGGGATGTTTACTTTTGTTCGACAGTTTATTCGCGGCTGCCACGAGTGTCAGCGACGAAAACAGCCACTGAATGCAGGAGCAGCTCCACTACAGCCGCTTGCGTGCCCTGACCGCCCATTCGATCGCGTCGGAATCGACCTTTATGGACCACTGCCATTGACCACAGCAGGTAACCGGTGGGCTATCGTTGCTGTAGATCACCTGACACGGTACGCTGAAACCGCTGCTCTTCCTACGGCGACCGCTCAGGACGTCGCATCTTTCATCCTCCATCGGTTTGTGTTGCGTCACGGCCCTCCTCGCGAGCTCCTCAGTGACCGGGGCCGTGTATTTCTATCCGACGTAATCCAAGCACTTCTCCGTCAGTGCCATATTGTACACCGGATGAGTACTGCTTACCACCCTCAGACGAATGGCCTGACTGAGCGGTTTAATCGGACCCTGGGTGACATGCTCGCGACGCATGTGGCATCTGACCAAACGAACTGGGACCTGGTTCTTCCGTTTGCCACCTACGCGTACAACACCGCTACCCAAGTCACCACCGGCTTTTCTCCATTCTACCTTCTATACGGACGTCAACCATCGCACACAATTGACACTTTGCTGCCATACGCACCAGATGTATCTGAGTGCACGACCGTGTCTGAAGCCGCCCGTCACGCCGAAGAATGCCGCCAACTAGCGAAGCAGTTTACTACGGCTGACCAGCAACGCCAGAAAAAGGCCCGCGATGACGACCACCCTCCTGCCGCCAAGTTCGCCCCTGGAACCCTTGTATGGCTGTATGTACCACCCTGTGCACCTGGTTTGTCTACCAAGCTACTTTCAAATTACCATGGCCCATACCGCGTGGTAGAGCGCACATCGCCCGTCAATTACGCCATCGAACCGCTTACGCCACCCGGTGACCATCGTCGGCGTGGACACGATATTGTTCACGTGGACCGCTTGAAGCCGTACTTCGACCCGCTCGTTCCTAATGTTAGATCGCCAGGATGGCTTGATCTTTCTCGACGGGGGCAATTATAATGAAGGAATGATGACAACAAGAGGGAACAGCAAGCATCATCGCAGAGTAAGGCACCACGAGATCGGCGCTCGAGCTCCTCCATCTTCCTCGTCCTGTCGCTATCTCCAACCTCCGACCTGCCCGTTTGGTTCGCCCAATAAACCTCTTTACACCCGTAACATTATTTATGGCCGCCAATTGCACTTAATATATTTACCTTAGTTTTGTTGATGTCTGAATTGAGACAAAATTGTTATGACATAGGTAATATTTTTGGTCAAAATAAAAACAGAGCTGATTTGGGCATAATTTTGATTCAGACCAAGCAGATGAGTAGACGACTGAACTGAAAAGGTGGGACAAGCTAGATTAACACAAGCTTCTCTGTGGCTGCAGCCTTGCACAAGTAATGCAAGGCTACGAAAATATTTTATATGCGAAGAAGTAGCTGCTTCGGGTCAACCGCATGAAACTCTTTACAGTTACACAGACACCATGACAGCCACGAGTTGAGCTTGAAATTCTCAGAATCAACAAGTTTGTAATCAGTTCATGAGTCAATCAGTTTTACCACTAGTTCACACTTCAGCATCCGCTTTCTAGAGCGGGCGAAAGTCCCCTGCCACAGGTAGCGAACGGGGATGTATTGACTTCAAGGATGCATCGATTACAGTTCACGAGATCACAACAGCTCAAAAACTAGGTCACAGAGTTTTCCTTCTTCCACACCCTAAATTGAATGAAGGACAAGCATTTAAACTTCGACAACTACAGATGCAAACGTACATCACACCAACCATACTGCACAGACTCGACCCGGATATCTCACCCCACTGCCCACATTGTCATTACGAGTACTGTAATTTCGAACACATGCTCTGGTTGTGCCCCTTTAACTCGGGGTCACAACTACCAGACTGAACCTCCTGGGAGGCTGCCACGCGCAGCACGGAACTCGACAACCAACTCTTGGCCATCCAGAGGGCCCGGGACATCGCCGAGAGACTCCACCTCCCGGCACCATCCTGGGTGGAGCCACCTGGCTGAGCTAGCAGGGCGTTCAGTCTCGTCCAAACTGTGCCGCCTTTGGACGAAATAAAATAAAGTTCTCACTCACTCATGCCCCCTGCCGCCGAAACGCAACGTCGTTCGCACTGGACGCGCCCCGTACCGCCGATTATGCCATTTACCACGGTGCGAACTCCGGGTGGTTGCGCTGTCACCACATAGAGTTTTATACAATAATACCTAGAGAGAAATGTGGCGCTGCGATCGTGTTCCCTCATGGGAATTATTGGAAATACAGGCTTCGGATTGGAACGCTTTAGCCAGCGAACTGTCAACGTATCTTTTTCTACAGTTTCAGTTTCGTTCTTCGCGTAAAGTGGGTAGTGGGGAGGGTGAAAAAAACTGAAGCTGTGCTTTTGTTGTTCAAAAAAGCTGAAAACTGTTAGGACTCTCAATTTACTGCTATTATCACAACCTGATCTTCTTTCATTTGGAGCCTCTACACTAGGTTTCAGCCACAGAGAATTTTTATTTGCCGTTCAGGAAAACATCACTGCGACTAAACGATTTTCTTGCTAAATTACAGCCTCACTAAATTTCCTTTATTTTTTTCTTCAAATTTGCAATTGACACTTCAAATCATAATTAAATAACAAAAAGTTTTAGTAATGACGCAATATGCTGAAAATATCGGGCAAATTCACCCTATTATCGGCCAATGCCCTTTTTTGGGTACAAGCCATTTGCAGATGAAAACAACAACTACTGCAACGCTGGAGCTATATAAGTTGTGTTTGACAGTTAAACGAAGCGTCGTCCACTCACCGCAGCACATAGATGTAGCGTCCCATGCCAGTGCAGGATATCACATCGATTTCACTTTTGTTGTTAGTGCGTCTTGCCAAAACTCGTTGAAATTAACTGCAAAACAACGGCGACATGAAGTAGACGCACCGCCACGCTCTACTGATTCGACTTCACAACAAAACGAGGGGTGTGTTGGGGCAGACCCCTCCAACAGGCACACCTAGCATTGCAGAAGACGAAATGTTAAGTGTTTCTCATTTATTACTGCGCTGTTATTTCTATAAATAGATATGGCGTACTTTCGAGGGCAAAACAAAAATGTTTGTTTTGAAATGTTGGAAAGAATAATTAATTGTAACTTGATGCCAAATCTGGAACCCTGGTGATTAAATTTGTCCAGCTTTCACTTCTACCGCATATTCACAAAAATCTTTTGCAATAAAGTTTGCGTACAAAAAATGAAGCAAGCTTCAATTAGACATAACTTCATATCACTTTGTTTTGCACTCAGCAAACAAGCGTCACGAATCTCAAGAACGTGATCCATTCGAAGCAGATCCGAAGCCTGTACTTCCCACAATTCCCATGGGGGTACAAGCGCCATTGAAGGAGCGTTCGTAGACGCTAGCGCCAGATTCCCCTCTAAGTATTATTGTATGAAAGTATATGTGTCTTCCGGTTGTTGTTGAGGCTTGTAAACGTCACTACTTTATCCGGTGGTCTAGACTCCGATGATTCTCGTAGGCAGGAAGCAAGAAATTATTGATTGATATGTGGGGTTTAACAATCCAAAACCATTATGAGAGACGCCGTAGCGAAGGGCTCCGAAATTTTAGACAACCTGGGGTTCTTTAACGTGCACCCAAGTCTGAGCACACGGGCCAACAGCACTTCCGCCTCCTTCGGAAATGCAGCCGCCGTAGCCGGGATTTGATCCCGTGACCCGCGGGTCAGCAGCCGAGTACCTTAGCCACTAGACCACTGCAGCGGGGTAAGCAAGAAGCATTACTGCTTACTTTGCTTTGCATGTCGCTGTCTTGTAATGCGTGAAGAGCAGAAAAGTCGCAGCATATCTTTGGAGTGCATGATGATGAGTCGGGTGAAGCAATCATCAGTCCGTGTGCGCTGGCGTCCGTCCATTCGTTTTTGCTTACGTTCGTCCGTGCGTCCATCCGTCCTTGCGTTCGTCCATCCATCCATCCGTGAATCCATTCATCCATGCGTCTGTCCGTGCATATATCTGCCTCTCCGTACGTGTGGCTGTCCATCCATCCGTCTATTTAGTGAACACTCCAAGTACCACCATCTCACATCTTTTCACCGTAGGTTCATTATATAGAACTACCACCATCCAGCGCACATACAAAGGACTAAACGAAAGGTGGCACGGCCGGACTAGAGGAGCTGCGCAGCGCACTTTTTTACGGCCTGCATGTGCTTCCTGTCTAGTTTCCACCTATTACCGCTGCTAGTTCATGACACTGCAGCCCAACCATCGCTAAACCCTGCTAAAACCAAGGAGGTTGCGCCTAGCGAGTTCAACGTGGCAACCTTTCTGGTCAGATATTGCTCTAAGTGCGTCCTTCTAATACTACTTTTTTTTACATAAGCATCGAATTCAAGGCACAATTATTGAAGATTAAGTAACCGATGCTTGGCTCTGTATGTTATTTATTCAGAAACAACTATCTCTTTATTATGATCAACGTGCGTGGGTTTCTTCTTCAATTCAAATGATGGCGCGCGTTCCGCTCCTCTAGTCCGGCTGTGGAGGTGGCTACGTACTACTACGACGCACTACTACTACTACTACTGCTACTACTACTACTACTACTACTACTACTACTACTGAACCACAACTTGAGCCGCTTTCACTTACCCAACCTTTGTTCCCGAGCCAGCGTCATCGCATTGCTGAAGTCGAAGGCACGTCCCGTTGACTAGCGGTGTTTGAAAAGTTCGAATGCGCGTTCGAAGCAGTGTTCAAACGCACTGGACAGAAACGAGGGCGATGCACTTTGGGAGGACGGTGGCAGCGGCCGCGACGATGATTCTTGATCAGACCTCTCGATCAGCGATTCCAACTAGACAATGCGTGACCGGGTCTGACTGATAAAACTACGTGCTAATTGAGTTAAATAAAGAAGTACACTTCATTTGTGATCAACCTAATTTATTTCATTTAATGTATATGCTCCGTGCATTAGGACTATTGTACATTATTTCGCATGCACTTGCGAAATCCTTCCATAGTTTGCACACCCCCTTTCTCGGAGCCCCAGAATTGTGAAAGAAATTGCGCAAATTATGCAAGAACAAATGTGATAGTATGCTCCAAGCGAGCAACGTCAGTAGGTGTGTCTTGGTGTCCTCAGCCCTCATACTTTCCAGATGAATGTGTGTGGCCTTTGTAAAAAAAAAATTAGAGATACAACGCTGATAACGCTAAAGAAAGCACTAGTATCGAATGTGCCTAGCAGAACAGCACACTCACATTTGGCTGAACATAGAGCGCATGTGCATAACCTTCAGCCTTTCTTTGATTCAGCCTGTTATATCGCGCTGGTTATTTATGTAAAGATTACCTAAAGATATGTTGAACTAAGCTATGTAGATATGTAGAGGCTTACAGCGTAGCGGATAGTGCTAGCAGTGCAGCGTGCTTTGTGTGCTTATGCATGGTTGGCAGATCTTTATCATTCGTGACCATTAGATGCCACGATATCCCGTGCTCATCACTCTTGTGATACTGTTTAAAAATTGCAAGGATGTATCTTTAGTTATGTGCACATTAACACTTTCGTGACCACGAGAAATTCGGCCATTCTTAGGTAGTCCAGAAAACCTTATTTTTTCATGGCACCAAAAAGTCTGATGTTAATGTTTATGGTGTCGAATTATACAGCTAGGAATTATCTTTCAAACACGGTCAGTTTGAAACAACAAATTTTTAACAATAGTAGGAAAAAATTATCAAACGAAAAAATGTGTAAACTTGAACAAAGTAATTTCATAGAACAATCAACACTGCTCTGAACAGGCTAAGCATAAAAAGACATGAAAATATATATTTTAAATACAAAGAACACAGACAATTGTCCTGTAAGTATAAGCCCTGTAAATACAAAAGTTTTGTTGTACATAAAATAACATTACACGTAGTGTCTTTCATGCCACCGTGCGAAGCAGTTTCGCGATGCGGTAAAACTAGGCTTGTGCGAATAGTGAATTTTTGGTGCGAAGCAAAAAGCAATTTTGATCTAATCATATTGAAGTGAATTTGAATGTTATGTATGACATATAAAAAGGCAATATTTATCATGACCAAACTAACATGCACAACATTTCTTTTGAATTAAAATGGGGGCTATTTGCAAATGCCATTTATTTTTTCGTTCAAAGGAAGTCGAACCAACCTTGAGTAGTAGCTTCGGTAGGATGCAACAGATAATCTGTAACATACTTAATGTTTTAAAATTCATTATACAGTGAAATCTCGGTAGAACGAACCCCACAATAATGAACTTTTCAGATTAACGAACTTTCAAAAAATTCTGCACTGACTGCTAATAAGTTTTAATGTAAAATTATTTCACTGTTATGTACTTCAGAATATCAAACTTTTCAGAATAACAAGCGTTAATTTAGTTCCACGTTATATTAACAACGCCTCAGTGCTACGAACTTATCTTCTGAAATCCGTTGCGACCACCGGAGCGGTACGCAAGCAGACGACAAAGCGAACAGACGCCTTGCTTCTCGGAAGACGTGCGACGATGTGGAGGAAAAAAAAAAAAACGAAAAGGCGACTTCCTTTCTTTTTTTTTTTTTTGTTGACATGCCAACGCTACAGGTTTACAAGCGAGCGCAGAGGCGAGGGCAACACGGGAGGGCAAGGTCAGCGAGGCAGAGTGGGAGTGCAGAGCAGGAAGCATGGGCGAGGAAAACCTGAGACAGCGAGAGACCAGAAAACGAAACACGAAGAATCTTCTTTTTGAGCACTTTTTTTCTTCGAAAGAGGCAATCACAGCCGTGACGCTTCAGGTTTTTCTTTAGAAGCCTTGTTTTTTTCAGTCGTGTTCATCTCTTTTCGGTGATTACTTATTGGGTTTGCAAAACAAGTCGGCATTTGCACTGCGATGATACTACAAATGAGTTCTTCTCTGCTTGCGACGAAGAAGCGGAAGCAGTTTTCGCTAAGTGAGACAATGGATATTCTTCGGCAACTGGAAGGCAGAAAGCAGGCTGTTGTGACCAAATAACCGAATGGCGCCACAGGAGTGTTGATGAGCTGGAGGCCTTCGTACTGCAAAGCTTGTGCTGCTCGCGTAAAAAAAAAAAAGAATCACAGACTTCTTTAAGGTAAACGTGCATTTTTTGGTCTTTACTTGTGCATTTGTTTTTTTTTTCTCGTGAAAAATCTGTTCAAGGATCCACCGTAGTAAAGGTAAGTCATTTTTGTCAGTGAAAAATAAGTATTTAGGGTTAAATTTTGAGCTTTCATTGTAACGACCTTTCAAAATAACGAAGAAATTTCCGCGGTACCCTGAATTTTGCTTTACCAAGATTTCACTGTACTTGGATCACATAAGCCGTTGTAACAAGCTTAATAAAATGAAGAATTGATTTGAGGGCAACATGTTCCTTTGAAGGGGTGCTGCAACACTTTTTCAAGTAGTCATGGAGCCAGTAAACATGCTTGTAGCCTCACAAATTCACTGCTGTAAAGTTTCAAGAATCAGTACAGTGCGAGCGGAGTTCCAAAAATTTATCTTTGCTGCAATTGGATTCTCTCTTCTCGTCTTGACGAAATCGCTGGAAGCTAAGCAGGGAGGAATGGCATGGTGAAAGAAAATACTGCACACGCACCTCATGACCTTGAGCACCCTTTTTTTTTTCTTCGAATACGCGGCTTTTCAGTGCGATCGTGCACATAATCGTGGACAAGTAGCAGCCAAGGTAACGACGAGCGCATTATGCTCAAATCAGCCAATGCCTGTGACCAGAGTCATATATTTTTTTCTTGGGTGTGACAAGTGATTTTTGAGCTTGTAGTGTCATTTGCCGAGGGAAGAGAGCAATTTTTAGCTTTGAAAATTGATTGTGAATTACAGGCCTATAATATTTGCCTCCATGTTGCTGCGCTACAATATTTGCCTCGCGTGTTTTAGGTAGCCTCGACTACCGATCGGCAGCGTTTTTCGACCATGTTCAGTAAATGTTGCAGGACCCCTTTAAATTTGAAGGGGGCGCTTCACGGCAAAGCAAAGTTTTTTGGCGTAGGTGCTTTTACTGTTTAGCATTTCTATATTGCAATGAAACCATATTTACAGGTGGTGACGTGCGGAATAAT
Organism: Rhipicephalus microplus; assembly: GCF_043290135.1. Lineage (NCBI taxonomy): Eukaryota > Metazoa > Arthropoda > Arachnida > Ixodida > Ixodidae > Rhipicephalus > Rhipicephalus microplus. The sequence goes on from NC_134703.1 coordinate 194,199,627, forward strand.
ATCCACTTATTCGTTCATTGCGAATACTTCGAAAATGTTTGGTAATTTCGATTTGAATCGAAGCGAATTCAAATACTCAACTGTTCGTTTGAATATTCGCACAATCCTAGGTAAAACACAGGTTTGCGTAGGAGCATCAAGGTGGACTTTGGGACCTCTAAGAACTGTCTCTCTCGTTGCAGGTCGGCTTGTCAAAAGTATGCATTCAAGCATATTACTTGTGCTTTTGTATAGCTCTCCAATAACTTGAACAGTAAAAACCAAAAGTCGACAGCGCTTACGAAACGCGGCTCGGGACTACGTAACGTGGCTCTAAGGTTCACTCCCGGTTCCCTCCGCACACGAAACTGCACTTCCTGCTCTGCCGCCAACGAGTAGTCCCGCCCGAAGAAAGCGGACGCCCTGCAGATAAGAGCTCTACCCTTCGGGACACATTGGCTCAACCTATATCGACGGGCGCTGGCAATAACGCGGCCCAAGCGCAAAGCTAAACTCACCGGCGGACGACCGCTGATGTTCCGGGATGATTTCACAAACTCTCATCATCTGCGCTAAAATAAATGTATCAATGTCGTCCTCCAAGCCTGTGCTGTTGTCGTCATTTGAATATTCTAGCCCAGATGCACGAGAATAAACCGAAATTCGCCGTTTTCTTGAAGCAGTCACACGCGACGTCGACGCCATGATTGAAACTGTGCATGCTCACTCGCGCACATGAAAAGGCCACACGGTGAAAAAAGAGAAACACAACAGCCGTAGTGATAAAATACTTTTTCTTTTACGTGTTAGATAGCGCAAGTGGTCCAAAAGCGTTCGAAACAGGGCAAATATACAAGTTGTCAACATCGAAAACATACTATCGATGGGGATAGGTGCGGTCACAAATGTAGCCAACCTAGGTCATTAATGTTAGCGAGTAATCTCCTACTACTGTGTGTCTTGTAATGATATCATATTGTTGTTTCCAGTAATACTTTTTAATCAAACTTTTAAAGATAATATTACAGCACTATGGATTTTCCTTTCCAGTCAAAGTTTCTATCGAAGTTGGCCGAGGCTCGTCGTCACCAGCTTGCAAGGGCCAAGATAAGGGATGTGTCGGGGAACCTTGAGCCCTCCTTCTGAAACCACTGGCTCAGCCTGCCTTTCAACAGCATGGAAGGGGCTCTTGGAAAGAAAGCTTTCTGTCCATCTTGCGCGGTTTCCTGCAAAGGACTTGCCTTAAACTTGGAAAAGAGAAAACGGTTCAACAAGCACACACCACGTAAAGAGGAAGCAATATTGCTCGCCTTAGCATTGTTGAATAGGTGATATGATGAACAAGAATTGCACAATGTTACCATCAACCTAAAATTTTTTCATGTGACTTTTGAAACTATAAACGAGATGTTATTATGTTATTTCATATTTCTCATGATTTTTCTCCTTCTCACAACTGAGAGACTTCAAAAAGCAGAGCTTGAAGAGGCACTAAAAAGACATAAGTTTAGAATTACACACTGCACTCTATCATATGTTTCACTATCATAGGTTCTATACCATATGTTTCACTATCATAAGTTCGTTATCAGTGGAGAGAATTAAGGTTAAAGTTTTACTTTTAAGTTGCATGCGTGACGTCGAAAAATTTCATATTTCGTATTTTCAATTTCGTATTTTTGTGGCATTGGCTGAATGAAATTTTCTGAGACTTCGTGTGCTAGGTTTGTGGCACCCACAGATGACGATGTGTTTCATTTTTATTAATGAGAAGCTACGTATGACCCAGTAGATGCCTCCAAAATCAATGATGTTACGGTGTTTAGTGCGGGAATCTCATGGTGGCGTCCACCTGCTTTTTTTTGCATTTTCTGGCTTAGGAACGATCGTGTTGTGGTAAAAGTGATGTTTTCAGGATTGTAAGACTGATATGTGGAAAATTGTTTTGCTCTTTAGTGTTCCTCTAAGTTGTGGCTTCATAGGAAAAGGGTTTTCAGCAATTTGACCAAAGGTGGACAGGTATATAAATAGACAGAACTAGACCGAGCACTTGATGTATTGCTAGCGCTTTTTGGCTATTGAATGGCCCTTATGCTGCAAAACACCAAACATCATTATCAACCATTGATGTATCGCTGATTTTGCAGTTAATGATGTAGTTCTTGTGTAGGTATGGTCTAGTTTCTAAATTCCATGATGTCTGTCTTGGGCAAGTTTTGGTGTACTTTAAGTCTCATACCTAATACAGCTTTAATACTGTGAAAACTGAGATTGAATTCGGCAGCGCGGGCAACCTAGCTGTTTCGTTAACAATCGCCTGCTTGCTGTGGCAGAGACGCTTTCTCTTGCGTGGCGTGGGTCTAAGCTGGATATTTCAAATGGGCTTTTGCTATTTTAGCTTAATTGTCACGATAATTTTTTGTTACTTTTCTAGGCCTGTATTGACCACTGCTTGACTATGTGACATGAGACTGTAGACAGATGCCCAACTGGACTCCTGAAGTGCTACGCACCTAGAAGAGTGTTTGCTAGCTTGCTTTACTCATTGTTTCACCATGGCTTGCCGTTTTTATTGCCCAGATTCTGCTGCAACTCTCCTTTTTTCAAAGTTTATCACTGAAAGTTTTGGTCTGGAGTAACTTTTGGAGTAACTTATGGTGAATTTTATTGGTGGATTCCGAGTGGCTGAGGAACTCAGTGCCAGAGAATTTCACTCTGGTGGAGTGCAAAAGTAGGTTATATGCCAATGGAATACATGCATTGCTGCTAAAGCAAATGGCAAGCGATTGAGGGACACTGTGTGAATTCTAAAGAGTGTTCCTTGGAAGCCTGCGCCCAATGAGACAGGGTCAGCCAGAATGAAACACAATGCATGTGTCTCCCATCTTGCAAGATTGAACACGCTGAACAAAATGGCGTTACGCTAGCAAAATGCGAGCGCTGTGGAGTGCGATGCAAGGTGCGACTGCGTCCATTGGCACGTTCACAATTAGCTCCGTTACAGGGCACGGAGTGCGTGCAACTTACGGTCGAATCTCTCCCTTTACGCCAAGTAAAAAGCTTGTTATCTCGTGATCGAACTGCTCCAAATCTGCCTATAAAACATATAAAGGGCACTCTCAGCCATTGCAATAGACTTGCTCTGCATGGAGCAGGAAAAGTGCCACCAAAGTGCTTCGAATCTGCTCTCAAGTTGATAAAGTATTTTAGTTAATTATTTCGTAATTGAACTTTACAAGAACCATGATATTAGTGCCTCAACACTGAGTTCTCGTACGGAGATGACAGGTTCCCGGGTATCATACCATTATATTTTATGTAAAAGCCTGTGATATGCGGTGTAGATCGAAGGACTACAACAATATACTTGTCGACGCACACGTCTTCAGCCCCAACCTGCTTAAACACAATGGCGGGAGCCTTATAAGTTTTGGGATCTCAATATGAGAATTCTTGTCTCAGAACTCAAGGATGCATCAGATGCGGTCTGGCAAACCAACAAAACGTGTACATTTACTCACTTGCTTTTACAATGGCCATTTCGCCAGCTGGATAAGATATGTTGCTAGTGACACATTAAACAACATTGCACAATACTTCAATACAACACACAAACAGCATAGACAAACACAAAGTACCGTGAATGCGGCGTCGCCAATGTTCGACTCGCTGCGAGGAATTCACGGGAAACGACCCGTGGTTGCTCAATACGTACTGGTCGGCTAGTTGATAAAGCATGATTTTCGAAGAAGCAGTGCACAAAAAGATTACAAAACACGGACTCATAAAACCACACAAACACAAGCGTTGTGTTCTCGTCCTTTTATGTCTGCGTGTTTGCTATCTTTATGTGCGCTGCTGTTTGGAAAATCGAGCTGCGGTTTGCATCGTCCGCGGATTTTCTGCAGGAGGTGTCTATCTACAATCGCCGCCAGGCGCTAAAAGAGCACCTCGCCACTTTCTCCTGTGCGCTGGCTTAGCCTCCTCGCCGCAGCCACGTGGTGGCGCCACCACTAATTTGGCTACTGTATATGCTACCTTTAGTTAGCACAGTAGCACACTTGTTTTCCAACGCTGCTAGCAATGATGCACTGTGGAGAAGCTGGTCTACTGGCCGCACCACTGAAAACGGTCCCCGTCCACCTGGAATCAATCAAGTGACTGTTGTGCGCACTGTTGTGTGTTAGTTATGAACTGGTGTTTTTATTTGCTTTAGATTCATGTTTGCTTTAGATTCATTTGCTCTAGATTTATTTGCTTAGATTCATGTTTGCTTTAGATTCATTTGCGCAGATTCGGCACCATTTAAAAAAAAATACTGACATAATCAATGCTGTAGGTTTAGTGGGGCTCTCCTTGAATCTCGGAGGGCTTCTATTTTGTGTCACGGCCAGGCTAGACAGCACATGCGCTTGCTTCTTTCCTTACGGTCTTTTCACTCATCGAAAATACAATGGGAGAGTTTCTGAGTATGTTTCGCCACTCCTCGGCAGTAAGAGCACAGCGACCTTGCATGTTCTGTGCCACGCACACTGCACAAGGGAGTTTGTCGATAATGAAACCGGGGAATGAGGGTTCTCGACGAAGAGAAGGGAGATTATTAAAGAAATCGAGAATAGAGGGAAGATCAGCCACTAAAAGAAAACTAATTTACCAGACGGCGTACCGCTGAAGGTAGGTATGTATGTGCTCGTGGATAATACAAGCTGAAACTCAATAAAGATGCGGGTAAATCGCCTAATGAGAGGCATAGTTCAGGAGGCATAAGGCACAGGCAACGATCAAAGAGAAACATAATGCTGTACCTGTGCTGAAAGCAGAGAGTACCAAATACCTTTGGCCCTTGGTCAAGTTGGACAACGACGTTACAGTTAAGAGAAGTGGCACACAGAATGACGAGCGCGCCTAGCCTTTGTTAACTATTCTCACTATTTTTCTTTATTTTTCCAAATACGTTTGGAGTGGCTTTCGGGGCTAAATGCTGCGGTCTGCAGCCTGAGAACTCTGAAACACCCACGTGTGTTGTATAACTAATGGCTAAAAAAAAACTCCGTATAAAAAGAAATAAAGTAAAAAAAGAGAGAGGGCCCTTGCTGCTGAATAACCCCTTTGGACGGCACGCACAGAGAGGGGTGGTGTGCATTGTCAAAGGTGTTAACACCCCCTGGAAATGCTCATTTCGGAGACCCCAAGCCTTTTTGCACTTCATTGTATACTGCAGCCACGTCCATGAAGAACTGAACGAAAAGTATGCAGCTGCTTACGCTTGCAAGCCACTTGCCCCAGAACTAAAACTCTCGTGCAAATCAGTTCTTCACTATCCTTCGAGTTAAGAACATGTTTAGAAATAGAAACTGGCAACTTTACAACTTTTCGGCAAGTCAGCAGCTTTTTTCTAAAATATTTGTATTAAATCTCTTGTGGCTTAGTGCTAGGAGCAGGTGGTTGTCAATTCCCTTTTATATCAAGTGTGGCTTGCTTTACTATGGGATTTAGCTATGCACCACGGCTGCAATTTATTCGGGGCTTTGTCAGTGTTCAGTCTACAGGGATTTCTCGAGTTGAGAAGGCAGCCGCATAACCTTCAGCACGCGCATTACGCACGCACATGGATATTTATAAACTGTGTGAAGGTGTATTGCTGTGTTTCGTATTGCGAGTCCCGTTCAGGGAAAACACCCGGTGCTGCTTCTCGCAAGTTCCCAAACAATACTGAGCTGTGCACCAAATGACAACAGAATATTGCAAGAGACAATCTCATCATCAACGAAAAGCCTGCATCGACATTCGTATGCAGAAGACGCTTGCATGATGAAGACTATGTGCCTGCGTTCCGCATCAGAAAACTTATTCCCGACTCAGCGCCTGCTCGTTTGGAGGAATATCCTTCCTACTTTATTTCAAGTGCATAGAAGCCTCGCAAAGATCCTGCTTTACAAGCTTCGTCCCTACGTCAACCATCAAGGAAGGAAAAAGCGGAGTCCAAAGAAAGAGATCTGGATGTTGCAAATTCACAAGACGCTTTCACTGAACAAGAAGAAGTAAATGTTTGCACGTAAACAATAAACAGCGACGCTTATCGCGCGGGCCGATACCAGGCTGTAGTGATAGTACGATTGCACTTCCAAGGGCCGTACCATCGTTCAAAATGCGAGAAGGTGCAGCCATTGCTGAAAGAAGAGAAAAAAGCGTCCCAATATCATCCCGCAAGCATTCATCACGGATGTGTTAGGAAAATCGCAGCAGGTGCACAGAAAGAAGAGAAAAAGACCGTGTTTCTTTTACATTAAATAGTATTCGACAATAGTATGCGGCAGAAGAAAACATTCAGCGAACCCAGACGAACTTGTGAGGGGTGTGTGATATGGTGCTTTCTGTCACAAAGAGGTTACGATCATGCGCGCTCTTCGGAGCTTGTGGCACTGCCAGCAAAGTTCACTCTTCAGAGGCATATTGGTTCAAGCCCAGCATTATCAGGTATTTATAACCATTTGTGACTGCAACGATTAAGCAAGTTGTTTCTCAACGTGCGGTGAGTGGAGAAGCGCGCCCGAACTTATGTGCTGGCATTGCACGCGCGCTGCACGGAGTGGCGTAGGATGGATGGATGTATCCGGCTGTGCCCTTTAGATCGGGTGGTAGCTCACGCCACGTAGCCATAAGGTTAAGTACTAATTGTGTGTTTAAGAATTGAATTTCACTCGCGCCTTGTCGCCTCCAATCAGTTAGCCTCCTCCTGCTTATTTCTACCCGTTTAAAGTCTTTTTTGCCTTCACTGTCCCTAAACCCCAATGCTTTGAAAAATTCGGTGCCATTATCTTCGACAATAGGGTGGAGCCCCTTACAAAACAATATCAAATGTGCAGCCGTTTCCTCCTCCTCTCCACACGCACTACATACTGTGTCTGTTCTTTCGTATTTTGCTCGGTACGTCTTGGTCAGCAATACTCCTGTTCGAGCCTCAAAGAGCAGAGAACTACCCCGAGAATTATCGTAGATCTTTTCTCTTGCAATTTCCTGTTTAAGAGTTCGGTAGGTCTCCCGTGATGATTTCGTAAGCATTCCCATCTTCCACATGTCCCTCTCTGTTTGCTTCATCTTCTTCTCAATTGATGTTTCCTTTTGGCTCGGTATTCTGCTGTTGTCTAAACACTTGCTTGACAATTTTTGAGTTCGTTTCCTCCATTTAGTATCGACAGTCTTCGTGCACAAGTAACTGAAAAACTTTCCTAGCCCAACGCTCCTCTCTCAATTTTCTCAATCGCTCCTCAAATTCTATCTTGCTGCTAGCTTCCCTGCAACCAAACGATGTCCATCTCATGTCTTCCTGTACCCCCTGATTTTGGGTATTCCCGTGTGCTCCCAAAGCAAGTCTACCTACGTTGTTTAATTTCCAATCTTGCTTGAACTTTTGATTTCGTGCACAAGACCGCATTGCCGAACGTCGAACCCGGGACCCTGACACCTTTCCAAATGCCTCTCACAACCTCATACCTAACATAGTTCCTCAGTGCCCTATTTTTCATTGCAGCTGCGTTTCTGGTGGCCTTAGTCATTACGTATCTTTCGTGCTCCCTTAGATACTCAGCCCAGTCATTTAGCCATACGCCCAAGTATTTGTATTTATCCACTATTCCTAGCATGACTTCCTGTATCTTATGCTCAGTGCCTTCGTTATCATTAAAAATAATGATTGCCGATTTTTTCCCGCTGAACTTCAAATGTAACCTATCTCCCTCATTACCACAGATGTCTATCAATCAATGCAGATCTTCCTTGTTGTCGGCTATTAGTACTTTATCATCGGCATACATCAATGCTGTTCAATATGGTTTCCTTGCTCGGCAAAAGAGAGGCTGAATCCGAGTCGACATCCCTCTAAATTGGCTTCTAGTTCCAGGAGGTACAGCGTAAATAACAAAAGTGACAAGGGACATCCCTGTTGAAGCCCGCGCTGTATCTCTATAGGTTCAGATACATGTTCTTCCCATTTTATAACTACCTTGTTACGTTTATAGGTATCCTTTAGAAGATTAGTTATTCCATCTTCCACATCTAGTGTATCCAGTATTCACCACAAGTCTTCTTGAATCACACTATCGTAAGCTCCCTTGATATCTAGAAATGCCAGCGACCGGGGCCTATGTTTTTTTTTCGCTATTTAAATATACTGCATCAATGAAAACAGATTGTCCTCCAACCTCCTTCGTTTACGGAACCCATTTTCTAGTTCTCCCAGCACCCCCTCATTCTCCAACCATGTCTGTGGTCTTTACTATCTGCATCATCAGCCTGTAAACTACTGATGTCACTGTTATAGAATGGTAGTTGTTTATTTAGGCTTTGTCCCCCTTTCTTTTATAGATCATGCTCATCTTGCTTAGTTTCCACCCATAGGGGGGTTCACCATTCATTATTGCTTTGCTCGCTGCCTCTCTTAATGTTCGCTTAGAGTTTGGTCCTAGTTACTTTATTAGCATGACTGGGATGCCATCAGGGCCTGTTGATGTGCTATTGGGAACTTTTTTCTGTCCTTTTCCGCTCTCTTCCCAGTGGAGCTACTGAGCTAATTGGTCCATACCACGTACGGTGCATGCAGCGTTTTCTAGGTGTTTAAATTTTTCTGTCATCATTGTTTTATACATTCTATTGCCTCATCCCCTTCTAGTCTGACTCCTTAATTGTAGTTATAAACCTCTGTTTCATGCTTGTCTTATTACTCAGAAAATTGAGATGGTTCCAAAACTTTGCAGCTGTCTTTCTATCCTTTTTGTTGAATTCCGCTATTCATTGGGCCCCCTTTCCTCTAACTTTTTCACTGATCAAATCGGACGCTTCCCTTCTGCAGCTCAAAAAGTTATACCATTGTTTTTTAACATCATCTTCCGGTTCACCCCTCTGTTTAGCATACCTAGCTGTGTTCCCTGGAGGCTTCCTGACGTCTTACTATGGCTCCCTTAACTTCCTCATCCCACCCGCTCTTGGGTTCGTGTCTGCTTTTCCCGATTGATTTGACTCGTACCTTAGTCCGCTCTAACTCAAGCAATCGAGTTAGACTTGTGTACGTCCACTCTGTTTTAGTATCCTCAGAGATTAGTTTCTCAATCTCTATTGTTGCTATTTCTATTTGCCTTTCTGAATAAATATTACCGTGTAATTGCTCGTAATGCCACCTTTCCGATTTCATTTCTCTTCCAAAACTCAGCTTGATACGTTTGTGATCTTTACCTAAGCTTCTGGACCCATATTCATCTATGTTCATCACCCTTAGCTGATCATACATCCCATGTGACATTATTGCGTAATCTATCGTTGGCTGCAGCATTCTCACCTCCCATGCTATCTGCCCTTCACATTTCTCGGTGCTGTTGCAAATGATTAAATCATGCCTTTCACACATATCCATTAGCATTCTGCCTGTTGGGTCAGTATATTCATTCATATCTTCTATGTGCGCATTCATATCTCCTAGTAAAATTACCTCGCACTCTTCTCCTAGTTCGTCCATGTCATTTCCTATGCACTGCACTATTCGTTGATTTTCCTCTCTGGCTTTGTCCCCTGTCCACAAGTATACAAACCAAGGAGCGTTGTTCGCCCCGCCACTTTCCTTTTTAGCCATATATGTTCCTTGCACTCCTGCTTGACCCTTTCCCAGTCTATACTTTTATGAATGAATGCCCCAATACTACCCTTCTTACTGCTGCCTTCTGTTCTATTGCAATATTCCCTCGCGTAGTCCGGATTGTTAGGAGGCTGTTCCATGTCCCTAAGATGTGTTTCTACAAAACCATATACCATCGGCCTCTCCTCCCTTAGCTGTCCTTTTATCTCTTCCCACTTCAGCCTATTCCTGCCACGCTGCATGTTAATATACCCTACGTCTGGATTGGCTCGACCCTCGTGGCTACGTCGATTTCTGCCCCGGACTCTACGTGTCTTAGATATATTAGTGTCACTTTGGAATTGTATCTGTCTATACCACCTGTCAAAGAGCACCCCTAGTTTTCCTCGTTACTATATAATGCACCCAGAAGGGCTCGCGTACCTCCCCCCCCCCCCAAAAAAAAGCTACTGCGCGTTCTGCTAGTCACCAAAACACCTCATGACCTAGCCTCCCATCGAAAGGAGTTCTGTCTCGTTGAAAACCACCTCACCTATTCACCTCTCTGTTTATTTTCACCACCTCAGAGCCTCTCATCTCATCCGCCATATCTCTTGGTTTGCGTAGACAACTGCTCTTTGCAGGTTGCCATCACGCACCGGTACTTCCGGTATCATGCATATCACTACCTGTACCTGAGGAGAAATGGCGCGCATCTCATTGACCCCTTTCGCCAGTGTGCTCGCTAGTCCTACCGTATCTTCAATTAAGACATCGTTTAAACCGCCTGTAATTATCACGAGGTTTCGTCCATCAGCGGTAGTTTTGAGTTTTGCGCTCGCTTGCCTCATGACTGCTTCCAGCTTCTGTCCTGGAAACGTCTCTACTGTAACCCTCTTGTCACCTCTTACCGGATCTTTGATTGCTTCTGTCATCGTCATCATCATCAGCCTACGTCCACAGCAGGACAAAGGCCTCTCCGATGTTCCGCCAATAACCCGGTCCTGCGCTTGCTGCTGCCAATTTATACCCGAAAAGTTCTTTATCTCATCTGCCCACCTAACCTTCTGTCTCCCCCTAACCCGCTTGCCTTCTCTGGGAATCCAGTTAGTTACCCTTAACGTCCAGCGGTTATCCTGTCTACGCGCTACATGTCCGGCCCACGTCCATTTCTGCTTGATTTCAGCTATGATATTCTTAACCCCCGTTTGTTCCCTAATCCACTCTCCTCTCTTCTTGTCTCTTAAGGTTACACCTACCATTTTTCTTTCCATTGCTCGCTGCGTCGTCCTCCGTTTAAGCTGAACCCTCTTTGTAAGTCTTCAGGTTTCTGCTCCGTAGCCAAGTACCGGCAAGAGACAGCTGTCCTCTTGAGGGATAGTGGTAATATTCATGTCATAATTTGAGAGTGCTTGCCAAATGTACTCCACCCCATTCTTATTGTTCTAGTTACTTCAATCTCGTGGTTCGGCTCCACGGTTATTACCTGCCCTAAGTAGACATAGTCTTTTACAACTTGAAGCGCACTATTACCTATCTCGAAGCGCTGCTTTTTTCCGCGGTTCTTGTACACTACTTTCGTTTTCTGCAGATTCGTTTTAAGACCCACCTTTCTGCTCTCCTTGTCTAACTCCGTAATCATGAGTTTAAATTCGTCCCCTGAGTTACGCAGCAATGCAATGTCATCGGCGAAGCGCAGGTTACTAAGGTACTCTCTATTAACTCTTATCCCTATCTGTTCCCATACTAGGCTTCTGGAAACCTCCTGTAAGCACGCGGTAAAAGCATTAGGGAGATTGTGTCCCCCTGCTTTACAGCCTTCTTGATTCTGTGGCTTTCTTTATGAAGCACTATGGTAGCAGTTGATCCCCAGTAGATTTCTTCCATGATGTTTATATATACTTCATTGACGCCCTGATTCCGCAGTGTCTGCATGACGGCTGATATTTCTACTGAACCAAACGCCTTTTCGTAATCTATGAAGGCTATGTATAGTGGTTGGTTATATTCTGAGCAGTTCTCTTTTACCTAATTGATATTATAAGTGTAGTCGATTGTTGAGTAGCTGTTCGAAATCCTGCTTGTTCCTTTGGTTGATTGAATTTTAATGTTTTTTTACTCTGTTAGCAATTACCTTTGTAAATAGCTTGTATACTACAGAGAGCATTGCTTCTGTGCATCGATATAAATTCGAGTCCCCGGCGATTATCATCTGCTGTGACTTTTCAGCTGGAGCGTCCTGCTCCTGGGGGTTACTTGCACCTGCGACGCCGGCTGCTTTGTCCCCTCCCAGCCCCACCACTACTTCGCTGAAGATGGGTCTTGCGACCAACCGGCTGAACCTGTTTTCTCCGAACTTGCTTGCTCTTTTTTCTCCACCGTTCTGGTTGGCGGTGCCCAACCGTTCTCTCCGTCGGCTGCTCCTTTGTTCACCTTCGCTAGTGCCTCCTCGGCGGACTTGAGCCTTCCTCTCTTAGCCTTTGTTTTCTCATGCTCTGTCGCCGACGCAGTCTCCAGTTCGGTGATTCGCATCAGCAGTTCACTCTGGGCAACCTTCACTTTCTCCATTTTTTCCTCGAACTCACATTGGTTAGACTTAGTGTCAGCCTCCTCTCCATTCGCGTCTGAACTTGGGTTCATTTTAAAACCCAACCAACATCCTGAACATCTTACAGCGTTTTTAGCCATGTCTTTTGACGCCAATCGTCTTTATGAATTGTCTCACTCGATAATTACAAAACATGACGTACGACGAACCCTGTCCTATGAAAAAAAGAAAGCCTAAGCTGTACTACAAAAATTTACGTGATTGGTGCAAGTGCACTTCCCCCATGAGATGGCAAAAGAAAACACACACACACACAAACTAGCAAATACCTGGTAACTGACCCCCGAAAAGCCATACAATGTAATAAGTGCTACGAAAGTTTTAACTGCTGCCGTAATAATTACAAAAGCAAGCTCGAAACATGAAAAACCACTAATCTGTGCAGTCGATCGGGAGCGCTCAAAAAGCACGTCCATCCACCGTGCCAGTCCGAACTGAAGGTCAGGGTTGCAGTGCCTCCCTCAAAGCAGTGGCGAGAGGCATGCACTACACCCGATGCAAAGGCCGTAAAAGTCGAGCGCGCAGGCGCGGTCTAGCACCAGTCTAATCCTGCCGTGTTTCTGTCTGTGAGTTGGTGCTTATCTTTCATAGCTGGTGCCATCTGATTACGTCGTAGCGGCGGTCCATGCTATTCGGCATTACGCTATGCCTTTGCGCGTTGCGTTGCCGAGCAAACTGTGGAATTCTTTTGAACTGCCGTTGCACAGTTTCCAAAGCAGGCGTTTTTTTTTCTTCGTCGGTCTTTGACATGCAAGGCACGTCGACTAGCGAGTGGCGATCGGCGACACGCTTCGTAGATGGGCGACAGGCTTAATCAAGTCACCCGCAAAAACAGAGCGTGGCTTCGCAGTGTAACTATAGTTGCTAAGCCGCCATGATGGTAGACCTATGCGCTACTGTTACTACAGTGTCCAGAAATATACGGCAGTATATTTCTAGACACTGTACAGTTACTATACCCCACGAAGGAAGGAAAGGTCGGAGAGGGCATGCCTAGCTGGTGCGCTGCGGGAAAAGTGTGGAGGAATTGACATCATGGCGGCCATATTCACTGGGCACAATGGCGGCGTTGTTATGGTTACGTGTTGCGCAGTGGAGCTGATCTAGCAGTGAGCGGCCGTGGCTGGCGGTGGCATGTGTGCCTCCTCAGGTCTCGTGCTGAGCCGTGGCGGACAATATCCGTGCTCTGCGCCATATAGGCGTCACTGGCCGTATTCGAAGTTCTTTAGTATAGAACCGTTTTGAGTAGTCCCTGAAAACTCGCATATGTATTGGTGTTCCCTTACATACATGGGGTGAAATTCTGTTTCTCACCTGCCGCACTTCTTGAGTAAAGATGACAAAAAGGTGATGAGGAGAAGCCCACACTGTGGACGCTGGCCCGAGTGCGAGAGTTATGCATCACGGGTGCAGGTAGTGACCCCGAGACACCGTACGGCTGCGGCAGGGGTGCCGTGCTTACTTCCGACGCACCCATGGAGCCCACACTGTCAGGTGATCTACCTGGGACACCCGACACCGAATCTGTTGATAACGGGCTCAAAGAAGTAGCGTTTCAGGACAAAAAACTGCTTTTTTTCTGTTCCAACAAGCGGGGTACAGGCTAATGTCATAGTATACGGTGATAAGACATGTTTATATAGTTCCACTTAGAATGGCGCGTTGCTGGTACCATCAGATGCAACAATCTCAAAGTAACTGAAAGTAATGCGATGTGTTTTTTCACTTGTGCTTGCTCTTTTATTTTGCTAGACGTGCAAAAGCCAGTGTCAGCCTCATACACTCAGTGAAATGTACTTAAGCATGCCTGGTTTCAATCAGTTCAAGAACTTACAAGAACAGAAAAATAAAACTCCCACACAAAAGACACCAAAAGTGAGAAATTTATTCACTTGGCAGTTCATTTTGTGTAGTGACCAATTCATCTTGGCTTTAACTCTTTCGTTACTACGCCTATTTAAATTGCTGCTGAGTGATCGATGCTTCGAATTGTCGATTGAATTATGTTCACTAAATTTGTCGAGCACGAGCACTTTAGAGGTGTTAGTCCTCTTAATAAGTTTGAATTTGCTCCTTTTCGCAAGACAAGAGAGTTTTTTACAGAACTTTGCGTGAATTAGTGTACGTGTGTTGATAAACAAAACACGCCCTATTGCTATTCTGTGATGGCAACGACATTCCTCCTGGCTTCTCTAACTAGAATGTTATAAACACCAGTATTGGTTGTGTACCCCATGTTTGATCACAAAGATGCTTCCTAGATACAACTTGTTTTATAAAAGTGAAGATTGTTTAAATTGAAACTTTCGTGTCCTTTCGATGACATTATCTGCCCTTCTTGGAGCGGTCTACACGCATGCGGTGCAGTTGTTAAGGTGGTCTGTGCCTAGTTCTTGGGCTATATAGGCGTCACTGGCCGTATTCGAAGTTTTTTAGTTTAAAACAGTTTTGAGTAGTCCCTGAAAACTCGCATATGTATTGGTGTTCCCTTACATACTTGGGGTGAAATTCTGTATCTCACCTGCCGCACTTTTTGAGTAAAGTGATAAGAAGGTGATGAGGAGAAGCCCACACTGTGGACGCTGGCCCGAGTGCGAGAGTTATGCATCACGAGTGCAGGTAGTGACCCCGAGACACCGTACGGCTGCGGCAGGGGTGCCGTGCTTCCTGCCGACGCACTCATGGAGCCCACACTGTCAGGTGATCTACCTGGGACACCCGACACCGAATCTGTTGATAACGGGCTCAAAGAAGCGGCGTTTAAGGACAAAAAACTGCTTTTTTTTTGTTCCAAAAGCGGGGTACAGCCTAATGTCATAGTATACGGTGAGAAGACATGTTATTATGGTTCCACTTAAAATTGCGCGTTGCTGTTACAATCAGATGCAACAATCTCAAAGTAGCTGAAAGTAATGCGATGTGTTTTTTCACTTGTGCTTGCTCTTTTATTTTGCTAGAAATGCAAAAGCCAGTGTCAGCCTCATCCACTCAGTGAAATTTACTTGAGCATGCCTGGTTTCAATCAGTTCAACAACTTACAAGAATTGAAAAATAAAACTCCCACACAAAAGACACATAAAATGAGAAATTTATTCACCAGGCACTTCATTTTGTGTAGTGACCAATTCATCTTGGCTTTAACTCTTTCGTTACTACGCCTATTTAAATTGCTGCCGAGTGATCGATGCTTCCAATTGTCGACCTAATTATGTTCACTAAATTTGTCGAGCACTAGCACTTTAGAGTGGTTTGTCCTCCTAATAGGTTTGAATTTGCTCCTTTTCGCAAGACAAGAGAGTTTTTTACAGAACTTTCCATGAATTAGTGTACGTGTGTTAATAAACAAAATACGCCCTATTGCTATTCTGTGATGGCAACGATATTCCGTCTGGCTTCTCTAACTAGAATGTTATAAACACCAGTATTGGTTGTGTACTCCATGTTTTATCACAAAGATGCTTCTTAGATACAACTTGTTTTATAAAAGTGAAGATTGTTTAATGTGAAACTTTCGTGTCCTTTCGATGACATTATCTGCCCTTCTTGGAGCGGTCCACACGCATGCGGTGCAGTTGTTAAGGTGGTCTTTGCCTAGTTCATGGGCTATATAGGCGTCACTGGCCGTATTCGAAGTTCTTTAGTTTAAAACAGTTTTGAGTAGTCCCTGAAAACTCGCATATGTATTGGTGTTCCAATACATACTTGGGGTGAAATTCTGTATCTCATCTGCCGCACTTTTTGAGTAAAGGTGATAAGAAGGTGATGAGGAGAAGCCCACACTGTGGACGCTGGCCCGAGTGCGAGAGTTATGCATCACGAGTGCAGGTAGTGACCCCGAGACACCGTACGGCTGCGGCAGGGGTGCCGTGCTTACTGCCGACGCACTCATGGAGCCCACACTGTCAGGTGATCTACCTGGGACACCCGACACCGAATCTGTTGATAACGGGCTCAAAGAAGCAGCGTTTCAGGACAAAAAACTGCTTTTTTTTTGTTCCAACAAGCGGGGTACAGGCTAATGTCATAGTATACGGTGAGAAGACATGTTATTATGGTTCCACTTAAAATTGCGCGTTGCTGGTACAATCAGATGCAACAATCTCATAGTAGCTGAAAGTAATGCGATGTGTTTTTTCACTTGTGCTTGCTCTTTTATTTTGCTAGAAATGCAAAAGCCAGTGTCAGCCTCATCCACTCAGTGAAATGTACTTGAGCATGCCTGGTTTCAATCAGTTCAACAACTTACAAGAACAGAAAAATAAAACTCCCACACAAAAGACACATAAAATGAGAAATTTATTCACCTGGCAGTTCATTTTGTGTAGTGACCAATTCTACTTGGCTTTAACTCTTTTGTTACTACGCCTAATTAAATTGCTGCCGAAGGATCGATGCTTCGAATAGTCGATTTAATTATGTTCACTAAGTTTGTCGTGCACCAGCACTTTAGAGTGGTTAGTCGTCCTAATAAGTATGAATTTGCTCCTTTTCGCAAGACAAGAGAGTTTTTTACAGAACTTTGCGTAAATTAGTGTACGTGTGTTCATAAACAAAGCACGCCCTATTGCTATTCTGTGATGGCAACGACATTCCGTCTGGCTTCTCTAACTAGAATGTTATAAACACCAGTATTGGTTGTGTACTCCATGTTTTTCACAAAGATGCTTCCTAGACACAACTTGTTTTATAAAAGTGAAGATTGTTTAATGTGAAACTTTCATGTCATTTCGATGACATTATCTGCCCTCCTTGGAGCGATCGACACGCATGCGGTGCAGTTGTTAAGGTGGTCTCTGCCTAGTTCATGGGCTATATAGGCGTCACTGGCCGTATTCGAAGTTCTTTAGTATAGAACCGTTTTGAGTAGTCCCTGAAAACTCGCATATGTATTGGTGTTCCCTTACATACATGGGGTGAAATTCTGTTTCTCACCTGCCGCACTTCTTGAGTAAAGATGACAAAAAGGTGATGAGGAGAAGCCCACACTGTGGACGCTGGCCCGAGTGCGAGAGTTATGCATCACGGGTGCAGGTAGTGACCCCGAGACACCGTACGGCTGCGGCAGGGGTGCCGTGCTTACTTCCGACGCACCCATGGAGCCCACACTGTCAGGTGATCTACCTGGGACACCCGACACCGAATCTGTTGATAACGGGCTCAAAGAAGTAGCGTTTCAGGACAAAAAACTGCTTTTTTTCTGTTCCAACAAACGGGGTACAGGCTAATGTCATAGTATACGGTGATAAGACATGTTATTATAGTTCCACTTAGAATGGCGCGTTGCTGGTACCATCAGATGCAACAATCTCAAAGTAACTGAAAGTAATGCGATGTGTTTTTTCACTTGTGCTTGCTCTTTTATTTTGCTAGACGTGCAAAAGCCAGTGTCAGCCTCATACACTCAGTGAAAT
This sequence comes from Rhipicephalus microplus, assembly GCF_043290135.1. Taxonomy (NCBI): domain Eukaryota; kingdom Metazoa; phylum Arthropoda; class Arachnida; order Ixodida; family Ixodidae; genus Rhipicephalus; species Rhipicephalus microplus. The sequence continues at coordinate 194,217,229 of NC_134703.1, forward strand.
GTACTTAAGCATGCCTGGTTTCAATCAGTTCAAGAACTTACAAGAACAGAAAAATAAAACTCCCACACAAAAGACACCAAAAGTGAGAAATTTATTCACTTGGCAGTTCATTTTGTGTAGTGACCAATTCATCTTGGCTTTAACTCTTTCGTTACTACGCCTATTTAAATTGCTGCTGAGTGATCGATGCTTCGAATTGTCGATTGAATTATGTTCACTAAATTTGTCGAGCACGAGCACTTTAGAGGTGTTAGTCCTCTTAATAAGTTTGAATTTGCTCCTTTTCGCAAGACAAGAGAGTTTTTTACAGAACTTTGCGTGAATTAGTGTACGTGTGTTGATAAACAAAACACGCCCTATTGCTATTCTGTGATGGCAACGACATTCCTCCTGGCTTCTCTAACTAGAATGTTATAAACACCAGTATTGGTTGTGTACTCCATGTTTTATCACAAAGATGCTTCCTAGATACAACTTGTTTTATAAAAGTGAAGATTGTTTAAATTGAAACTTTCGTGTCCTTTCGATGACATTATCTGCCCTTCTTGGAGTGGTCTACACGCATGCGGTGCAGTTGTTAAGGTGGTCTGTGCCTAGTTCTTGGGCTATATAGGCGTCACTGGCCGTATTCGAAGTTTTTTAGTTTAAAACAGTTTTGAGTAGTCCCTGAAAACTCGCATATGTATTGGTGTTCCCTTACATACTTGGGGTGAAATTCTGTATCTCACCTGCCGCACTTTTTGAGTAAAGGTGATAAGAAGGTGATGAGGAGAAGCCCACACTGTGGACGCTGGCCCGAGTGCGAGAGTTATGCATCACGAGTGCAGGTAGTGACCCCGAGACACCGTACGGCTGCGGCAGGGGTGCCGTGCTTCCTGCCGACGCACTCATGGAGCCCACACTGTCAGGTGATCTACCTGGGACACCCGACACCGAATCTGTTGATAACGGGCTCAAAGAAGCGGCGTTTAAGGACAAAAAACTGCTTTTTTTTTTGTTCCAAAAGCGGGGTACAGCCTATTGTCATAGTATACGGTGAGAAGACATGTTATTATGGTTCCACTTAAAATTGCGCGTTGCTGGTACAATCAGATGCAACAATCTCATAGTAGCTGAAAGTAATGCGATGTGTTTTTTCACTTGTGCTTGCTCTTTTATTTTGCTAGAAATGCAAAAGCCAGTGTCAGCCTCATCCACTCAGTGAAATGTACTTGAGCATGCCTGGTTTCAATCAGTTCAACAACTTACAAGAACAGAAAAATAAAACTCCCACACAAAAGACACATAAAATGAGAAATTTATTCACCTGGCAGTTCATTTTGTGTAGTGACCAATTCTACTTGGCTTTAACTCTTTCGTTACTACGCCTATTTAAATTGCTGCCGAGGGATCGATGCTTCGAATTGTCGATTTAATCATGTTCACTAAGTTTGTCGTGCACCAGCACTTTAGAGTCGTTAGTCCTCCTAATAAGCATGAATTTGCTCCTTTTCGCAAGACAAGAGAGTTTTTTACAGAACTTTGCGTAAATTAGTGTACGTGTGTTCATAAACAAAACACGCCCTATTGCTATTCTGTGATGGCAACGACATTCCGTCTGGCTTCTCTAAACAGAATGTTATAAACACCAGTATTGGTTGTGTACTCCATGTTTTTCACAAAGATGCTTCCTAGACACAACTTGTTTTATAAAAGTGAAGATTGTTTAATGTGAAACTTTCGTGTCATTTCGGTGACATTATCTGCCCTCCTTGAAGCGGTCGACACGCATGCGGTGCAGTTGTTAAGGTGGTCTGTGCCTAGTTCATGGGCTACATAGGCGTCACTGGCCGTATTCGAAGTTTTTTAGTATAGAACAGTTTTGAGTTGTCCCTGAAAACTCGCATAAGTATTGGTGTTCTCTTACATACTTGTGGTGAAATTCTGTTTCTCACCTGCCGCACTTCTTGAGTAAAGGTGACAAGAAGGTGATGAGGAGAAGCCCACACTGTGGACGCTGGCCCGAGTGCGAGAGTTATGCATCACGGGTGCAGGTAGTGACCCCGAGACACCGTACGGCTGCGGCAGGGGTGCCGTGCTTACTTCCGACGCACCCATGGAGCCCACACTGTCAGGTGATCTACCTGGACACCCGACACCGAATCTGTTGATAACGGGCTCAAAGATGTAGCGTTTCAGGACAAAAAACTGCTTTTTTTCTGTTCCAACAAGCGGGGTACAGGCTAATGTCATAGTATACGGTGATAAGACATGTTATTATGGTTCCACTTAGAATGGCGCGTTGCTGGTACCATCAGATGCAACAATCTCAATGTAACTGAAAGTAATGCGATGTGTTTTTTCACTTGTGCTTGCTCTTTTATTTTGCTAGACGTGCAAAAGCCAGTGTCAGCCTCATCCACTCAGTGAAATGTACTTGAGCATGCCTGGTTTCAATCAGTTCAAGAACTTACAAGAACAGAAAAATAAAACTCCCAAACAAAACACACATAAAGTGAGAAATTTATTCACTTGGCAGTTCATTTTGTGTAGTGACCAATTCTACTTGGCTTTAACTCTTTTGTTACTACGCCTATTTAAATTGCTGCCGAGTGATCGATGCTTCGAATTGTCGATTGAATTATGTTCACTAAATTTGTCGAGCACGAGCACTTTAGAGGTGTTAGTCCTGTTAATAAGTTTGAATTTGCTCCTTTTCGCAAGACAAGAGAGTTTTTTACAGAACTTTGCGTGAATTAGTGTACGTGTGTTCATAAACAAAACACGCCCTATTGCTATTCTGTGATGGCAACGACATTCCTCCTGGCTTCTCTAACTAGAATGTTATAAACACCAGTATTGGTTGTGTACTCCATGTTTTATCACAAAGATGCTTCCTAGATACAACTTGTTTTATAAAAGTGAAGATTGTTTAAATTGAAACTTTCGTGTCCTTTCGATGACATTATCTGCCCTTCTTGGAGCGGTCCACACGCATGCGGTGCAGTTGTTAAGGTGGTCTGTGCCTAGTTCATGGGCTATATAGGCGTCACTGGCCGTATTCGAAGTTTTTTAGTTTAAAACAATTTTGAGTAGTCCCTGAAAACTCGCATATGTATTGGTGTTCCCTTACATACTTGGGGTGAAATTCTGTATCTCACCTGCCGCACTTTTTGAGTAAAGGTGATAAGAAGGTGATGAGGAGAAGCCCACACTGTGGACGCTGGCCCGAGTGCGAGAGTTATGCATCACGAGTGCAGGTAGTGACCCCGAGACACCGTACGGCTGCGGCAGGGGCGCCGTGCTTACTGCCGACGCACTCATGGAGCCCAGACAGTCAGGTGATCTACCTGGGACACCCGACACCGAATCTGTTGATAACGGGCTCAAAGAAGCAGCGTTTCAGGACAAAAAACTGCTTTTTTTTTGTTCCAACAAGCGGGGTACAGGCTAATGTCATAGTATACGGTGAGAAGACATGTTATTATGGTTCCACTTAAAATTGCGCGTTGCTGGTACAATGAGATGCAACAATCTCAAAGTAGCTGAAAGTAATGCGATGTGTTTTTTCACTTGTGCTTGCTCTTTTATTTTGCTAGAAATGCAAAAGCCAGTGTCAGCCTCATCCACTCAGTGAAATTTACTTGAGCATGCCTGGTTTCAATCAGTTCAACAACTTACAAGAACAGAAAAATAAAACTCCCACACAAAAGACACATTAAATGAGAAATTTATTCACCTGGCAGTTCATTTTGTGTAGTGACCAATTTTAATTGGCATTAACTCTTTTGTTACTACGCCTATTTAAATTGCTGCCGAGGGATCGATGCTTCGAATTGTCGATTTAATCATGTTCACTAAGTTTGTCGTGCACCAGCACTTTAGAGTGGTTAGTCCTCCTAATAAGTATGAATTTGCTCCTTTTCGCAAGACAAGAGAGTTTTTTACAGAACTTTGCGTAAATTAGTGTACGTGTGTTCATAAACAAAACACGCCCTATTGATATTCTGTGATGGCAACGACATTCCGTCTGGCTTCTCTAAATAGAATGTTATAAACACCAGTATTGGTTGTGTACTCCATGTTTTTCACAAAGATGCTTCCTAGACACAACTTGTTTTATAAAAGTGAAGATTGTTTAATGTGAAACTTTCGTGTCATTTCGATGACATTGTCTGCCCTCCTTGGAGCGGTCGACACGCATGCGGTGCATTTGTTAAGGTGGTCTGTGCCTAGTTCATGGGCTATATAGGCGTCACTGGCCGTATTCGAAATTCTTTAGTATAGAACAGTTTTGAGTAGTCCCTGAAAACTCGCATATGTATTGGTGTTCCCTTACATACTTGGGGTGAAATTCTGTTTCTCAGCTGCCGCACTTCTTGAGTAAAGGTGACAAGAAGGTGATGAGGAGAAGCCCACACTGTGGACGCTGGCCCGAGTGCGAGAGTTATGCATCGCGGGTGCAGGTAGTGACCCCGAGACACCGTACGGCTGCGGCAGGGGTGCCGTGCTTACTTCCGACGCACCCATGGAGCCCACACTGTCAGGTGATCTACCTGGGACACCCGACGCCGAATCTGTTGATAACGGGCTCGAAGAAGTAGCGTTTAAGGACAAAAAACTGCTTTTTTTCTGTTCCAACAAGCGGGGTACAGGCTAATGTCATAGTATACGGTGATAAGACATGTTATTATGGTTCCACTTAGAATGGCGCGTTGCTGGTACCATCAGATGCAACAATCTCAAAGTAGCTGAAAGTAATGCGATGTGTTTTTTCACTCGTGCTTGCTCTTTTATTTTGCTAGAAGTGCAAAAGCCAGTGTCAGCCTCATCCACTCAGTGAAATGTACTTGAGCATGCCTGGTTTCAATCAGTTCAAGAACTTACAAGAACAGAAAAATAAAACTCCCACACAAAAGACACATAAAGTGAGAAATTTATTCACCTGGCAGTTCATTTTGTGTAGTGACCAATTCTACTTGGCTTTAACTCTTTCGTTACTACGCCTATTTAAATTGCTGCCGAGTGATCGATGCTTCGAATTGTCGATTGAATTATGTTCACTAAATTTGTCGAGCACGAGCACTTTAGAGGTGTTAGTCCTCTTAATAAGTTTGAATTTGCTCCTTTTCGCAAGACAAGAGAGTTTTTTACAGAACTTTGCGTGAATTAGTGTACGTGTGTTCATAAACAAAACACGCCCTATTGCTATTCTCTGATGGCAACGACATTCCTCCTGGCTTCTCTAACTAGAATGTTATAAACACCAGTATTGGTTGTGTACTCCATGTTTTATCACAAAGATGCTTCCTAGATACAAGTTGTTTTATAAAAGTGAAGATTGTTTAAATTGAAACTTTCGTGTCCTTTCGATGACATTATCTGCCCTTCTTGGAGCAGTCCACACGCATGCGGTGCAGTTGTTAAGGTGGTCTGTGCCTAGTTCATGGGCTATATAGGCATCACTGGCCGTATTCGAAGTTTTTTAGTTTAAAACAGTTTTGAGTAGTCCCTGAAAACTCGCATATGTATTGGTGTTCCCTTACATACTTGGGGTGAAATTCTGTATATCACCTGCCGCACTTTTTGAGTAAAGGTGATTAGAAGGTGATGAGGAGAAGCTCACACTGTGGACGCTGGCCCGAGTGCGAGAGTTATGCATCACGAGTGCAGGTAGTGACCCCGAGACACCGTACGGCTGCGGCAGGGGTGCCGTGCTTACTGCCGACGCACTCATGGAGCCCACACTGTCAGGTGATCTACCTGGGACACCCGGCACCGAATCTGTTGATAACGGGCTCAAAGAAGCAGCGTTTCAGGACAAAAAACTGCTTTTTTTTGTTTCAACAAGCGGGGTACAGGCTAATGTCATAGTATACGGTGAGAAGACATGTTATTATGGTTCCACTTAAAATTGCGCGTTGCTGGTACAATCAGATGCAACAATCTCAAAGTAGCTGAAAGTAATGCGATGTGTTTTTTCACTTGTGCTTGCTCTTTTATTTTGCTAGAAATGCAAAAGCCAGTGTCAGCCTCATCCACTCAGTGAAATTTACTTGAGCATGCCTGGTTTCAATCAGTTCAACAACTTACAAGAACAGAAAAATAAAACTCCCACACAAAAGACACATAAAATGAGAAATTTATTCACCTGGCAGTTCATTTTGTGTAGTGACCAATTCTACTTGGCTTTAACTCTTTTGTTAGTACGCCTATTTAAATTGCTGCCGAGGGATCGATGCTTCGAATTGTCGATTTAATCATGTTCACTAAGTTTGTCGTGCACCAGCACTTTAGAGTGGTTAGTCCTCCTAATAAGTATGAATTTGCTCCTTTTCGCAAGACAAGAGAGTTTTTTACAGAACTTTGTGTAAATTAGTGTACGTGTGTTCATATACAAAACACGCCCTATTGCTATTCTGTGATGGCAACGACATTCCGTCTGGCTTCTCTAAATAGAATGTTATAAACACCAGTATTGGTTGTGTACTCCATGTTTTTCACAAAGATGCTTCCTAGACACAACTTGTTTTATAAAAGTGAAGATTGTTTAATGTGAAACTTTCGTGTCATTTCGGTGACATTGATGAGTGCGGCGAGTTGGGCAGGTTGGTAACGATGCATGACTAAGAAATCTTAGCGCCACAGAACGGAAACAAAAGAAAGAAACGTAGACAACACGAGCGCTATCAAACCAAGTTTATTAGGAAACACACATGAATATATACGAACTCAAATCACAGAAATCTCACGCCTACTTTTTTACACATATATTGTTATACAACGTCATACAAAAACAAAAAATGTATTATAAGGAAATAAACAGGTAAACGCGCATGTGTAAATGGAACCAAGAAAACTTAGAAAAAAACCTTAACAGCCCCCCGAAAAACCCTACAAACGAAAAAAGTATAACACCAACTGCGCATGCTTACCTCGGTGAAACTATGAAAACGTGCTCATTAGGAATGAAAATTCTTTATCGTGAAGGAGTACAGACGGATGACTCACGCACTTCTCGCCACGTTTTCGGATGAAGCAGGCCTCAACTAATTCTCGGGTTAACTGCTCTCTGTGACGGAATAGCACAGCTGTTTGATCGAACATTGGAGTACAGCCACACTGACGGCAATGTAATGCCAAGTGGGATGTCGGTGTGCCTTTCAAAGAGCTGTGGTGCTCGCGTAGACGGATATTGAGACACCGCCCAGATTGGCCCACGTAAACGTGTCCGCACGAAAAGGGCGGACACGTTTACGTGGGCCAATCTGGGCGGTGACATTATCTGCCCTCCTTGGAGCGGTCGACACGCATGCGGTGCAGTTGTTAAGGTGGTCTGTGCCTAGTTCATGGGCTATATAGGCGTCACTGGCCGTATTCGAAGTTTTTTAGTATAGAACAGTTTTGAGTTGTCCCTGAAAACTCGCATAAGTATTGGTGTTCTCTTACATACTTGGGGTGAAATTCTGTTTCTCACCTGCCGCACTTCTTGAGTAAAGGTGACAAGAAGGTGATGAGGAGAAGCCCACACTGTGGACGCTGGCCCGAGTGCGAGAGTTATGCATCACGGGTGCAGGTAGTGACCCCGAGACACCGTACGGCTGCGGCAAGGGTGCCGTGCTTACTTCCGACGCACCCATGGAGCCCACACTGTCAGGTGATCTACCTGGGACACCCGACGCCGAATCTGTTGATAACGGGCTCGAAGAAGTAGCGTTTAAGGACAAAAAACTGCTTTTTTTCTGTTCCAACAAGCGGGGTACAGGCTAATGTCATAGTATACGGTGATAAGACATGTTATTATGGTTCCACTTAGAATGGCGCGTTGCTGGTACCATCAGATGCAACAATCTCAAAGTAGCTGAAAGTAATGCGATGTGTTTTTTCACTCGTGCTTGCTCTTTTATTTTGCTAGAAGTGCAAAAGCCAGTGTCAGCCTCATCCACTCAGTGAAATGTACTTGAGCATGCCTGGTTTCAATCAGTTCAAGAACTTACAAGAACAGAAAAATAAAACTCCCACACAAAAGACACATACAGTGAGAAATTTATTCACCTGGCAGTTCATTTTGTGTAGTGACCAATTCTACTTGGCTTTAACTCTTTCGTTACTACGCCTATTTAAATTGCTGCCGAGTGATCGATGCTTCGAATTGTCGATTGAATTATGTTCACTAAATTTGTCGAGCACGAGCACTTTAGAGGTGTTAGTCCTCTTAATAAGTTTGAATTTGCTCCTTTTCGCAAGACAAGAGAGTTTTTTACAGAACTTTGCGTGAATTAGTGTACGTGTGTTCATAAACAAAACACGCCCTATTGCTATTCTCTGATGGCAACGACATTCCTCCTGGCTTCTCTAACTAGAATGTTATAAACACCAGTATTGGTTGTGTACTCCATGTTTTATCACAAAGATGCTTCCTAGATACAACTTGTTTTATAAAAGTGAAGATTGTTTAAATTGAAACTTTCGTGTCCTTTCGATGACATTATCTGCCCTTCTTGGAGCAGTCCACACGCATGCGGTGCAGTTGTTAAGGTGGTCTGTGCCTAGTTCATGGGCTATATAGGCATCACTGGCCGTATTCGAAGTTTTTTAGTTTAAAACAGTTTTGAGTAGTCCCTGAAAACTCGCATATGTATTGGTGTTCCCTTACATACTTGGGGTGAAATTCTGTATATCACCTGCCGCACTTTTTGAGTAAAGGTGATTAGAAGGTGATGAGGAGAAGCTCACACTGTGGACGCTGGCCCGAGTGCGAGAGTTATGCATCACGAGTGCAGGTAGTGACCCCGAGACACCGTACGGCTGCGGCAGGGGTGCCGTGCTTACTGCCGACGCACTCATGGAGCCCACACTGTCAGGTGATCTACCTGGGACACCCGGCACCGAATCTGTTGATAACGGGCTCAAAGAAGCAGCGTTTCAGGACAAAAAACTGCTTTTTTTTGTTTCAACAAGCGGGGTACAGGCTAATGTCATAGTATACGGTGAGAAGACATGTTATTATGGTTCCACTTAAAATTGCGCGTTGCTGGTACAATCAGATGCAACAATCTCAAAGTAGCTGAAAGTAATGCGATGTGTTTTTTCACTTGTGCTTGCTCTTTTATTTTGCTAGAAATGCAAAAGCCAGTGTCAGCCTCATCCACTCAGTGAAATTTACTTGAGCATGCCTGGTTTCAATCAGTTCAACAACTTACAAGAACAGAAAAATAAAACTCCCACACAAAAGACACATAAAATGAGAAATTTATTCACCTGGCAGTTCATTTTGTGTAGTGACCAATTCTACTTGGCTTTAACTCTTTTGTTAGTACGCCTATTTAAATTGCTGCCGAGGGATCGATGCTTCGAATTGTCGATTTAATCATGTTCACTAAGTTTGTCGTGCACCAGCACTTTAGAGTGGTTAGTCCTCCTAATAAGTATGAATTTGCTCCTTTTCGCAAGACAAGAGAGTTTTTTACAGAACTTTGTGTAAATTAGTGTACGTGTGTTCATATACAAAACACGCCCTATTGCTATTCTGTGATGGCAACGACATTCCGTCTGGCTTCTCTAAATAGAATGTTATAAACACCAGTATTGGTTGTGTACTCCATGTTTTTCACAAAGATGCTTCCTAGACACAACTTGTTTTATAAAAGTGAAGATTGTTTAATGTGAAACTTTCGTGTCATTTCGGTGACATTATCTGCCCTCCTTGGAGCGGTCGACACGCATGCGGTGCAGTTGTTAAGGTGGTCTGTGCCTAGTTCATGGGCTATATAGGCGTCACTGGCCGTATTCGAAGTTTTTTAGTATAGAACAGTTTTGAGTTGTCCCTGAAAACTCGCATAAGTATTGGTGTTCTCTTACATACTTGGGGTGAAATTCTGTTTCACACCTGCCGCAATTCTTGAGTGAAGGTGACAAGAAGGTGATGAGGAGAAGCCCACACTGTGGACGCTGGCCCGAGTGCGAGAGTTATGCATCACGAGTGCAGGTAGTGACCCCGAGACACCGTACGGCTGCGGCAGGGGTGCCGTGCTTACTTCTGACGCACCCATGGAGCCCACACTGTCAGGTGATCTACCTGGGACACCCGACACCGAATCTGTTGATAACGGGCTCAAAGAAGTAGCGTTTCAGGACAAAAAACTGCTTTTTTTCTGTTCCAACAAGCGGGGTACAGGCTAATGTCATAGTATACGGTGATAAGACATGTTATTATTGTTCCACTTAGAATGGCGCGTTGCTGGTACCATCAGATGCAACAATCTCAAAGTAGCTGAAAGTAATGCGATGTGTTTTTTCACTCGTGCTTGCTCTTTTATTTTGCTAGAAGTGCAAAAGCCAGTGTCAGCCTCATCCATTCAGTGAAATGTACTTGAGAGTGCCTTGTTTCAATCAGTCCAAGAACTTACAAGAACAGAAAAATAAAACTCCCACACAAAAGACACATAAAGTGAGAAATTTATTCACTTGGCAGTTCATTTTGGTTAGTGACCAATTCATCTTGGCTTTAACTCTTTCGTTACTACGCCTATTTAAATTGCTGCCGAGTGATCGATGCTTCGAATTGTCGATTTAATTATGTTCACTAAGTTTGTCGTGCACCAGCACTTTAGAGTGGTTAGTCCTCCTAATAGGTTTGAGTTTGCTCCTTTTCGCAAGACAAGAGAGTTTTTACACAACTTTGCGTAAATTAGTGTACGTGTGTTCATAAACAAAACACGCCCTATTGCTATTCTGTGATGGCAACGACATTCCGTCTGGCTTCTTTAACTAGAATGTTATAAACACCAGTATTGGTTGTGTACTCCATGTTTTTCACAAAGATGCTTCCTATACACAACTTGTTTTATAAAAGTGAAGATTGTTTAATGTGAAACTTTCATGTCATTTCGATGACATTGTCTGCCCTCCTTGGAGCGGTCGACACGCATGCGGTGCAGTTGTTAAGGTGGTCTGTGCCTAGTTCATGGGCTATATAGGCGTCACTGGCCGTATTCGAAATTCTTTAGTATAGAACAGTTTTGAGTAGTCCCTGAAAACTCGCATATGTATTGGTGTTCCCTTACATACTTGGGGTGAAATTCTGTTTCTCACCTGCCGCACTTCTTGAGTAAAGGTGACAAGAAGGTGATGAGGAGAAGCCCACACTGTGGACGCTGGCCCGAGTGCGAGAGTTATGCATCACGGGTGCAGGTAGTGACCCCGAGACACCGTACGGCTCCGGCAGGGGTGCCGTGCTTACTTCCGACGCACCCATGGAGCCCACACTGTCAGGTGATCTACCTGGGACACCCGACGCCGAATCTGTTGATAACGGGCTCGAAGAAGTAGCGTTTAAGGACAAAAAACTGCTTTTTTTCTGTTCCAACAAGCGGGGTACAGGCTAATGTCATAGTATACGGTGATAAGACATGTTATTATGGTTCCACTTAGAATGGCGCGTTGCTGGTACCATCAGATGCAACAATCTCAAAGTAGCTGAAAGTAATGCGATGTGTTTTTTCACTCGTGCTTGCTCTTTTATTTTGCTAGAAGTGCAAAAGCCAGTGTCAGCCTCATCCACTCAGTGAAATGTACTTGAGCATGCCTGGTTTCAATCAGTTCAAGAACTTACAAGAACAGAAAAATAAAACTCCCACACAAAAGACACATAAAGTGAGAAATTTATTCACCTGGCAGTTCATTTTGTGTAGTGACCAATTCTACTTGGCTTTAACTCTTTCGTTACTACGCCTATTTAAATTGCTGCCGAGTGATCGATGCTTCGAATTGTCGATTGAATTATGTTCACTAAATTTGTCGAGCACGAGCACTTTAGAGGTGTTAGTCCTCTTAATAAGTTTGAATTTGCTCCTTTTCGCAAGACAAGAGAGTTTTTTACAGAACTTTGCGTGAATTAGTGTGCGTGTGTTCATAAACAAAACACGCCCTATTGCTATTCTGTGATGGCAACGACATTCCTCCTGGCTTCTCTAACTAGAATGTTATAAACACCAGTATTGGTTGTGTACTCCATGTTTTATCACAAAGATGCTTCCTAGATACAACTTGTTTTATAAAAGTGAAGATTGTTTAAATTGAAACTTTCGTGTCCTTTCGATGACATTATCTGCCCTTCTTGGAGCAGTCCACACGCATGCGGTGCAGTTGTTAAGGTGGTCTGTGCCTAGTTCATGGGCTATATAGGCATCACTGGCCGTATTCGAAGTTTTTTAGTTTAAAACAGTTTTGAGTAGTCCCTGAAAACTCGCATATGTATTGGTGTTCCCTTACATACTTGGGGTGAAATTCTGTATATCGACTGCCGCACTTTTTGAGTAAAGGTGATTAGAAGGTGATGAGGAGAAGCTCACACTGTGGACGCTGGCCCGAGTGCGAGAGTTATGCATCACGAGGGCAGGTAGTGACCCCGAGACACCGTACGGCTGCGGCAGGGTTGCCGTGCTTACTGCCGACGCACTCATGGAGCCCACACTGTCAGGTGATCTACCTGGGACACCCGGCACCGAATCTGTTGATAACGGGCTCAAAGAAGCAGCGTTTCAGGACAAAAAACTGCTTTTTTTGTTTCAACAAGCGGGGTACAGGCTAATGTCATAGTATACGGTGAGAAGACATGTTATTATGGTTCCATTTAAAATTGCGCGTTGCTGGTACAATCAGATGCAACAATCTCAAAGTAGCTGAAAGTAATGCGATGTGTTTTTTCACTTGTGCTTGCTCTTTTATTTTGCTAGAAATGCAAAAGCCAGTGTCAGCCTCATCCACTCAGTGAAATTTACTTGAGCATGCCTGGTTTCAATCAGTTCAACAACTTACAAGAACAGAAAAATAAAACTCCCACACAAAAGACACATAAAATGAGAAATTTATTCACCTGGCAGTTCATTTTGTGTAGTGACCAATTCTACTTGGCTTTAACTCTTTTGTTAGTACGCCTATTTAAATTGCTGCCGAGGGATCGATGCTTCGAATTGTCGATTTAATCATGTTCACTAAGTTTGTCGTGCACCAGCACTTTAGAGTGGTTAGTCCTCCTAATAAGTATGAATTTGCTCCTTTTCGCAAGACAAGAGAGTTTTTTACAGAACTTTGTGTAAATTAGTGTACGTGTGGTCATATACAAAACACGCCCTATTGTTATTCTGTGATGGCAACGACATTCCGTCTGGCTTCTCTAAATAGAATGTTATAAACACCAGTATTGGTTGTGTACTCCATGTTTTTCACAAAGATGCTTCCTAGACACAACTTGTTTTATAAAAGTGAAGATTGTTTAATGTGAAACTTTCGTGTCATTTCGGTGACATTATCTGCCCTCCTTGGAGCGGTCGACACGCATGCGGTGCAGTTGTTAAGGTGGTCTGTGCCTAGTTCATGGGCTATATAGGCGTCACTGGCCGTATTCGAAGTTTTTTAGTATAGAACAGTTTTGAGTTGTCCCTGAAAACTCGCATAAGTATTGGTGTTCTCTTACATACTTGGGGTGAAATTCTGTTTCACACCTGCCGCACTTCTTGAGTGAAGGTGACAAGAAGGTGATGAGGAGAAGCCCACACTGTGGACGCTGGCCCGAGTGCGAGAGTTATGCATCACGGGTGCAGGTAGTGACCCCGAGACACCGTACGGCTGCGGCAGGGGTGCCGTGCTTACTTCCGACGCACCCATGGAGCCCACACTGTCAGGTGATCTACCTGGGACACCCGACACCGAATCTGTTGATAACGGGCTCAAAGAAGTAGCGTTTCAGGACAAAAAACTGCTTTTTTTCTGTTCCAACAAGCGGGGTACAGGCTAATGTCATAGTATACGGTGATAAGACATGTTATTATTGTTCCACTTAGAATGGCGCGTGGCTGGTACCATCAGATGCAACAATCTCAAAGTAGCTGAAAGTAATGCGATGTGTTTTTTCACTCGTGCTTGCTCTTTTATTTTGCTAGAAGTGCAAAAGCCAGTGTCAGCCTCATCCATTCAGTGAAATGTACTTGAGAGTGCCTTGTTTCAATCAGTCCAAGAACTTACAAGAACAGAAAAATAAAACTCCCACACAAAAGACACATAAAGTGAGAAATTTATTCACTTGGCAGTTCATTTTGGTTAGTGACCAATTCATCTTGGCTTTAACTCTTTCGTTACTACGCCTATTTAAATTGCTGCCGAGTGATCGATGCTTCGAATTGTCGATTTAATTATGTTCACTAAGTTTGTCGTGCACCAGCACTTTAGAGTGGTTAGTCCTCCTAATAAGGTTGAGTTTGCTCCTTTTCGCAAGACAAGAGAGTTTTTTACACAACTTTGCGTAAATTAGTGTACGTGTGTTCATAAACAAAACACGCCCTATTGCTATTCTGTGATGGCAACGACATTCCGTCTGGCTTCTTTAACTAGAATGTTATAAACACCAGTATTGGTTGTGTACTCCATGTTTTTCACAAAGATGCCTCCTATACACAACTTGTTTTATAAAAGTGAAGATTGTTTAATGTGAAACTTTCATGTCATTTCGATGACATTGTCTGCCCTCCTTGGAGCGGTCGACACGCATGCGGTGCAGTTGTTAAGGTGGTCTGTGCCTAGTTCATGGGCTATATAGGCGTCACCACCCGTATTCGAAATTCTTTAGTATAGAACAGTTTTGAGTAGTCCCTGAAAACTCGCATATGTATTGGTGTTCCCTTACATACTTGGGGTGAAATTCTGTTCCTCACCTGCCGCACTTCTTGAGTAAAGGTGACAAGAAGGTGATGAGGAGAAGCCCACACTGTGGACGCTGGCCCGAGTGCGAGAGTTATGCATCACGGGTGCAGGTTGTGACCCCGAGACACCGTACGGCTGCGGCAGGGGTGCCGTGCTTACTTCCGACGCACCCATGGAGCCCACACTGTCAGGTGATCTACCTGGGACACCCGACGCCGAATCTGTTGATAACGGGCTCGAAGAAGTAGCGTTTCAGGACAAAAAACTGCTTTTTTTCTGTTCCAACAAGCGGGGTACAGGCTAATGTCATAGTATACGGTGATAAGACATGTTATTATGGTTCCACTTAGAATGGCGCGTTGCTGGTACCATCAGATGCAACAATCTCAAAGTAGCTGAAAGTAATGCGATGTGTTTTTTCACTCGTGCTTGCTCTTTTATTTTGCTAGAAGTGCAAAAGCCAGTGTCAGCCTCATCCGCTCAGTGAAATGTACTTGAGCATGCCTGGTTTCAATCAGTTCAACAACTTACAAGAACAGAAAAATAAAACTCCCACACAAAAGACACATAAAGTGAGAAATTTATTCACCTGGCAGTTCATTTTGTGTAGTGACCAATTCTACTTGGCTTTAACTTTTTCGTTACTACGCCTATTTAAATTGCTGCCGAGTGATCGATGCTTCGAATTGTCGATTGAATTATGTTCACTAAATTTGTCGAGCACGAGCACTTTAGAGGTGTTAGTCCTCTTAATAAGTTTGAATTTGCTCCTTTTCGCAAGACAAGAGAGTTTTTTACAGAACTTTGCGTAAATTAGTGTACGTGTGTTCATAAACAAAGCACGCCCTATTGCTATTCTGTGATGGCAACGACATTCCGTCTGGCTTCTTTAACTAGAATGTTATAAACACCAGTATTGGTTGTGTACTCCATGTTTTTCACAAAGATGCTTCCTATACACAACTTGTTTTATAAAAGTGAAGATTGTTTAATGTGAAACTTTCATGTCATTTCGATGACATTGTCTGCCCTCCTTGGAGCGGTCGACACGCATGCGGTGCAGTTGTTAAGGTAGTCTGTGCCTAGTTCATGGGCTATATAGGCGTCACTGGCCGTATTCGAAATTCTTTAGTATAGAACAGTTTTGAGTAGTCCCTGAAAACTCGCATATGTATTGGTGTTCCCTTACATACTTGGGGTGAAATTCTGTTTCTCACCTGCCGCACTTCTTGAGTAAAGGTGACAAGAAGGTGATGAGGAGAAGCCCACACTGTGGACGCTGGCCCGAGTGCGAGAGTTATGCATCACGGGTGCAGGTAGTGACCCCGAGACACCGTACGGCTGCGGCAGGGGTGCCGTGCTTACTTCCGACGCACCCATGGAGCCCACACTGTCAGGTGATCTACCTGGGACACCCGACGCCGAATCTGTTGATAACGGGCTCGAAGAAGTAGCGTTTAAGGACAAAAAACTGCCTTTTTTCTGTTCCAACAAGCGGGGTACAGGCTAATGTCATAGTATACGGTGATAAGACATGTTATTATGGTTCCACTTAGAATGGCGCGTTGCTGGTACCATCAGATGCAACAATCTCAAAGTAGCTGAAAGTAATGCGATGTGTTTTTTCACTCGTGCTTGCTCTTTTATTTTGCTAGAAGTGCAAAAGCCAGTGTCAGCCTCATCCACTCAGTGAAATGTACTTGAGCATGCCTGGTTTCAATCAGTTCAAGAACTTACAAGAACAGAAAAATAAAACTCCCACACAAAAGACACATAAAGTGAGAAATTTATTCACCTGGCAGTTCATTTTGTGTAGTGACCAATTCTACTTGGCTTTAACTCTTTCGTTACTACGCCTATTTAAATTGCTGCCGAGTGATCGATGCTTCGAATTGTCGATTGAATTATGTTCACTAAATTTGTCGAGCACGAGCACTTTAGAGGTGTTAGTCCTCTTAATAAGTTTGAATTTGCTCCTTTTCGCAAGACAAGAGAGTTTTTTACAGAACTTTGCGTGAATTAGTGTACGTGTGTTCATAAACAAAACACGCCCTATTGCTATTCTGTGATGGCAACGACATTCCTCCTGGCTTCTCTAACTAGAATGTTATAAACACCAGTATTGGTTGTGTACTCCATGTTTTATCACAAAGATGCTTCCTAGATACAACTTGTTTTATAAAAGTGAAAATTGTTTAAATTGAAACTTTCGTGTCCTTTCGATGACATTATCTGCCCTTCTTGGAGCAGTCCACACGCATGCGGTGCAGTTGTTAAGGTGGTCTGTGCCTAGTTCATGGGCTATATAGGCATCACTGGCCGTATTCGAAGTTTTTTAGTTTAAAACAGTTTTGAGTAGTCCCTGAAAACTCGCATATGTATTGGTGTTCCCTTACATACTTGGGGTGAAATTCTGTATATCGACTGCCGCACTTTTTGAGTAAAGGTGATTAGAAGGTGATGAGGAGAAGCTCACACTGTGGACGCTGGCCCGAGTGCGAGAGTTATGCATCACGGGTGCAGGTAGTGACCCCGAGACACCGTACGGCTGCGGCAGGGGTGCCGTGCTTACTTCCGACGCACCCATGGAGCCCACACTGTCAGGTGATCTACCTGGGACACCCGACACCGAATCTGTTGATAACGGGCTCAAAGAAGTAGCGTTTCAAGACAAAAAACTGCTTTTTTTCTGTTCCAACAAGCGGGGTACAGGCTAATGTCATAGTATACGGTGATAAGACATGTTATTATTGTTCCACTTAGAATGGCGCGTTGCTGGTACCATCAGATGCAACAATCTCAAAGTAGCTGAAAGTAATGCGATGTGTTTTTTCACTCGTGCTTGCTCTTTTATTTTGCTAGAAGTGCAAAAGCCAGTGTCAGCCTCATCCATTCAGTGAAATGTACTTGAGAGTGCCTTGTTTCAATCAGTCCAAGAACTTACAAGAAGAGAAAAATAAAACTCCCACACAAAAGACACATAAAGTGAGAAATTTATTCACTTGGCAGTTCATTTTGGTTAGTGACCAATTCATCTTGGCTTTAACTCTTTCGTTACTACGCCTATTTAAATTGCTGCCGAGTGATCGATGCTTCGAATTGTCGATTTAATTATGTTCACTAAGTTTGTCGTGCACCAGCACTTTAGAGTGGTTAGTCCTCCTAATAAGGTTGAGTTTGCTCCTTTTCGGAAGACAAGAGAGTTTTTTACACAACTTTGCGTAAATTAGTGTACGTGTGTTCATAAACAAAACACGCCCTATTGCTATTCTGTGATGGCAACGACATTCCGTCTGGCTTCTTTAACTAGAATGTTATAAACACCAGTATTGGTTGTGTACTCCATGTTTTTCACAAAGATGCTTCCTATACACAACTTGTTTTATAAAAGTGAAGATTGTTTAATGTGAAACTTTCATGTCATTTCGATGACATTGTCTGCCCTCCTTGGAGCGGTCGACACGCATGCGGTGCAGTTGTTAAGGTGGTCTGTGCCTAGTTCATGGGCTATATAGGCGTCACCACCCGTATTCGAAATTCTTTAGTATAGAACAGTTTTGAGTAGTCCCTGAAAACTCGCATATGTATTGGTGTTCCCTTACATACTTGGGGTGAAATTCTGTTTCTCACCTGCCGCACTTCTTGAGTAAAGGTGACAAGAAGGTGATGAGGAGAAGCCCACACTGTGGACGCTGGCCCGAGTGCGAGAGTTATGCATCACGGGTGCAGGTTGTGACCCCGAGACACCGTACGGCTGCGGCAGGGGTGCCGTGCTTACTTCCGACGCACCCATGGAGCCCACACTGTCAGGTGATCTACCTGGGACACCCGACGCCGAATCTGTTGATAACGGGCTCGAAGAAGTAGCGTTTCAGGACAAAAAACTGCTTTTTTTCTGTTCCAACAAGCGGGGTACAGGCTAATGTCATAGTATACGGTGATAAGACATGTTATTATGGTTCCACTTAGAATGGCGCGTTGCTGGTACCATCAGATGCAACAATCTCAAAGTAGCTGAAAGTAATGCGATGTGTTTTTTCACTCGTGCTTGCTCTTTTATTTTGCTAGAAGTGCAAAAGCCAGTGTCAGCCTCATCCGCTCAGTGAAATGTACTTGAGCATGCCTGGTTTCAATCAGTTCAACAACTTACAAGAACAGAAAAATAAAACTCCCACACAAAAGACACATAAAATGAGAAATTTATTCACCTGGCAGTTCATTTTGTGTAGTGACCAATTCTACTTGGCTTTAACGCTTTTGTTAGTACGCCTATTTAAATTGCTGCCGAGGGATCGATGCTTCGAATTGTCGATTTAATCATGTTCACTAAGTTTGTCGTGCACCAGCACTTTAGAGTGGTTAGTCCTCTTAATAAGTTTGAATTTGCTCCTTTTCGCAAGACAAGAGAGTTTTTTACAGAACTTTGCGTGAATTAGTGTACGTGTGTTCATAAACAAAACACGCCCTATTGCTATTCTGTGATGGCAACGACATTCCTCCTGGCTTCTCTAACTAGAATGTTATAAACACCAGTATTGGTTGTGTACTCCATGTTTTATCACAAAGATGCTTCCTAGATACAACTTGTTTTATAAAAGTGAAGATTGTTTAAATTGAAACTTTCGTGTCCTTTCGATGACATTATCTGCCCTTCTTGGAGCGGTCCACACGCATGCGGTGCAGTTGTTAAGGTGGCCTGTGCCTAGTTCATGGACTATATAGGCATCACTGGCCGTATTCGAAGTTTTTTAGTTTAAAACAGTTTTGAGTAGTCCCTGAAAACTCGCATATGTATTGGTGTTCCCTTACATACTTGGGGTGAAATTCTGTATCTCACCTGCCGCACTTTTTGAGTAAAGGTGATTAGAAGGTGATGAGGAGAAGCTCACACTGTGGACGCTGGCCCGAGTGCGAGAGTTATGCATCACGAGTGCAGGTAGTGACCCCGAGACACCGTACGGCTGCGGCAGGGGTGCCGTGCTTACTGCCGACGCACTCATGGAGCCCACACTGTCAGGTGATCTACCTGGGACACCCGGCACCGAGTCTGTTGATAACGGGCTCAAAGAAGCAGCGTTTCAGGACAAAAAACTGCTTTTTTTTGTTTCAACAAGCTGGGTACAGGCTAATGTCATAGTATACGGTGAGAAGACATGTTATTATGGTTCCACTTAAAATTGCGCGTTGCTGGTACAATCAGATGCAACAATCTCAAAGTAGCTGAAAGTAAGGCGATGTGTTTTTTCACTTGTGCTTGCTCTTTTATTTTGCTAGAAATGCAAAAGCCAGTGTCAGCCTCATCCACTCAGTGAAATTTACTTGAGCATGCCTGGTTTCAATCAGTTCAACAACTTACAAGAACAGAAAAATAAAACTCCCACACAAAAGACACATAAAATGACAAATTTATTCACCTGGCAGTTCATTTTGTGTAGTGACCAATTCTACTTGGCTTTAACGCTTTTGTTAGTACGCCTATTTAAATTGCTGCCGAGGGATCGATGCTTCGAATTGTCGATTTAATCATGTTCACTAAGTTTGTCGTGCACCAGCACTTTAGAGTGGTTAGTCCTCCTAATAAGTATGAATTTGCTCCTTTTCGCAAGACAAGAGAGTTTTTTACAGAACTTTGTGTAAATTAGTGTACGTGTGTTCATAAACAAAACACGCCCTATTGCTATTCTGTGATGGCAACGACATTCCGTCTGGCTTCTCTAAATAGAATGTTATAAACACCAGTATTGGTTGTGTACTCCATGTTTTTCACAAAGATGCTTCCTAGACACAACTTGTTTTATAAAAGTGAAGATTGTTTAATGTGAAACTTTCGTGTCATTTCGGTGACATTATCTGCCCTCCTTGGAGCGGTCGACACGCATGTGGTGCAGTTGTTAAGGTGGTCTGTGCCTAGTTCATGGGCTATATAGGCGTCACTGGCCGTATTCGAAGTTTTTTAGTATAGAACAGTTTTGAGTTGTCCCTGAAAACTCGCATAAGTATTGGTGTTCTCTTACATACTTGGGGTGAAATTCTGTTTCACACCTGCCGCACTTCTTGAGTGAAGGTGACAAGAAGGTGATGAGGAGAAGCCCACACTGTGGACGCTGGCCCGAGTGCGAGAGTTATGCATCACGGGTGCAGGTAGTGACCCCGAGACACCGTACGGCTGCAGCAGGGGTGCCGTGCTTACTTCCGACGCACCCATGGAGCCCACACTGTCAGGTGATCTACCTGGGACACCCGACACCGAATCTGTTGATAACGGGCTCAAAGAAGTAGCGTTTCAGGACAAAAAACTGCTTTTTTTCTGTTCCAACAAGCGGGGTACAGGCTAATGTCATAGTATACGGTGATAAGACATGTTATTATTGTTCCACTTAGAATGGCGCGTTGGTGGTACCATCAGATGCAACAATCTCAAAGTAGCTGAAAGTAATGCGATGTGTTTTTTCACTCGTGCTTGCTCTTTTATTTTGCTAGAAGTGCAAAAGCCAGTGTCAGCCTCATCCGCTCAGTGAAATGTACTTGAGCATGCCTGGTTTCAATCAGTTCAACAACTTACAAGAACAGAAAAATAAAACTCCCACACAAAAGACACATAAAGTGAGAAATTTATTCACCTGGCAGTTCATTTTGTGTAGTGACCAATTCTACTTGGCTTTAACTCTTTCGTTACTACGCCTATTTAAATTGCTGCCGAGTGATCGATGCTTCGAATTGTCGATTGAATTATGTTCACTAAATTTGTCGAGCACGAGCACTTTAGAAGTGTTAGTCCTCTTAATAAGTTTGAATTTGCTCCTTTTCGCAAGACAAGAGAGTTTTTTACAGAACTTTGCGTGAATTAGTGTACGTGTGTTCATAAACAAAACACGCCCTATTGCTATTCTGTGATGGCAACGACATTCCTCCTGGCTTCTCTAACTAGAATGTTATAAACACCAGTATTGGTTGTGTACTCCATGTTTTATCACAAAGATGCTTCCTAGATACAACTTGTTTTATAAAAGTGAAGATTGTTTAAATTGAAACTTTCGTGTCTTTTCGATGACATTATCTGCCCTTC
Organism: Rhipicephalus microplus; assembly: GCF_043290135.1. Classification (NCBI taxonomy): domain Eukaryota; kingdom Metazoa; phylum Arthropoda; class Arachnida; order Ixodida; family Ixodidae; genus Rhipicephalus; species Rhipicephalus microplus. The sequence goes on from NC_134703.1 coordinate 194,238,974, forward strand.
TTGGAGCGGTCCACACGCATGCGGTGCAGTTGTTAAGGTGGTCTGTGCCTAGTTCATGGGCTATATAGGCATCACTGGCCGTATTCGAAGTTTTTTAGTTTAAAACAGTTTTGAGTAGTCCCTGAAAACTCGCATATGTATTGGTGTTCCCTTACATACTTGGGGTGAAATTCTGTATCTCACCTGCCGCACTTTTTGAGTAAAGGTGATTAGAAGGTGATGAGGAGAAGCCCACACTGTGGACGCTGGCCCGAGTGCGAGAGTTATGCATCACGAGTGCAGGTAGTGACCCCGAGACACCGTACGGCTGCGGCAGGGGTGCCGTGCTTACTGCCGACGCACTCATGGAGCCCACACTGTCAGGTGATCTACCTGGGACACCCGGCACCGAGTCTGTTGATAACGGGCTCAAAGAAGCAGCGTTTCAGGACAAAACCTGCTTTTTTTTGTTTCAACAAGCGGGGTACAGGGTAATGTCATAGTATACGGTGAGAAGACATGTTATTATGGTTCCACTTAAAATTGCGCGTTGCTGGTACAATCAGATGCAACAATCTCAAAGTAGCTGAAAGTAATGCGATGTGTTTTTTCACTTGTGCTTGCTCTTTTATTTTGCTAGAAATGCAAAAGCCAGTGTCAGCCTCATCCACTCAGTGAAATGTACTTGAGCATGCCTGGTTTCAATCAGTTCAACAACTTACAAGAACAGAAAAATAGAACTCCCACACAAAAGACACATAAAGTGAGAAATTTATTCACCTGGCAGTTCATTTTGTGTAGTGACCAATTCTACTTGGCTTTAACTCTTTCCTTACTACGCCTATTTAAATTGCTGCCGAGTGATCGATGCTTCGAATTGTCGATTGAATTATGTTCACTAAATTTGTCGAGCACGAGCACTTTAGAGGTGTTAGTCCTCTTAATAAGTTTGAATTTGCTCCTTTTCGCAAGACAAGAGAGTTTTTTACAGAACTTTGCGTGAATTAGTGTACGTGTGTTCATAAACAAAACACGCCCTATTGCTATTCTGTGATGGCAACGACATTCCTCCTGGCTTCTCTAACTAGAATGTTATAAACACCAGTATTGGTTGTGTACTCCATGTTTTATCACAAAGATGCTTCCTAGATACAACTTGTTTTATAAAAGTGAAGATTGTTTAAATTGAAACTTTCGTGTCCTTTCGATGACATTATCTGCCCTTCTTGGAGCGGTCCACACGCATGCGGTGCAGTTGTTAAGGTGGTCTGTGCCTAGTTCATGGACTATATAGGCATCACTGGCCGTATTCGAAGTTTTTTAGTTTAAAACAGTTTTGAGTAGTCCCTGAAAACTCGCATATGTATTGGTGTTCCCTTACATACTTGGGGTGAAATTCTGTATCTCACCTGCCGCACTTTTTGAGTAAAGGTGATTAGAAGGTGATGAGGAGAAGCTCACACTGTGGACGCTGGCCCGAGTGCGAGAGTTATGCATCACGAGTGCAGGTAGTGACCCCGAGACACCGTACGGCTGCGGCAGGGGTGCCGTGCTTACTGCCGACGCACTCATGGAGCCCACACTGTCAGGTGATCTACCTGGGACACCCGGCACCGAGTCTGTTGATAACGGGCTCAAAGAAGCAGCGTTTCAGGACAAAAAACTGCTTTTTTTGTTTCAACAAGCTGGGTACAGGCTAATGTCATAGTATACGGTGAGAAGACATGTTATTATGGTTCCACTTAAAATTGCGCGTTGCTGGTACAATCAGATGCAACAATCTCAAAGTAGCTGAAAGTAAGGCGATGTGTTTTTTCACTTGTGCTTGCTCTTTTATTTTGCTAGAAATGCAAAAGCCAGTGTCAGCCTCATCCACTCAGTGAAATTTACTTGAGCATGCCTGGTTTCAATCAGTTCAACAACTTACAAGAACAGAAAAATAAAACTCCCACACAAAAGACACATAAAATGAGAAATTTATTCACCTGGCAGTTCATTTTGTGTAGTGACCAATTCTACTTGGCTTTAACGCTTTTGTTAGTACGCCTATTTAAATTGCTGCCGAGGGATCGATGCTTCGAATTGTCGATTTAATCATGTTCACTAAGTTTGTCGTGCACCAGCACTTTAGAGTGGTTAGTCCTCCTAATAAGTATGAATTTGCTCCTTTTCGCAAGACAAGAGAGTTTTTTACAGAACTTTGTGTAAATTAGTGTACGTGTGTTCATAAACAAAACACGCCCTATTGCTATTCTGTGATGGCAACGACATTCCGTCTGGCTTCTCTAAATAGAATGTTATAAACACCAGTATTGGTTGTGTACTCCATGTTTTTCACAAAGATGCTTCCTAGACACAACTTGTTTAATAAAAGTGAAGATTGTTTAATGTGAAACTTTCGTGTCATTTCGGTGACATTATCTGCCCTCCTTGGAGCGGTCGACACGCATGCGGTGCAATTGTTAAGGTGGTCTGTGCCTAGTTCATGGGCTATATAGGCGTCACTGGCCGTATTCGAAGTTTTTTAGTATAGAACAGTTTTGAGTTGTCCCTGAAAACTCGCATAAGTATTGGTGTTCTCTTACATACTTGGGGTGAAATTCTGTTTCACACCTGCCGCACTTCTTGAGTGAAGGTGACAAGAAGGTGATGAGGAGAAGCCCACACTGTGGACGCTGGCCCGAGTGCGAGAGTTATGCATCACGGGTGCAGGTAGTGACCCCGAGACACCGTACGGCTGCGGCAGGGGTGCCGTGCTTACTTCCGACGCACCCATGGAGCCCACACTGTCAGGTGATCTACCTGGGACACCCGACACCGAATCTGTTGATAACGGGCTCAAAGAAGTAGCGTTTCAGGACAAAAAACTGCTTTTTTTCTGTTCCAACAAGCGGGGTACAGGCTAATGTCATAGTATACGGTGATAAGACATGTTATTATTGTTCCACTTAGAATGGCGCGTTGCTGGTACCATCAGATGCAACAATCTCAAAGTAGCTGAAAGTAATGCGATGTGTTTTTTCACTCGTGCTTGCTCTTTTATTTTGCTAGAAGTGCAAAAGCCAGTGTCAGCCTCATCCATTCAGTGAAATGTACTTGAGAGTGCCTTGTTTCAATCAGTTCAAGAACTTACAAGAACAGAAAAATAAAACTCCCACACAAAAGACACATAAAGTGAGAAATTTATTCACTTGGCAGTTCATTTTGGTTAGTGACCAATTCATCTTGGCTTTAACTCTTTCGTTACTACGCCTATTTAAATTGCTGCCGAGTGATCGATGCTTCGAATTGTCGATTTAATTATGTTCACTAAGTTTGTCGTGCACCAGCACTTTACAGTGGTTAGTCCTCTTAATAAGTTTGAATTTGCTCGCAAGACAAGAGAGTTTTTTACAGAACTTTGCGTGAATTAGTGTACGTGTGTTCATAAACAAAACACGCCCTATTGCTATTCTGTGACGGCAACGACATTCCGTCTGGCTTCTTTAACTAGAATGTTATAAACACCAGTATTGGTTGTGTACTCCATGTTTTTCACAAAGATGCTTCCTATACACAACTTGTTTTATAAAAGTGAAGATTGTTTAATGTGAAACTTTCATGTCATTTCGATGACATTGTCTGCCCTCCTTGGAGCGGTCGACACGCATGCGGTGCAGTTGTTAAGGTGGTCTGTGCCTAGTTCATGGGCTATATAGGCGTCACTGGCCGTATTCGAAATTCTTTAGTATAGAACAGTTTTGAGTAGTCCCTGAAAACTCGCATATGTATTGGTGTTCCCTTACATACTTGGGGTGAAATTCTGTTTCTCACCTGCCGCACTTCTTGAGTAAAGGTGACAAGAAGGTGATGAGGAGAAGCCCACACTGTGGACGCTGGCCCGAGTGCGAGAGTTATGCATCACGGGTGCAGGTTGTGACCCCGAGACACCGTACGGCTGCGGCAGGGGTGCCGTGCTTACTTCCGACGCACCCATGGAGCCCACACTGTCAGGTGATCTACCTGGGACACCCGACGCCGAATCTGTTGATAACGGGCTCGAAGAAGTAGCGTTTCAGGACAAAAAACTGCTTTTTTTCTGTTCCAACAAGCGGGGTACAGGCTAATGTCATAGTATACGGTGATAAGACATGTTATTATGGTTCCACTTAGAATGGCGCGTTGCTGGTACCATCAGATGCAACAATCTCAAAGTAGGTGAAAGTAATGCGATGTGTTTTTTCACTCGTGCTTGCTCTTTTATTTTGCTAGAAGTGCAAAAGCCAGTGTCAGCCTCATCCACTCAGTGAAATGTACTTGAACATGCCTGGTTTCAATCAGTTCAACAACTTACAAGAACAGAAAAATAAAACTCCCACACAAAAGACACATAAAGTGAGAAATTTATTCACCTGGCAGTTCATTTTGTGTAGTGACCAATTCTACTTGGCTTTAACTCTTTCGTTACTATGCCTATTTAAATTGCTGCCGAGTGATCGATGCTTCGAATTGTCGATTGAATTCTGTTCACTAAATTTGTCGAGCACGAGCACTTTAGAGGTGTTAGTCCTCTTAATAAGTTTGAATTTGCTCCTTTTCGCAAGACAAGAGAGTTTTTTACAGAACTTTGCGTGAATTAGTGTACGTGTGTTCATAAACAAAACACGCCCTATTGCTATTCTGTGATGGCAACGACATTCCTCCTGGCTTCTCTAACTAGAATGTTATAAACACCAGTATTGGTTGTGTACTCCATGTTTTATCACAAAGATGCTTCCTAGATACAACTTGTTTTATAAAAGTGAAGATTGTTTAAATTGAAACTTTCGTGTCCTTTCGATGACATTATCTGCCCTTCTTGGAGCGGTCCACACGCATGCGGTGCAGTTGTTAAGGTGGTCTGTGCCTAGTTCATGGGCTATATAGGCATCACTGGCCGTATTCGAAGTTTTTTAGTTTAAAACAGTTTTGAGTAGTCCCTGAAAACTCGCATATGTATTGGTGTTCCCTTACAAACTTGCGGTGAAATTCTGTATCTCACCTGCCGCACTTTTTGAGTAAAGGTGATTAGAAGGTGATGAGGAGAAGCTCACACTGTGGACGCTGGCCCGAGTGCGAGAGTTATGCATCACGAGTGCAGGTAGTGACCCCGAGACACCGTACGGCTGCGGCAGGGGTGCCGTGCTTACTGCTGACGCACTCATGGAGCCCGCACTGTCAGGTGATCTACCTGGGACACCCGGCACCGAGTCTGTTGATAACGGGCTCAAAGAAGCAGCGTTTCAGGACAAAAAACTGCTTTTTTTTGTTTCAACAAGCGGGGTACAGGCTAATGTCATAGTATACGGTGAGAAGACATGTTATTATGGTTCCACTTAAAATTGCGCGTTGCTGGTACAATCAGATGCAACAATCTCAAAGTAGCTGAAAGTAATGCGATGTGTTTTTTCACTTGTGCTTGCTCTTTTATTTTGCTAGAAATGCAAAAGCCAGTGTCAGCCTCATCCACTCAGTGAAATTTACTTGAGCATGCCTGGTTTCAATCAGTTCAACAACTTACAAGAACAGAAAAATAAAACTCCCACACAAAAGACACATAAAATGAGAAATTTATTCACCTGGCAGTTCATTTTGTGTAGTGACCAATTCTACTTGGCTTTAACGCTTTTGTTAGTACGCCTATTTAAATTGCTGCCGAGGGATCGATGCTTCGAATTGTCGATTTAATCATGTTCACTAAGTTTGTCGTGCACCAGCACTTTAGAGTGGTTAGTCCTCCTAATAAGTATGAATTTGCTCCTTTTCGCAAGACAAGAGAGTTTTTTACAGAACTTTGTGTAAATTAGTGTACGTGTGTTCATAAACAAAACACGCCCTATTGCTATTCTGTGATGGCAACGACATTCCGTCTGGCTTCTCTAAATAGAATGTTATAAACACCAGTATTGGTTGTGTACTCCATGTTTTTCACAAAGATGCTTCCTAGACACAACTTGTTTTATAAAAGTGAAGATTGTTTAATGTGAAACTTTCGTGTCATTTCGGTGACATTATCTGCCCTCCTTGGAGCGGTCGACACGCATGCGGTGCAGTTGTTAAGGTGGTCTGTGCCTAGTTCATGGGCTATATAGGCGTCACTGGCCGTATTCGAAGTTTTTTAGTATAGAACAGTTTTGAGTTGTCCCTGAAAACTCGCATAAGTATTGGTGTTCTCTTACATACTTGGGGTGAAATTCTGTTTCACACCTGCCGCACTTCTAGAGTGAAGGTGACAAGAAGGTGATGAGGAGAAGCCCACACTGTGGACGCTGGCCCGAGTGCGAGAGTTATGCATCACGGGTGCAGGTAGTGACCCCGAGACACCGTACGGCTGCGGCAGGGGTGCCGTGCTTACTTCCGACGCACCCATGGAGCCCACACTGTCAGGTGATCTACCTGGGACACCCGACACCGAAGCTGTTGATAACGGGCTCAAAGAAGTAGCGTTTCAGGACAAAAAACTGCTTTTTTTCTGTTCCAACAAGCGGGGTACAGGCTAATGTCATAGTATACGGTGATAAGACATGTTATTATTGTTCCACTTAGAATGGCGCGTTGCTGGTACCATCATATGCAACAATCTCAAAGTAGCTGAAAGTAATGCGATGTGTTTTTTCACTCGTGCTTGCTCTTTTATTTTGCTAGAAGTGCAAAAGCCAGTGTCAGCCTCATCCATTCAGTGAAATGTACTTGAAAGTGCCTGGTTTCAATCAGTTCAAGAACTTACAAGAACTAAAAAATAAAACTCCCACACAAAAGACACATAAAGTGAGAAATTTATTCACTTGGCAGTTCATTTTGGTTAGTGACCAATTCCTCGTGGCTTTAACTCTTTCGTTACTACGCCTATTTAAATTGCTGCCGAGTGATCGATGCTTCGAATTGTCGATTTAATTATGTTCACTAAGTTTGTCGTGCACCAGCACTTTAGAGTGGTTAGTCCTCCTAATAAGTTTGAGTTTGCTCCTTTTCGCAAGACAAGAGAGTTTTTTACACAACTTTGCGTAAATTAGTGTACGTGTGTTCATAAACAAAACACGCCCTATTGCTATTCTGTGATGGCAACTACATTCCGTCTGGCTTCTCTAACTAGAATGTTATAAACACCATTATTGGTTGTGTACTCCATGTTTTTCACAAAGATGCTTCCTAGACACAACTTGTTTTATAAAAGTGAAGATTGTTTAATGTGAAACTTTCGTGTCCTTTCGATGACATTATCTGCCCTCCTTGGAGCGGTCCACACGCATGCGGTGCAGTTGTTAAGGTGGTCTGTGCCTAGTTCATGGGCTATATAGGCATCACTGGCCGTATTCGAAGTTTTTTAGTTTAAAACAGTTTTGAGTAGTCGCTGAAAACTCGCATATGTATTGGTGTTCCCTTACATACTTGGGGTGAAATTCTGTATCTCACCTGCCGCACTTTTTGAGTAAAGGTGATTAGAAGGTGATGAGGAGAAGCTCACACTGTGGACGCTGGCCCGAGTGCGAGAGTTATGCATCACGAGTGCAGGTAGTGACCCCGAGACACCGTACGGCTGCGGCAGGGGTGCCGTGCTTACTGCCGACGCACTCATGGAGCCCACACTGTCAGGTGATCTACCTGGGACACCCGGCACCGAGTCTGTTGATAACGGGCTCAAAGAAGCAGCGTTTCAGGACAAAAAACTGCTTTTTTTTGTTTCAACAAGCGGGGTACAGGCTAATGTCATAGTATACGGTGAGAAGACATGTTATTATGGTTCCACTTAAAATTGCGCGTTGCTGGTACAATCAGATGCAACAATCTCAAAGTAGCTGAAAGTAATGCGATGTGTTTTTTCACTTGTGCTTGCTCTTTTATTTTGCTAGAAATGCAAAAGCCAGTGTCAGCCTCATCCACTCAGTGAAATTTACTTGAGCATGCCTGGTTTCAATCAGTTCAACAACTTACAAGAACAGAAAAATAAAACTCCCACACAAAAGACACATAAAATGAGAAATTTATTCACCTGGCAGTTCATTTTGTGTAGTGACCAATTCTACTTGGCTTTAACTCTTTCGTTACTACGCCTATTTAAATTGCTGCCGAGTGATCGATGCTTCGAATTGTCGATTTAATTATGTTCACTAAGTTTGTCGTGCACCAGCACTTTAGAGTGGTTAGTCCTCCTAATAAGTTTGAGTTTGCTCCTTTTCGCAAGACAAGAGAGTTTTTTACACAACTTTGCGTAAATTAGTGTACGTGTGTTCATAAACAAAACACGCCCTATTGCTATTCTGTGATGGCAACGACATTCCGTCTGGCTTCTCTAACTAGAATGTTATAAACACCAGTATTGGTTGTGTACTCCATGTTTTTCACAAAGATGCTTCCTAGACACAACTTGTTTTATAAAAGTGAAGATTGTTTAATGTGAAACTTTCGTGTCCTTTCGATGACATTATCTGCCCTCCTTGGAGCGGTCGACACGCATGCGGTGCAGTTGTTAAGGTGGTCTGTGCCTAGTTCATGGGCTATATAGGCGTCACTGGCCGTATACGAAGTTTTTTAGTTTAAAACAGTTTTGAGTAGTCCCTGAAAACTCGCATATGTATTGGTGTTCCCTTACATACTTGGGGTGAAATTTTGTATCTCACCTGCCGCACTTTTTGAGTAAAGGTGATTAGAAGGTGATGAGGAGAAGCTCACACTGCGGACGCTGGCCCGAGTGCGAGAGTTATGCATCACGAGTGCAGGTAGTGACCCCGAGACACCGTACGGCTGCGGCAGGGGTGCCGTGCTTACTGCCGACGCACTCATGGAGCCCACACTGTCAGGTGATCTACGACAAAAAACTGCTTTTTTTTGTTTCAACAAGCGGGGTACAGGCTAATGTCATAGTATACGGTGAGAAGACATGTTATTATGGTTTCACTTAAAATTGCGCGTTGCTGGTACAATCAGATGCAACAATCTCAAAGTAGCTGAAAGTAATGCGATGTGTTTTTTCACTTGTGCTTGCTCTTTTATTTTGCTAGAAATGCAAAAGCCAGTGTCAGCCTCATCCACTCAGTGAAATTTACTTGAGCATGCCTGGTTTCAATCAGTTCAACAACTTACAAAAACAGAAAAATAAAACTCCCACACAAAAGACACATAAAATGAGAAATTTATTCACCTGGCAGTTCATTTTGTGTAGTGACCAATTCCACTTGGCTTTAACTCTTTTGTTAGTACGCCTATTTAAATTGCTGCCGAGGGATCGATGCTTCGAATTGTCGATTTATTCATGTTCACTAAGTTTGTCGTGCACCAGCACTTTAGAGTGGTTAGTCCTCCTAATAAGTATGAATTTGCTCCTTTTCGCAAGACAAGAGAGTTTTTTACAGAACTTTGCGTAAATTAGTGTACGTGTGTTCATAAACAAAACACGCCCTAGTGCTATTCTGTGATGGCAACGACATTCCGTCTGGCTTCTCTAAATAGAATGTTATAAACACCAGTATTGGTTGTGTACTCCATGTTTTTCACAAAGATGCTTCCTAGACACAACTTGTTTTATAAAAGTGAAGATTGTTTAATGTGAAACTTTCGTGTCATTTCGGTGACATTATCTGCCCTCCTTGGAGCGGTCGACACGCATGTGGTGCAGTTGTTAAGGTGGTCTGTGCCTAGTTCATGGGCTATATAGGCGTCACTGGCCGTATTCGAAGTTTTTTAGTATAGAACAGTTTTGAGTTGTCCCTGAAAACTCGCATAAGTATTGGTGTTCTCTTACATACTTGGGGTGAAATTCTGTTTCACACCTGCCGCACTTCTTGAGTGAAGGTGACAAGAAGGTGATGAGGAGAAGCCCACTCTGTGGACGCTGGCCCGAGTGCGAGAGTTATGCATCACGGGTGCAGGTAGTGACCCCGAGACACCGTACGGCTGCGGCAGGGGTGCCGTGCTTACTTCCGACGCACCCATGGAGCCCACACTGTCAGGTGATCTACCTGGGACACCCGACACCGAATCTGTTGATAACGGGCTCAAAGAAGTAGCGTTTCAGGACAAAAAACTGCTTTTTTTCTGTTCCAACAAGCGGGGTACAGGCTAATGTCATAGTATACGGTGATAAGACATGTTATTATTGTTCCACTTAGAATGGCGCGTTGGTGGTACCATCAGATGCAACAATCTCAAAGTAGCTGAAAGTAATGCGATGTGTTTTTTCACTCGTGCTTGCTCTTTTATTTTGCTAGAAGTGCAAAAGCCAGTGTCAGCCTCATCCGCTCAGTGAAATGTACTTGAGCATGCCTGGTTTCAATCAGTTCAACAACTTACAAGAACAGAAAAATAAAACTCCCACACAAAAGACACATAAAGTGAGAAATTTATTCACCTGGCAGTTCATTTTGTGTAGTGACCAATTCTACTTGGCTTTAACTCTTTCGTTACTACGCCTATTTAAATTGCTGCCGAGTGATCGATGCTTCGAATTGTCGATTGAATTATGTTCACTAAATTTGTCGAGCACGAGCACTTTAGAAGTGTTAGTCCTCTTAATAAGTTTGAATTTGCTCCTTTTCGCAAGACAAGAGAGTTTTTTACAGAACTTTGCGTGAATTAGTGTACGTGTGTTCATAAACAAAACACGCCCTATTGCTATTCTGTGATGGCAACGACATTCCTCCTGGCTTCTCTAACTAGAATGTTATAAACACCAGTATTGGTTGTGTACTCCATGTTTTATCACAAAGATGCTTCCTAGATACAACTTGTTTTACAAAAGTGAAGATTGTTTAAATTGAAACTTTCGTGTCCTTTCGATGACATTATCTGCCCTTCTTGGAGCGGTCCACACGCATGCGGTGCAGTTGTTAAGGTGGTCTGTGCCTAGTTCATGGGCTATATAGGCATCACTGGCCGTATTCGAAGTTTTTTAGTTTAAAACAGTTTTGAGTAGTCCCTGAAAACTCGCATATGTATTGGTGTTCCCTTACATACTTGGGGTGAAATTCTGTATCTCACCTGCCGCACTTTTTGAGTAAAGGTGATTAGAAGGTGATGAGGAGAAGCCCACACTGTGGACGCTGGCCCGAGTGCGAGAGTTATGCATCACGAGTGCAGGTAGTGACCCCGAGACACCGTACGGCTGCGGCAGGGGTGCCGTGCTTACTGCCGACGCACTCATGGAGCCCACACTGTCAGGTGATCTACCTGGGACACCCGGCACCGAGTCTGTTGATAACGGGCTCAAAGAAGCAGCGTTTCAGGACAAAACCTGCTTTTTTTTGTTTCAACAAGCGGGGTACAGGGTAATGTCATAGTATACGGTGAGAAGACATGTTATTATGGTTCCACTTAAAATTGCGCGTTGCTGGTACAATCAGATGCAACAATCTCAAAGTAGCTGAAAGTAATGCGATGTGTTTTTTCACTTGTGCTTGCTCTTTTATTTTGCTAGAAATGCAAAAGCCAGTGTCAGCCTCATCCACTCAGTGAAATGTACTTGAGCATGCCTGGTTTCAATCAGTTCAACAACTTACAAGAACAGAAAAATAGAACTCCCACACAAAAGACACATAAAGTGAGAAATTTATTCACCTGGCAGTTCATTTTGTGTAGTGACCAATTCTACTTGGCTTTAACTCTTTCCTTACTACGCCTATTTAAATTGCTGCCGAGTGATCGATGCTTCGAATTGTCGATTGAATTATGTTCACTAAATTTGTCGAGCACGAGCACTTTAGAGGTGTTAGTCCTCTTAATAAGTTTGAATTTGCTCCTTTTCGCAAGACAAGAGAGTTTTTTACAGAACTTTGCGTGAATTAGTGTACGTGTGTTCATAAACAAAACACGCCCTATTGCTATTCTGTGATGGCAACGACATTCCTCCTGGCTTCTCTAACTAGAATGTTATAAACACCAGTATTGGTTGTGTACTCCATCTTTTTCACAAAGATGCTTCCTAGACACAACTTGTTTTATAAAAGTGAAGATTGTTTAATGTGAAACTTTCGTGTCATTTCGATGACATGATCTGCCCTCCTTGGAGCGGTCCACACGCATGCGGTGCAGTTGTTAAGGTGGTCTGTGCCTAGTTCATGGACTATATAGGCATCACTGGCCGTATTCGAAGTTTTTTAGTTTAAAACAGTTTTGAGTAGTCCCTGAAAACTCGCATATGTATTGGTGTTCCCTTACATACTTGGGGTGAAATTCTGTATCTCACCTGCCGCACTTTTGGAGTAAAGGTGATTAGAAGGTGATGAGGAGAAGCTCACACTGTGGACGCTGGCCCGAGTGCGAGAGTTATGCATCACGAGTGCAGGTAGTGACCCCGAGACACCGTACGGCTGCGGCAGGGGTGCCGTGCTTACTGCCGACGCACTCATGGAGCCCACACTGTCAGGTGATCTACCTGGGACACCCGGCACCGAGTCTGTTGATAACGGGCTCAAAGAAGCAGCGTTTCAGGACAAAAAACTGCTTTTTTTTGTTTCAACAAGCTGGGTACAGGCTAATGTCATAGTATACGGTGAGAAGACATGTTATTATGGTTCCACTTAAAATTGCGCGTTGCTGGTACAATCAGATGCAACAATCTCAAAGTAGCTGAAAGTAATGCGATGTGTTTTTTCACTTGTGCTTGCTCTTTTATTTTGCTAGAAGTGCAAAAGCCAGTGTCAGCCTCATCCACTCACTGATATGTACTTGAGCATGCCTGGTTTCAATCAGTTCAAGAACTTACAAGAACAGAAAAATAGAACTCCCACACAAAAGACACATAAAGTGAGAAATTTATTCACCTGGCAGTTCATTTTGTGTAGTGACCAATTCTACTTGGCTTTAACTCTTTCCTTACTACGCCTATTTAAATTGCTGCCGAGTGATCGATGCTTCGAATTGTCGATTGAATTATATTCACTAAATTTGTCGAGCACGAGCACTTTAGAGGTGTTAGTCCTCTTAATAAGTTTGAATTTGCTCCTTTTCGCAAGACAAGAGAGTTTTTTACAGAACTTTGCGTGAATTAGTGTACGTGTGTTCATAAACAAAACACGCCCTATTGCTATTCTGTGATGGCAACGACATTCCTCCTGGCTTCTCTAACTAGAATGTTATAAACACCAGTATTGGTTGTGTACTCCATGTTTTATCACAAAGATGCTTCCTAGATACAACTTGTTTTATAAAAGTGAAGATTGTTTAAATTGAAACTTTCGTGTCCTTTCGATGACATTATCTGCCCTTCTTGGAGCGGTCCACACGCATGCGGTGCAGTTGTTAAGGTGGTCTGTGCCTAGTTCATGGACTATATAGGCATCACTGGCCGTATTCGAAGTTTTTTAGTTTAAAACAGTTTTGAGTAGTCCCTGAAAACTCGCATATGTATTGGTGTTCCCTTACATACTTGGGGTGAAATTCTGTATCTCACCTGCCGCACTTTTGGAGTAAAGGTGATTAGAAGGTGATGAGGAGAAGCTCACACTGTGGACGCTGGCCCGAGTGCGAGAGTTATGCATCACGAGTGCAGGTAGTGACCCCGAGACACCGTACGGCTGCGGCAGGGGTGCCGTGCTTACTGCCGACGCACTCATGGAGCCCACACTGTCAGGTGATCTACCTGGGACACCCGGCACCGAGTCTGTTGATAACGGGCTCAAAGAAGCAGCGTTTCAGGACAAAAAACTGCTTTTTTTTGTTTCAACAAGCTGGGTACAGGCTAATGTCATAGTATACGGTGAGAAGACATGTTATTATGGTTCCACTTAAAATTGCGCGTTGCTGGTACAATCAGATGCAACAATCTCAAAGTAGCTGAAAGTAAGGCGATGTGTTTTTTCACTTGTGCTTGCTCTTTTATTTTGCTAGAAATGCAAAAGCCAGTGTCAGCCTCATCCACTCAGTGAAATTTACTTGAGCATGCCTGGTTTCAATCAGTTCAACAACTTACAAGAACAGAAAAATAAAACTCCCACACAAAAGACACATAAAATGAGAAATTTATTCACCTGGCAGTTCATTTTGTGTAGTGACCAATTCTACTTGGCTTTAACGCTTTTGTTAGTACGCCTATTTAAATTGCTGCCGAGGGATCGATGCTTCGAATTGTCGATTTAATCATGTTCACTAAGTTTGTCGTGCACCAGCACTTTAGAGTGGTTAGTCCTCCTAATAAGTATGAATTTGCTCCTTTTCGCAAGACAAGAGAGTTTTTTACAGAACTTTGTGTAAATTAGTGTACGTGTGTTCATAAACAAAACACGCCCTATTGCTATTCTGTGATGGCAACGACATTCCGTCTGGCTTCTCTAAATAGAATGTTATAAACACCAGTATTGGTTGTGTACTCCATGTTTTTCACAAAGATGCTTCCTAGACACAACTTGTTTTATAAAAGTGAAGATTGTTTAATGTGAAACTTTCGTGTCATTTCGGTGACATTATCTGCCCTCCTTGGAGCGGTCGACACGCATGCGGTGCAGTTGTTAAGGTGGTCTGTGCCTAGTTCATGGGCTATATAGGCGTCACTGGCCGTATTCGAAGTTTTTTAGTATAGAACAGTTTTGAGTTGTCCCTGAAAACTCGCATAAGTATTGGTGTTCTCTTACATACTTGGGGTGAAATTCTGTTTCACACCTGCCGCACTTCTTGAGTGAAGGTGACAAGAAGGTGATGAGGAGAAGCCCACACTGTGGACGCTGGCCCGAGTGCGAGAGTTATGCATCACGGGTGCAGGTAGTGACCCCGAGACACCGTACGGCTGCGGCAGGGGTGCCGTGCTTACTTCCGACGCACCCATGGAGCCCACACTGTCAGGTGATCTACCTGGGACACCCGACACCGAATCTGTTGATAACGGGCTCAAAGAAGTAGCGTTTCAGGACAAAAAACTGCTTTTTTTCTGTTCCAACAAGCGGGGTACAGGCTAATGTCATAGTATACGGTGATAAGACATGTTATTATTGTTCCACTTAGAATGGCGCGTTGCTGGTACCATCAGATGCAACAATCTCAAAGTAGCTGAAAGTAATGCGATGTGTTTTTTCACTCGTGCTTGCTCTTTTATTTTGCTAGAAGTGCAAAAGCCAGTGTCAGCCTCATCCATTCAGTGAAATGTACTTGAGAGTGCCTTGTTTCAATCAGTTCAAGAACTTACAAGAACAGAAAAATAAAACTCCCACACAAAAGACACATAAAGTGAGAAATTTATTCACTTGGCAGTTCATTTTGTTTAGTGACCAATTCATCTTGGCTTTAACTCTTTCGTTACTACGCCTATTTAAATTGCTGCCGAGTGATCGATGCTTCGAATTGTCGATTTAATTATGTTCACTAAGTTTGTCGTGCACCAGCACTTTACAGTGGTTAGTCCTCTTAATAAGTTTGAATTTGCTCGCAAGACAAGAGAGTTTTTTACAGAACTTTGCGTGAATTAGTGTACGTGTGTTCATAAACAAAACACGCCCTATTGCTATTCTGTGACGGCAACGACATTCCGTCTGGCTTCTTTAACTAGAATGTTATAAACACCAATATTGGTTGTGTACTCCATGTTTTTCACAAAGATGCTTCCTATACACAACTTGTTTTATAAAAGTGAAGATTGTTTAATGTGAAACTTTCATGTCATTTCGATGACATTGTCTGCCCTCCTTGGAGCGGTCGACACGCATGCGGTGCAGTTGTTAAGGTGGTCTGTGCCTAGTTCATGGGCTATATAGGCGTCACTGGCCGTATTCGAAATTCTTTAGTATAGAACAGTTTTGAGTAGTCCCTGAAAACTCGCATATGTATTGGTGTTCCCTTACATACTTGGGGTGAAATTCTGTTTCTCACCTGCCGCACTTCTTGAGTAAAGGTGACAAGAAGGTGATGAGGAGAAGCCCACACTGTGGACGCTGGCCCGAGTGCGAGAGTTATGCATCACGGGTGCAGGTTGTGACCCCGAGACACCGTACGGCTGCGGCAGGGGTGCCGTGCTTACTTCCGACGCACCCATGGAGCCCACACTGTCAGGTGATCTACCTGGGACACCCGACGCCGAATCTGTTGATAACGGGCTCGAAGAAGTAGCGTTTCAGGACAAAAAACTGCTTTTTTTCTGTTCCAACAAGCGGGGTACAGGCTAATGTCATAGTATACGGTGATAAGACATGTTATTATGGTTCCACTTAGAATGGCGCGTTGCTGGTACCATCAGATGCAACAATCTCAAAGTAGGTGAAAGTAATGCGATGTGTTTTTTCACTCGTGCTTGCTCTTTTATTTTGCTAGAAGTGCAAAAGCCAGTGTCAGCCTCATCCACTCAGTGAAATGTACTTGAACATGCCTGGTTTCAATCAGTTCAACAACTTACAAGAACAGGAAAATAAAACTCCCACACAAAAGACACATAAAGTGAGAAATTTATTCACCTGGCAGTTCATTTTGTGTAGTGACCAATTCTACTTGGCTTTAACTCTTTCGTTACTACGCCTATTTAAATTGCTGCCGAGTGATCGATGCTTCGAATTGTCGATTGAATTCTGTTCACTAAATTTGTCGAGCACGAGCACTTTAGAGGTGTTAGTCCTCTTAATAAGTTTGAATTTGCTCCTTTTCGCAAGACAAGAGAGTTTTTTACAGAACTTTGCGTGAATTAGTGTACGTGTGTTCATAAACAAAACACGCCCTATTGCTATTCTGTGATGGCAACGACATTCCTCCTGGCTTCTCTAACTAGAATGTTATAAACACCAGTATTGGTTGTGTACTCCATGTTTTATCACAAAGATGCTTCCTAGATACAACTTGTTTTATAAAAGTGAAGATTGTTTAAATTGAAACTTTCGTGTCCTTTCGATGACATTATCTGCCCTTCTTGGAGCGGTCCACACGCATGCGGTGCAGTTGTTAAGGTGGTCTGTGCCTAGTTCATGGGCTATATAGGCATCACTGGCCGTATTCGAAGTTTTTTAGTTTAAAACAGTTTTGAGTAGTCCCTGAAAACTCGCATATGTATTGGTGTTCCCTTACAAACTTGCGGTGAAATTCTGTATCTCACCTGCCGCACTTTTTGAGTAAAGGTGATTAGAAGGTGATGAGGAGAAGCTCGCACTGTGGACGCTGGCCCGAGTGCGAGAGTTATGCATCACGAGTGCAGGTAGTGACCCCGAGACACCGTACGGCTGCGGCAGGGGTGCCGTGCTTACTGCTGACGCACTCATGGAGCCCACACTGTCAGGTGATCTACCTGGGACACCCGGCACCGAGTCTGTTGATAACGGGCTCAAAGAAGCAGCGTTTCAGGACAAAAAACTGCTTTTTTTTTGTTTCAACAAGCGGGGTACAGGCTAATGTCATAGTATACGGTGAGAAGACATGTTATTATGGTTCCACTTAAAATTGCGCGTTGCTGGTACAATCAGATGCAACAATCTCAAAGTAGCTGAAAGTAATGCGATGTGTTTTTTCACTTGTGCTTGCTCTTTTATTTTGCTAGAAATGCAAAAGCCAGTGTCAGCCTCATCCACTCAGTGAAATTTACTTGAGCATGCCTGGTTTCAATCAGTTCAACAACTTACAAGAACAGAAAAATAAAACTCCCACACAAAAGACACATAAAATGAGAAATTTATTCACCTGGCAGTTCATTTTGTGTAGTGACCAATTCTACTTGGCTTTAACGCTTTTGTTAGTACGCCTATTTAAATTGCTGCCGAGGGATCGATGCTTCGAATTGTCGATTTAATCATGTTCACTAAGTTTGTCGTGCACCAGCACTTTAGAGTGGTTAGTCCTCCTAATAAGTATGAATTTGCTCCTTTTCGCAAGACAAGAGAGTTTTTTACAGAACTTTGTGTAAATTAGTGTACGTGTGTTCATAAACAAAACACGCCCTATTGCTATTCTGTGATGGCAACGACATTCCGTCTGGCTTCTCTAAATAGAATGTTATAAACACCAGTATTGGTTGTGTACTCCATGTTTTTCACAAAGATGCTTCCTAGACACAACTTGTTTTATAAAAGTGAAGATTGTTTAATGTGAAACTTTCGTGTCATTTCGGTGACATTATCTGCCCTCCTTGGAGCGGTCGACACGCATGCGGTGCAGTTGTTAAGGTGGTCTGTGCCTAGTTCATGGGCTATATAGGCGTCACTGGCCGTATTCGAAGTTTTTTAGTATAGAACAGTTTTGAGTTGTCCCTGAAAACTCGCATAAGTATTGGTGTTCTCTTACATACTTGGGGTGAAATTCTGTTTCACACCTGCCGCACTTCTTGAGTGAAGGTGACAAGAAGGTGATGAGGAGAAGCCCACACTGTGGACGCTGGCCCGAGTGCGAGAGTTATGCATCACGGGTGCAGGTAGTGACCCCGAGACACCGTACGGCTGCGGCAGGGGTGCCGTGCTTACTTCCGACGCACCCATGGAGCCCACACTGTCAGGTGATCTACCTGGGACACCCGACACCGAAGCTGTTGATAACGGGCTCAAAGAAGTAGCGTTTCAGGACAAAAAACTGCTTTTTTTCTGTTCCAACAAGCGGGGTACAGGCTAATGTCATAGTATACGGTGATAAGACATGTTATTATTGTTCCACTTAGAATGGCGCGTTGCTGGTACCATCATATGCAACAATCTCAAAGTAGCTGAAAGTAATGCGATGTGTTTTTTCACTCGTGCTTGCTCTTTTATTTTGCTAGAAGTGCAAAAGCCAGTGTCAGCCTCATCCATTCAGTGAAATGTACTTGAAAGTGCCTGGTTTCAATCAGTTCAAGAACTTACAAGAACTAAAAAATAAAACTCCCACACAAAAGACACATAAAGTGAGAAATTTATTCACTTGGCAGTTCATTTTGGTTAGTGACCAATTCCTCGTGGCTTTAACTCTTTCGTTACTACGCCTATTTAAATTGCTGCCGAGTGATCGATGCTTCGAATTGTCGATTTAATTATGTTCACTAAGTTTGTCGTGCACCAGCACTTTAGAGTGGTTAGTCCTCCTAATAAGTTTGAGTTTGCTCCTTTTCGCAAGACAAGAGAGTTTTTTACACAACTTTGCGTAAATTAGTGTACGTGTGTTCATAAACAAAACACGCCCTATTGCTATTCTGTGATGGCAACTACATTCCGTCTGGCTTCTCTAACTAGAATGTTATAAACACCATTATTGGTTGTGTACTCCATGTTTTTCACAAAGATGCTTCCTAGACACAACTTGTTTTATAAAAGTGAAGATTGTTTAATGTGAAACTTTCGTGTCCTTTCGATGACATTATCTGCCCTCTTTGGAGCGGTCCACACGCATGCGGTGCAGTTGTTAAGGTGGTCTGTGCCTAGTTCATGGGCTATATAGGCATCACTGGCCGTATTCGAAGTTTTTTAGTTTAAAACAGTTTTGAGTAGTCCCTGAAAACTCGCATATGTATTGGTGTTCCCTTACATACTTGGGGTGAAATTCTGTATCTCACCTGCCGCACTTTTTGAGTAAAGGTGATTAGAAGGTGATGAGGAGAAGCTCACACTGTGGACGCTGGCCCGAGTGCGAGAGTTATGCATCACGAGTGCAGGTAGTGACCCCGAGACACCGTACGGCTGCGGCAGGGGTGCCGTGCTTACTGCCGACGCACTCATGGAGCCCACACTGTCAGGTGATCTACCTGGGACACCCGGCACCGAGTCTGTTGATAACGGGCTCAAAGAAGCAGCGTTTCAGGACAAAAAACTGCTTTTTTTTGTTTCAACAAGCGGGGTACAGGCTAATGTCATAGTATACGGTGAGAAGACATGTTATTATGGTTCCACTTAAAATTGCGCGTTGCTGGTACAATCAGATGCAACAATCTCAAAGTAGCTGAAAGTAATGCGATGTGTTTTTTCACTTGTGCTTGCTCTTTTATTTTGCTAGAAATGCAAAAGCCAGTGTCAGCCTCATCCACTCAGTGAAATTTACTTGAGCATGCCTGGTTTCAATCAGTTCAACAACTTACAAGAACAGAAAAATAAAACTCCCACACAAAAGACACATAAAATGAGAAATTTATTCACCTGGCAGTTCATTTTGTGTAGTGACCAATTCTACTTGGCTTTAACTCTTTCGTTACTACGCCTATTTAAATTGCTGCCGAGTGATCGATGCTTCGAATTGTCGATTTAATTATGTTCACTAAGTTTGTCGTGCACCAGCACTTTAGAGTGGTTAGTCCTCCTAATAAGTTTGAGTTTGCTCCTTTTCGCAAGACAAGAGAGTTTTTTACACAACTTTGCGTAAATTAGTGTACGTGTGTTCATAAACAAAACACGCCCTATTGCTATTCTGTGATGGCAACGACATTCCGTCTGGCTTCTCTAACTAGAATGTTATAAACACCAGTATTGGTTGTGTACTCCATGTTTTTCACAAAGATGCTTCCTAGACACAACTTGTTTTATAAAAGTGAAGATTGTTTAATGTGAAACTTTCGTGTCCTTTCGATGACATTATCTGCCCTCCTTGGAGCGGTCGACACGCATGCGGTGCAGTTGTTAAGGTGGTCTGTGCCTAGTTCATGGGCTATATAGGCGTCACTGGCCGTATACGAAGTTTTTTAGTTTAAAACAGTTTTGAGTAGTCCCTGAAAACTCGCATATGTATTGGTGTTCCCTTACATACTTGGGGTGAAATTTTGTATCTCACCTGCCGCACTTTTTGAGTAAAGGTGATTAGAAGGTGATGAGGAGAAGCTCACACTGCGGACGCTGGCCCGAGTGCGAGAGTTATGCATCACGAGTGCAGGTAGTGACCCCGAGACACCGTACGGCTGCGGCAGGGGTGCCGTGCTTACTGCCGACGCACTCATGGAGCCCACACTGTCAGGTGATCTACCTGGGACACCCGGCACCGAATCTGTTGATAACGGGCTCAAAGAAGCAGCGTTTCAGGACAAAAAACTGCTTTTTTTTGTTTCAACAAGCGGGGTACAGGCTAATGTCATAGTATACGGTGAGAAGACATGTTATTATGGTTTCACTTAAAATTGCGCGTTGCTGGTACAATCAGATGCAACAATCTCAAAGTAGCTGAAAGTAATGCGATGTGTTTTTTCACTTGTGCTTGCTCTTTTATTTTGCTAGAAATGCAAAAGCCAGTGTCAGCCTCATCCACTCAGTGAAATTTACTTGAGCATGCCTGGTTTCAATCAGTTCAACAACTTACAAAAACAGAAAAATAAAACTCCCACACAAAAGACACATAAAATGAGAAATTTATTCACCTGGCAGTTCATTTTGTGTAGTGACCAATTCCACTTGGCTTTAACTCTTTTGTTAGTACGCCTATTTAAATTGCTGCCGAGGGATCGATGCTTCGAATTGTCGATTTATTCATGTTCACTAAGTTTGTCGTGCACCAGCACTTTAGAGTGGTTAGTCCTCCTAATAAGTATGAATTTGCTCCTTTTCGCAAGACAAGAGAGTTTTTTACAGAACTTTGCGTAAATTAGTGTACGTGTGTTCATAAACAAAACACGCCCTAGTGCTATTCTGTGATGGCAACGACATTCCGTCTGGCTTCTCTAAATAGAATATTATAAACACCAGTATTGGTTGTGTACTCCATGTTTTTCACAAAGATGCTTCCTAGACACAACTTGTTTTATAAAAGTGAAGATTGTTTAATGTGAAACTTTCGTGTCATTTCGGTGACATTATCTGCCCTCCTTGGAGCGGTCGACACGCATGCGGTGCAGTTGTTAAGGTGGTCTGTGCCTAGTTCATGGGCTATATAGGCGTCACTGGCCGTATTCGAAGTTTTTTAGTATAGAACAGTTTTGAGTTGTCCCTGAAAACTCGCATAAGTATTGGTGTTCTCTTACATACTTGGGGTGAAATTCTGTTTCACACCTGCCGCACTTCTTGAGTGAAGGTGACAAGAAGGTGATGAGGAGAAGCCCACACTGTGGACGCTGGCCCGAGTGCGAGAGTTATGCATCACGGGTGCAGGTAGTGACCCCGAGACACCGTACGGCTGCGGCAGGGGTGCCGTGCTTACTTCCGACGCACCCATGGAGCCCACACTGTCTGGTGATCTACCTGGGACACCCGGCACCGAATCTGTTGATAACGGGCTCAAAGAAGCAGCGTTTCAGGACAAAAAACTGCTTTTTTTTTGTTTCAACAAGCGGGGTACAGGCTAATGTCATAGTATACGGTGAGAAAACATGTTATTATGGTTCCACTTAAAATTGCGCGTTGCTGGTACAATCAGATGCAACAATCTCAAAGTAGCTGAAAGTAATGCGATGTGTTTTTTCACTTGTCCTTGCTCTTTTATTTTGCTAGAAATGCAAAAGCCAGTGTCAGCCTCATCCACTCAGTGAAATTTACTTGAGCATGCCTGGTTTCAATCAGTTCAACAACTTACAAGAACAGAAAAATAAAACTCCCACACAAAAGACACATAAAATGAGAAATTTATTCACCTGGCAGTTCATTTTGTGTAGTGACCAGTTCTACTTGGCTTTAACTCTTTTGTTAGTACGCCTATTTAAATTGCTGCCGAGGGATCGATGCTTCGAATTGTCGATTTAATCATGTTAACTAAGTTTGTCGTGCACCAGCACTTTAGAGTGGTTAGTCCTCCTAATATGTATGAATTTTCTCCTTTCCGCAAGACAAGAGAGTTTTTTACAGAACTTTGTGTAAATTAGTGTACGTGTGTTCATAAACAAAACACGCCCTATTGCTATTCTGTGATGGCAACGACATTCCGTCTGGCTTCTCTAAATAGAATGTTATAAACACCAGTATTGGTTGTGTACTCCATGTTTTTCACAAAGATGCTTCCTAGACACAACTTGTTTTATAAAAGTGAAGATTGTTTAATGTGAAACTTTCGTGTCCTTTCGATGACATTATCTGCCCTCCTTGGAGCGGTCGACACGCATGCGGTGCAGTTGTTAAGGTGGTCTGTGCCTAGTTCATGGGCTATATAGGCGTCACTGGCCGTATTCGAAGTTTTTTAGTTTAAAACAGTTTTGAGTAGTCCCTGAAAACTCGCATATGTATTGGTGTTCCCTTACATACTTGGGGTGAAATTCTGTATCTCACCTGCCGCACTTTTTGAGTAAAGGTGATAAGAAGGTGATGAGGAGAAGCCCACACTGTGGACGCTGGCCCGAGTGTGAGAGGTATGCATCACGAGTGCAGGTAGTGACCCCGAGACACCGTACGGCTGCGGCAGGGGTGCCGTGCTTACTGCCGACGCACTCATGGAGCCCACACTGTCAGGTGATCTACCTGGGACACCCGACACCGAATCTGTTGATAACGCGCTCAAAGAAGTAGCGTTTCAGGACAAAAAACTGCTTTTTTTCTGTTCCAACAAGCGGGGTACAGGCTAATGTCATAGTATACGGTGATAAGACATGTTATTATGGTTCCACTTAGAATTGCGCGTTGCTGGTACCATCAGATGCAACAATCTCAAAGTAACTGAAATTAATGCGATGTGTTTTTTCACTTGTGCTTGCTCTTTTATTTTGCTAGACGTGCAAAAGCCAGTGTCAGCCTCATCCACTCAGTGAAATGTACTTGAGCATGCCTGGTTTCAATCAGTTCAAGAACTTACAAGAACAGAAAAATAAAACTCCCAAAGAAAACACACATAAAGTGAGAAATTTATTCACTTGGCAGTTCATTTTGTGTAGTGACCAATTCTACTTGGCTTTAACTCTTTTGTTACTACGCCTATTTAAATTGCTGCCGAGTGATCGATGCTTCGAATTGTCGATTTAAATATGTTCACTAAGTTTGTCGTGCACCAGCACTTTAGAGTGGTTAGTCCTCCTAATAAGTTTGAATTTGCTCCTTTTCGCAAGATAAGAGAGTTTTTTACAGAACTTTGCGTAAATTAGTGTACGTGTGTTCATAAACAAAACACGCCCTATTGCTATTCTGTGATGGCAACGACATTCCGTCTGGCTTCTCTAAATAGAATGTTATAAACACCAGTATTGGTTGTGTACTCCATGTTTTTCACAAAGATGCTTCCTAGACACAACTTGTTTTATAAAATTGAAGATTGTTTAATGTGAAACTTTCATGTCATTTCGATGACATTATCTGCCCTCCTTGGAGCGGTCGACACGCATGCGGTGCAGTTGTTAAGGTGGTCTGTGCCTAGTTCATGGGCTATATAGGCGTCACTGGCCGTATTCGAAGTTCTTTAGTTTAAAACAGTTTTGAGTAGTCCCTGAAAACTCGCATATGTATTGGTGTTCCCTTACATACTTGGGGTGAAATTCTGTATCTCACCTGCTGCACTTTTTGAGTAAAGGTGATAAGAAGGTGATGAGGAGAAGCCCACACTGTGGACGCTGGCCCGAGTGCGAGAGTTATGCATCACGAGTGCAGGTAGTGACCCCGAGACACCGTACGGCTGCGGCAGGGGTGCCGTGCTTACTGCCGACGCACTCATGGAGCCCACACTGTCAGGTGATCTACCTGGGACACCCGGCACCGAATCTGTTGATAACGGGCTCAAAGAAGCAGCGTTTGAGGACAAAAAAGTGCTTTTTTTTGTTTCAACAAGCGGGGTACAGGCTAATGCCATAGTATACGGTGAAAAGACATGTTATTATGGTTCCACTTAAAATTGCGCGTTGCTGGTACAATCAGATGCAACAATCTCAAAGTAGCTGAAAGTAATTCGATGTGTTTTTTCACTTGTGCTTGCTCTTTTATTTTGCTAGAAATGCAAAAGCCAGTGTCAGCCTCATCCACTCAGTGAAATTTACTTGAGCATGCCTGGTTTCAATCAGTTCAACAACTTACAAGAACAGAAAAATAAAACTCCCACACAAAAGACACATAAAATGAGAAATTTATTCACCTGGCAGTTCATTTTGTGTAGTGACCAATTCTACTTGGCTTTAACTCTTTTGTTAGTACGCCTATTTAAATTGCTGCCGAGGGATCGATGCTTCGAATTGTCGATTTAATCATGTTCACTAAGTTTGTCGTGCACCAGCACTTTAGAGTGGTTAGTCCTCCTAATAAGTATGAATTTGCTCCTTTTCGCAAGACAAGAGAGTTTTTTACAGAACTTTGTGTAAATTAGTGTACGTGTGTTCATAAACAAAACACGCCCTATTGCTATTCTGTGATGGCAACGACATTCCGTCTGGCTTCTCTAAATAGAATGTTATAAACACCAGTATTGGTTGTGTACTCCATGTTTTTCACAAAGATGCTTCCTAGACACAACTTGTTTTATAAAAGTGAAGATTGTTTAATGTGAAACTTTCGTGTCATTTCGGTGACATTATCTGCCTTCCTTGGAGCGGTCCACACGCATGCGGTGCAGTTGTTAAGGTGGTCTGTGCCTAGTTCATGGGCTATATAGGCGTCACTGGCCGTATTCGAAGTTTTTTACTATAGAACAGTTTTGAGTTGTCCCTGAAAACTCGCATAAGTATTGGTGTTCTCTTACATACTTGGGGTGAAATTCTGTTTCACATCTGCCGCACTTCTTGAGTGAAGGTGACAAGAAGGTGATGAGGAGAAGCCCACACTGTGGACGCTGGCCCGAGTGCGAGAGTTATGCATCACGGGTGCAGGTAGTGACCCCGAGACACCGTACGGCTGCGGCAGGGGTGCCGTGCTTACTTCCGACGCACCCATGGAGCCCACACTGTCTGGTGATCTACCTGGGACACCCGACACCGAATCTGTTGATAACGGGCTCAAAGAAGTAGCGTTTCAGGACAAAAAACTGCTTTTTTTCTGTTCCAACAAGCGGGGTACAGGCTAATGTCATAGTATACGGTGATAAGACATGTTATTATGGTTCCACTTGGAATGGCGCGTTGCTGGTACCATCAGATGCAACAATCTCAAAGTAACTGAAAGTAATGCGATGTGTTTTTTCACTTGTGCTTGCGCTTTTATTTTGCTAGACGTGCAAAAGCCAGTGTCAGCCTCATCCACTCAGTGAAATGTGCTTGAGCATGCCTGGTTTCAATCAGTTCAAGAACTTACAAGAACAGAAAAATAAAACTCCCAAAGAAAACACACATAAAGTGAGAAATTTATTCACTTGGCAGTTCATTTTGTGTAGTGACCAATTCTACTTGGCTTTAACTCTTTTGTTACTACGCCTATTTAAATTGCTGCCGAGTGATCGATGCTTCGAATTGTCGATTTAAATATGTTCACTAAGTTTGTCGTGCACCAGCACTTTAGAGTGGTTAGTCCTCCTAATAAGTTTGAATTTGCTCCTTTTCGCAAGATAAGAGAGTTTTTTACAGAACTTTGCGTAAATTAGTGTACGTGTGTTCATAAACAAAACACGCCCTATTGCTATTCTGTGATGGACGACATTCCGTCTGGCTTCTCTAACTAGAATGTTATAAACACCAGTATTGGTTGTGTACTCCATGTTTTTCACAAAGATGCTTCCTAGACACAACTTGTTTTATAAAAGTGAAGATTGTTTAATGTGAAACTTTCATGTCATTTCGATGACATTATCTGCCCTTCTTGGAGCGGTCGACACGCATGCGGTGCAGTTGTTAAGGTGGTCTGTGCCTAGTTCATGGGCTATATAGGTGTCACTGGCCGTATTCGAAGTTCTTTAGTATAGAACAGTTTTGAGTAGTCCCTGAAAACTCGCATATGTATTGGTGTTCCCTTACATACTTGGGGTGAAATTCTGTTTCTCACCTGCCGCACTTCTTGAGTAAAGGTGACAAGAAGGTGATGAGGAGAAGCCCACACTGTGGTCGCTGGCCCGAGTGCGAGAGTTATGCATCACGGAAGCAGGTAGTGACCCCGAGACACCGTACGGCTGCGGCAGGGGTGCCGTGCTTACTTCCGACGCACCCATGGAGCCCACACTGTCAGGTGATCTACCTGGGACACCCGACACCGAATCTGTCGATAACGGGCTCAAAGAAGTAGCGTTTCAGGACAAAAACTGCTTTTTTTCTGTTCCAACAAGCGGGGTACAGGCTAATGTCATAGTATACGGTGATAAGACATGTTATTATGGTTCCACTTAGAATGGCGCGTTGCTGGTACCATCAGATGCAACAATCTCAAAGTAGCTGAAAGTAATGCGATGTGTTTTTCACTTGTGCTTGCTCTTTTATTTTGCTAGAAGTGCAAAAGCCAGTGAAAGCCTCATCCACTCAGTGAAATTTACTTGAGCATGCCTGGTTTCAATCAGTTCAAGAACTTACAAGAACAGAAAAATAAAACTCCCAAAGAAAACACACATAAAGTGAGAAATTTATTCACTTGGCAGTTCATTTTGTGTAGTGACCAATTCTACTTGGCTTTAACTCTTTTGTTACTACGCCTATTTAAATTGCTGCCGAGTGATCGATGCTTCGAATTGTCGATTTAAATATGTTCACTAAGTTTGTCGTGCACCAGCACTTTAGCGTGGTTAGTCCTCCTAATAAGTTTGAATTTGCTCCTTTTCGCAAGATAAGAGAGTTTTTTACAGAACTTTGTGTAAATTAGTGTACGTGTGTTCATAAACAAAACACGCCTTATTGCTATTCTGTGATTGCAACGACATTCCGTCTGGCTTCTCTAACTAGAATGTTATAAACACCAGTATTGGTTGTGTACTCCATCTTTTATCACAAAGATGCTTCCTAGATACAACTTGTTTTATAAAAGTGAAGATTGTTTAATGTGAAACTTTCGTGTCATTTCGATGACATTATCTGCCCTCCTTGGAGCGTTCTACACGCATGCGGTGCAGTTGTTAAGGTGGTCTGTGCCTAGTTCATGGGCTATATAGGCGTCACTGGCCGTATTCGAAGTTTTTTAGTATAGAACAGTTTTGAGTAGTCCCTGAAAACTCGCATAAGTATTGGTGTTCTCTTACATACTTGGGGTGAAATTCTGTTTCTCACCTGCCGCACTTCTTGAGTAAAGGTGACAAGAAGGTGATGAGGAGAAGCCCACACTGTGGACGCTGGCCCGAGTGCGAGAGTTATGCATCACGGGTGCAGGTAGTGACCCCGAGACACCGTACGGCTGCGGCAGGGGTGCCGTGCTTACTTCCGACGCACCCATGGAGCCCACACTGTCAGGTGATCTACCTGGGACACCCGACACCGAATCTGTTGATAACGGGCTCAAAGAAGTAGCGTTTCAGGACAAAAAACTGCTTTTTTTCTGTTCCAACAAGCGGGGTACAGGCTAATGTCATAGTATACGGTGATAAGACATGTTATTATGGTTCCACTTAGAATGGCGCGTTGCTGGTACCATCAGATGCAACAATCTCAAAGTAACTGAAAGTAATGCGATGTGTTTTTTCACTTGTGCTTGCTTCTTTATTTTGCTAGACGTGCAAAAGCCAGTGTCAGCCTCATCCACTCAGTGAAATGTACTTGAGCATGCCTGGTTTCAATCAGTTCAAGAACTTACAAGAACAGAAAAATAAAACTCCCAAACAAAACACACATAAAGTGAGAAATTTATTCACTTGGCAGTTCATTTTGTGTAGTGACCAATTCTACTTGGCTTTAACTCTTTTGTTACTACGCCTATTTAAATTGCTGCCGAGTGATCGATGCTTCGAATTGTCGATTTAATTATGTTCACTAAGTTTGTCGTGCACCAGCACTTCAGAGTGGTTAGTCCTCCTAATAAGTTTGAATTTGCTGCTTTTCGCAAGATAAGAGAGTTTTTTACAGAACTTTGCGTAAATTAGTGTACGTGTGTTCATAAAAAAAAACACGCCCTATTGCTATTCTGTGATGGCAACGACATTCCGTCTGGCTTCTCTAACTAGAATGTTATAAACACCAGTATTGGTTGTGTATTCCATGTTTTTCACAAAGATGCTTCCTAGACACAACTTGTTTTATAAAAGTGAAGATTGTTTAATGTGAAACTTTCGTTTCATTTCGATGACATTATCTGCCCTCCTTGGAGCGGTCGACACGCATGCGGTGCAGTTGTTAAGGTGGTCTGTGCCTAATTCATGGGCGAAATAGGCGTCACTGGCCGTATTCGAAGTTTTTTAGTATAAAACAGTTTTGAGTAGTCTCTGAAAACTCGCATATGTATTGGTGTTCCCTTACATACTTGGGGTGAAATTCTGTTTCTCACCTGCCGCACTTCTTGAGTAAAGGTGACAAGAAGGTGGTGATGAGAATCCCACACTGTGGACGCTGGCTCGAGTGCGAGAGTTATGCATCACGGGTGCAGGTAGCGACCCCGAAACACCGTACGGCTGCGGCAGGGGTGCCGTGCTTACTTCCGACGCACCCATGGAGCCCACAATGTCAGGTGATCTACCTGGGACACCCGACACCGAATCTGTTGATAACGTGCTCAAAGAAGTAGCGTTTCAGGACAAAAAACTGCTTTTTTTCTGTTCCAACAAGCGGGGTACAGGCTAATGTCATAGTATACGGCGATAAGACATGTTATTATGGTTCCACTTAGAATGGCGCGTTGCTGGTACCATCAGATGCAACAATCTCAAAGTAGCTGAAAGTAATGCGATGTGTTTTTTCACTCGTGCTTGCTCTTTTATTTTGCTAGAAGTGCAAAAGCCAGTGTCAGCCTCATCCACTCAGTGAAATGTACTTGAGCATGCCTGATTTCAATCAGTTCAAGAACTTACAAGAACAGAAAAATAAAACTCCCACACAAAAGACACATAAAGTGAGAAATTTATTCACTTGGCAGTTCATTTTGTGTAGTGACCAATTCATCTTGG
This sequence comes from Rhipicephalus microplus, assembly GCF_043290135.1. Taxonomy (NCBI): domain Eukaryota; kingdom Metazoa; phylum Arthropoda; class Arachnida; order Ixodida; family Ixodidae; genus Rhipicephalus; species Rhipicephalus microplus. The sequence goes on from NC_134703.1 coordinate 194,268,638, forward strand.
CTATAACTCTTTCGTTACTACGCCTATTTAAATTGCTGCCGAGTGATCGATGCTTCGAATTGTCGATTTAATTATGTTCACTAAGTTTGTCGTGCACCAGCACTTTAGAGTGGTTAGTCCAACTAATAAGCTTGAATTTGCTCCTTTTCGCAAGACAAGAGAGTTTTTTACAGAACTTTGCGTAAATTAGTGTACGTGTGCTCATAAACAAAACACGCCCTATTGCTATTCTGTGACGGCAACGACATTCCGTCTGGCTTCTCTAACTAGAATGTTATAAACACCAGTATTGGTTGTGCACTCCATATTTTTCACAAAGATGCTTCCTAGATACAACTTGTTTTATAAAAGTGAAGATTGTTTAATGTGAAACTTTCGTGTCATTTCGATGACATTATCTGCCCTCCTTGGAGCGGTCGACACGCATGCGGTGCAGTTGTTAAGGTGGTCTGTGCCTAGTTCATGGGCTATATAGGCGTCACTGGCCGTATTCGAAGTTTTTCAGTATAGAACAGTTTTGAGTAGTCCCTGAAAACTCGCATATGTATTGGTGTTCTCTTACATACTTGGGGTGAAATTCTGTTTCTCACCTGCCGCACTTTTTGAGTAAAGGTGATAAGAAGGTGATGAGGAGAAGCCCACACTGTGGACGCTGCCCCGACTGCGAGAGTTATGCATCACGGGTGCAGGTAGTGACCCCGAGACACCGTACGGCTGCGGCAGGGGTGCCGTGCTTACTGCCGACGCACTCATTGAGCCCACACTGTCAGGTGATCTACCTGGGACACCCGACACCGAATCTGTTGATAACGGGCTCAAAGAAGCAGCGTTTCAGGACAAAAAACTGCTTTATTTTGTTCCAACAAGCGGGGTACAGGCTAATGTTATAGTATACGGTGAGAAGACATGTTATTATGGTTCCACTTAAAATTGCGCATTGCTGGTACAATCAGATGCAACAATCTCAAAGTAGCTGAAAGTAATGCGATGTGTTTTTTCACTTGTGCTTGCTCTTTTATTTTGCTAGAAATGCAAAAGCCAGTGTCAGCCTCATCCACTCAGTGAAATGTACTTGAGCATGCCTGGTTTCAATCAGTTCAACAACTTACAAGAACAGAAAAATAAAACTCCCAAACAAAAGACACATAAAATGAGAAATTTATTCACCTGGCAGTTCATTTTGTGTAGTGACCAATTCTACTTGGCTTTAACTTTTTTGTTATTACGCCTATTTAAATTGCTGCCGAGTGATTGATGCTTCGAATTGATGATTGTATTATTTTCACTAAGTTTGTCGTGCACCAGCACTTTAGAGTGGTTAGTCCTCCTAATAAGTTTGAATTTGCTCCTTTTCGCAAGACAAGAGAGTTTTTCACAGAACTTTGCGTAAATTAGTGTACGTGTGTTCATAAAGAAAACATGCCCTATTGCTATTCTGGGATGGCAACGACATTCCGTCTGGCTTCTCTAACTAGAATGTTATAAACACCAGTATTGGTCGTGTACTCCATGTTTTTCACAAAGATGCTTCCTAGACACAACTTGTTTTATAAAAATGAAGATTGTTTAATGTGAAACTTTCGTTTCATTTCGATGACATTATCTGCCCTCCTTGGAGTGGTCGACACGCATGCGGTGCAGTTGTTAAGGTGGTCTGTGCCTAGTTCATGGGCTATATAGGCGTCACTGGCCGTATTCGAAGTTTTTTAGTATAGAACAGTTTTGAGTAGTCCCTGAAAACTCGCATATGTATTGGTGTTCCCTTACATACTTGGGGTGAAATTCTGTTTCTCACCTGCCGCACTTCTTGAGTAAAGGTGACAAGAAGGTGGTGATGAGAAGCCCACACTGTGGACGCTGGCCCGAGTGCGAGAGTTATGCATCACGGGTGCAGGTAGTGACCCCGAGACACCGTACGGCTGCGGCAGGGGTGCCGTGCTTACTTCCGACGCACCCTTGGAGCCCACAATGTCAGGTGATCTACCTGGGACGCCTGACGCCGAATCTGTTGATAACGGGCTCAAAGAAGTAGCGTTTCAGGACGAAAAACTGCTTTTTTTCTGTTCCAACAAGCGGGTTACAGGCTATTGTCATAGTATACGGTGATAAGACATGTTATTATGGTTCCACTTAGAATGGTGCATCTCTGGTACCATCAGATGCAACAATCTCAAAGTAGGTGAAAGTAATGCGATGTGTTTTTTCACTTGTGCTTGCTCTTTTATTTTGCTAGAAGTGCAAAAGCCAGTGTCAGCCTCATCCACTCAGTGTAATGTACTTGAGCATGCCTGGTTTCAATCAGTTCAAGAACTTACAAGAACAGAAAAATAAAACTCCCACACAAAAGACACATAAAGTGAGAAATTTATTCACTTGGCAGTTCATTTTGTGTAGTGACCAATTCATCTTGGCTTTAACTCTTTCGTTACTACGCCTATTTAAATTGCTGCCGAGTGATCGATGCTTCGAATTGTCGATTTAATTATGTTCACTAAGTTTGTCGTGCACCAGCACTTTACAGTGGTTAGTCCTCTTAATAAGTTTGAATTTGCTCGCAAGACAAGAGAGTTTTTTACAGAACTTTGCGTGAATTAGTGTACGTGTGTTCATAAACAAAACACGCCCTATTGCTATTCTGTGACGGCAACGACATTCCGTCTGGCTTCTCTAACTAGAATGTTATAAACACCAGTATTGGTTGTGTACTCCATGTTTTTCACAAAGATGCTTCCTAGACACAACTTGTTTTATAAAAGTGAAGATTGTTTAATGTGAAACTTTCGTGTCATTTTGATGACATGATCTGCCCTCCTTGGAGCGGTCGACACGCATGCGGTGCAGTTGTTAAAATGGTCTGTGCCTAGTTCATGGGCTATATAGGCGTCACTGGCCGTATTCGAAGTTTTTTAGTATAGAACAGTTTTGAGTAGTCCCTGAAAACTCGCATATGTATTGGTGTTCCCTTACATACTTGGGGTGAAATTCTTTTTCTCACCGGCCGCACTTCTTGAGTAAAGGTGATAAGAAGGTGATGAGGAGAAGCCCACACTGTGGACGCTGGCCCGAGTGCGAGAGTTATGCATCACGGGTGCAGGTAGTGACCCCGAGACACGGTACGGCTGCGGCAGGAATGCCGTGCTTACTTCCGACGCACCCATGGAGTCCACACTGTCAGGTGAACTACCTGGGACACCCGACACCGAATCTGTTGATAACGTGCTCAAAGAAGTAGCGTTTCAGGACAAAAAACTGCTTTTTTTCTGTTCCAACAAGCGGGGTACAGGCTAATGTCATAGTATACGGTGATAAGACATGTTATTATGGTTCCACTTAGAATGGCGCGTTGCTGGTACCATCAGATGCAACAATCTCAAAGTAGCTGAAAGTAATGCGATGTGTTTTTTCACTTGTGCTTGCTCTTTTATTTTGCTAGAAATGCAAAAGCCAGTGTCAGCCTCATCCACTCAGTGAAATGTACTTGAGCATGCCTGGTTTCAATCAGTTCAACAACTTACAAGAACAGAAAAATAAAACTCCCAAACAAAAGACACATAAAATGAGAAATTTATTCACCTGGCAGTTCATTTTGTGTAGTGACCAATTCTACTTGGCTTTAACTCTTTTGTTACTACGCCTATTTAAATTGCTGCCGGGTGATCGATGCTTCGAATTGATGATTTAATTATGTTCACTAAGTTTGTCGTGCACCAGCACTTTAGAGTGGTTAGTCTTCCTAATAAGTTTGAATTTGCTCCTTTTCGCAAGACAAGAGAGTTTTTCACAGAACTTTGCGTAAATTAGTGTACGTGTGCTCATAAACAAAACATGCCCTATTGCTATTCTGTGATGGCAACGACATTCCGTCTGCCTTCTCTAAATAGAATGTTAAAAACACCAGTATTGGTTGTGTACTCCATCTTTTATCCCAAAGATGCTTCCTAGATACAACTTGTTTTATAAAAGTGAAGATTGTTTAATGTGAAACTTTCGTGTCATTTTGATGACATTATCTGCCCTCCTTGGAGCGGTCGACACGCATGCGGTGCAGTTGTTAAGGTGGTCTGTGCCTTGTTCATGGGCTATATAGGCGTCACTGGCCGTATTCGAAGTTTTTTAGTATAGAACAGTTTTGAGTAGTCCCTGAAAACTCGCATATGTATTGGTGTTCCCTTACATACTTGGTGTGAAATTCTGTTTCTCACCTGCCGCACTTCTTGAGTAAAGGTGATAAGAAGGTGATGAGGAGAAGCCCACACTGTGGACGCTGGCCCGAGTGCGAGAGTTATGCATCACGGGTGCAGGTAGTGACCCCGAGACACCGTACGGCTGTGGCAGGGGACCCGTGCTTACTTCCGATGCACCCATGGAGCCCACACTGTCAGGTGATCTACCTGAGACACCCGATACCGAATCTGTTGATAACGGGCTCAAAGAAGTAGCGTTACAGGACAAAAAACTGCTTTTTTTCTGTTCCAACAAGCGGGGTACAGGCTAATGTCATAGTATACGGTGATAAGACATGTTATTATGGTTCCACTTAGAATGGCGCGTTGCTGGTACCATCAGATGCAACAATCTCAAAGTAGCTGAAAGTAATGCGATGTGTTTTTTCACTTGTGCTTGCTCTTTTATTTTGCTAGAAGTGCAAAAGCCAGTGTCAGCCTCATCCACTCACTGATATGTACTTGAGCATGCCTGGTTTCAATCAGTTCAAGAACTTACAAGAACAGAAAAATAAAACTCCCACACAAAAGACACATAAAATGAGAAATTTATTCACCTGGCAGTTCATTTTGTGTAGTGACCAATTCTACTTGGTTTTAACTCTTTTGTTACTACGCCTATTTAAATCGCTGCCGAGTGATCGATGCTTCGAATTGTCGATTTAATTATGTTCACTAAGTTTGTCGTGCACCAGCACTTTAGAGTGGTTAGTCCAACTAATAAGTTTGAATTTGCTCCTTTTCGCAAGACAAGAGAGTTTTTTACAGAACTTTGCGTAAATTAGTGTACGTGTGTTCATAAACAAAACACGCCCTATTGCTATTCTGTGACGGCAACGACATTCCGTCTGGCTTCTCTAACTAGAATGTTATAAACACCAGTATTGGTTGTGTACTCCATGTTTTTCACAAAGATGCTTCCTAGACACAACTTGTTTTATAAAAGTGAAGATTGTTTAATGTGAAACTTTCGTGTCATTTCGATGAGATTATCTGCCCTCCTTGGAGCGGTCGACACGCATGCGGTGCAGCTGTTAAGGTGGTCTGTGCCTAGTTCCTGGGCTATATAGGCGTCCCTGGCCGTATTCGAAGTTCTTTAGTATAGAACAGATTTGAGTAGTCCCTGAAAACTCGCATATGTATTGGTGTTCCCTTACATACTTGGGGTGAAATTCTGTTTCTCACCAGCCGCACTTCTTGAGTAAAGGTGACAAGAAGATGATGAGGAGAAGCCCACACTGTGGACGCTTTCCCGAGTGCGAGAGTTATGCATCACGAGTGCAGGTAGTGACCCCGAGACACCGTACGGCTGCGGCAGGGGTGCCGTGCTTACTTCCGACGCACCCATGGAGCCCACACTGTCAGGTGATCTACCTGGGACACCCGACACCGAATCTGTTGATAACGGGCTCAAAGAAGCAGCGTTTCAGGACAAAAAACTGCTTTTATTTGTTCCAACAAGCGGGGTACAGGCTAATGTCATAGTATACGGTGATAAGACATGTTATTATGGTTCCACTTAGAATGGCGCGTTGCTGGTACCATCAGATGCAACAATCTCAAAGTAGCTGAAAGTAATGCGATGTGTTTTTTCACTTGTGCTTGCTCTTTTATTTTGCTAGAAGTGCAAAAGCCAGTGTCAGCCTCATCCACTCACTGATATGTACTTGAGCATGCCTGGTTTCAATCAGTTCAAGAACTTACAAGAACAGAAAAATAAAACTCCCACACAAAAGACACATAAAATGAGAAATTTATTCACCTGGCAGTTCATTTTGTGTAGTGACCAATTCTACTTGGTTTTAACTCTTTTGTTACTACGCCTATTTAAATCGCTGCCGAGTGATCGATGCTTCGAATTGTCGATTTAATTATGTTCACTAAGTTTGTCGTGCGCCAGCACTTTAGAGTGGTTAGTCCACCTAATAAGTTTGAATTTGCTCCTTTTCGCAAGACAAGAGAGTTTTTTACAGAACTTTGCGTAAATTAGTGTACGTGTGTTCATAAACAAAACACGCCCTATTGCTATTCTGTGATGGCAACGACATTCCGTCTGGCTTCTCTAACTAGAATGTTATAAACACCAGTATTGGTTGTGTACTCCATCTTTTTCACAAAGATGCTTCCTAGACACAACTTGTTTTATAAAAGTGAAGATTGTTTAATGTGAAACTTTCGTGTCATTTCGATGACATAATCTGCCCTCCTTGGAGCGGTCGACACGCATGCGGTGCAGTTGTTAAAATGGTCTGTGCCTAGTTCATGGGCTATATAGGCGTCACTGGCCGTATTCTAAGTTTTTTAGTATAGAACAGTTTTGAGTAGTCCCTGAAAACTCGCATATGTATTGGTGTTCCCTTACATACTTGGGGTGAAAATATGTTTCTCACCTGCCGCACTTCTTGAGTAAAGGTGACAAGAAGTTGATAAGGAGAAGCCCAGACTGTGGACGCAGGTCCGAGTGCGAGAGTTATGCATCACGGGTGCAGGTAGTTACCCCGAGACACCGTACGGCTGCGGCAGGGCGTCGTGCTTACTTCCGACGCACCCATGGAGCCAACACTGTCAGGTGATCTACCTGGGACACCCGACGCCGAATCTGTTGATAACGGGCTCAAAGAAGTAGCGTTTCAGGACAAAAAACTGCTTTTTTTCTGTTCCAACAAGAGGGGTACAGGCTAATGTCATAGTATACGGTGATAAGACATGTTATTATGGTTCCACTTAGAATGGCGCGTTGCTGGTACCATCAGATGCAACAATCTCAAAGTAGCTGAAAGTAATGCGATGTGTTTTTTCACTTGTGCTTGCTCTTTTATTTTGCTAGAAGTGCAAAAGCCAGTGTAAGCCTCATCCACTCAGTGAAATGTATTTGTGCATGCCTGGTTTACATCAGTTCAAGAACTTACAAGAACAGAAAAATAAAACTCCCAAACAAAAGACACATAAAATGAGAAATTTATTCACCTGGCAGTTCATTTTGTGTAGTGACCAATTCTACTTGGCTTTAACTCTTTTGTTACTACGCCTATTTAAATTGCTGCCGGGTGATCGATGCTTCGAATTGATGATTTAATTATGTTCACTAAGTTTGTCGTGCACCAGCACTTTAGAGTGGTTAGTCTTCCTAATAAGTTTGAATTTGCTCCTTTTCGCAAGACAAGAGAGTTTTTCACAGAACTTTGCGTAAATTAGTGTACGTGTGCTCATAAACAAAACATGCCCTATTGCTATTCTGTGATGGCAACGACATTCCGTCTGCCTTCTCTAAATAGAATGTTAAAAACACCAGTATTGGTTGTGTACTCCATCTTTTATCCCAAAGATGCTTCCTAGATACAACTTGTTTTATAAAAGTGAAGATTGTTTAATGTGAAACTTTCGTGTCATTTTGATGACATTATCTGCCCTCCTTGGAGCGGTCGACACGCATGCGGTGCAGTTGTTAAGGTGGTCTGTGCCTTGTTCATGGGCTATATAGGCGTCACTGGCCGTATTCGAAGTTTTTTAGTATAGAACAGTTTTGAGTAGTCCCTGAAAACTCGCATATGTATTGGTGTTCCCTTACATACTTGGTGTGAAATTCTGTTTCTCACCTGCCGCACTTCTTGAGTAAAGGTGATAAGAAGGTGATGAGGAGAAGCCCACACTGTGGACGCTGGCCCGAGTGCGAGAGTTATGCATCACGGGTGCAGGTAGTGACCCCGAGACACCGTACGGCTGTGGCAGGGGACCCGTGCTTACTTCCGATGCACCCATGGAGCCCACACTGTCAGGTGATCTACCTGAGACACCCGATACCGAATCTGTTGATAACGGGCTCAAAGAAGTAGCGTTACAGGACAAAAAACTGCTTTTTTTCTGTTCCAACAAGCGGGGTACAGGCTAATGTCATAGTATACGGTGATAAGACATGTTATTATGGTTCCACTTAGAATGGCGCGTTGCTGGTACCATCAGATGCAACAATCTCAAAGTAGCTGAAAGTAATGCGATGTGTTTTTTCACTTGTGCTTGCTCTTTTATTTTGCTAGAAGTGCAAAAGCCAGTGTCCGCCTCATCCACTCACTGATATGTACTTGAGCATGCCTGGTTTCAATCAGTTCAAGAACTTACAAGAACAGAAAAATAAAACTCCCACACAAAAGACACATAAAATGAGAAATTTATTCACCTGGCAGTTCATTTTGTGTAGTGACCAATTCTACTTGGTTTTAACTCTTTTGTTACTACGCCTATTTAAATCGCTGCCGAGTGATCGATGCTTCGAATTGTCGATTTAATTATGTTCACTAAGTTTGTCGTGCACCAGCACTTTAGAGTGGTTAGTCCAACTAATAAGTTTGAATTTGCTCCTTTTCGCAAGACAAGAGAGTTTTTTACAGAACTTTGCGTAAATTAGTGTACGTGTGTTCATAAACAAAACACGCCCTATTGCTATTCTGTGACGGCAACGACATTCCGTCTGGCTTCTCTAACTAGAATGTTATAAACACCAGTATTGGTTGTGTACTCCATGTTTTTCACAAAGATGCTTCCTAGACACAACTTGTTTTATAAAAGTGAAGATTGTTTAATGTGAAACTTTCGTGTCATTTCGATGAGATTATCTGCCCTCCTTGGAGCGGTCGACACGCATGCGGTGCAGCTGTTAAGGTGGTCTGTGCCTAGTTCCTGGGCTATATAGGCGTCCCTGGCCGTATTCGAAGTTCTTTAGTATAGAACAGATTTGAGTAGTCCCTGAAAACTCGCATATGTATTGGTGTTCCCTTACATACTTGGGGTGAAATTCTGTTTCTCACCAGCCGCACTTCTTGAGTAAAGGTGACAAGAAGATGATGAGGAGAAGCCCACACTGTGGACGCTTTCCCGAGTGCGAGAGTTATGCATCACGAGTGCAGGTAGTGACCCCGAGACACCGTACGGCTGCGGCAGGGGTGCCGTGCTTACTTCCGACGCACCCATGGAGCCCACACTGTCAGGTGATCTACCTGGGACACCCGACACCGAATCTGTTGATAACGGGCTCAAAGAAGCAGCGTTTCAGGACAAAAAACTGCTTTTATTTGTTCCAACAAGCGGGGTACAGGCTAATGTCATAGTATACGGTGATAAGACATGTTATTATGGTTCCACTTAGAATGGCGCGTTGCTGGTACCATCAGATGCAACAATCTCAAAGTAGCTGAAAGTAATGCGATGTGTTTTTTCACTTGTGCTTGCTCTTTTATTTTGCTAGAAGTGCAAAAGCCAGTGTCAGCCTCATCCACTCACTGATATGTACTTGAGCATGCCTGGTTTCAATCAGTTCAAGAACTTACAAGAACAGAAAAATAAAACTCCCACACAAAAGACACATAAAATGAGAAATTTATTCACCTGGCAGTTCATTTTGTGTAGTGACCAATTCTACTTGGTTTTAACTCTTTTGTTACTACGCCTATTTAAATCGCTGCCGAGTGATCGATGCTTCGAATTGTCGATTTAATTATGTTCACTAAGTTTGTCGTGCGCCAGCACTTTAGAGTGGTTAGTCCACCTAATAAGTTTGAATTTGCTCCTTTTCGCAAGACAAGAGAGTTTTTTACAGAACTTTGCGTAAATTAGTGTACGTGTGTTCATAAACAAAACACGCCCTATTGCTATTCTGTGATGGCAACGACATTCCGTCTGGCTTCTCTAACTAGAATGTTATAAACACCAGTATTGGTTGTGTACTCCATCTTTTTCACAAAGATGCTTCCTAGACACAACTTGTTTTATAAAAGTGAAGATTGTTTAATGTGAAACTTTCGTGTCATTTCGATGACATGATCTGCCCTCCTTGGAGCGGTCGACACGCATGCGGTGCAGTTGTTAAAATGGTCTGTGCCTAGTTCATGGGCTATATAGGCGTCACTGGCCGTATTCTAAGTTTTTTAGTATAGAACAGTTTTGAGTAGTCCCTGAAAACTCGCATATGTATTGGTGTTCCCTTACATACTTGGGGTGAAAATATGTTTCTCACCTGCCGCACTTCTTGAGTAGAGGTGACAAGAAGTTGATAAGGAGAAGCCCAGACTGTGGACGCAGGTCCGAGTGCGAGAGTTATGCATCACGGGTGCAGGTAGTTACCCCGAGACACCGTACGGCTGCGGCAGGGCGTCGTGCTTACTTCCGACGCACCCATGGAGCCCACACTGTCAGGTGATCTACCTGGGACACCCGACGCCGAATCTGTTGATAACGGGCTCAAAGAAGTAGCGTTTCAGGACAAAAAACTGCTTTTTTTCTGTTCCAACAAGAGGGGTACAGGCTAATGTCATAGTATACGGTGATAAGACATGTTATTATGGTTCCACTTAGAATGGCGCGTTGCTGGTACCATCATATGCAACAATCTCAAAGTAGCTGAAAGTAATGCGATGTGATTTTTCACTTGTGCTTGCTCTTTTATTTTGCTAGAAGTGCAAAAGCCAGTGTAAGCCTCATCCACTCAGTGAAATGTATTTGTGCATGCCTGGTTTACATCAGTTCAAGAACTTACAAGAACAGAAAAATAAAACTCCCACACAAAAGAAACATAAAGTGAGAAATTTATTCACTTGGCAGTTCATTTTCTGTAGTGACCTATTCATCTTGGCTTTAACTCTCTCGTTACTACGCCTATTTAAATTGCTGCCGAGTGATCGATGCTTCGTATTGTTGATTTACTTATGTTCACTAAGTTTGTCGTGCACCAGCACTTTAGAGTGTTTAGTCCTCCTAATAAGTTTGAAATTGCTCCTTTTCGCAAGACAAGAGAGTTTTTTACAGAACTTTGCGTAAATTAGTGTACGTGTGTTCATAAACAAAACATGCCCTATTGCTATTCTGTGATGGCAACGACATTCCGTCTGGCTTCTCTAACTAGAATGTTATAAACACCAGTATTGGTTGTGTACTCCATGTTTTTCACAAAGATGCTTCCTAGACACAACTTGTTTTATAAAAGTGAAGATTGTTTAATGTGAAACTTTCGTTTCATTTCGATGACATTATCTGCCCTCCTTGGAGTGGTCGACACGCATGCGGTGCAGTTGTTAAGGTGGTCTGTGCCTAGTTCATGGGCTATATAGGCGTCACTGGCCGTATTCGAAGTTTTTTAGTATAGAACAGTTTTGAGTAGTCCCTGAAAACTCGCATATGTACTGGTGTTCCCTTACATACTTGGGGTGAAATTCTGTTTCTCACCTGCCGCACTTCTTGAGTAAAGGTGACAAGAAGGTGGTGATGAGAAGCCCACACTGTGGACGCTGGCCCGAGTGCGAGAGTTATGCATCACGGGTGCAGGTAGTGACCCCGAGACACCGTACGGCTGCGGCAGGGGTGCCGTGCTTACTTCCGACGCACCCATGGAGCCCACAATGTCAGGTGATCTACCTGGGACACCCGACGCCGAATCTGTTGATAACGGGCTCAAAGAAGTAGCGTTTCAGGACGAAAAACTGCTTTTTTTCTGTTCCAACAAGCGGGTTACAGGCTATTGTCATAGTATACGGTGATAAGACATGTTATTATGGTTCCACTTAGAATGGCGCATCTCTGGTACCATCAAATCCAACAATCTCAAAGTAGGTGAAAGTAATGCGATGTGTTTTTTCACTTGTGCTTGCTCTTTTATTTTGCTAGAAGTGCAAAAGCCAGTGTCAGCCTCATCCACTCAGTGTAATGTACTTAAGCATGCCTGGTTTCAATCAGTTCAAGAACTTACAAGAACAGAAAAATAAAACTCCCACACAAAAGACACATAAAGTGAGAAATTTATTCACTTGGCAGTTCATTTTGTGTAGTGACCAATTCATCTTGGCTTTAACTCTTTCGTTACTACGCCTATTTAAATTGCTGCCGAGTGATCGATGCTTCGAATTGTCGATTTAATTATGTTCACTAAGTTTGTCGTGCACCAGCACTTTAGAGTGGTTGGTCCTCCTAATAAGTTTGAATTTGCTCCTCTTCGCAAGACAAGAGAGTTTTTTACAGAACTTTGCGTGAATTAGTGTACGTGTGTTCATAAACAAAACACGCCCTATTGCTAATCTGTGATGGCAACGACATTCCGTCTGGCTTCTCTACCTAGAATGTTATAAACACCAGTATTGGTTGTGTACTCCATGTTTTATCACAAAGATGCTTCCTAGATACAACTTGTTTTATAAAAGTGAAGATTGTTTAATGTGAAACTTTTGTGTCCATTTGATGACATTATCTGCCCTTCTTGGAGCGGTCGACACACTAGCGGTGCAGTTGCTAAGGTGGTCTGTGCCTAGTTCATGGGCTATATAGGCGTCACTGGCCGTATTCGAAGTTTTTGAGTATAGAACAGTTTTGAGTAGTCCCTGAAAACTCGCATATGTATTGGTGTTCCCTTACATACTTGGGGTGAAAATATGTTTCTCACCTGCCGCACTTCTTGAGTAAAGGTGACAAGAAGTTGATAAGGAGAAGCCCAGACTGTGGACGCAGGTCCGAGTGCGAGATTTATGCATCACGGGTGCAGGTAGTGACCCCGAGACACCGTACGGCTGCGGCAGGGCGTCGTGCTTACTTCCGACGCACCCATGGAGCCCACAATGTCAGGTGATCTACCTGGGACACCCGACGCCGAATCTGTTGATAACGGGCTCAAAGAAGTAGCGTTTCAGGACGAAAAACTGCTTTTTTTCTGTTCCAACAAGCGGGTTACAGGCTATTGTCATAGTATACGGTGATAAGACATGTTATTATGGTTCCACTTAGAATGGCGCATCTCTGGTACCATCATATGCAACAATCTCAAAGTAGCTGAAAGTAATGCGATGTGTTTTTTCACTTGTGCTTGCTCTTTTATTTTGCTAGAAGTGGAAAAGCCAGTGTAAGCCTCATCCACTCAGTGAAATGTATTTGAGCATGCCTGGTTTACATCAGTTCAAGAACTTACAAGAACAGAAAAATAAAACTCCCACACAAAAGACACATAAAGTGAGAAATTTATTCACTTGGCAGTTCATTTTGTGTAGTGACCTATTCATCTTGGCTTTAACTCTCTCGTTACTACGCCTATTTAAATTGCTGCCGAGTGATCGATGCTTCGAATTGTTGATTTAATTATGTTCACTAAGTTTGTCGTGCACCAGCACTTTAGAGTGGTTAGTCCTCCTAATAAGTTTGAAATTGCTCCTTTTCGCAAGACAAGAGAGTTTTTTACAGAACTTTGCGTAAATTAGTGTACGTGTGTTCATAAACAAAACACGCCCTATTGCTATTCTGTGACGGCAACGACATTCCGTCTGGCTTCACTAACTAGAATGTTATAAACACCAGTATTGGTTGTGTACTCCATGTTTTTCACAAAGATGCTTCCTAGACACAACTTGTTTTATAAAAGTGAAGATTGTTTAATGTGAAACTTTCGTGTCATTTCGATGACATGATCTGCCCTCCTTGGAGCGGTCGACACGCATGCGGTGCAGTTGTTAAAATGGTCTGTGCCTAGTTCATGGGCTATATAGGCGTCACTGGCCGTATTCGAAGTTTTTTAGTATAGAACAGTTTTGAGTAGTCCCTGAAAACTCGCATATGTATTGGTGTTCCCTTACATACTTGGGGTGAAAATATGTTTCTCACCTGCCGCACTTCTTGAGTAAAGGTGACAAGAAGTGGATAAGGAGAAGCCCAGACTATGGACGCAGGTCCGAGTGCGAGAGTTGTGCATCACGGGTGCAGGTAGTTACCCCGAGACACCGTACGGCTGCGGCAGGGCGTCGTGCTTACTTCCGACGCACCCATGGAGCCCACACTGTCAGGTGATCTACCTGGGACACCCGACGCCGAATCTGTTGATAACGGGCTCAAAGAAGTAGCGTTTCAGGACAAAAAACTGCTTTTTTTCTGTTCCAACAAGAGGGGTACAGGCTAATATCATAGTATACGGTGATAAGACATGTTATTATGGTTCCACTTAGAATGGCGCGTTGCTGGTACCATCATATGCAACAATCTCAAAGTAGCTGAAAGTAATGCGATGTGTTTTTTCACTTGTGCTTGCTCTTTTATTTTGCTTGAAGTGCAAAAGCCAGTGTAAGCCTCATCCACTCAGTGAAATGTATTTGAGCATGCCTGGTTTACATCAGTTCAAGAACTTACAAGAACAGAAAAATAAAACTCCCACACAAAAGACACATAAAGTGAGAAATTTATTCACTTGGCAGTTCATTTTGTGTAGTGACCTATTCATCTTGGCTTTAACTCTCTCGTTACTACGCCTATTTAAATTGCTGCCGAGTGATCGATGCTTCGAATTGTTGATTTAATTATGTTCACTAAGTTTGTCGTGCACCAGCACTTTAGAGTGGTTAGTCCTCCTAATAAGTTTGAAATTGCTCCTTTTCGCAAGACAAGAGAGTTTTTTACAGAACTTTGCGTAAATTAGTGTACGTGTGTTCATAAACAAAACATGCCCTATTGCTATTCTGTGATGGCAACGACATTCCGTCTGGCTTCTCTAACTAGAATGTTATAAACACCAGTATAGGTTGTGTACTCCATGTTTTTCACAAAGATGCTTCCTAGACACAACTTGTTTTATAAAAGTGAAGATTGTTTAATGTGAAACTTTCGTTTCATTTCGATGACATTATCTGCCCTCCTTGGAGTGGTCGACACGCATGCGGTGCAGTTGTTAAGGTGGTCTGTGCCTAGTTCATGGGCTATATAGGCGTCACTGGCCGTATTCGAAGTTTTTTACTATAGAACAGTTTTGAGTAGTCCCTGAAAACTCGCATATGTATTGGTGTTCCCTTACATACTTGGGGTGAAATTCTGTTTCTCACCTGCCGCACTTCTTGAGTAAAGGTGACAAGAAGGTGGTGATGAGAAGCCCACACTGTGGACGCTGGCCCGAGTGCGAGAGTTATGCATCACGGGTGCAGGTAGTGACCCCGAGACACCGTACGGCTGCGGCAGGGGTGCCGTGCTTACTTCCGACGCACCCATGGAGCCCACAATGTCAGGTGATCTACCTGGGACACCCGACGCCGAATCTGTTGATAACGGGCTCAAAGAAGTAGCGTTTCAGGACGAAAAACTGCTTTTTTTCTGTTCCAACAAGCGGGTTACAGGCTATTGTCATAGTATACGGTGATAAGACATGTTATTATGGTTCCACTTAGAATGGCGCATCTCTGGTACCATCAGATGCAACAATCTCAAAGTAGGTGAAAGTAATGCGATGTGTTTTTTCACTTGTGCTTGCTCTTTTATTTTGCTAGAAGTGCAAAAGCCAGTGTCAGCCTCATCCACTCAGTGTAATGTACTTGAGCATGCCTGGTTTCAATCAGTTCAAGAACTTACAAGAACAGAAAAATAAAACTCCCACACAAAAGACACATAAAGTGAGAAATTTATTCACTTGGCAGTTCATTTTGTGTAGTGACCAATTCATCTTGGCTTTAACTCTTTCGTTACTACGCCTATTTAAATTGCTGCCGAGTGATCGATGCTTCGAATTGTCGATTTAAATATGTTCACTAAGTTTGTCGTGCACCAGCACTTTAGAGTGGTTAGTCCTCCTAATAAGTTTGAATTTGCTCCTCTTCGCAAGACAAGAGAGTTTTTTACAGAACTTTGCGTTAATTAGTGTACGTGTGTTCATAAACAAAACACGCCCTATTGCTAATCTGTGATGGCAACGACATTCCGTCTGGCTTCTCTACCTAGAATGTTATAAACACCAGTATTGGTTGTGTACTCAATGTGTTATCACAAAGATGCTTCCTAGATACAACTTGTTTTATAAAAGTGAAGATTGTTTAATGTGAAACTTTTGTGTCCATTTGATGACATTATCTGCCCTTCTTGGAGCGGTCGACACACTAGCGGTGCAGTTGTTAAGGTGGTCTGTGCCTAGTTCATGGGCTATATAGGCGTCACTGGCCGTATTCGAAGTTTTTTAGTATAGAACAGTTTTGAGTAGTCCCTGAAAACTCGCATATGTATTGGTGTTTCCTTACATACTTGGGGTGAAATTCTTTTTCTCACCTGCCGCACTTCTTGAGTAAAGGTGATAAGAAGGTGATGAGGAGAAGCCCACACTGTGGACGCTGGCCCGAGTGCGAGAGTTATGCATCACGGGTGCAGGTAGTGACCCCGAGACACGGTACGGCTGCGGCAGGGGTGCCGTGCTTACTTCCGACGCACCCATGGAGCCCACACTGTCAGGTGAACTACCTGGGACACCCGACACCGAATCTGTTGATAACGTGCTCAAAGAAGTAGCGTTTCAGGACAAAAAACTGCTTTTTTTCTGTTCCAACAAGCGGGGTACAGGCTAATGTCATAGTATACGGTGATAAGACATGTTATTATGGTTCCACTTAGAATGGCGCGTTGCTGGTACCATCAGATGCAACAATCTCAAAGTAGCTGAAAGTAATGCGATGTGTTTTTTCACTTGTGCTTGCTCTTTTATTTTGCTAGAAATGCAAAAGCCAGTGTCAGCCTCATCCACTCAGTGAAATGTACTTGAGCATGCCTGGTTTCAATCAGTTCAACAACTTACAAGAACAGAAAAATAAAACTCCCAAACAAAAGACACATAAAATGAGAAATTTATTCACCTGGCAGTTCATTTTGTGTAGTGACCAATTCTACTTGGCTTTAACTCTTTTGTTACTACGCCTATTTAAATTGCTGCCGGGTGATCGATGCTTCGAATTGATGATTTAATTATGTTCACTAATTTTGTCGTGCACCAGCACTTTAGAGTGGTTAGTCTTCCTAATAAGTTTGAATTTGCTCCTTTTCGCAAGACAAGAGAGTTTTTCACAGAACTTTGCGTAAATTAGTGTACGTGTGCTCATAAACAAAACATGCCCTATTGCTATTCTGTGATGGCAACGACATTCCGTCTGCCTTCTCTAAATAGAATGTTAAGAACACCAGTATTGGTTGTGTACTCCATCTTTTATCACAAAGATGCTTCCTAGATACAACTTGTTTTATAAAAGTGAAGATTGTTTAATGTGAAACTTTCGTGTCATTTTGATGACATTATCTGCCCTCCTTGGAGCGGTCGACACGCATGCGGTGCAGTTGTTAAGGTGGTCTGTTCCTTGTTCATGGGCTATATAGGCGTCACTGGCCGTATTCGAAGTTTTTTAGTATAGAACAGTTTTGAGTAGTGCCTGAAAACTCGCATATGTATTGGTGTTCCCTTACATACTTGGTGTGAAATTCTGTTTCTCACCTGCCGCACTTCTTGAGTAAAGGTGATAAGAAGGTGATGAGGAGAAGCCCACACTGTGGACGCTGGCCCGAGTGCGAGAGTTATGCATCACGGGTGCAGGTAGTGACCCCGAGACACCGTACGGCTGTGGCAGGGGACCCGTGCTTACTTCCGATGCACCCATGGAGCCCACACTGTCAGGTGATCTACCTGAGACACCCGATACCGAATCTGTTGATAACGGGCTCAAAGAAGTAGCGTTACAGGACAAAAAACTGCTTTTTTTCTGTTCCAACAAGCGGGGTACAGGCTAATGTCATAGTATACGGTGATAAGACATGTTATTATGGTTCCACTTAGAATGGCGCGTTGCTGGTACCATCAGATGCAACAATCTCAAAGTAGCTGAAAGTAATGCGATGTGTTTTTTCACTTGTGCTTGCTCTTTTATTTTGCTAGAAGTGCAAAAGCCAGTGTCAGCCTCATCCACTCACTGATATGTACTTGAGCATGCCTGGTTTCAATCAGTTCAAGAACTTACAAGAACAGAAAAATAAAACTCCCACACAAAAGACACATAAAATGAGAAATTTATTCACCTGGCAGTTCAATTTGTGTAGTGACCAATTCTACTTGGTTTTAACTCTTTTGTTACTACGCCTATTTAAATCGCTGCCGAGTGATCGATGCTTCGAATTGTCGATTTAATTATGTTCACTAAGTTTGTCGTGCACCAGCACTTTAGAGTGGTTAGTCCAACTAATAAGTTTGAATTTGCTCCTTTTCGCAAGACAAGAGAGTTTTTTACAGAACTTTGCGTAAATTAGTGTACGTGTGTTCATAAACAAAAGACGCCCTATTGCTATTCTGTGATGGCAACGACATTCCGTCTGGCTTCTCTAACTAGAATGTTATAAACACCAGTAATGGTTGTGTACTCCATGTTTTTCACAAAGATGCTTCCTAGACACAACTTGTTTTATAAAAGTTAGTTAGTTATGTTGGGTTTTGTGGCGCAAGAGCAACTAAGGCTATGCTGCGCCAGACTCATGGTGAGAATACTTACAGCAAACAGGGCTATGACAATGACTCTGAAATGTCTTAACGGTGATGACATATGAATATGATGAGCGGTGAAGCGTGGCTGTATAAAGGCCTAAAAACTTGGCTCCGTAAACGCGTGAAGTATATATCTCTTCTAAAATTATGTGTGTGATGTTCGGGGTGGTCAATGTGTATGGTTGGTGCATGAGGTTATGTTAAACCGTAACAGCTTTTACATAGCACTAATACCATACCCGTGTCCTTATACCTAAGGGCAGGGAGGCAAGTGCCTCGTTGTAAATTCCAGCTGCAGCAGATGCCTCTCCGAAGAGGCTGTGCTACGAGTCACATCAGTCAAGTTTTGCCATGTCTAGCGGTAGCATAGTTTAGTGTAGTTACACCTTGTTCAGAAGTTGTGCTTCATTTAAAAAGCTGATCACATCAGCTATAGGTATTAGGGCGTCCTCGCCCAAGAGTAGCATTGGATGAAAGGGAATATTTAACCTGTAAAACATACGGAAATGTTTTTCTCTTAATGTTTCGATATGTGGGCAAGCTATTAAAATGTGCATTACGGTTAGTTGCTCCTGACACTTATCGCATGTTGGGGCTTCTTCGCCTGCCAATAGGTAATTATGTGTGATGTGCGTGTGACCTATTCGTAGTCGACATATAACTACTTCGATAAAACGCGCTTGATGAAGACAGGTCTTCCATTCACCAAGAACAGGTTTAATTAGGTGAAGTTTGTTGTTTTGTTGTAATTTCCATTCTTGCTGCCAGTGAAAGATGGTGGCCCGGCGAACAGCTTGAATCCCATCTCTGGCAGGTATGTTGGTTTTTGACTCGCGCATCTTTTTTGCTGTTGCAGCTAGTTGGTCTGCCCTTTCATTGCCTGGGATCCCGACATGACTCGGGACCCAACAGAGGCGTATGTTGTGATCATCAGGTGTGTGGGATAGCGTGTTTAAAATATCGCCTATGAATGGCTCATACTGAGATTTATAATTGAGACTTTTCAGCGCGCTTAACGAGTCTGTAAATATTACGGCTTTTTTATGTTTTGAGCTTATAATGTATCGTACTGCCATCCATAACGCATAGCACTCAGCGGTGTAGATGGATACGAACTGCGGTAGTCTAGTTATTTGCTCGTGTGTTGCTCCTACCACACTGCTTCCGACATAAGCAGATGTCTTCGAACCATCAGTATAAAATTCTTCGTAAGTGTTGTACGTTTGTTGTAATGCAAGGAATTCTTGTAGTATATGTTCACGTGGGGTGTTTTGTTTTTTTATATGTGTGAGTGAAAAATCCAAGAATTTGGAGAAATCACTCCATGGGGCCAAACTGGGTGGCCTTCTGGCAATGGAGAGTGCTTCGTTAGGGATATTCAGGGCATGAAATTTTTCTTCAAATCTTAGTATTAGTGGCTTAATTACGTTTGGTTTGTTGGCGTAGTGTTGTCGTAGGTCACAGCGTGTGACAATACTGTGGCATATATGATCTGGTGAAGAACGAACTCTAAGGACATACGTGAGCATTAGTTTCGTTCTCCTATATTCCAAGGATGGTTCGTTACTTTCGGCGTATAAGCTCGAAATAGGTGAGGTTCGATAGGCACCTGTTGCGAGGCGTAACCCTTTGTTGTGGACAGGGTCTAGGCGCTTAAGGTACGAGTCTCTTGCTGAACCGTAGATTATACTACCGTAGTCTAATTTGCTGCGTACTAAAGAGCGGTAGATGAGCAGGAGGCATTTACGGTCGGAACCCCAGTGCTTTCGGGACAAGACTTTGAGGACATTGAGGGCGTTGTTGGATTTCACCTTGAGATTATTAATGCGTGTAAGAAAATTGAGCTTTTTATCAAATACGACCCCCAGAAACTTCTGTTCTTGTTTTATTGGCAATACTGTTTCGTTTATTTTCAGTACGGGGTCTGGTTGTAACCCTCGTTTCTGGGAGAACGCTACAGCAACCGTCTTTTCCTCAGAAAACCGGAAGCCATTTTTTTTAGCCCATTGTGTTAGCTTGTTTAGTGCTATTTGAATCTGTCGCTCGCACGTCGCCATGTTAGATGACCGGCACGCTATTTGGAGATCATCCACATATAGTGAGTGCATAAGAGTAGATGGTATGACCTGGTTCACAGAGTTCATTTTGACGACAAACAGAGTTGTGCTTAAGACACAGCCCTGAGGCACACCGTTCTCTTGAGTAAAAGTTTCTGAAAGTGTGGTACCCAAACGAACCTGAAAAGTTCGGTTCGATAGGAAGTCGGTCAAGCAGTTGAGCATCCTTCCGCGAATTCCAAGATCTGCCAGGTCTCGTAAAATACCGTACTTCCACGTTGTGTCATACGCCTTTTCAAGATCAAAAAATACTGCTAAGCAGTGCTGCTTGTACAGGAAAGCTTCTCGTACTGTATGTTCAAGGCGAACGAGGTGATCGGTGGTGGAACATCCTTTCTTGTAACCACATTGGTGAGCATCTATCAAGTTATCGGTTTCTAGGATGTATGTTAGCCTAATATTAATAACGCTTTCGAAGGATTTCGCCATACAACTTGTAAGTGCTATGGGCCTGTAGCTTGTTGGTAATGTAGGGTTTTTTCCGGCTTTGAGAAATGGAATTATAATGGCTTTTTTCCACTCTGTTGGCATTCTGCCAGTGATCCAAATAGCGTTAAAGAAGTGCAGCAATGCCTTCACCGCTTCCTGAGACAAATGGGCGAGCATTTGATAATGTATTCTGTCTGGGCCAGGTGCTGTTTTTTTACCTTGAGAAAGCACTCTGTTAATTTCCTGCAGGGTTAAGGGGGAGTTGTATGATCTGTCTTGATAACCTTTAATGGGAAGCTTTTGTTTTTCTGTAGATTGTTTATGTTTTAGGAAAGCTGCCGAATAGTTTGCTGAGCTCGAAATAGCGCAAAAGTGCTGCGCTAGTAGGTCTGCCTGTTCGCCTAAAGTTGTCTGGATGCCAGGGGTT
Organism: Rhipicephalus microplus; assembly: GCF_043290135.1. Lineage (NCBI taxonomy): Eukaryota > Metazoa > Arthropoda > Arachnida > Ixodida > Ixodidae > Rhipicephalus > Rhipicephalus microplus. Next base: position 194,290,115 of record NC_134703.1, read on the forward strand.
GAGAGAATGGGGATGGTGTATGAACTGTAGTTGCCGTTAACCTTGTGCACCTGATCCCACATTCTTTTGGATGTGATGGAGCTGTTGATGGATGAAATGTACTTTTTCCACGAGAGTTTTTCAGCCTGCCTGCGAATAAATCTTGCCTTTGCTCTCGCCTTTTTAAATGCTAGGAGGTTCTCTCCTGTAGGATGTTTACGAAAAATGCCCCACTCCTTGTTTTGCATTTTTTTAGCTTGTGTGCACTCTTTTGTCCACCAGGGTTTAAGTTTTTTCTTTATAAAGGCGGAGGATTGTGGTATAGTTTGTTCGGCTGCCGCAAGTATGCAGGCGGTGACTGTCTCGTTCATTTCCTCTATGCTTAGGCCATCAAGCATCTCTTTTTCTAGGGCAGCTTTTTCAGTGAACAGTGGCCAGTCTGCCAGATGTAGTTTCCAACGCGGTGGTCGGGATTGAGTGGTGGGGAGGGTTTGTGTTAATTTTATGAGAGCAGGCATATGGTCACTGCCATAGACATTATCTATCACGCTCCACTTTAGTTCGCAAAAGAGCGAAGGTGAGCACAGCGCTAGATCTAAGCAGCTAGTGGCTCCTGTGCTTGGGGAGCAGTAGGTGACGCTACCAGTATTTAAAAGACATACGTCATTGTTCAGAATAAAATCTTCGAGGGTTTGTCCTCTGGTGTCAGTTGTACTGCTTCCCCAAAGCATACCGTGCGCGTTAAAATCCCCTGCGATAACAAACGGTTCAGGCAGTTGGTCCAAAATATGCTCTATATCTTTAATCGAAAAATGCATGTGTGGGGGGATATAAATGGAACATATGGTGATAGTTTTGTGAGCTAAAATGGTGACGGCTACGGCCTCGATGTGACTGTTGATGGTGATCTCTCTCACTGCAATTCCACTTTTGACGACAATAGCCACACCACCAGACAACCGGCTAGCGTGGACGCGATCGCGACGTACTACGGTAAAACCTCTGAGGAAGTTGGTGTGTTTTTCTCCCAGATTGGTCTCCTGTAAGCACATAGCCATTGGAGAGAGACTACTTAGCAAATCTTTTATGTCACCTATGTTGTGAATGAGTCCTCTACAATTCCAATGGAGGAGAAAAGCCATTTTGGGCAGTGAACTTGAGCAGAAAAATGGAGTAAGAATTGATTTGTGGGCAATAAAACCTTGGTGACATGCGTGTGATACTAAAGTCAAAACAGAATGATATCATAACCTTTCAGGTTATGGAAAACGAAACTTATTTTACAGGGCTTTTTGGAGGCCCTGTAATTTGTCTTTTATCTTTTTTGGAGCGGTCGAGAGAAACTCGCCGCTCCTTCGGCGCTGCACGCGCCGTTTGACTGGCGGTTGTGTCCATAGCTTCATGAGAAGCGTTGGACCGTTGCTCTGCCGAGCAATCCCTGGGTGTTGTGGGCTTCGGCTCAAGATGCGAAGCCTTCACACCCTCTACACCGGACGTCGACGGTGTAGAGGGTGTGTGTTCCCACAGTCTGCCCGTTGCCTTGGCTCGTGCCAATGCATGTCGACGCCCGTGGTGGGGCCTTGTTGGGTAAGGCCGGAGCAGCCTTGGCTGCTCCCGCAGTAGGGGCAAGCGGCGGTCGCTCCAGCACGCTGTGCGTAGCTTGGGCGGCCACCTGATGCTGTCGTGGTGCTGCCCCCTGTTGCACCACTTCAGCAAATGATTTTGCTGCATAGAAAGGGGAGACCCGATGCCTTGCTTCGCGGAAACTTATCTTGTGGGTGACTTTAATGGTAATAATTTCTTTTTCTTTTTTCCATGCTGTGCAGGATCTAGAATACGCCGCGTGTTCTCCATCGCAGTTCGCACAGTGGGGTTCGGCCTTGCAGTCATCATCTGCAGAGTGGCCTGTGATACCACACCGTGCACAGGTAAGCTGCCCACGGCAACTCTGAGAAGCATGTCCGAATCTTTGGCACTTGAAGCAGCGCCGCGGATTCGGAATGTAGGGTCTCACAGACAGTTTTAGATAGCCGGTAACTAATTCTTGCGGTAGTGTGGAGCACCCGAAGGTCACAATTATGTGCTTGGTTGGAATTTCTTTGTTTTCTCTTCTCACTACGATACGCTGTACGTGAACGACGTTTTCGTCCTTCCAGCCAGCCAGAAGCTCATCATTTGTTAGGTCTTTTAGGTCATCGTCTGACACAACGCCTTTGACAGTGTTCATCGTTCGGTGCGCAGAGACGGTTACGGGCTTGTCCCCAAATGCTACTAATTTTTCTAGTTTCTGAAACTGTGTCTTGTCTTTAACTTCCACTAGCAAGTCTCCGCTTGCCAACTTTGTAGCCTTATAGCCAGTTCCGATAGTCTCGGTTAGGCACCTGGACACGAGGAATGGGGAGATGTTGCGAGCTTTTTTGTCCGAGCTTTCGCAATGAATAACGTGGTATTTGGGGAAATGGTCTTGCTTTTCTGAAATTGACATTGCATTTGCTTCGGTGCGCCACCTTTTGAAGGGGCGATCAATGGATAAGGGGTTTCGTGGTCCCATAGAAAAGTGCAGTTCCTTCAGTAGTGGCGCCTACCACCCACCACGGAGCCCAACAAGGGGACGTGGCAGAACATGTAAACATGTCTGCACAACGCCAGTAGTACGCCACTGCCATAACCTAATATATCTATCCAAGTTTGGATATTTACACCAGGTTAACCCTTGCCGCCAGAAAAAATTGGAAGTAAAATGAAGTGAGGAGAAGACAGGAAAGATGTAAAGTGAGAACAAAAGACGAAGATGTAGGGAAAGAGAGATAGGAAAAGGCGACTGCCGATTTCCCCTGGGTGGGTCAGCCCAGGGGTGCCGTCTACGTGAAGCCGGGGCCAAAGGGGTGTGTTGCCTCTGCCGGGGGGCCTTAAAGGTCCAATCACCCAGCGTCGGCTCAACCCCCAGGATCCCCTTTTCCCCGGGCACGGCGAAGCCACGCACGGCTAGGCGTGGGAGGCAGTAGAAACTCCCCCGTTAGCTCGGGTCCGTGGTGTCGCTACACACCAAACGCCTACTTGCGCAGGCGCCCCTGCGGGGGTTTTATAAAAGTGAAGATTGTTTAATGTGAAAATTTCATGTCATTTCGATGACATAAACTGCCCTCCTTGGAGCGGTCGACACGCATGCGGTGCAGCTGTTAAGGTGGTCTGTGCCTAGTTCCTGGGCTATATAGGCGTCCCTGGCCGTATTCGAAGTTCTTTAGTATAGAACAGATTTGAGTAGTCCCTGAAAACTTGCATATGTATTGGTGTTCCCTTACATACTTGGGGTGAAATTCTGTTTCTCACCTGCCGCACTTCTTGAGTAAAGGTGACAAGAAGATGATGAGGAGAAGCCCACACTGTGGACGCTGGCCCGAGTGCGAGAGTTATGCATCACGAGTGCAGGTAGTGACCCCGAGACACCGTACGGCTGCGGCAGGGGTGCCGTGCTTACTTCCGACGCACCCATGGAGCCCACACTGTCAGGTGATCTACCTGGGACACCCGACACCGAATCTGTTGATAACGGGCTCAAAGAAGCAGCGTTTCAGGACAAAAAACTGCTTTTATTTGTTCCAACAAGCGGGGTAATGGCTAATGTCATAGTATACGGTGAGAAGACATGTTATTATGGTTCCACTTAAAATTGCGCGTTGCTGGTACAATCAGATGCAACAATCTCAAAGTAGCTGAAAGTAATGCGATGTGTTTTTTCACTTGTGCTTGCTCTTTTATTTTGCTAGAAATGCAAAAGCCAGTGTCAGCCTCATCCACTCAGTGAAATGTACTTGAGCATGTCTGGTCTCAATCAGTTCAACAGCCTACAAGAACAGAAAAATAAAACTCCCACACAAAAGACACATAAAATGAGAAATTTATTCACCTGGCAGTTCATTTTGTGTAGTGACCAATTCTACTTGGCTTTAACTCTTTTGTTACTACGCCTATTTAAATTGCTGCCGAGTGATCGATGCTTCGAATTGTCGATTTAATTATGTTCACTAAGTTTGTCGTGCACCAGCATTTTACAGTGGTTAGTCCTCTTAATAAGTTTGAATTTGCTCCTCTTCGCAAGACAAGAGAGTTTTTTACAGAACTTTGCGTGAATTAGTGTACGTGTGTTCATAAACAAAACACGCCCTATTGCTATTCTGTGACGGCAACGACATTCCGTCTGGTTTCTCTAACTAGAATGTTATAAACACCAGTATTGGTTGTGTACTCCATGTTTTTCACAAAGATGCTTCCTAGACACAACTTGTTTTATAAAAGTGAAGATTGTTTAATGTGAAACTTTCGTGTCATTTCGATGACATTATCTGCCCTCCTTGGAGCGGTCGACACGCATGCGGTGCAGTTGTTAAAATGGTCTGTGCCTAGTTCATGGGCTATATAGGCGTCACTGGCCGTATTCGAAGTTTTTTAGTATAGAACAGTTTTGAGTAGTCCGCGAAAACTCGCATATGTATTGGTGTTCCCTTACATACTTGGGGTGAAATTATGTTTCTCACCTGCCGCACTTCTTGAGTAAAGGTTACAAGAAGTTGATAAGGAGAAGCCCAGACTGTGGACGCAGGTCCGAGTGCGAGAGTTATGCATCACGGGTGCAGGTAGTGACCCCGAGACACCGTACGGCTGCGGCAGGGTGTCGTGCTTACTTCCGACGCACCCATGGAGCCCACACTGTCAGGTGATCTACCTGGGACACCCGACGCCGAATCTGTTGATAACGGGCTCAAAGAAGTAGCGTTACAGGACAAAAAACTGCCTTTTTTCTGTTCCAACAAGCGGGGTACAGGCTAATGTCATAGTATACGGTGATAAGACATGTTATTATGGTTCCACTTAGAATGGCGCGTTGCTGGTACCATCAGATGCAACAATCTCATAGTAGCTGAAAGTAATGCGATGTGTTTTTTCACTTGTGCTTGCTCTTTTATTTTGCTAGAAGTGCAAAAGCCAGTGTCAGCCTCATCCACTCACTGATATGTACTTGAGCATGCCTGGTTTCAATCAGTTCAAGAACTTACAAGAACAGAAAAATAAAACTCCCACACAAAAGACACATAAAATGAGAAATTTATTCACCTGGCAGTTCATTTTGTGTAGTGACCAATTCTACTTGGTTTTAACTCTTTTGTTACTACGCCTATTTAAATCGCTGCCGAGTGATCGATGCTTCGAATTGTCGATTTAATTATGTTCACTAAGTTTGTCGTGCACCAGCACTTTAGAGTGGTTAGTCCAACTAATAAGTTTGAATTTGCTTCTTTTCGCAAGACAAGAGAGTTTTTTACAGAACTTTGCGTAAATTAGTGTACGTGTGTTCATAAACAAAACACGCCCTATTGCTATTCTGTGATGGCAACGACATTCCATCTGGCTTCTCTAACTAGAATCTTATAAACATCAGTATTGGTTGTGTACTCCATGTTTTTCACAAAGATGCTTCGTAGACACAACTTGTTTTATAAAAGTGAAGATTGTTTAATGTGAAACTTTCGTGTCATTTCGATGACATTATCTGCCCTCCTTGGAGCGGTCGACACGCATGCGGTGCAGTTGTTAAGGTGGTCTGTGCCTAGTTCATGGGGTATATAGGCGTCACTGGCCGTATTCGAAGTTTTTTAGTATAGAACAGTTTTGAGTAGTCCCTGAAAACTCGCATATGTATTGGTGTTCCCTTACATACTTGGGGTGAAATTCTGTTTCTCACCTGCCGCACTTCTTGAGTAAAGGTGATAAGAAGATGATGAGGAGAAGCCCACCCTGTGGACGCTGGCCCGAGTGCGAGAGTTATGCATCACGGGTGCAGGTAGTGACCCCGAGACACCGTACGGCTACGGCATGGGTGCCGTGCTTACTGCCGACGCACCCATGGAGCCCACACTGTCAGGTGATCTACCTGGGACACCCGACACCAAATCTGTGGATAACGGGCTCAAAGAAGCAGCGTTTCAGGACAAAAAACTGCTTTTTTTGTTCCAACAAGCGGGGTACAGGCTAATGTCATAGTATACGGTGAGAAGACATGTTATTATGGTTCCACTTAAAATTGCGCAATGCTGGTACAATCAGATGCAACAATCTCAAAGTAGCTGAAAGTAATGCGATGTGTTTTTTCACTTGTGCTTGCTCTTTTATTTTGCTAGAAATGCAAATGCCAGTGTCAGCCTCATCCACTCAGTGAAATGTACTTGAGCATGCCTGGTTTCAATCAGTTCAACAACTTACAAGAACAGAAAAATAAAACTCCCAAACAAAAGACACATAAAATGAGAAATTTATTCACCTGGCAGTTCATTTTGTGTTGTGACCAATTCTACTTGGCTTTAACTCTTTTGTTACTACGCCTATTTAAATTGCTGCCGGGTGATCGATGCTTCGAATTGATGATTTAATTATGTTCACTAAGTTTGTCGTGCACCAGCACTTTAGAGTGGTTAGTCTTCCTAATAAGTTTGAATTTGCTCCTTTTCGCAAGACAAGAGAGTTTTTCACAGAACTTTGCGTAAATTAGTGTACGTGTGCTCATAAACAAAACATGCCCTATTGCTATTCTGTGATGGCAACGACATTCCGTCTGCCTTCTCTAAATAGAATGTTAAAAACACCAGTATTGGTTGTGTACTCCATGTTTTATCACAAAGATGCTTCCTAGATACAACTTGTTTTATAAAAGTGAAGATTGTTTAATGTGAAACTTTCGTGTCATTTTGATGACATTATATGCCCTCCTTGGAGCGGTCGACACGCATGCGGTGCAGTTGTTAAGGTGGTCTGTGCCTTGTTCATGGGCTATATAGGCGTCACTGGCCGTATTCGAAGTTTTTTAGTATAGAACAGTTTTGAGGAGTCCCTGAAAACTCGCACATGTATTGGTGTTCCCTTACATACTTGGTGTGAAATTCTGTTTCTCACCTGCCGCACTTCTTGAGTAAAGGTGATAAGAAGGTGATGAGGAGAAGCCCACACTGTGGACGCTGGCCCGAGTGCGAGAGTTATGCATCACGGGTGCAGGTAGTGACCCCGAGACACCGTACAGCTGCGGCAGGGGTGCCGTTCTTACTTCCGACGCACCCATGGAGCCCACACTATCAGGTGATCTACCTGGGACACCCGACACCGAATCTGTTGATAACGGGCTCGAAGAAGCAGCGTTTCAGGACAAAAAACTGCTTTTTTTCTGTTCCAACAAGGGGGGTACAGGCTAATGTCATAATATACGGTGAGAAGACATGTCATTATGGTTCCACTTAGAATGGCGCGTTGCTGGTACCATCAGATGCAACAATCTCAAAGTAGCTGAAAGTAATGCGATGTGTTTTTTCACTTGTGCTTGCTCTTTTATTTTGCGAGAAGTGCAAAAGCCAGTGTAAGCCTCATCCACTCAGTGAAATGTACTTGAGCATGCCTGGTTTCAATCAGTTCAACAACTTACAAGAACAGAAAAATAAAACTGCCACACAAAAGACACATAAAATGAGAAATTTATTCACCTGGCAGTTCATTTTGTGCAGTGACAAATTCTACTTGGCTTTAACTCTTTTGTAACTACGCCTATTTAAATTGCTGCCGAGTGATCGATGCTTCGAATTGTCGATTTAAATCTGTTCACTAAGTTTGTCGTGCACCAGCACTTTAGAGTGGTTAGTCCTCCTAATAAGTTTGAATTTGCTCCTTTTCGCAAGACAAGAGAGTTTTTTACAGAACTTTGCGTAAATTAGTGTACGTGTGTTCATAAACAAAAGACGCCCTATTGCTATTCTGTGATGGCAACGACATTCCGTCTGGCTTCTCTAACTAGAATGTTATAAACACCAGTATTGGTTGTGTACTCCATGTTTTTCACAAAGATGCTTCCTAGACACAACTTGTTTTATAAAAGTGAAGATTGTTTAATGTGAAAATTTCATGTCATTTCGATGACATAAACTGCCCTCCTTGGAGCGGTCGACACGCATGCGGTGCAGCTGTTAAGGTGGTCTGTGCCTAGTTCCTGGGCTATATAGGCGTCCCTGGCCGTATTCGAAGTTCTTTAGTATAGAACAGATTTGAGTAGTCCCTGAAAACTCGCATATGTATTGGTGTTCCCTTACATACTTGGGGTGAAATTCTGTTTCTCACCTGCCGCACTTCTTGAGTAAAGGTGACAAGAAGATGATGAGGAGAAGCCCACACTGTGGACGCTGGCCCGAGTGCGAGAGTTATGCATCACGAGTGCAGGTAGTGACCCCGAGACACCGTACGGCTGCGGCAGGGGTGCCGTGCTTACTTCCGACGCACCCATGGAGCCCACACTGTCAGGTGATCTACCTGGGACACCCGACACCGAATCTGTTGATAACGGGCTCAAAGAAGCAGCGTTTCAGGACAAAAAACTGCTTTTATTTGTTCCAACAAGCGGGGTACAGGCTAATGTCATAGTATACGGTGAGAAGACATGTTATTATGGTTCCACTTAAAATTGCGCGTTGCTGGTACAATCAGATGCAACAATCTCAAAGTAGCTGAAAGTAATGCGATGTGTTTTTTCACTTGTGCTTGCTCTTTTATTTTGCTAGAAATGCAAAAGCCAGTGTCAGCCTCATCCACTCAGTGAAATGTACTTGAGCATGCCTGGTTTCAATCAGTTCAACAGCCTACAAGAACAGAAAAATAAAACTCCCACACAAAAGACACATAAAATGAGAAATTTATTCACCTGGCAGTTCATTTTGTGTAGTGACCAATTCTACTTGGCTTTAACTCTTTTGTTACTACGCCTATTTAAATTGCTGCCGAGTGATCGATGCTTCGAATTGTCGATTTAATTATGTTCACTAAGTTTGTCGTGCACCAGCATTTTACAGTGGTTAGTCCTCTTAATAAGTTTGAATTTGCTCCTCTTCGCAAGACAAGAGAGTTTTTTACAGAACTTTGCGTGAATTAGTGTACGTGTGTTCATAAACAAAACACGCCCTATTGCTATTCTGTGACGGCAACGACATTCCGTCTGGCTTCTCTAACTAGAATGTTATAAACACCAGTATTGGTTGTGTACTCCATGTTTTTCACAAAGATGCTTCCTAGACACAACTTGTTTTATAAAAGTGAAGATTGTTTAATGTGAAACTTTCGTGTCATTTCGATGACATTATCTGCCCTCCTTGGAGCGGTCGACACGCATGCGGTGCAGTTGTTAAAATGGTCTGTGCCTAGTTCATGGGCTATATAGGCGTCACTGGCCGTATTCGAAATTTTTTAGTATAGAACAGTTTTGAGTAGTCCCCGAAAACTCCCATATGTATTGGTGTTCCCTTACATACTTGGGGTGAAAATATGTTTCTCACCTGCCGCACTTCTTGAGTAAAGGTTACAAGAAGTTGATAAGGAGAAGCCCAGACTGTGGACGCAGGTCCGAGTGCGAGAGTTATGCATCACGGGTGCAGGTAGTGACCCCGAGACACCGTACGGCTGCGGCAGGGTGTCGTGCTTACTTCCGACGCACCCATGGAGCCCACACTGTCAGGTGATCTACCTGGGACACCCGACGCCGAATCTGTTGATAACGGGCTCAAAGAAGTAGAGTTACAGGACAAAAAACTGCCTTTTTTCTGTTCCAACAAGCGGGGTACAGGCTAATGTCATAGTATACGGTGATAAGACATGTTATTATGGTTCCACTTAAAATGGCGCGTTGCTGGTACCATCAGATGCAACAATCTCAAAGTAGCTGAAAGTAATGCGATGTGTTTTTTCACTTGTGCTTGCTCTTTTATTTTGCTAGAAGTGCAAAAGCCAGTGTCAGCCTCATCCACTCACTGATATGTACTTGAGCATGCCTGGTTTCAATCAGTTCAAGAACTTACAAGAACAGAAAAATAAAACTGCCACACAAAAGACACATAAAATGAGAAATTTATTCACCTGGCAGTTCATTTTGTGCAGTGACAAATTCTACTTGGCTTTAACTCTTTTGTAACTACGCCTATTTAAATTGCTGCCGAGTGATCGATGCTTCGAATTGTCGATTTAAATCTGTTCACTAAGTTTGTCGTGCACCAGCACTTTAGAGTGGTTAGTCCTCCTAATAAGTTTGAATTTGCTCCTTTTCGCAAGACAAGAGAGTTTTTTACAGAACTTTGCGTAAATTAGTGTACGTGTGTTCATAAACAAAAGACGCCCTATTGCTATTCTGTGATGGCAACGACATTCCGTCTGGCTTCTCTAACTAGAATGTTATAAACACCAGTATTGGTTGTGTACTCCATGTTTTTCACAAAGATGCTTCCTAGACACAACTTGTTTTATAAAAGTGAAGATTGTTTAATGTGAAAATTTCATGTCATTTCGATGACATAAACTGCCCTCCTTGGAGCGGTCGACACGCATGCGGTGCAGCTGTTAAGGTGGTCTGTGCCTAGTTCCTGGGCTATATAGGCGTCCCTGGCCGTATTCGAAGTTCTTTAGTATAGAACAGATTTGAGTAGTCCCTGAAAACTCGCATATGTATTGGTGTTCCCTTACATACTTGGGGTGAAATTCTGTTTCTCACCTGCCGCACTTCTTGAGTAAAGGTGACAAGAAGATGATGAGGAGAAGCCCACACTGTGGACGCTGGCCCGAGTGCGAGAGTTATGCATCACGAGTGCAGGTAGTGACCCCGAGACACCGTACGGCTGCGGCAGGGGTGCCGTGCTTACTTCCGACGCACCCATGGAGCCCACACTGTCAGGTGATCTACCTGGGACACCCGACACCGAATCTGTTGATAACGGGCTCAAAGAAGCAGCGTTTCAGGACAAAAAACTGCTGTTATTTGTTCCAACAAGCGGGGTACAGGCTAATGTCATAGTATACGGTGAGAAGACATGTTATTATGGTTCCACTTAAAATTGCGCGTTGCTGGTACAATCAGATGCAACAATCTCAAAGTAGCTGAAAGTAATGCGATGTGTTTTTTCACTTGTGCTTGCTCTTTTATTTTGCTAGAAATGCAAAAGCCAGTGTCAGCCTCATCCACTCAGTGAAATGTACTTGAGCATGCCTGGTTTCAATCAGTTCAACAACTTACAAGAACAGAAAAATAAAACTCCCAAACAAAAGACACATAAAATGAGAAATTTATTCACCTGGCAGTTCATTTTGTGTAGTGACCAATTCTACTTGGCTTTAACTCTTTTGTTACTACGCCTATTTAAATTGCTGCCGGGTGATCGATGCTTCGAATTGATGATTTAATTATGTTCACTAAGTTTGTCGTGCACCAGCACTTTAGAGTGGTTAGTCTTCCTAATAAGTTTGAATTTGCTCCTTTTCGCAAGACAAGAGAGTTTTTCACAGAACTTTGCGTAAATTAGTGTACGTGTGCTCATAAACAAAACATGCCCTATTGCTATTCTGTGATGGCAACGACATTCCGTCTGCCTTCTTTAAATAGAATGTTAAAAACACCAGTATTGGTTGTGTACTCCATCTTTTATCACAAAGATGCTTCCTAGATACAACTTGTTTTATAAAAGTGAAGATTGTTTAATGTGAAACTTTCGTGTCATTTCGATGACATTATCTGCCCTCCTTGGAGCGGTCGACACGCATGCGGTGCAGTTGTTAAGGTGGTCTGTGCCTAGTTCATGGGGTATATAGGCGTCACTGGCCGTATTCGAAGTTTTTTAGTATAGAACAGTTTTGAGTAGTCCCTGAAAACTCGCATATGTATTGGTGTTCCCTTACATACTTGGGGTGAAATTCTGTTTCTCACCTGCCGCACTTCTTGAGTAAAGGTGATAAGAAGATGATGAGGAGAAGCCCACACTGTGGACGCTGGCCCGAGTGCGAGAGTTATGCATCACGGGTGCAGGTAGTGACCCCGAGACACCGTACGGCTGCGGCATGGGTGCCGTGCTTACTGCCGACGCACCCATGGAGCCCACACTGTCAGGTGATCTACCTGGGACACCCGACACCAAATCTGTGGATAACGGGCTCAAAGAAGCAGCGTTTCAGGACAAAAAACTGCTTTTTTTGTTCCAACAAGCGAGGTACAGGCTAATGTCATAGTATACGGTGAGAAGACATGTTATTATGGTTCCACTTAAAATTGCGCAATGCTGGTACAATCAGATGCAACAATCTCAAAGTAGCTGAAAGTAATGCGATGTGTTTTTTCACTTGTGCTTGCTCTTTTATTTTGCTAGAAATGCAAATGCCAGTGTCAGCCTCATCCACTCAGTGAAATGTACTTGAGCATGCCTGGTTTCAATCAGTTCAACAACTTACAAGAACAGAAAAATAAAACTCCCAAACAAAAGACACATAAAATGAGAAATTTATTCACCTGGCAGTTCATTTTGTGTTGTGACCAATTCTACTTGGCTTTAACTCTTTTGTTACTACGCCTATTTAAATTGCTGCCGGGTGATCGATGCTTCGAATTGATGATTTAATTATGTTCACTAAGTTTGTCGTGCACCAGCACTTTAGAGTGGTTAGTCTTCCTAATAAGTTTGAATTTGCTCCTTTTCGCAAGACAAGAGAGTTTTTCACAGAACTTTGCGTAAATTAGTGTACGTGTGCTCATAAACAAAACATGCCCTATTGCTATTCTGTGATGGCAACGACATTCCGTCTGCCTTCTCTAAATAGAATGTTAAAAACACCAGTATTGGTTGTGTACTCCATGTTTTATCACAAAGATGCTTCCTAGATACAACTTGTTTTATAAAAGTGAAGATTGTTTAATGTGAAACTTTCGTGTCATTTTGATGACATTATATGCCCTCCTTGGAGCGGTCGACACGCATGCGGTGCAGTTGTTAAGGTGGTCTGTGCCTTGTTCATGGGCTATATAGGCGTCACTGGCCGTATTCGAAGTTTTTTAGTATAGAACAGTTTTGAGTAGTCCCTGAAAACTCGCACATGTATTGGTGTTCCCTTACATACTTGGTGTGAAATTCTGTTTCTCACCTGCCGCACTTCTTGAGTAAAGGTGATAAGAAGGTGATGAGGAGAAGCCCACACTGTGGACGCTGGCCCGAGTGCGAGAGTTATGCATCACGGGTGCAGGTAGTGACCCCGAGACACCGTACAGCTGCGGCAGGGGTGCCGTTCTTACTTCCGACGCACCCATGGAGCCCACACTATCAGGTGATCTACCTGGGACACCCGACACCGAATCTGTTGATAACGGGCTCGAAGAAGCAGCGTTTCAGGACAAAAAACTGCTTTTTTTCTGTTCCAACAAGGGGGGTACAGGCTAATGTCATAGTATACGGTGAGAAGACATGTCATTATGGTTCCACTTAGAATGGCGCGTTGCTGGTACCATCAGATGCAACAATCTCAAAGTAGCTGAAAGTAATGCGATGTGTTTTTTCACTTGTGCTTGCTCTTTTATTTTGCGAGAAGTGCAAAAGCCAGTGTAAGCCTCATCCACTCAGTGAAATGTACTTGAGCATGCCTGGTTTCAATCAGTTCAACAACTTACAAGAACAGAAAAATAAAACTGCCACACAAAAGACACATAAAATGAGAAATTTATTCACCTGGCAGTTCATTTTGTGCAGTGACCAATTCTACTTGGCTTTAACTCTTTTGTAACTACGCCTATTTAAATTGCTGCCGAGTGATCGATGCTTCGAATTGTCGATTTAAATCTGTTCACTAAGTTTGTCGTGCACCAGCACTTTAGAGTGGTTAGTCCTCCTAATAAGTTTGAATTTGCTCCTTTTCGCAAGACAAGAGAGTTTTTTACAGAACTTTGCGTAAATTAGTGTACGTGTGTTCATAAACAAAAGACGCCCTATTGCTATTCTGTGATGGCAACGACATTCCGTCTGGCTTCTCTAACTAGAATGTTATAAACACCAGTATTGGTTGTGTACTCCATGTTTTTCACAAAGATGCTTCCTAGACACAACTTGTTTTATAAAAGTGAAGATTGTTTAATGTGAAAATTTCATGTCATTTCGATGACATAAACTGCCCTCCTTGGAGCGGTCGACACGCATGCGGTGCAGCTGTTAAGGTGGTCTGTGCCTAGTTCCTGGGCTATATAGGCGTCCCTGGCCGTATTCGAAGTTCTTTAGTATAGAACAGATTTGAGTAGTCCCTGAAAACTCGCATATGTATTGGTGTTCCCTTACATACTTGGGGTGAAATTCTGTTTCTCACCTGCCGCACTTCTTGAGTAAAGGTGACAAGAAGATGATGAGGAGAAGCCCACACTGTGGACGCTGGCCCGAGTGCGAGAGTTATGCATCACGAGTGCAGGTAGTGACCCCGAGACACCGTACGGCTGCGGCAGGGGTGCCGTGCTTACTTCCGACGCACCCATGGAGCCCACACTGTCAGGTGATCTACCTGGGACACCCGACACCGAATCTGTTGATAACGGGCTCAAAGAAGCAGCGTTTCAGGACAAAAAACTGCTTTTATTTGTTCCAACAAGCGGGGTACAGGCTAATGTCATAGTATACGGTGAGAAGACATGTTATTATGGTTCCACTTAAAATTGCGCGTTGCTGGTACAATCAGATGCAACAATCTCAAAGTAGCTGAAAGTAATGCGATGTGTTTTTTCACTTGTGCTGGCTCTTTTATTTTGCTAGAAATGCAAAAGCCAGTGTCAGCCTCATCCACTCAGTGAAATGTACTTGAGCATGCCTGGTCTCAATCAGTTCAACAGCCTACAAGAACAGAAAAATAAAACTCCCACACAAAAGACACATAAAATGAGAAATTTATTCACCTGGCAGTTCATTTTGTGTAGTGACCAATTCTACTTGGTTTTAACTCTTTTGTTACTACGCCTATTTAAATCGCTGCCGAGTGATCGATGCTTCGAATTGTCGATTTAATTATGTTCACTAAGTTTGTCGTGCACCAGCACTTTAGAGTGGTTAGTCCAACTAATAAGTTTGAATTTGCTCCTTTTCGCAAGACAAGAGAGTTTTTTACAGAACTTTGCGTAAATTAGTGTACGTGTGTTCATAAACAAAACACGCCCTATTGCTATTCTGTGATGGCAACGACATTCCATCTGGCTTCTCTAACTAGAATCTTATAAACACCAGTATTGGTTGTGTACTCCATGTTTTTCACAAAGATGCTTCCTAGACACAACTTGTTTTATAAAAGTGAAGATTGTTTAATGTGAAACTTTCGTGTCATTTCGATGACATTATCTGCCCTCCTTGGAGCGGTCGACACGCATGCGGTGCAGTTGTTAAGGTGGTCTGTGCCTAGTTCATGGGGTATATAGGCGTCACTGGCCGTATTCGAAGTTTTTTAGTATAGAACAGTTTTGAGTAGTCCCTGAAAACTCGCATATGTATTGGTGTTTCCTTACATACTTGGGGTGAAATTCTGGTTCTCACCTGCCGCACTTCTTGAGTAAAGGTGATAAGAAGGTGATGAGGAGAAGCCCACACTGTGGACGCTGGCCCGAGTGCGAGAGTTATGCATCACGGGTGCAGGTAGTGACCCCGAGACACCGTACAGCTGCGGCAGGGGTGCCGTTCTTACTTCCGACGCACCCATGGAGCCCACACTATCAGGTGATCTACCTGGGACACCCGACACCGAATCTGTTGATAACGGGCTCGAAGAAGCAGCGTTTCAGGACAAAAAACTGCTTTTTTTCTGTTCCAACAAGGGGGGTACAGGCTAATGTCATAGTATACGGTGAGAAGACATGTCATTATGGTTCCACTTAGAATGGCGCGTTGCTGGTACCATCAGATGCAACAATCTCAAAGTAGCTGAAAGTAATGCGATGTGTTTTTTCACTTGTGCTTGCTCTTTTATTTTGCGAGAAGTGCAAAAGCCAGTGTAAGCCTCATCCACTCAGTGAAATGTACTTGAGCATGCCTGGTTTCAATCAGTTCAAGAACTTACAAGAACAGAAAAATAAGACTCCCACACAAAAGACACAAAAAGTGAGAAATTTATTCACTTGGCAGTTCATTTTGTGTAGTGACCAATTCATCTTGGATTTAACTCTTTCGTTACTACGCCTATTTAAATTGCTGCCGAGTGATCGATGCTTCGAATTGTCGATTTAATTATGTTCACTAAGTTTGTCGTGCACCAGCACTTTACAGTGGTTAGTCCTCTTAATAGGTTTGAATTTGCTCCTCTTCGCAAGACAAGAGAGTTTTTTACAGAACTTTGCGTGAATTAGTGTACGTGTGTTCATAAACAAAACACGCCCTATTGCTATTCTGTGACGGCAACGACATTCCGTCTGGCTTCTCTAACTAGAATGTTATAAACACCAGTATTGGTTGTGTACTCCATGTTTTCACAAAGATGCTTCCTAGACACAACTTGTTTTATAAAAGTGAAGATTGTTTAATGTGAAACTTTCGTGTCTTTTCGATGACATTATCTGCCCTTCTTGGAGCGGTCGACACGCATGCGGTGCAGTTGTTAAGGTGGTCTGTGCCTAGTTCTTGGGCTATATAGGCGTCACTGGCCGTATTCGAAGTTTTTTAGTATAGAACAGTGTTGAGTAGTCCCTGAAAACTCGCATATGTATTGGTGTTCCTTCACATACTTGGGGTGAAATTCTGTTTCTCACCTGCCGCACTTCTTGAGTAAAGGTGACAAGAACGTGATGAGGAGAAGCCCACACTGTGGACGCTGGCCCGAGTGTGAGAGTTATGCATCACGGGTGCAGGTAGTGACCCCGAGACACCGTACGGCTGTGGCAGGGGTGCCGTGCTTCCTTCCGACGCACCCATGGAGCCCACACTGTCAGGTGATCTACCTGGGACACCCGACACCGAATCTGTTGATAACGGGCTCAAAGAAGTAGCGTTTCAGGACAACAAACTGCTTTTTTTCTGTTCCAACAAGCTGGGTACAGGCTAATGTCATAGTATAGGGTGATAAGACATGTTATTATGGTTCCACTTAGAATGGCGCGTTGCTGGTACCATCAGATGCTACAATCTCAAAGTAGCTGAAAGTAATGTGATGTGTTTTTTCACTTGTGCTTGCTCTTTTATTTTTCTAGAAGTGCAAAAGCCAGTGTCAGCCTCGTCCACTCACTGATATGTACTTGAGCATGCCTGGTTTCAATCAGTTCAAGAACTTACAAGAACAGAAAAATAAAACTCCCACACAAAAGACACATAAAATTAGAAATTTATTCACCTGGCAGTTCATTTTGTATAGTGACCAATTCTACTTGGCTTTAACGTTTTTGTTACTACGCCGATTTAAATCGCTGCCGAGTAATCGATGCTTCGAATTGTCGATTTAATTATGTTCACTAAGTTTGTCGTGCGCCAGCACTTTAGAGTGGTTAGTCCACCTAATAAGTTTGAATTTGCTCCTTTTCGCAAGACAAGAGAGTTTTTTACAGAACTTTGCGTAAATTAGTGTACGTGTGTTCATAAACAAAACACGCCCTATTGCTATTCTGTGATGGCAACGACATTCCGTCTGGCTTCTCTAACTAGAATGTTATAAACACCAGTATTGGTTGTGTACTCCATGTTTTTCACAAAGATGCTTCCTAGACACAACTTGTTTTATAAAAGTGAAGATTGTTTAATGTGAAAGTTTCGTGTCATTTCGATGACATTATCTGCCCTCCTTGGAGCGGTCGACACGCATGCGGCGCAGTTGTTAAAATGGTCTGTGCCTAGTTCATGGGCTATATAGGCGTGACTGGCCGTATTCGAAGTTTTTTAGTATAGAACAGTTTTGACTAGTCCCTGAAAACTCGCATATGTATTGGTGTTCCCTTACATACTTGGTTGAAATTCTGTTTCTCACCTGCCGCACTTCTTGAGTAAAGGTGACAAGAAGTTGATAAGGAGAAGCCCAGACTGTGGACGCAGGTCCGAGTGCGAGAGTTATGCATCACGGGTGCAGGTAGTGACCCCGAGACACCGTACGGCTGCGGCAGGGTGTCGTGCTTACTTCCGACGCACCCATGGAGCCCACACTGTCAGGTGATCTACCTGGGACACCCGACGCCGAATCTGTTGATAACGGGCTCAAAGAAGTAGAGTTACAGGACAAAAAACTGCCTTTTTTCTGTTCCAACAAGCGGGGTACAGGCTAATGTCATAGTATACGGTGATAAGACATGTTATTATGGTTCCACTTAGAATGGCGCGTTGCTGGTACCATCAGATGCAACAATCTCAAAGTAGCTGAAAATAATGCGATGTGTTTTTTCACTTGTGCTTGCTCTTTTATTTTGCAAGAAGTGCAAAAGCCAGTGTCAGCCTCATCCACTCACTGATATGTACTTGAGCATGCCTGGTTTCAATCAGTTCAAGAACTTACAAGAACAGAAAAATAAAACTCCCACACAAAAGACACATAAAATGAGAAATTTATTCACCTGGCAGTTCATTTTGTGTAGTGACCAATTCTACTTGGTTTTAACTCTTTTGTTACTACGCCTATTTAAATCGCTGCCGAGTGATCAATGCTTCGAATTGTCGATTTAATTATGTTCACTAAGTTTGTCGTGCACCAGCACTTTAGAGTGGTTAGTCCAACTAATAAGTTTGAATTTGCTCCTTTTCGCAAGACAAGAGAGTTTTTTACAGAACTTTGTGTAAATTAGTGTACGTGTGTTCATAAACAAAACACGCCCTATTGCTATTCTGTGATGGCAACGACATTCCATCTGGCTTCTCTAACTAGAATCTTATAAACACCAGTATTGGTTGTGTACTCCATGTTTTTCACAAAGATGCTTCCTAGACACAACTTGTTTTATAAAAGTGAAGATTGTTTAATGTGAAACTTTCGTGTCATTTCGATGACATTATCTGCCCTCCTTGGAGCGGTCGACACGCATGCGGTGCAGTTGTTAAGGTGGTCTGTGCCTAGTTCATGGGGTATATAGGCGTCACTGGCCGTATTCGAAGTTTTTTAGTATAGAACAGTTTTGAGTAGTCCCTGAAAACTCGCATATGTATTGGTGTTTCCTTACATACTTGGGGTGAAATTCTGGTTCTCACCTGCCGCACTTCTTGAGTAAAGGTGATAAGAAGGTGATGAGGAGAAGCCCACACTGTGGACGCTGGCCCGAGTGCGAGAGTTATGCATCACGGGTGCAGGTAGTGACCCCGAGACACCGTACAGCTGCGGCAGGGGTGCCGTTCTTACTTCCGACGCACCCATGGAGCCCACACTATCAGGTGATCTACCTGGGACACCCGACACCGAATCTGTTGATAACGGGCTCGAAGAAGC
This sequence comes from Rhipicephalus microplus, assembly GCF_043290135.1. Taxonomy (NCBI): domain Eukaryota; kingdom Metazoa; phylum Arthropoda; class Arachnida; order Ixodida; family Ixodidae; genus Rhipicephalus; species Rhipicephalus microplus. The sequence goes on from NC_134703.1 coordinate 194,309,327, forward strand.
AGCGTTTCAGGACAAAAAACTGCTTTTTTTCTGTTCCAACAAGGGGGGTACAGGCTAATGTCATAGTATACGGTGAGAAGACATGTCATTATGGTTCCACTTAGAATGGCGCGTTGCTGGTACCATCAGATGCAACAATCTCAAAGTAGCTGAAAGTAATGCGATGTGTTTTTTCACTTGTGCTTGCTCTTTTATTTTGCGAGAAGTGCAAAAGCCAGTGTAAGCCTCATCCACTCAGTGAAATGTACTTGAGCATGCCTGGTTTCAATCAGTTCAAGAACTTACAAGAACAGAAAAATAAGACTCCCACACAAAAGACACAAAAAGTGAGAAATTTATTCACTTGGCAGTTCATTTTGTGTAGTGACCAATTCATCTTGGATTTAACTCTTTCGTTACTACGCCTATTTAAATTGCTGCCGAGTGATCGATGCTTCGAATTGTCGATTTAATTATGTTCACTAAGTTTGTCGTGCACCAGCACTTTACAGTGGTTAGTCCTCTTAATAGGTTTGAATTTGCTCCTCTTCGCAAGACAAGAGAGTTTTTTACAGAACTTTGCGTGAATTAGTGTACGTGTGTTCATAAACAAAACACGCCCTATTGCTATTCTGTGACGGCAACGACATTCCGTCTGGCTTCTCTAACTAGAATGTTATAAACACCAGTATTGGTTGTGTACTCCATGTTTTCACAAAGATGCTTCCTAGACACAACTTGTTTTATAAAAGTGAAGATTGTTTAATGTGAAACTTTCGTGTCTTTTCGATGACATTATCTGCCCTTCTTGGAGCGGTCGACACGCATGCGGTGCAGTTGTTAAGGTGGTCTGTGCCTAGTTCTTGGGCTATATAGGCGTCACTGGCCGTATTCGAAGTTTTTTAGTATAGAACAGTGTTGAGTAGTCCCTGAAAACTCGCATATGTATTGGTGTTCCTTCACATACTTGGGGTGAAATTCTGTTTCTCACCTGCCGCACTTCTTGAGTAAAGGTGACAAGAACGTGATGAGGAGAAGCCCACACTGTGGACGCTGGCCCGAGTGTGAGAGTTATGCATCACGGGTGCAGGTAGTGACCCCGAGACACCGTACGGCTGTGGCAGGGGTGCCGTGCTTCCTTCCGACGCACCCATGGAGCCCACACTGTCAGGTGATCTACCTGGGACACCCGACACCGAATCTGTTGATAACGGGCTCAAAGAAGTAGCGTTTCAGGACAACAAACTGCTTTTTTTCTGTTCCAACAAGCTGGGTACAGGCTAATGTCATAGTATAGGGTGATAAGACATGTTATTATGGTTCCACTTAGAATGGCGCGTTGCTGGTACCATCAGATGCTACAATCTCAAAGTAGCTGAAAGTAATGTGATGTGTTTTTTCACTTGTGCTTGCTCTTTTATTTTTCTAGAAGTGCAAAAGCCAGTGTCAGCCTCGTCCACTCACTGATATGTACTTGAGCATGCCTGGTTTCAATCAGTTCAAGAACTTACAAGAACAGAAAAATAAAACTCCCACACAAAAGACACATAAAATTAGAAATTTATTCACCTGGCAGTTCATTTTGTATAGTGACCAATTCTACTTGGCTTTAACGTTTTTGTTACTACGCCGATTTAAATCGCTGCCGAGTGATCGATGCTTCGAATTGTCGATTTAATTATGTTCACTAAGTTTGTCGTGCGCCAGCACTTTAGAGTGGTTAGTCCACCTAATAAGTTTGAATTTGCTCCTTTTCGCAAGACAAGAGAGTTTTTTACAGAACTTTGCGTAAATTAGTGTACGTGTGTTCATAAACAAAACACGCCCTATTGCTATTCTGTGATGGCAACGACATTTCGTCTGGCTTCTCTAACTAGAATGTTATAAACACCAGTATTGGTTGTGTACTCCATGTTTTTCACAAAGATGCTTCCTAGACACAACTTGTTTTATAAAAGTGAAGATTGTTTAATGTGAAAGTTTCGTGTCATTTCGATGACATTATCTGCCCTCCTTGGAGCGGTCGACACGCATGCGGCGCAGTTGTTAAAATGGTCTGTGCCTAGTTCATGGGCTATATAGGCGTCACTGGCCGTATTCGAAGTTTTTTAGTATAGAACAGTTTTGACTAGTCCCTGAAAACTCGCATATGTATTGGTGTTCCCTTACATACTTGGTTGAAATTCTGTTTCTCACCTGCCGCACTTCTTGAGTAAAGGTGACAAGAAGGTGATAAGGAGAAGCCCACACTGTGGACGCTGGCCCGAGTGCGAGAGTTATGCATCACGGGTGCAAGTAGTGACCCCGAGACACCGTACGGCTGCGGCAGGGTGCCGTGCTTACTTCCGACGCACCCATGGAGCCAACACTGTCAGGTGATCTACCTGGGACACCCGACACCGGATTTGTTGATAACGGGCTCAAAGAAGAGGCGTTTCAGGACAAAAAACTGCTTTTTTTCTGTTCCAACAAGCGGGGTACAGGCTAATGTCATAGTATACGGTGAGAAGACATGTTATTATGGTTCCATTTAGAATGGCGCGTTGCTGGTACAATCAGATGCAAAAATCTCGAAGTAGCTGAAAGTAATGCGATGTGTTTTTTCAATTGTGCTTGCTCTTTCAATTTGCTAGAAGTGCAAAAGCCAGTGTCAGCCTCATCCAATCAGTGAAATGTACTTGAGCATGCCTGGTTTCAATCAGTTCAAGAACTTACAAGAACAGAAAAATAAAACTCCCACACAAAAGACACATAAAGTGAGAAATTTATTCACTTGGCAGTTCATTTTGTGTAGTGACCAATTCTACTTGGCTTTAACTCTTTTGTTACTACGCCTATTTAAATTGCTGCCGGGTGATCGATGCTTCGAATTGTCGATTTAATTATGTTCACCAAGTTTGTCGTGCACCAGCACTTTACAGTGGTTAGTCCTCTTAATAAGTTTGAATTTGCTCCTCTTCGCAAGACAAGAGAGTTTTTTACAGAACTTTGCGTGAATTAGTGTACGTGTGTTCATAAACAAAACACGCCCTATTGCTATTCTGTGACGGCAACGACATTCCGTCTGGCTTCTCTAACTAGAATGTTATAAACACCAGTATTGGTTGTGTACTCCATGTTTTATCACAAAGATGCTTCCTAGATACAACTTGTTTTATAAAAGTGAAGATTGTTTAATGTGAAACTTCCGTGTCCTTTCGATGACATTATCTGCCCTTCTTGGAGCGGTCGACACGCATGCGGTGCAGTTGTTAAGGTGGTCTGTGCCTAGTTCATGGGCTATGTAGGCGTCACTGGCCGTATTCAAAGTTTTTTAGTATAGAACAGTTTTGAGTAGTCCCTGAAAACTCGCATATGTATTGGTGTTTCCTTACATACTTGGGGTGAAATTCTGTTTCTCACCTGCCGCACTTCTTGAGTAAAGGTGATAAGAAGGTGATGAGGAGAAGCCCACACTGTGGACGCTGGCCCGAGTACGAGAGGTATGCATCACGGGTGCAGGTAGTGACCCCGAGACACCTTACGGCTGCGGCAGGGGTGCCGTGCTTACTGCCGACGCACTCATGGAGCCCACACTGTCAGGTGATCTACCTGGGACACCCGACACCGGATTTGTTGATAACGGGCTCAAAGAAGAGGCGTTTCAGGACAAAAAACTGCTTTTTTTCTGTTCCAATAAGCGGGGTACAGGCTAATGTCATAGTATACGGTGAGAAGACATGTTATTATGGTTCCATTTAGAATGGCGCGTTGCTGGGACAATCAGATGCAAAAATCTCAAAGTAGCTGAAAGTAATGCGATGTGTTTTTTCAATTGTGCTTGCTCTTTCAATTTGCTAGAAGTGCAAAAGCCAGTGTCAGCCTCATCCAATCAGTGAAATGTACTTGAGCATGCCTGGTTTCAATCAGTTCAAGAACTTACAAGAACAGAAAAATAAAACTCCCACACAAAAGACACATAAAGTGAGAAATTTAATCACTTGGCAGTTCATTTTGTGTAGTGACCAATTCTACTTGGCTTTAACTCTTTTGTTACTACGCCTATTTAAATTGCTGCCGAGTGATCGATGCTTCGAATTGTCGATTTAATTATGTTCACCAAGTTTGTCGTGCACCAGCACTTTACAGTGGTTAGTCCTCTTAATAAGTTTGAATTTGCTCCTCTTCGCAAGACAAGAGAGTTTTTTACAGAACTTTGCGTGAATTAGTGTACGTGTGTTCATAAACAAAACACGCCCTATTGCTATTCTGTGACGGCAACGACATTCCGTCTGGCTTCTCTAACTAGAATGTTATAAACACCAGTATTGGTTGTGTACTCCATGTTTTATCACAAAGATGCTTCCTAGATACAACTTGTTTTATAAAATTGAAGATTGTTTAATGTGAAACTTCCGTGTCCTTTCGATGACATTATCTGCCCTTCTTGGAGCGGTCGACACGCATGCGGTGCAGTTGTTAAGGTGGTCTGTGCCTAGTTCATGGGCTATATAGGCGTCACTGGCCGTATTCAAAGTTTTTTAGTATAGAACAGTTTTGAGTAGTCCCTGAAAACTCGCATATGTATTGGTGTTTCCTTACGTACTTGGGGTGAAATTCTGTTTCTCACCTGCCGCACTTCTTGAGTAAAGGTGATAAGAAGGTGATGAGGAGAAGCCCACACTGTGGACGCTGGCCCGAGTGCGAGAGTTATGCATCACGGGTGCAGGTAGTGATCCCGAGACACCGTACAGCTGCGGCAGGGGTGCCGTTCTTACTTCCGACGCACCCATGGAGCCCACACTATCAGGTGATCTACCTGGGACACCTGACACCGAATCTGTTGATAACGGGCTCGAAGAAGCAGCGTTTCAGGACAAAAAACTGCTTTTTTTTCTGTTCCAACAAGGGGGGTACAGGCTAATGTCATAGTATACGGTGAGAAGACATGTTATTATGGTTCCACTTAAAATTGCGCGTTGCTGGTACAATCAGATGCAACAATCTCAAAGTAGCTGAAAGTAATGCGATGTGTTTTTTCACTTGTGCTTGCTCTTTTATTTTGCTAGAAATGCAAAAGCCAGTGTCAGCCTCATCCACTCAGTGAAATGTACTTGAGCATGCCTGGTTTCAATCAGTTCAACAACTTACAAGAACAGAAAAATAAAACTCCCAAACAAAAGACACATAAAATGAGAAATTTATTCACCTGGCAGTTCATTTTGTGTAGTGACCAATTCTACTTGGCTTTAACTCTTTTGTTACTACGCCTATTTAAATTGCTGCCGGGTGATCGATGCTTCGAATTGATGATTTAATTATGTTCACTAAGTTTGTCGTGCACCAGCACTTTAGAGTGGTTAGTCTTCCTAATAAGTTTGAATTTGCTCCTTTTCGCAAGACAAGAGAGTTTTTCACAGAACTTTGCGTAAATTAGTGTACGTGTGCTCATAAACAAAACATGCCCTATTGCTATTCTGTGATGGCAACGACATTCCGTCTGCCTTCTTTAAATAGAATGTTAAAAACACCAGTATTGGTTGTGTACTCCATCTTTTATCACAAAGATGCTTCCTAGATACAACTTGTTTTATAAAAGTGAAGATTGTTTAATGTGAAACTTTCGTGTCATTTTGATGACATTATCTGCCCTCCTTGGAGCGGTCGACACGCATGCGGTGCAGTTGTTAAGGTGGTCTGTGCCTTGTTCATGGGCTATATAGGCGTCACTGGCCGTATTCGAAGTTTTTTAGTATAGAACAGTTTTGAGTAGTCCCTGAAAACTCGCATATGTATTGGTGTTCCCTTACATACTTGGTGTGAAATTCTGTTTCTCACCTGCCGCACTTCTTGAGTAAAGGTGATAAGAAGGTGATGAGGAGAAGCCCACACTGTGGACGCTGGCCCAAGTGCGAGAGTTATGCATCACGGGTGCAGGTAGTGACCCCGAGACACCGTACGGCTGCGGCAGGGTGTCGTGCTTACTTCCGACGCACCCATGGAGCCCACACTGTCAGGTGATCTACCTGGGACACCCGACGCCGAATCTGTTGATAACGGGCTCAAAGAAGTAGCGTTACAGGACAAAAAACTGCCTTTTTTCTGTTCCAACAAGCGGGGTACAGGCTAATGTCATAGTATACGGTGATAAGACATGTTATTAGTTGCTGGTACCATCAGATGCAACAATCTCAAAGTAGCTGAAAGTAATGCGATGTGTTTTTTCACTTGTGCTTGCTCTTTTATTTTGCTAGAAGTGCAAAAGCCACTGTCAGCCTCATCCACTCACTGATATGTACTTGAGCATGCCTGGTTTCAATCAGTTCAAGAACTTACAAGAACAGAAAAATAAAACTCCCACACAAAAGACACATAAAATGAGAAATTTATTCACCTGGCAGTTCATTTTGTGTAGTGACCAATTCTACTTGGTTTTAACTCTTTTGTTACTACGCCTATTTAAATCGCTGCCGAGTGATCGATGCTTCGAATTGTCGATTTAATTATGTTCACTAAGTTTGTCGTGCACCAGCACTTTAGAGTGGTTAGTCCAACTAATAAGTTTGAATTTGCTCCTTTTCGCAAGACAAGAGAGTTTTTTACAGAACTTTGCGTAAATTAGTGTACGTGTGTCATAAACAAAACACGCCCTATTGCTATTCTGTGACGGCAACGACATTCCGTCTGGCTTCTCTAACTAGAATGTTATAAGCACCAGTATTGGTTGTGTACTCCATGTTTTTCACAAAGATGCTTCCTAGACACAACTTGTTTTATAAAAGTGAAGATTGTTTAATGTGCAACTTTCGTGTCATTTCGATGACATTATCTGCCCTCCTTGAAGCGGTCGACACGCATGCGGTGCAGTTGTTAAGGTGGTCTGTGCCTAGTTCATGGGCTATATAGGCGTCACTGGCCGTATTCGAAGTTTTTTAGTATAGAACAGTTTTGAGTAGTCCCTGAAAACTCGCATATGTATTGGTGTTCCTTCACATACTTGGGGTGAAATTCTGTTTCTCACCTGCCGCACTTCTTGAGTAAAGGTGACAAGAAGGTGATGAGGAGAAGCCCACACTGTGGACGCTGGCCCGAGTGTGAGAGTTATGCATCACGGGTGCAGGTAGTGACCCCGAGACACCGTACGGCTGTGGCAAAGTGCCGTGCTTACTTCCGACGCACCCATGGAGCCCACACTGTCAGGTGATCTACCTGGGACACACGACACCGAATCTGTTGATAACGGGCTCAAAGAAGTAGCGTTACAGGACAAAAAACTGCCTTTTTCTGTTCCAACAAGCTGGGTACAGGCTAATGTCATAGTATAGGGTGATAAGACATGTTATTATGGTTCCACTTAGAATGGCGCGTTGCTGGTACCATCAGATGCTACAATCTCAAAGTAGCTGAAAGTAATGTGATGTGTTTTTTCACTTGTGCTTGCTCTTTTATTTTTCTAGAAGTGCAAAAGCCAGTGTCAGCCTCGTCCACTCACTGATATGTACTTGAGCATGCCTGGTTTCAATCAGTTCAAGAACTTACAAGAACAGAAAAATAAAACTCCCACACAAAAGACACATAAAATTAGAAATTTATTCACCTGGCAGTTCATTTTGTATAGTGACCAATTCTACTTGGCTTTAACGTTTTTGTTACTACGCCGATTTAAATCGCTGCCGAGTGATCGATGCTTCGAATTGTCGATTTAATTATGTTCACAAAGTTTGTCGTGCGCCAGCACTTTAGAGTGGTTAGAACACCTAATAAGTTTGAATTTGCTCCTTTTCGCAAGACAAGAGAGTTTTTTACAGAACTTTGCGTGAATTAGTGTACGTGTGTTCATAAACAAAACACGCCCTATTGCTGTTCTGTGACGGCAACGACATTCCGTCTGGCTTCTCTAACTAGAATGTTATAAACACCAGTATTGGTTGTGTACTCCATGTTTTTCACAAAGATGCTTCCTAGACACAACTTGTTTTATAAAAGTGAAGATTGTTTAATGTGAAACTTTCGTGTCATTTCGATGACATTATCTGCCCTCCTTGGAGCGGTCGACACGCATGCGGCGCAGTTGTTAAAATGGTCTGTGCCTAGTTCATGGGCTATATAGGCGTCACTGGCCGTATTCGAAGTTTTTTAGTATAGAACAGTTTTGACTAGTCCCTGAAAACTCGCATATGTATTGGTGTTCCCTTACATACTTGGGGTGAAATTCTGTTTCTCACCTGCCGCACTTCTTGAGTAAAGGTGACAAGAAGGTGATGAGGAGAAGCCCACACTGTGGACGCTGGCCCGAGTGCGAGAGTTATGCATCACGGGTGCAGGTAGTGACCCCGAGACACCGTACAGCTGCGGCAGGGGTGCCGTTCTTACTTCCGACGCACCCATGGAGCCCACACTATCAGGTGATCTACCTGGGACATTCGACACCGAATCTGTTGATAACGGGCTCGAAGAAGCAGCGTTTCAGGACAAAAAACTGCTTTTTTTCTGTTCCAACAAGGGGGGTACAGGCTAATGTCATAGTATACGGTGAGAAGACATGTCATTATGGTTCCACTTAGAATGGCGCGTTGCTGGTACCATCAGATGCAACAATCTCAAAGTAGCTGAAAGTAATGCGATGTGTTTTTTCACTTGTGCTTGCTCTTTTATTTCGATAGAAGTGCAAAATCCAGTGTAAGCCTCATCCACTTAGTGAAATGTACTTGAGCATGCCTGGTTTCAATCAGTTCAAGAACTTACAAGAACAGAAAAATAAAACTCCCACACAAAAGACACATAAAGTGAGAAATTTATTCACTTGGCAGTTCATTTTGTGTAGTGACCAATTCATCTTGGCTTTAACTCTTTCGTTACTACGCCTATTTAAATTGCTGCCGAGTGATCGATGCTTCGAATTGTCGATTTAATTATGTTCACTAAGTTTGTCGTGCACCAGCACTTTACAGTGGTTAGTCCTCTTAATAAGTTTGAATTTGCTCCTCTTCGCAAGACAAGAGAGTTTTTTACAGAACTTTGCGTGAATTAGTGTACGTGTGTTCATAAACAAAACACGCCCTATTGCTATTCTGTGACGGCAACGACATTCCGTCTGGCTTCTCTAACTAGAATGTTATAAACACCAGTATTGGTTGTGTACTCCATGTTTTCACAAAGATGCTTCCTAGACACAACTTGTTTTATAAAAGTGAAGATTGTTTAATGTGAAACTTTCGTGTCTTTTCGATGACATTATCTGCCCTTCTTGGAGCGGTCGACACGCATGCGGTGCAGTTGTTAAGGTGGTCTGTGCCTAGTTCTTGGGCTATATAGGCGTCACTGGCCGTATTCGAAGTTTTTTAGTATAGAACAGTTTTGAGTAGTCCCTGAAAACTCGCATATGTATTGGTCTTCCCTTACATACTTGGGGTGAAATTCTGTTTCTCACCTGCCGCACTTCTTGAGTAAAGGTGATAAGAAGGTGATGAGGAGAAGCCCACACTGTGGACGCTGGCCCGAGTACGAGAGGTATGCATCACGGGTGCAGGTAGTGACCCCGAGACACCGTACGGCTGCGGCAGGGGTGCCGTGCTCACTGCCGACGCACTCATGGAGCCCACACTGTCAGGTGATCTACCTGGGACACCTGACACCGGATTTGTTGATAACGGGCTCAAAGAAGAGGCGTTTCAGGACAAAAAACTGCTTTTTTTCTGTTCCAACAAGCGGGGTACAGGCTAATATAGTATACGGTGAGAAGACATGTTATTATGGTTCCATTTAGAATGGCGCGTTGCTGGGACAATCAGATGCAAAAATCTCAAAGTAGCTGAAAGTAATGCGATGTGTTTTTTCAATTGTGCTTGCTCTTTCAATTTGCTAGAAATGCAAAAGCCAGTGTCAGCCTCATCCAATCAGTGAAATGTACTTGAGCATGCCTGGTTTCAATCAGTTCAAGAACTTACAAGAACAGAAAAATAAAACTCCCACACAAAAGACAAATAAAGTGAGAAATTTAATCACTTGGCAGTTCATTTTGTGTAGTGACCAATTCTACTTGGCTTTAACTCTTTTGTTACTACGCCTATTTAAATTGCTGCCGAGTGATCGATGCTTCGAATTGTCGATTTAATTATGTTCACCAAGTTTGTCGTGCACCAGCACTTTACAGTGGTTAGTCCTCTTAATAAGTTTGAATTTGCTCCTCTTCGCAAGACAAGAGAGTTTTTTACAGAACTTTGCGTGAATTAGTGTACGTGTGTTCATAAACAAAACACGCCCTATTGCTATTCTGTGACGGCAACGACATTCCGTCTGGCTTCTCTAACTAGAATGTTATAAACACCAGTATTGGTTGTGTACTCCATGTTTTATCACAAAGATGCTTCCTAGATACAACTTGTTTTATAAAAGTGAAGATTGTTTAATGTGAAACTTCCGTGTCCTTTCGATGACATTATCTGCCCTTCTTGGAGCGGTCGACACGCATGCGGTGCAGTTGTTAAGGTGGTCTGTGCCTAGTTCATGGGCTATATAGGCGTCACTGGCCGTATTCAAAGTTTTTTAGTATAGAACAGTTTTGAGTAGTCCCTGAAAACTCGCATATGTATTGGTGTTTCCTTACGTACTTGGGGTGAAATTCTGTTTCTCACCTGCCGCACTTCTTGAGTAAAGGTGATAAGAAGGTGATGAGGAGAAGCCCACACTGTGGACGCTGGCCCGAGTGCGAGAGTTATGCATCACGGGTGCAGGTAGTGATCCCGAGACACCGTACAGCTGCGGCAGGGGTGCCGTTCTTACTTCCGACGCACCCATGGAGCCCACACTATCAGGTGATCTACCTGGGACACCTGACACCGAATCTGTTGATAACGGGCTCGAAGAAGCAGCGTTTCAGGACAAAAAACTGCTTTTTTTCTGTTCCAACAAGGGGGGTACAGGCTAATGTCATAGTATACGGTGAGAAGACATGTTATTATGGTTCCACTTAGAATGGCGCGTTGCTGGTACCATCAGATGCAACAATCTCAAAGTAGCTGAAAGTAATGCGATGTGTTTTTTCACTTGTGCTTGCTCTTTTATTTTGCGAGAAGTGCAAAAGCCAGTGTAAGCCTCATCCACTCAGTGAAATGTACTTGAGCATGCCTGGTTTCAATCAGTTCAAAAACTTACAAAAACAGAAAAATAAGACTCCCACACAAAAGACACAAAAAGTGAGAAATTTATTCACTTGGCAGTTCATTTTGTGTAGTGACCAATTCATCTTGGCTTTAACTCTTTCGTTACTACGCCTATTTAAATTGCTGCCGAATGATCGATGCTTCGAATTGTCGATTTAATTATGTTCACTAAGTTTGTCGTGCACCAGCACTTTACAGTGGTTAGTCCTCTTAATAGGTTTGAATTTGCTCCTCTTCGCAAGACAAGAGAGTTTTTTACAGAACTTTGCGTGAATTGTGTACGTGTGTTCATAAACAAAACACGCCCTATTGCTATTCTGTGACGGCAACGACATTCCGCCTGGCTTCTCTAACTAGAATGTTATAAACACCAGTATTGGTTGTGTACTCCATGTTTTCACAAAGATGCTTCCTAGACACAACTTGTTTTATAAAAGTGAAGATTGTTTAATGTGAAACTTTCGTGTCATTTCGATGACATTATCTGCCCTCCTTGGAGCGGTCGACACGCATGCGGTGCAGTTGTTAAAATGGTCTGTGCCTAGTTCATGGGCTATTTAGGCGTCACTGGCCGTATTCGAAGTTTTTTAGTATAGAACAGTTTTGAGTAGTCCCTGAAAACTCGCATATGTATTGGTGTTCCCTTACATACTTGGGGTGAAATTCTGTTTCTCACCTGCCGCACTTCTTGAGTAAAGGTGACAAGAAGGTGATAAGGAGAAGCCCACACTGTGGACGCTGGTCCGAGTGCGAGAGTTATGCATCACGGGTGCAGGTAGTGACCCCGAGACACCGTACGGCTGCGGCAGGGTGCCGTGCTTACTTCCGACGCACCCATGGAGCCCACACTGTCAGGTGATCTACCTGGGACACCCGACGCCGAATCTGTTGATAACGGGCTCAAAGAAGTAGCGTTTCAGGACAAAAAACTGCTTTTTTTTGTTCCAACAAGCGGGGTACAGGCTAATGTCATAGTATACGGTGATAAGACATGTTATTATGGTTCCACTTAGAATGGCGCGTTGCTGGTACCATCAGATGCAACAATCTCAAAGTAGCTGAAAGTAATGCGATGTGTTTTTTCACTTGTGCTTGCTCTTTTATTTTGCTAGAAGTGCAAAAGACAGTGTAAGCCTCATCCACTCAGTGAAATGTATTTGAGCATGCCTGGTTTACATCAGTTCAAGAACTTACAAGAACAGAAAAATAAAACTCCCACACAAAAGACACATAAAGTGAGAAATTTATTCACTTGGCAGTTCATTTTGTGTAGTGACCTATTCATCTTGGCTTTAACTCTTTCGTTACTACGCCTATTTAAATTGCTGCCGAGTGATCGATGCTTCGAATTGTCGATTTAATTATGTTCACTAAGTTTGTCGTGCACCAGCACTTTACAGTGGTTAGTCCTCTTAATAAGTTTGAATTTGCTCCTCTTCGCAAGACAAGAGAGTTTTTTACAGAACTTTGCGTGAATTAGTGTACGCGTGTTCATAAACAAAACACGCCCTATTGCTATTCTGTGACGGCAACGACATTCCGTCTGGCTTCTCTAACTAGAATGTTATAAACACCAGTATTGGTTGTGTACTCCATGTTTTTCACAAAGACGCTTCCTAGACACAACTTGTTTTATAAAAGTGAAGATTGTTTAATGTGAAACTTTCGTGTCATTTCGATGACATTATCTGCCCTCCTTGGAGCGGTCGACACGCATGCGGTGCAGTTGTTAAGGTGGTCTGTGCCTAGTTCATGGGCTATATAGGCGTCACTGGCCGTATTCGAAGTTTTTTAGTATAGAACAGTTTTGAGTAGTCCCTGAAAACTCGCATATGTATTGGTGTCCCCTCACATACTTGGGGTGAAATTCTGTTTCTCACCTGCCGCACTTATTGAGTAAAGGTGACAAGAAGGTGATGAGGAGAAGCCCACACTGTGGACGCTGGCCCGAGTGCGAGAGTTATGCATCACGGGTGCAGGTAGTGACCCCGAGACACCGTACGGCTGTGGCAGGGGTGCCGCGCTTACTTCCGACGCACCCATGGAGCCCACACTGTCAGGTGATCTACCTGGGACACCCGACACCGAATCTGTTGATAACGGGCTCAAAGAAGTAGCGTTTCAGGACAAAACACTGCTTTTAGATGCGGAGCATCTTATACTCGCGCCTTGTAGTGCGCCGTCCGCGTCATCCGCGCCGCTTCTCGAACATTCGACAGCTGACGCGCGCGCATGCGCCGTCGCCCACTCTTCCACCATCTGTGCATCCCTTCCTCCTCTACACACCGCGCGCGCTTCACTCCTCCACCATCTGTGCACCCTTCCTCCTCTACACACCGCGTTCGACATCTACAATTCTCCCGATTCTCCAGTGGACGCGCATGTGGCGTCGCGCTTCGAGAACATTCAACAGCTGACAGTGCATGCGCCGTCGTGCTGTATATATACTCAAGGTCGGCGCTCGCTCGCTCAGTTGGTTTGTACGGCGCGTCGACGTCCAAGGTCGCGGTGAAATGAATTCCAACGAATCCACAAACACAATGATCGACGTCCCTTCGACCAGCGCCGTCCTTTCGCATACGTGTGTACGTGTTCACTCATTTAACACCCCCTCCTACAACCACGTTAACCAATTTAGCCATCGACCCAAGTAAGTCGCAATTTAACACCCCGTTTCACAACCACGTTAACCAATTTAGCCATCGACCCAAGTAAGTCGCACTTTAACACCCCGTTAACCAATTATATGCTCCGCATCCTCCTCAGTGTTCCCCCGAGGGAAGCTGCGGGCAATTTTTTTTTTCTGTTCCAACAAGCGGGGTACAGGCTAATGTCATAGTATACGGTGATAAGACATGTTATTATGGTTCCACTTAGAATGGCGCGTTGCTGGTACCATCAGATGCAACAATCTCAAAGTAGCTGAAAGTAATGCGATGTGTTTTTTCACTTGTGCTTGCTCTTTTATTTCGCTAGAAGTGCAAAATCCAGTGTAAGCCTCATCCACTTAGTGAAATGTACTTGAGCATGCCTGGTTTCAATCAGTTCAAGAACTTACAAGAACAGAAAAATAAAACTCCCACACAAAAGACACATAAAGTGAGAAATTTATTCACTTGGCAGTTCATTTTGTGTAGTGACCAATTCATCTTGGCTTTAACTCTTTCGTTACTACGCCTATTTAAATTGCTGCCGAGTGATCGATGCTTCGAATTGTCGATTTAATTATGTTCACTAAGTTTGTCGTGCACCAGCACTTTACAGTGGTTAGTCCTCTTAATAAGTTTGAATTTGCTCCTCTTCGCAAGACAAGAGAGTTTTTTACAGAACTTTGCGTGAATTAGTGTACGTGTGTTCATAAACAAAACACGCCCTATTGCTATTCTGTGACGGCAACGACATTCCGTCTGGCTTCTCTAACTAGAATGTTATAAACACCAGTATTGGTTGTGTACTCCATGTTTTCACAAAGATGCTTCCTAGACACAACTTGTTTTATAAAAGTGAAGATTGTTTAATGTGAAACTTTCGTGTCATTTCGATGACATTATCTGCCCTCCTTGGAGCGGTCGACACGCATGCGGTGCAGTTGTTAAAATGGTCTGTGCCTAGTTCATGGGCTATATAGGCGTCACTGGCCGTATTCGAAGTTTTTTAGTATAGAACAGTTTTGAGTAGTCCCTGAAAACTCGCACATGTATTGGTGTTCCCTTACATACTTGGTGTGAAATTCTGTTTCTCACCTGCCGCACTTCTTGAGTAAAGGTGATAAGAAGGTGATGAGGAGAAGCCCACACTGTGGACGCTGGCCCGAGTGCGAGAGTTATGCATCACGGGTGCAGGTAGTGACCCCGAGACACCGTACAGCTGCGGCAGGGGTGCCGTTCTTACTTCCGACGCACCCATGGAGCCCACACTATCAGGTGATCTACCTGGGACACCCGACACCGAATCTGTTGATAACGGGCTCGAAGAAGCAGCGTTTCAGGACAAAAAACTGCTTTTTTTCTGTTCCAACAAGGGGGGTACAGGCTAATGTCATAGTATACGGTGAGAAGACATGTTATTATGGTTCCACTTAGAATGGCGCGTTGCTGGTACCATCAGATGCAACAATCTCAAAGTAGCTGAAAGTAATGCGATGTGTTTTTTCACTTGTGCTTGCTCTTTTATTTTGCGAGAAGTGCAAAAGCCAGTGTAAGCCTCATCCACTCAGTGAAATGTACTTGAGCATGCCTGGTTTCAATCAGTTCAAGAACTTACAAGAACAGAAAAATAAAACTCCCACACAAAAGACACATAAAGTGAGAAATTTATTCACTTGGCAGTTCATTTTGTGTAGTGACCAATTCTACTTGGCTTTAACTCTTTTGTTACTACGCCTATTTAAATTGCTGCCGGGTGATCGATGCTTCGAATTGTCGATTTAATTATGTTCACCAAGTTTGTCGTGCACCACCACTTTACAGTGGTTAGTCCTCTTAATAAGTTTGAATTTGCTCCTCTTCGCAAGACAAGAGAGTTTTTTACAGAACTTTGCGTGAATTAGTGTACGTGTGTTCATAAACAAAACACGCCCTATTGCTATTCTGTGACGGCAACGACATTCCGTCTGGCTTCTCTAACTAGAATGTTATAAACACCAGTATTGGTTGTGTACTCCATGTTTTATCACAAAGATGCTTCCTAGATACAACTTGTTTTATAAAAGTGAAGATTGTTTAATGTGAAACTTCCGTGTCCTTTCGATGACATTATCTGCCCTTCTTGGAGCGGTCGACACGCATGCGGTGCAGTTGTTAAGGTGGTCTGTGCCTAGTTCATGGGCTATGTAGGCGTCACTGGCCGTATTCAAAGTTTTTTAGTATAGAACAGTTTTGAGTAGTCCCTGAAAACTCGCATATGTATTGGTGTTTCCTTACATACTTGGGGTGAAATTCTGTTTCTCACCTGCCGCACTTCTTGAGTAAAGGTGATAAGAAGGTGATGAGGAGAAGCCCACACTGTGGACGCTGGCCCGAGTGCGAGAGTTATGCATCACGGGTGCAGGTAGTGACCCCGAGACACCGTACAGCTGCGGCAGGGGTGCCGTTCTTACTTCCGACGCACCCATGGAGCCCACACTATCAGGTGATCTACCTGGGACATTCGACACCGAATCTGTTGATAACGGGCTCGAAGAAGCAGCGTTTCAGGACAAAAAACTGCTTTTTTTTCTGTTCCAACAAGGGGGGTACAGGCTAATGTCATAGTATACGGTGAGAAGACATGTCATTATGGTTCCACTTAGAATGGCGCGTTGCTGGTACCATCAGATGCAACAATCTCAAAGTAGCTGAAAGTAATGCGATGTGTTTTTTCACTTGTGCTTGCTCTTTTATTTTGCGAGAAGTGCAAAAGCCAGTGTAAGCCTCATCCACTCAGTGAAATGTACTTGAGCATGCCTGGTTTCAATCAGTTCAAGAACTTACAAGAACAGAAAAATAAGACTCCCACACAAAAGACACAAAAAGTAAGAAATTTATTCACTTGGCAGTTCATTTTGTGTAGTGACCAATTCATCTTGGCTTTAACTCTTTCGTTACTACGCCTATTTAAATTGCTGCCGAGTGATCGATGCTTCGAATTGTCGATTTAATTATGTTCACTAAGTTTGTCGTGCACCAGCACTTTACAGTGGTTAGTCCTCTTAATAGGTTTGAATTTGCTCCTCTTCGCAAGACAAGAGAGTTTTTTACAGAACTTTGCGTGAATTAGTGTACGTGTGTTCATAAACAAAACACGCCCTATTGCTATTCTGTGACGGCAACGACATTCCGTCTGGCTTCTCTAACTAGAATGTTATAAACACCAGTATTGGTTGTGTACTCCATGTTTTCACAAAGATGCTTCCTAGACACAACTTGTTTTATAAAAGTGAAGATTGTTTAATGTGAAACTTTCGTGTCTTTTCGATGACATTATCTGCCCTTCTTGGAGCGGTCGACACGCATGCGGTGCAGTTGTTAAGGTGGTCTGTGCCTAGTTCTTGGGCTATATAGGCGTCACTGGCCGTATTCGAAGTTTTTTAGTATAGAACAGTTTTGAGTAGTCCCTGAAAACTCGCATATGTATTGGTCTTCCCTTACATACTTGGGGTGAAATTCTGTTTCTCACCTGCCGCACTTCTTGAGTAAAGGTGATAAGAAGGTGATGAGGAGAAGCCCACACTGTGGACGCTGGCCCGAGTACGAGAGGTATGCATCACGGGTGCAGGTAGTGACCCCGAGACACCGTACGGCTGCGGCAGGGGTGCCGTGCTCACTGCCGACGCACTCATGGAGCCCACACTGTCAGGTGATCTACCTGGGACACCTGACACCGGATTTGTTGATAACGGGCTCAAAGAAGAGGCGTTTCAGGACAAAAAACTGCTTTTTTTCTGTTCCAACAAGCGGGGTACAGGCTAATATCATAGTATACGGTGAGAAGACATGTTATTATGGTTCCATTTAGAATGGCGCGTTGCTGGGACAATCAGATGCAAAAATCTCAAAGTAGCTGAAAGTAATGCGATGTGTTTTTTCAATTGTGCTTGCTCTTTCAATTTGCTAGAAATGCAAAAGCCAGTGTCAGCCTCATCCAATCAGTGAAATGTACTTGAGCATGCCTGGTTTCAATCAGTTCAAGAACTTACAAGAACAGAAAAATAAAACTCCCACACAAAAGACACATAAAGTGAGAAATTTAATCACTTGGCAGTTCATTTTGTGTAGTGACCAATTCTACTTGGCTTTAACTCTTTTGTTACTACGCCTATTTAAATTGCTGCCGAGTGATCGATGCTTCGAATTGTCGATTTAATTATGTTCACCAAGTTTGTCGTGCACCAGCACTTTACAGTGGTTAGTCCTCTTAATAAGTTTGAATTTGCTCCTCTTCGCAAGACAAGAGAGTTTTTTACAGAACTTTGCGTGAATTAGTGTACGTGTGTTCATAAACAAAACACGCCCTATTGCTATTCTGTGACGGCAACGACATTCCGTCTGGCTTCTCTAACTAGAATGTTATAAACACCAGTATTGGTTGTGTACTCCATGTTTTATCACAAAGATGCTTCCTAGATACAACTTGTTTTATAAAAGTGAAGATTGTTTAATGTGAAACTTCCGTGTCCTTTCGATGACATTATCTGCCCTTCTTGGAGCGGTCGACACGCATGCGGTGCAGTTGTTAAGGTGGTCTGTGCCTAGTTCATGGGCTATATAGGCGTCACTGGCCGTATTCAAAGTTTTTTAGTATAGAACAGTTTTGAGTAGTCCCTGAAAACTCGCATATGTATTGGTGTTTCCTTACGTACTTGGGGTGAAATTCTGTTTCTCACCTGCCGCACTTCTTGAGTAAAGGTGATAAGAAGGTGATGAGGAGAAGCCCACACTGTGGACGCTGGCCCGAGTGCGAGAGTTATGCATCACGGGTGCAGGTAGTGATCCCGAGACACCGTACAGCTGCGGCAGGGGTGCCGTTCTTACTTCCGACGCACCCATGGAGCCCACACTATCAGGTGATCTACCTGGGACACCTGACACCGAATCTGTTGATAACGGGCTCGAAGAAGCAGCGTTTCAGGACAAAAAACTGCTTTTTTTTTGTTCCAACAAGGGGGGTACAGGCTAATGTCATAGTATACGGTGAGAAGACATGTTATTATGGTTCCACTTAGAATGGCGCGTTGCTGGTACCATCAGATGCAACAATCTCAAAGTAGCTGAAAGTAATGCGATGTGTTTTTTCACTTGTGCTTGCTCTTTTATTTTGCGAGAAGTGCAAAAGCCAGTGTAAGCCTCATCCACTCAGTGAAATGTACTTGAGCATGCCTGGTTTCAATCAGTTCAAAAACTTACAAGAACAGAAAAATAAGACTCCCACACAAAAGACACAAAAAGTGAGAAATTTATTCACTTGGCAGTTCATTTTGTGTAGTGACCAATTCATCTTGGCTTTAACTCTTTCGTTACTACGCCTATTTAAATTGCTGCCGAATGATCGATGCTTCGAATTGTCGATTTAATTATGTTCACTAAGTTTGTCGTGCACCAGCACTTTACAGTGGTTAGTCCTCTTAATAGGTTTGAATTTGCTCCTCTTCGCAAGACAAGAGAGTTTTTTACAGAACTTTGCGTGAATTAGTGTACGTGTGTTCATAAACAAAACACGCCCTATTGCTATTCTGTGACGGCAACGACATTCCGCCTGGCTTCTCTAACTAGAATGTTATAAACACCAGTATTGGTTGTGTACTCCATGTTTTCACAAAGATGCTTCCTAGACACAACTTGTTTTATAAAAGTGAAGATTGTTTAATGTGAAACTTTCGTGTCATTTCGATGACATTATCTGCCCTCCTTGGAGCGGTCGACACGCATGCGGTGCAGTTGCTAAAATGGTCTGTGCCTAGTTCATGGGCTATTTAGGCGTCACTGGCCGTATTCGAAGATTTTAGTATAGAACAGTTTTGAGTAGTCCCTGAAAACTCGCATATGTATTGGTGTTCCCTTACATACTTGGGGTGAAATTCTGTTTCTCACCTGCCGCACTTCTTGAGTAAAGGTGACAAGAAGGTGATAAGGAGAAGCCCACACTGTGGACGCTGGTCCGAGTGCGAGAGTTATGCATCACGGGTGCAGGTAGTGACCCCGAGACACCGTACGGCTGCGGCAGGGTGCCGTGCTTACTTCCGACGCACCTATGGAGCCCACACTGTCAGGTGATCTACCTGGGACACCCGACGCCGAATCTGTTGATAACGGGCTCAAAGAAGTAGCGTTTCAGGACAAAAAACTGCTTTTTTTTGTTCCAACAAGCGGGGTACAGGCTAATGTCATAGTATACGGTGATAAGACATGTTATTATGGTTCCACTTAGAATGGCGCGTTGCTGGTACCATCAGATGCAACAATCTCAAAGTAGCTGAAAGTAATGCGATGTGTTTTTTCACTTGTGCTTGCTCTTTTATTTTGCTAGAAGTGAAAAAGACAGTGTAAGCCTCATCCACTCAGTGAAATGTATTTGAGCATGCCTGGTTTACATCAGTTCAAGAACTTACAAGAACAGAAAAATAAAACTCCCACACAAAAGACACATAAAGTGAGAAATTTATTCACTTGGCAGTTCATTTTGTGTAGTGACCTATTCATCTTGGCTTTAACTCTTTCGTTACTACGCCTATTTAATTTGCTGCCGAGTGATCGATGCTTCGAATTGTCGATTTAATTATGTTCACTAAGTTTGTCGTGCACCAGCACTTTACAGTGGTTAGTCCTCTTAATAAGTTTGAATTTGCTCCTCTTCGCAAGACAAGAGAGTTTTTACAGAACTTTGCGTGAATTAGTGTACGCGTGTTCATAAACAAAACACGCCCTATTGCTATTCTGTGACGGCAATGACATTTCGTCTGGCTTCTCTAACTAGAATGTTATAAACACCAGTATTGGTTGTGTACTCCATGTTTTTCACAAAGACGCTTCCTAGACACAACTTGTTTTATAAAAGTGAAGATTGTTTAATGTGAAACTTTCGTGTCATTTCGATGACATTATCTGCCCTCCTTGGAGCGGTCGACACGCATGCGGTGCAGTTGTTAAGGTGGTCTGTGCCTAGTTCATGGGCTATATAGGCGTCACTGGCCGTATTCGAAGTTTTTTAGTATAGAACAGTTTTGAGTAGTCCCTGAAAACTCGCATATGTATTGGTGTTCCCTCACATACTTGGGGTGAAATTCTGTTTCTCACCTGCCGCACTTATTGAGTAAAGGTGACAAGAAGGTGATGAGGAGAAGCCCACACTGTGGACGCTGGCCCGAGTGCGAGAGTTATGCATCACGGGTGCAGGTAGTGACCCCGAGACACCGTACGGCTGTGGCAGGGGTGCCGCGCTTACTTCCGACGCACCCATGGAGCCCACACTGTCAGGTGATCTACCTGGGACACCCGACACCGAATCTGTTGATAACGGGCTCAAAGAAGTAGCGTTTCAGGACAAAAAACTGCTTTTTTTCTGTTCCAACAAGGGGGGTACAGGCTAATGTCATAGTATACGGTGAGAAGACATGTTATTATGGTTCCACTTAGAATGGCGCGTTGCTGGTACCATCAGATGCAACAATCTCAAAGTAGCTGAAAGTAATGCGATGTGTTTTTTCACTTGTGCTTGCTCTTTTATTTTTCGAGAAGTGCAAAAGCCAGTGTAAGCCTCATCCACTCAGTGAAATGTACTTGAGCATGCCTGGTTTCAATCAGTTCAAGAACTTACAAGAACAGAAAAATAAGACTCCCACACAAAAGACACAAAAAGTGAGAAATTTATTCACTTGGCAGTTCATTTTGTGTAGTGACCAATTCATCTTGGCTTTAACTCTTTCGTTACTACGCCTATTTAAATTGCTGCCGAGTGATCGATGCTTCGAATTGTCGATTTAATTATGTTCACTAAGTTTGTCGTGCACCAGCACTTTACAGTGGTTAGTCCTCTTAATAGGTTTGAATTTGCTCCTCTTCGCAAGACAGGAGAGTTTTTTACAGAACTTTGCGTGAATTAGTGTACGTGTGTTCATAAACAAAACACGCCCTATTGCTATTCTGTGACGGCAACGACATTCCGTCTGGCTTCTCTAACTAGAATGTTATAAACACCAGTATTGGTTGTGTACTCCATGTTTTCACAAAGATGCTTCCTAGACACAACTTGTTTTATAAAAGTGAAGATTGTTTAATGTGAAACTTTCGTGTCATTTCGATGACATTATCTGCCCTCCTTGGAGCGGTCGACACGCATGCGGTGCAGTTGTTAAAATGGTCTGTGCCTAGTTCATGGGCTATTTAGGCGTCACTGGCCGTATTCGAAGTTTTTTAGTATAGAACAGTTTTGAGTAGTCCCTGAAAACTCGCATATGTATTGGTGTTCCCTTACATACTTGGGGTGAAATTCTGTTTCTCACCTGCCGCACTTCTTGAGTAAAGGTGACAAGAAGGTGATAAGGAGAAGCCCACACTGTGGACGCTGGTCCGAGTGCGAGAGTTATGCATCACGGGTGCAGGTAGTGACCCCGAGACACCGTACGGCTGCGGCAGGGTGCCGTGCTTACTTCCGACGCACCCATGGAGCCCACACTGTCAGGTGATCTACCTGGGACACCCGACGCCGAATCTGTTGATAACGGGCTCAAAGAAGTAGCGTTTCAGGACAAAAAACTGCTTTTTTTTGTTCCAACAAGCGGGGTACAGGCTAATGTCATAGTATACGGTGATAAGACATGTTATTATGGTTCCACTTAGAATGGCGCGTTGCTGGTACCATCAGATGCAACAATCTCAAAGTAGCTGAAAGTAATGCGATGTGTTTTTTCACTTGTGCTTGCTCTTTTATTTTGCTAGAAGTGCAAAAGACAGTGTAAGCCTCATCCACTCAGTGAAATGTATTTGAGCATGCCTGGTTTACATCAGTTCAAGAACTTACAAGAACAGAAAAATAAAACTCCCACACAAAAGACACATAAAGTGAGAAATTTATTCACTTGGCAGTTCATTTTGTGTAGTGACCTATTCATCTTGGCTTTAACTCTTTCGTTACTACGCCTACTTAAATTGCTGCCGAGTGATCGATGCTTCGAATTGTCGATTTAATTATGTTCACTAAGTTTGTCGTGCACCAGCACTTTACAGTGGTTAGTCCTCTTAATAAGTTTGAATTTGCTCCTCTTCGCAAGACAAGAGAGTTTTTTACAGAACTTTGCGTGAATTAGTGTACGCGTGTTCATAAACAAAACACGCCCTATTGCTATTCTGTGACGGCAACGACATTCCGTCTGGCTTCTCTAACTAGAATGTTATAAACACCAGTATTGGTTGTGTACTCCATGTTTTTCACAAAGACGCTTCCTAGACACAACTTGTTTTATAAAAGTGAAGATTGTTTAATGTGAAACTTTCGTGTCATTTCGATGACATTATCTGCCCTCCTTGGAGCGGTCGACACGCATGCGGTGCAGTTGTTAAGGTGGTCTGTGCCTAGTTCATGGGCTATATAGGCGTCACTGGCCGTATTCGAAGTTTTTTAGTATAGAACAGTTTTGAGTAGTCCCTGAAAACTCGCATATGTATTGGTGTTCCCTCACATACTTGGGGTGAAATTCTGTTTCTCACCTGCCGCACTTATTGAGTAAAGGTGACAAGAAGGTGATGAGGAGAAGCCCACACTGTGGACGCTGGCCCGAGTGCGAGAGTTATGCATCACGGGTGCAGGTAGTGACCCCGAGACACCGTACGGCTGTGGCAGGGGTGCCGCGCTTACTTCCGACGCACCCATGGAGCCCACACTGTCAGGTGATCTACCTGGGACACCCGACACCGAATCTGTTGATAACGGGCTCAAAGAAGTAGCGTTTCAGGACAAAACACTGCTTTTAGATGCGGAGCATCTTATACTCGCGCCTTGTAGTGCGCCGTCCGCGTCATCCGCGCCGCTTCTCGAACATTCGACAGCTGACGCGCGCGCATGCGCCGTCGCCCACTCTTCCACCATCTGTGCATCCCTTCCTCCTCTACACACCGCGCGCGCTTCACTCCTCCACCATCTGTGCACCCTTCCTCCTCTACACACCGCGTTCGACATCTACAATTCTCCCGATTCTCCAGTGGACGCGCATGTGGCGTCGCGCTTCGAGAACATTCAACAGCTGACAGTGCATGCGCCGTCGTGCTGTATATATACTCAAGGTCGGCGCTCGCTCGCTCAGTTGGTTTGTACGGCGCGTCGACGTCCAAGGTCGCGGTGAAATGAATTCCAACGAATCCACAAACACAATGATCGACGTCCCTTCGACCAGCGCCGTCCTTTCGCATACGTGTGTACGTGTTCACTCATTTAACACCCCCTCCTACAACCACGTTAACCAATTTAGCCATCGACCCAAGTAAGTCGCAATTTAACACCCCGTTTCACAACCACGTTAACCAATTTAGCCATCGACCCAAGTAAGTCGCACTTTAACACCCCGTTAACCAATTATATGCTCCGCATCCTCCTCAGTGTTCCCCCGAGGGAAGCTGCGGGCAATTTTTTTTTTCTGTTCCAACAAGCGGGGTACAGGCTAATGTCATAGTATACGGTGATAAGACATGTTATTATGGTTCCACTTAGAATGGCGCGTTGCTGGTACCATCAGATGCAACAATCTCAAAATAGCTGAAAGTAATGCGATGTGTTTTTTCACTTGTGCTTGCTCTTTTATTTCGCTAGAAGTGCAAAATCCAGTGTAAGCCTCATCCACTTAGTGAAATGTACTTGAGCATGCCTGGTTTCAATCAGTTCAAGAACTTACAAGAACAGAAAAATAAAACTCCCACACAAAAGACACATAAAGTGAGAAATTTATTCACTTGGCAGTTCATTTTGTGTAGTGACCAATTCATCTTGGCTTTAACTCTTTCGTTACTACGCCTATTTAAATTGCTGCCGAGTGATCGATGCTTCGAATTGTCGATTTAATTATGTTCACTAAGTTTGTCGTGCACCAGCACTTTACAGTGGTTAGTCCTCTTAATAAGTTTGAATTTGCTCCTCTTCGCAAGACAAGAGAGTTTTTACAGAACTTTGCGTGAATTAGTGTACGTGTGTTCATAAACAAAACACGCCCTATTGCTATTCTGTGACGGCAACGACATTCCGTCTGGCTTCTCTAACTAGAATGTTATAAACACCAGTATTGGTTGTGTACTCCCTGTTTTTCACAAAGATGCTTCCTAGACACAACTTGTTTTATAAAAGTGAAGATTGTTTAATGTGAAACTTTCGTGTCATTTCGATGACATTATCTGCCCTCCTTGGAGCGATCGACACGCATGCGGTGCAGTTGTTAAGGTGGTCTGTGCCTAGTTCATGGGCTATATAGGTGTCACTGGCCGTATTCGAAGTTTTTTAGTATAGAACAGTTTTGAGTAGTCCCTGAAAACTCGCATATGTATTGGTGTTCCCTTACATACTTGGGGTGAAATTCTGTTTCTCACCTGCCGCACTTCTTGAGTAAAGGTGGCAAGAAGGTGATAAGGAGAAGCCCACACTGTGGACGCTGGCCCGAGTGCGAGAGTTACGCATCACGGGTGCAGGTAGTGACCCCGAGACACCGTACGGCTGCGGCAGGGTGCCGTGCTTACTTCCGACGCACCCATGGAGCCCACACTGTCAGGTGATCTACCTGGGACACCCGACACCGAATCTGTTGATAACGGGCTCAAAGAAGCAGCGTTTCAGGACAAAAAACTGCTTTTTTTTTGTTCCAACAAGCGGGGTACAGGCTAATGTCATAGTATACGGTGAGAAGACATGTTATTATGGTTCCACTTAAAATTGCGCGTTGCTGGTACAATCAGATGCAACAATCTCAAAGTAGCTGAAAGTAATGCGATGTGTTTTCTCACTTGTGCTTGCTCTTTTATTTTGCTAGAAATGCAAAAGCCAGTGTCAGCCTCATCCACTCAGTGAAATGTACTTAAGCATGCCTGGTTTCAATCAGTTCAACAACTTACAAGAACAGAAAAATAAAACTCCCACACAAAAGACACATAAAATGAGAAATTTATTAACCTGGCAGTTCATTTTGTGTAGTGACCAATTCCACTTGGCTTTAACTCTTTTGTTACTACGCCTATTTAAATTGCTGCCGAGTGATCGATGCTTCGAATTGTCGATTTAATTATGTTCACTAAGTTTGTCGTGCACCAGCACTTTACAGTGGTTAGTCCTCTTAATAAGTTTGAATTTGCTCCTCTTCGCAAGACAAGAGAGTTTTTTACAGAACTTTACGTGAATTAGTGTACGCGTGTTCATAAACAAAACACGCTTTATTGCTATTCTGTGACGGCAACGACATTCCGTCTGGCTTCTCTAACTAGAATGTTATAAACACCAGTATTGGTTGTGTACTCCATGTTTTATCACAAAGATGCTTCCTAGATACAACTTGTTTTATAAAAGTGAAGATTGTTTAATGTGAAACTTTCGTGTCATTTCGATGACATTATCTGCCCTCCTTGGAGCGGTCGACACGCATGCGGTGCAGTTGTTAAGGTGGTCTGTGCTTAGTTCATGGGCTATATAGGCGTCACTGGCCGTATTCGAAGTTTTTTAGTATAGAACAGTTTTGAGTAGTCCCTGAAAACTCGCATATGTATTGGTGTTCCCTCACATACTTGGGGTGAAATTCTGTTTCCCACCTGCCGCACTTCTTGAGTAAAGGTGACAAGAAGGTGATAAGGAGAAGCCCACACTGTGGAAACTGGCCCGAGTGCGAGAGTTATGCATCACGGGTGCAGGTAGTGACCCCGACACACCGTACGGCTGCGGAAAGGGTGCCGTGCTTACTGCCGACGCACCCATTGAGCCCACACTATCTGGTGGTCCACCTGGGACACCCGACACCGAATGTCTCAAAAACGGGATCAAATAAGCAGCGTTTCAAGACAAAAACTGCTTGTTTCTATACCAACAAGCGGGGTACAGACTAGTGTCATAGTCTACGGTCACAAGACACGATATTAGGGTTCCACTTAGACTTGCGCGTTGCCGGTACCATCAGATGCGACCCTCTCAAAGTAGCTGAAAGTAATGTGATGTATTTTTTCACTTGTGCTTGCTCTTTTATTTTGCTAGAAGTGCAAAAGCCAGTGTCAGCCTCATCCACTCAGTGAAATGTACTTGAGCATGCCTGGTTTCAATCAGTTCAAGCACTTACAAGAAAAGAAAAATAATACGTCCACACAAAAGACACATAAAATGAGAAATTTATTCACCTGGCAGTTCATTTTGTGTAGTGACCAATTCATCTTGGCCTCAGCTCTTTTGTTATTACGCCTATGTCAATTGCTTCCGAATGATCGATACTTCGCATTGTCGATTTAATAATTTTCTCTATGTTTGTCGTGCATCCAGCACTTTATAGTGGTTAGTAATCCTAATCAATTTGAATTTGCTACTTTTCGCAAGACACGATAGTTTTTACAAACCTTTGCGTGAATTATTGTACGTGTGTTCACAAACGAAATCCGCCCCAAAGCTATTGCGTGATGGCAACGACATTCCGTCTAAACATACTCAACGAGATTATTATCAGCACCACTATTGGTTGTGTACTCCATTTTTATCATTTTAATGCTTCCTAGATACCACTTGTTTTATAAAAGTGAAGATTCTCTAAAGTAAAACTTTCCTGTCAATCTAATGATTTATTCAGCCCTCCTTGGAGCGATCAAAATGCATGCAGTGCAGTTTTTGAGGAGGTCTGTGCCCAGTTCAAGGACTATAGGAGCGTCGCTGCCTGTATTCTAAGATTTTTCTTTTATAAAACAGTGCTGCGTAGTCCGTCTTTTTCCGTCTTTTTCTATGTAAGGACGTAGTTCAGCGATTCGAGATGTAGACTCGACTGGTTAGCCGTTGGTCAACGTGGTGAGTTCTTCAAGAAAGCCTTGCTCTTGTGTACATCTTATGCAATACTGTTCAGCGTCCAGGATTTCTGTTGCCACGAGATGTCCTGTATCTTTACTTCTTTTTCTGCATCGGTCAGTAAATCTGAATATCCACGCAGTGACTCTGAGTAGGCGCTGAAGCCTGCTGTACCACTTAATATCAATTATCAGAACTGAGAAGCGTGTCATTAGTGCAACGTGGACTGTTGAAACTTCACCTTGGGTGGCTTCCACTATGTGTAGTTCACTGAACTGTAGGGGCCATTCAGACATCGGTTTAGTTAGCCACTTGGGACCATGCCATCATTTTGAGGTGCACAGCAGTCTTTCAAGCGTCGCGCCACGCGTGAGTAGGTCAGCCGGGTTGTCCGTTCCAGGACAGTATCTCCACTTTGATGGATCTGTAGTGCACCTAATTTCATTGACTCTGTTGGCTACGAACTGTTTCCACTTGTTGACGTCGCCTTTCTTCCATTACAACACAATGGCGGAATCTGTCCACATCGTGTAGTCAACTTGAACATTCCCCAAAGCGCTCTTCACGTATGCCAACATTCTTGAGCCGAATAAGGCAGCCAGCAGCTCCAATCGCGGCAGCGTTGTCTCCCGAATGGGTGCTACACGAGATTTTGCAATCAACAGTATCGGATCCTAAGGACTTGATAAAACGTGTATCACTGTTCCGTATGCCGCAGGACTGGCATCGCAGAAAACATGTACTTGAAGCACATTGGGCTTCCTTGCTCCACCGCCCAGATAGCGAGGAACGACGACGTCTTGCAGTTGCGGCACCTGGATTACCCAAACATTCCATTCTTTTTGCAGGTCATTGGGTAGTACTTCATCCCAGCCAATTCCTCGTATCCACAGTCTTTGAAACAATATCCGTATGGCAATAGTATATGGTCCTACAAATCCCAACGAGGCAAATATTCTTGATGCTGACTGCAAGACAAATCGTTTTACCCGTCTGTGCTGTCAAAAACCGGAGTATACTTTCAACCGAAAAGTTGAATTCATCCTTTGCAGGATTCCAAACCAAACCCAAGACCTTGACCGACGTTTCGTGAAGAACGACCATGTCGTTACTAGTAGATTCCACTTGATTTTCAAGCGTGCGCATTAGTTGAACTTGTTGTCCATTTTCGCAAAGGCATGCCGGCCGATTTCATTATTGTGCGCGCTTCTCGGCATAGTTTAGCGGCTTCCTCTTTTGTGTCAGCAACAGTGACTAAGTCACCCACGTAAAACGACTCGGCAAGAGTTTGCGCTGTTTGTGCCATGACAGCTGCTGCTCTTTTCACGTGGTAGAGAATAGTAGCTGTGAGAAAAAATGAGGTACATGTTGTTCCAAAAGGAACTCGTGTCATCCGCCACTCTTGCAGCTTCCCCTTGGATAAAGATCCTTCGGCAAACCAGAGAAAGTGGAAAGCGTCTTTTTCGTCCTCCCGAATCGCAATCTGAAGGATGCCTTTTCTATGTCTGCGATAACTGCCACCGGATGCGTTCTAAAGCCTAGCAGAATTTGCCCGAGGTCTTGGTATAAGTTGTCACGCTTTTCGAAGCAGTCGTTAAGGGACTTGCGTCTTTTGGCACGTGACGAAGCGTCAAACACCACTCTCATTTTCGTCGTCAGTGCTTGTTCACGCATGGCTTCCCTGTGCGGCATGTAATATAATTTCGTCACCTCTGCAGGCACGTGACTGACTACTTCGGCGTGTCCTGCCCTCAAGTACTCCCTTATGGCACGGTCATAAGTTTCGAGCAGTCCTTTCCTGGAGTCGAGACGGTTGACAAGCTTGTCCAGTCGAGTAACCGCTACTTGCCGGTTGCCTGCAAGCTCAAAATTATCCTTCCAAGGGAGGGTCACCTAATATCTTCCGTTTATAAAGCTAATCATTTGCACAAAAGTCCTCATGGACTTGCTCTTTTCAGGTGGCTTGTTTATCGTGTCCGTAATTCCTATGTTTTCAAGTTCCCTAAAGGAGCGCAAAATCTCGTAAGAATCGGTAGTTTGGGCTTTTAGCACGCACATCATCATTTGTGAAGTAGTTGGTCGGGCCACCAAGTGCGATGTGCTTCCAGGGAACGTCCATCAAATCTTGGAGTTGAGTGCGATCAATGATTCGTTGCTTTCGCACCGTGAAACTTTGCCGGTCAACACTTTCCACATTTGATCGGACCCGATAAGTACGCTGATGCCACTCTTAGTTTTAATAGATGGATGTTGGATGCTGGATGTTGATAGATGGATGTTGGATGGATGTTGGGCAACATCGTTTTCAGACTTCTTGAAAGACGCAACGAAGGCTACGTTCATTGCAGTCTCTGCAATGTCTTATCAGATGCTTGGGATCTCTATTGCAGTTAGGACGATTTCCGCGTCTGAAAACTGG
The DNA here is from genome assembly GCF_043290135.1 of Rhipicephalus microplus. Lineage (NCBI taxonomy): Eukaryota > Metazoa > Arthropoda > Arachnida > Ixodida > Ixodidae > Rhipicephalus > Rhipicephalus microplus. The sequence goes on from NC_134703.1 coordinate 194,339,339, forward strand.
CTTCGCAGTGGTAGTTATACTATGCGACGCCTCTTAGTCTCTTGGTCCAATGTATTTGCGAAAGTATTGAAGGCTATTCGAGTTGCTTCCAAGCTTTTTCCTTGAGGTGTTTGGCAGATCTTCAGTTACGAAAGTCCTCTTACTGCCACCGTCAAAAACGCCTCGTATGTAGCGGCAGGTGTCATCATTCATGGCCCATGCTCTGAAAGTCTGAAGGAAAGCGCAAGTGGTAGAGCGTTCTTTGGCGCGTCTTCTTCCAAGTGATGCGAAGACTGTCGTACTTTTTTCGTAGTTATTGTTAGCATAGTCTCACTTCTGCGAACACCTATCGAGATTGCACATGCTTGTAGTGTGTCGAGCTTGGCATCTGGAGCAGGAAATCCTCTTTTTGCAGTCCCGTGCCTGATGTCCTTTGGTGGTGCAGCGGAAACACATGTTGTCGTTGGAAAGCAGTTCCTTCTTCTGCGTCAGTGACAAGTCAGCTGTGCAGGCCTCCGATCCGTGATGGCTGGACGACCAGAGTACGCAGTTGTCCTTTTTTTTCTCGTACCGAGTTGCTGCGAAGAACAGATGACGTCGGTTTCCCACGCCGAGAGTCCGTCGACTGACTGGTCACGGGGAGTGTTCAATGTTCTCGTCCTTTGGCATCCTTAAAATTACTCTTCTCCAGGCTTTCCAGCTTGATACACAGGAAGTTGAGCACACGGTCCAGCCCCATGGGTGTGGCTTCAGCTTTCGAGTCATATGCCAACTGGACGGCACATGATCGATGATAATGCACGACTATATTCCGTGGAAGAGCACGCAGTAGGATGTCACAGAGCATTGAGGAAAATGACGACTTGTGCACACCCACAGTCTCTAAGCCTCGGATATCCACGAGAACTTGGTCGTACAAGCTGCGCAGCGCTTTGGCGCCAGTCGATGAACGGACAGGGCTTAAAATCCGTAGCTTGGCAAATTATTCTTGCTCCAGGCGCGTTTTGTCCCCAAATCGCTTCTATAGCATTTTGATGGCGTCACTGTAGCAACTTTTTGTCGTCGGAAGGCCCGCAATTACTGATGCAGCGTCTTCTTTAGGATACAGTCACAGGTAATGAAACCTCTCTGGGGCAGTGATGCGATTGTTATTATGAACAATTTGGTAAAAGTGTTCTCAAAATTCGGTCCACTTGCATTGGTCGTCAAAAAAGGAGCTATTGTCAGTTTAGGCAATTTAACTCTAGTTCCGTCTGATGTTGCTGTGACTGTCTGGGCAACTGTTTCTTGAGTTCCGGTCGATGTCCTTAGCATGCGATATTTCTTGCTGAGAATCTCTGCGAGAATGCGCGTATTGTAAGACAGCGTTAAACTCGACTGCGAACTCCTCGTCAGGTATATGAGGCTCAATCACGTTGTTCAGGTTTTTAAGCTCATCGTTATTAGCCTTCAGCCTCTCATATTTGGAGTTGAGCTGGTCACAGGAGGCAGAGTCGTTATCGAGGAGCTCACTTGCCTCGTTTATAATCCTTGTGTTCTGTGCTCGCCGTGACGTCCGCTTCGACTTCAGTCGCTCCATGCCGCTGCATTGACTGGTAGCCGTCGGTAGGGTCCTAATTTTCATTCCCAGCTCTTCGGCACCAATATTAGGACGATGGCGTTCCAGACACTGCGATCAGACTCAACTCTGTCTTTAAGGTATAAGGCAAACAAATACTTGTTTATTTAACTGCGCTCGGAAGCGCTCTGCTGTCACTTGAGCGTTCCTGCGTCCCTCGCTCGCGCCCTTCTTCTTCCTCGTTTTCTTCTCCCAGCCCAGAACGTGAAAAATAATCAACAGTGTGATGACCACGACATTCCGTCTGACATAATCAACGAGAAGATTATTAACACCAGTATTGATTGTGCACTTCTTATTTTATCATTATAATGCTTCCTAGATACCAGTTGTTTTAAAAAAGTGAAGATTCTTCAAAGTGAACTTTTTCTGTCATTCTAATGATTTATTCTACCTTCCTTGGAGCAACCAAAATGCATGCAACGCAGTTATTGAGGTGGTATGTGCCTTGTTCGTGGACTATATAAGCGTCACTGCCCATATTCGGAGTTTTTTTTTAATATAGAACAGTTTTGAGTAGTCCCTGCAAACTCGCACACTAATTGGTGTTCCCTTAAGTACATGGTGCAAAAATCTGGTTTCTCATCTGCCGCACTTCTTCAGTAAAGGTGATAAGAAGGTGATGAGGAGGAGCGCACACTGTGAACGCTGGCCCGAGTGCGACAGTTATGCATCACGGGTGCAGGTAGTGACCCCGAGACACCGTACGGCTGCGGCAGGGGTGCCGTGCTTACTGCCGACGCAACTATTGAGCCCACACTATCTGGTGGTCCACCTGAGACACCCGACACCGAATGTCTCAATAACGGGATCAAATAAGCAGTGTTTCAAGACAAAAACTGCTTGTTTCTGTACCAACAAGCGGGGTACAGACTAATGTCATAGTCTACGGTCACAAGACATGATATTAGGGTTGCACTTAGACTTGCGCGTTGCCGGTATCATCAGATGCAACAATCTCAAAGTAGCTGAAAGTAATGCGATGTGTTTTTTCACTCGGGCTTGATCTTTTATTTTTCTAGAAATGCAAAAGCCAGTGTCAGCCTCATCCACTCAGTGAAATGTACTTGAGCATGCCTGGTTTCAATCAGCTCAAGCACTTACAAGAACAGAAAAATAAAACTCCCGCACAAAAGACACATAAAATGAGAAATTTATTCACCTGGCAGTTCATTTTGTGTAGTGACCAATTTATCTTGGCTTTAGCTTTTTCGTTAATACGCTTATTGCAATTGTTTCCGAGTGATCGATGCTTCGATTTGTCGATTTAATAATCTTCTCTATGTTTGTCGTGCATCCAGCACTTTTTAGTGGTTAGTAATCCTAGTCAATTTGAATTTGCTGTTTTTCGCAAGACACGATAGTTCTTATAGACCTTTGCGTGAATTAATGTTTTTGTGTTCACAAACAAAATCCGCTCATAGCTATTGTGTGACGGCAACGACATTCCGTCTGACATATTACACGAGAAGATTATCAACACCAGTATTGGTTGTGTACTTCAATTTTTATTATTTTATTGCTTCGTAGATACCACTTGTTTTACAATAGTGAAGATTCTTTGAAGTGAAATTTTCCTGTCAATCTAATGATTTATTCTGCCCTCCTTGGGGCGATCAAAATGCATGCAGCGCAGTTATTGAGGTGTTCTGTGCCCAGTTCAAGGACTATAGGAGCATCGCTGCCTGTATTTCAAAATTTTTTTCTTTTATAAAATAGCGTTGCGTAGTCCCTTCAAACTCGTATACTAATTGGTGTTCCCTTACCTACATGTGTTGAAAATCTTGTTTCTCACCTGCAGCACTTCTTGAGTAAAGGTGATCATAATGTGGTGAGGAGGAGCCCACACTGTGGACGCTGGCCCGAGTGCGCGAGTTATGCATCACGGGTGCAGGTAGTGACCCCGTGGCACCGTACTGCTGCGGCAGGGGTGGCGTGCTTGCTGCTGACACACCCATGGAGCCAACACTATCACGCGGTCAACCTGGGACACCCGACACCGACTCTGTCAATAGCGGGCTGAAAGAAGCAGTGTTTCAGGACAAAAAATGCTTGTTTCTGTTTCAACAAGCGAGTACAGACTAATGCCATATTATAAGGTGACAAGACATGTTATTATGGTTCAACATATACGTGCGCATTGCCAGTACCATTAGAGGCAACAATCTCAAATGAGCTTAAAGTAATGCGGTGTCTTTCTTCACTTGGGCTTCCTTTTGCTAGAATTGCAAATGCCCGTGTCAGACTCCGCCACTCTGTGAAATTAACTTGAGTCCGCCTGATTTCAATCATTTCAAGCACTCACAAAACCAGAAACATAAAACTCCCACACAAAAGACATAAAGCCTACATAGAATGGAAAATTTATACACCTCGTGGTTCATTTTGTGTAGTGACCAATTCATCTCGGCTTTAATTCTCTCGTTATCACGTCTACCCAAATTGCTCCCAAGTGAACGCCGCTTTGAATTGACGATTCAATTATGTTCACTTTGTTTTTCATGCACCCAGCATTTTGTAGTGGTTAGTCCTCCTAATCAGATTGAATTTGCTCAATTTCGCAGAACAAGAGAATTTTTACAGATATTTGCGTGAAGTAATGTACATGTGTAATTGGGGAAATTCTCTTGGCTTACAAATTCGACAGAAGTGCGCACGACTCGTGGTAATTTCACAAGAACATCGAAGCTTGTGATCAAAAGAACGTTTCCAAGTCACATATCAAGTTAAGGAGTCAGCTTCACTATCTTATCATGCTGAGCGATAATAGTTGTGTAAAATACATGCCAGCTATTCGCCAGAGAGCTGGTGCTTCGAGTCGGGGAAGATATACTCTACAAAAAATATTTCCACAGGACAACCGCATGTGCTGAGTGCGGAGTTGGCCTTTTAACCACTTTGCAGCAGCTTCAGTGTCGCTTGTACCATTGTATCTGACACAGGGGCACAAACCGTGACACTTGTCCCTCCTAAGGTGTCATCCTCACACGCGCATGAACTCTCGAAGCTATGTAGTGACCACAGCTGAATCGGCTGATGACAAATTTTGAGTTTGAGAATGAGAGCAGCTCAGCTTAAAGCTCTCAGGACGACAATATGATACGTTTGTCGGACAATCGCTGCACCTCAGGCGTTGCTTTCTTGTTTACAGCCTGAAAATTCCTCCTCTACTGCACGTGTGCATATGCTAACCTTTGTGTCCAATCTTAAGATTTACTTTCGTCACGTGCGAGGTCCCCACGTCGATGAGGAGCAATCTGCTAGTGCCGTCTGCAGAGCTTCAAGAAGGCTGTTGGAGCACAACGCGGCCCCGCACTATGGAGCGGCGCAAAACCATTTAGGATCAGAAAAAATTTTGTTTTCAACACTATCTGCAAAAGTACAAAAAATGTGCTTCGACGCACGCTTCTAAACATCAACCAATGCGCCTCGTGGAAAGAGGTTACATTTCATGAATTAATGAAGTTCTTTGGGCATCTGATTTATTGAAGTATTGTTGACATCCCGGGCATCTATTTACATTGGGACCACTGTGGGCGTCGTATTGTAAAAAACAAATGTTTATTGATAAATGTGCATCATTTTTGAGGCATCAGCTGTGGCAAGTGGTTCTTGGATCTCATTCTGATTGCTTCGTACTTGCTCTGCAGCTACCTGGATACAGCTGTTTTCAGGGCACGTGTGCGGCTCATCAACTGCCAAGCCTAGTGGCCTGTGAATCGCCTATATCCAAGACGTCATCATCCGGAAGAGGGCGCCTACTACCGTGACGTCACAAGGATAAATAACGACGCTTTCTGTGGAAGGGCATCATTTTGAGGCAACAGCTGTGGCAAGTGGTTGTTAGATCCCAATCTGATTGCTTCCTACTTGCTCTGCAGGTTGGTGTCCTTGTATTCTGCTCATGTTAGTGTGTTCTCTTGTACCGCAGCTGCTGCCTCTCAGTGCGTGTGTATCTTAGTTTGTGTATTTGCTATCGTTTGTCTATTTGCTGTCATGCCAACCAACGCAGAATGGGCCAAAAAAATTGAAGCACTTGAGTCTTTGATTCTCTCTGGTCTTGATACCCTTGCAAATGAACTAACAGCTAAAATTAAAGAAAAGCTAGCATAGGAAAGACTCGGGGAACATGCGTTCCTCAGTGATAGTGTTCAATTTCTGTGTGACAGTTTCGGCTCTATCAAAACAAAGCAGGATGAATTGAAACTAGCTAAAAAGGAACTAGTTGCGCAAAATGAGGCGCTGACTAGAAAGGTGGCGGAGTTGGAGCAATACTCGAGGCTCAATAATGTTGAGATCAAGGGCGTTCCGGTCACTCACGGTGAGGACTGTGCAGCCATTGTGATGCAGATTGGCGAAGCTATTCAGTGTCCTGTCACGCCCAGCGACTTTGACACAGTTCATTGCGTTTCAACGAAATCAGATGAAAAGAACATTGTTGCATGGTTCTGCTGCCGTGAAAAGAAAAACGACTTTGTTCGTAAAGTGCGTAAGACCCATCCGAACACTTCTGATGTTGGCTTCTCCGGTAGCTCAAGTAAGGCAATCTATGCCAATGATCACCTGTCTCCAGAGAACAAAAGATTGTTTGCTAAAGCCCTAACTCTGAAAAAGCGCACAAATTGCAGTTTCTGTGGACAGACAATTGCCAGATCGAGGCGCGGAAGTCTGGTGATGACAGAGTATATCGCATTATCAAAGACAGTGATCTTAGCATCTTTTCATAGCCACTGAGTCATACGCCCATTTTCGTGCTGAACACTCGTTCACTTTCATCTTATCACCATGGCTTTGCTATCCCCTGACGAGGCTAAACATATGTTAGATGATAGTAATCGCTCTTTGGTTCTTTCAACGCGCGTAGCCTCCGCAAAATTTCCGATAATATTTACAACATTGTAGATTCACTCGTGCATTCTTTCTCTATCATTTGCATCTCTGAAACAAGGCTCTGCACTTATGACGTCAATCTGTTCGGCCCGTCATCGTACGAAGCTGAGTACTGTCACCGTTGTTCAGACAGCTATGGTGGCTCAGCAATATTTATCGCCCCATATCTGCCCTACACTAGCCGACATGTTCTTTCCCTAGGCATCTCGCAATGCGAATTCGTGTGGATTGAATTAGATAATTCTTTTTTAAACGATAATAACAACGTTATTCTGGGGTGTGTTTACCGTTCGCCTTCTTCGAATATGAAGAATTTCATTTCTCGTCTGGATACCATTCTGCATCAGTTATCATCTGAAGGCAAGCGCGTTGTCTTAGTTATAGACATCAACATCAACTTGCTTACCACAGACAATTGTGCATGCACAGAATATAATGACTGCTTCAGTGGATACGGTTTTGAGTCTCTCATTTCATCTCCTACTAGATGTCCTATTTCTGGTGCTGCTTCATTGCTTGATCATGCCATCTGTAATTTCTCACCCTCTCTCTCTAAAGGAGCAATTGATGTGAACATAACAGATCATTATCCCATATTTCTTGCTTTCAACGTCGTGAAGCCATTTGATCCACCCACGCGTGTTACTTTCGTACTTGACCAGGAATTGTTTTTAATGCCGTTATTAAAACTGATTGGTTCAGTGTTACGTCCTTATGCAATGTAGACCAGGCATTCAACAAGTTTTCTTCCCTTTTTCTTAAAGCCGTAGAAGAATGTAGTAAAACAATCTAATGTAACAAGCAGTACAAATCTCCTAAGAACCCATGCTTATCTGAGCGACTGCTAAAAAGTATGCGTAAAAAAGATCACCTGTACAGAGAAGTCAAAAGACAACCATTTAACACTGCTTTAGCTTCACGCCATAAAAAATATTCGAATGCTCTTTCGTGTCTCTTGAAAAATGCCAAGAAAAAAATATTATGATGACCAAACATCTAGTGAAAAAAACAACTCTAAAAGACAATGACAACTCTTAAACGATTATCTAAATCGATCAATACATAGTTTACCTTTGCAGAAAGTCATATATAAAGGCGGTACTTATGATAACCCTGAAAGTGCTGCTGATGCTTTTAGTAATTATTTTTTTTGAAATTTTTAGCGAAAAACATTGCTCATCTTGCTGTAATCTACAACGTTCTAATCATTCTTTTCTTGTTTTCCCCGTGAGCCCTGATGATGTTTCTACAGCAATCAAAAGTCTCAAAGAAACCGGTCCTGGTATAGATAAAATCTCAGCACGACACTTAAAACTTGCAGTAGACATTATTTGTGAACCACTTTCTATAATTTTAATTCTTGCGTTCAAGCATGGCAGTTTCCCTACTTCTCTAAAAATAGTTAAAGTCCTTCCGATTTTTAAAAAGGGTGACAAGCAATCTACTTTTACCTATCGCCCCATCTGTATTCTCTCTTCCCTGAGCAAAGTCATCAAAAAACTAATAATAACTTGACTAAACAAGTACCCTAATAAATTTAATAAATAGAAGCCCTGTCAATTTGGCTTTCGCGCTGGAAGTTCTACTAACCTTGCTATTGTTTCCCTATCAGACTTCATCAAACACTCCATAGACACAGGATTTATAGTAGGGTCAGTTTTCTTAGACTTCACAAAGGCATTCGAGACCTATAATCATCTTATTTTATCCAAGAAACTCGAATCATACGGTATTACAGGTCCGTCCCTCAAAATTTTAAACAGTTACCTCCTTAACAAAAAGCATACTGTTTCATATCGGGCTCATTTCTTTCTACTAAAACAATAAATCAAGGGGTTGCTCAAGGGTTATTACTGGGTCCGTTACTTTTTCTAGTTTACAATATTGACCTTCCTGACATTATACACAGGGCTCACTGCGTTTTATATGCTGATGATGCTACCATTTCTATTGCTGATAGATGTATTGACAACGTCACTAATAAATTAAATGGTGTGCTTTGTGGCGTGTCAAAATGGTGCCAGAAAATTTTGTTAAAAATTAATCCAAATAATCAAAGTTTATGGTTTTTAGATCAGCTCAACGCAAGGTAACTTGCTCACCACAGCTCACAGTTGACTCTCATTGAAATAATATCAGCGACAGTGTATTTTTTCTTGGCGTTCACCTCGACGCTAACCTTAACTTCGCTCTCCATATTGCTCACATAAGAAAAACAGCAGCAATCGGCATTCGCGCATTACTCAAAGCTCGCTCATATTTTTCTCATAAAGCACTCCTTTCATTTTACTTCGCATTCATTCATTCTCATATCACTTATGGCATTGCATCATGGGGGAATACTTACAAGTGTCATCTTTCATCCGTACAAAAATCTAAAAAATCGACCTATTTGCGCTATTTTTAACTGTTCTCGCAACAGAAGCGCTGCTCCCCTTCTTCGATGCAATAAAATCCTAACTGTTAGCTATCTATTCAAGTTTAACCTAATTTTGTTTCTGCATAAAAAATAAGAAATCAACTTTCTGCTAATTTCATTGATCCTAATTTGTTAGTTAACACTAACACAACCAGGTTTGCGGCTAATAATAACTTTTTACTTCCTAAGGTTCGTACTAACTATGGTAAATCATCTTCTCTCTTCTGTACCATCACCATATAGAATAAATTTCCCACTTTGCTAAAATGCAAAGTTTTTTTATTTCATTTAAAGACTCATTAAAAGAGTACCTGTGAGATAAGTGGTCTACCTTCTTTGTGTTGTTTTATGCTGTATTATTTGTTTTTTGATTCTATGCCTTTTCGTTTTCATTCAGCTTTGTATCATTTTGTTTCTACGATTCTAACAGCTGCTCGTGCTTTTATTATTTGTAATCATCACCGAGGGTCCCTTTGCAGTCGTGTACTTAGGAACCCTCGTCTGTATATTTTATTCCCTGTAACATCCTTTCATGACATGATAATAAACTGATGATAAAATGATTGATTGATTGAGTGCTCCATATGTCTGACGATGAACCAAACAATGCTTGACTGCATGGCACGAACATAGGAGCAGCACACATGTTTACCTTTTCTTTGTCTATGTTATCATATACATTGTGTAGACCATGTATTATTTAATACAAAATTACCAAGTCATTTATCTTCAAGACGTATATTCTGAAATATACTTGTTTCAAATATGTTGACATATATAGTGTTTTTTATTGCACTGTTTAAGAGCTGGCAACTAAAAACACTACTTTTTACGTTTTTATTCATTCTGAATTATTTTTGTTGCTCTAAGACCAATAAGGTTTTAAAATAGCAATTCATTAGGCATAAATTAATATGCTGCACTGTGTGCTTGAGCGTTTTCCAAGCACGTAGTAACCTTATTGCCTAGACATGTGGAAAATAGCCATTTAATCAAAGTAACGAAAGAGTTAGGACCACTTTTTACACGCATTGACAGCACAGCAGTCCAGAGGCTATTACCTAAGCAAGCATTGTCAACAAGAATTTATATAAGGGGTCTGTCAATGCAGCCTTCAAGGTCCATATCTTGCTCCTGTTTGCAGCCTTAACAACTTTTCTTGGTCGACATGACTCTGAAGACATCTCTGTTCATGCCATTCATGAAGACAGGCCTCAGCCAAGCGACAACGCCATGCAGCCTTTGACACGCCAAATGCGCGTGTCTTATTTATTTTCAAAATGAGAACCTCCCATCCCCCGATCGCTCTTTTATACAATGAGATATGACGCTTATCATCGCTCTCATGCACAAATCAAACCTATGCGAGCTTAGAACCAAAAACCGCCCCATAGCTGTTGTGCGATAGACACGACATTCCGTCTGAAATCTTCAACGATAAGAATATCAACACCAGTATTGGTTGTGTACTCCATGTTATATCATCAAGATGCTTCCTAGATACCACTTGTTTTATAAAACTGAAGATTCTTTAAAGTGAAATTTTTCTGTCAATTTAATGATTTATTCAGCCCTCCTTAGAGCAATCAAAATGCATGCAGTGCAGTTATTGAGGTGGTCGGTGTCCAGTTGATGGACTATAGGAGAGTCGCTGCCTGTATTCCAAGTTTTTTTTCTTTTATAAAATAGTATTGCGTAGTTCCTTCAAACATGCATACTAATTGGTGTTCCCTTACATAGATGGGGTCAAAATTTGGTTTCTCACCTGCTGCACTTTTTGAGTAATGTTGATAAAAAGATGATAAGGAGGAGTCCACAATGTGGACGCTGGCTGGAGTGCGAGAGTTCTGCATCACGAGGGCAGCTGTTGACCCCGAGGCACCGTACTGCTGTGACAGGGCTGCCATGCATGCTGCCGACGCATCCATCGGCCCACACTGTGAGGTGGTCCACCTGAGACACCCGACACCGACTCTGTCTATGACGGGCTTAAAGAAGCAGTGTTTCGAGACAAAAAACTGCTTGTTTCTGTTCCAACAAGCGAATTCAGACTAATGCCATAGTATACGGTGACAAGATATGTCATTATGGTTCCACTTAGACATGCGCGTTGTCGTTACCATTAGAGGCGACAATCTCAAAGTAGCTAAATGTAATGCGGTGTGTTTTTTCACTTGTGCTTCTTCTTTTATTTCACTATTATTTCAAAAGCCAGTGTCAGCCTCAGCCACTCAGTCAAATGTACTTGAATACGCCTGATTTCAATCAGTTGAAGCACTTACAAAAACAGAAAGTTAAACCTCCACACAAAAGCCGTACATAGAAAGAGAAATTTAATGACCTGCCAGTTCATTTTGTGTAGTGACCAATTCACCTTGGCTTTAACTCTTTCGTTACTACGCCTATTGAAATTGCTCCCAAGTGATTGATGCTTCGAGTTGTCGATTTAATTATGTTCACTTTGTTTGTTATGCACGCAGCCATTTGTAGTGGTTAGTACTCCTAATCAGTTTGAATTGGCTCCTTTTCGCAAGACAAGGAGTTTTTTACAAACCTTTGCGTGAAATAATGTACGTGTGCTGTTGGGGAAATTTTCTGGGCTTACGAACTCGAGAAAAGTGTGCACCACTCGTGGTAATGCTGTAGTAACATCTAGGCTCGGTGATCAAAACAACCTTACCAAGTCAAATATCAATCTAAGGAGTCAGCTTCGCCATTTTATCACGCTGAGCGATAATATTTGTTTAAAATAAATGCCAGCTATGCGCCAGAGGGCTGGTGCTTCGAGTCGGGGAAGATATACTCTAAAAAAATTATTTACGAAGGACAACCGCACGTGTGAAGTATGGAGGTGGCTTTTTCAACCAGTTTGCAGCAGCTTCAGTTTCACTTGTAACCTTGATTCAGACACAGGGGCATACACCATGACACTAGTCGCTCCTATGGGGTCATTGTTACAGGCGCATGAATTCTGGAAGCTATCTTGTGACCACAGCTAAATTGGGTGATGACAAACATTGAGTTTGGGCATGACAGCACCTTAGCCTAGAGCTCTCAGGGAGACGATATGATACGTCAGTGAGACAGTCCCAGCCACCCAGGCGTTGCTTTTTTGTTTACAGTCTAAAAATGTCTGCTCTGCCGCACATGTGTACCTTCTGATCTTTGTGCCCAGTCTTAAGAGTTACTTTGGTCACGTGCGAGGTCCACACGTCACAGAGGAGCATTGTGCTAGTGCCGGCTACAGAGCATCAAAAGGCTGATGGAGCACATCTCGGCCCCGCACTACGTAGCGTGGCAAGATATTTTCGGATTGAAAAGAATTTTTTTCAACAGTACCTGCATAAATACAAATAAATGTACTTATACACTGAATCATCAACCTACGTAGCTCGTGGAAACATGTGACACAACTTGAACCAGCGAAGTTTTTTGGACATACGACTTATTGAAGGATTGTTCCCATCGCGGGCATCCATTTACGTTGGAACCACTACAGGCCTCGTATTGTAAATAGAAAAAACATTTTTTTAGAAATGTGCACACAAGAAATGTGTTTGACGATGAACTAAGCAATGTTTCACCGCATGGCATGAGCAGAGGAGCAGAACCCATGTTCACCTTTGCTTTGTCTCTGTTATCATGAACATTGTGTAGACCGTATTTTATTTATTACAGAGTTCCTGAGTCATTTATCTTCAAGACATATATTCTGAAATATACTTATTTAAAATATGTGTTCATATATAGTGTTTTATTGCACTGTTTACCAGCTTGCAACCAAAAATTACACAATTTTTACGTTTTTATCCATTAAAAGTTATTGTAGTTGCTTTAAGACCAGTATATTTTTAAAGACCATTTGATTGCGCATAAATTGATATTGTGCACTGTGTGCTGAAGTGTTTTTCAAGCACGCAGTAACCTTATTGGCGAGACATGTGGAAAATAGCCATTTCATCATGGTAACGAAAGAGTTAGGACCACTTCTCACCACGCATCGACTGCACAGGAATCCAGAGACCTTTACCTAAACAAAAATTGTCTACAAGGATTTGCTTATGGTTCGGTCTATGCAGCCAACAAGCTCCAGATCTTGCTCCTGTTTGTAGGCTCAAGAACTGAAGATATCTCTTTGTTCGTTCCATTCATGAAGACAGGCCTCAGGCAAGCGACAACGCGACACAGCCTTTGGCACGCCAAATGCCTGTGTCTTAACTATTTTCAAAATGAAAGCAACGCAATCCCTGATCGCTCTTTATCACAATGGGTTATGACACATATCATCAAACTCATGCACAAATCAAACCCACGTGAGCTTGCAACGAAACACGCCCTATAGCTATTCTGTGATGGCAACGACATTCCGTCAGATATCTCTAACAAGAAGGTTATCACCACCAGTATTGGTTGTGTGCTTCATGTTTTATCACAAAGGAGCTTTCTAGATACAACTTGTGTGCTCCATGTTTTATCACAAAGAAGCTTTCTATATACAACTTGTTTAATTGATGTGGAGACTCTACAAAGTGGAACTTTCGTGTCATATCTATGATTTAATTTGCCCCTACCTTATTTGGAGCGTTCGACATGCATGCAGCGCAGTTATTGAGGTGGTCTGTGCCCAGTTCATGGACTATATGACCAGTGATCCCCGTATTCGAAGATTTTCTATCACAGAACAGTTTTGAGTAGTCCCTTCAATCTCGCATACTAATTGGTGTTCTCTTACATACATGGGGTCGAAATCTGGTTTCTCACCTGCCACACTTCTTGAGCAAAGGTTATAGGGATGTGATGAGGAGGAGCCCACACTTTGGACGCTGCGCCGAGTGCGAGAGTTCTGCATCACGGGTGCAGGTAGTGACCCCGATGCACCGTACTGCTGCGGCAGGGGTGCCGTGCTTGCGGCGGACACACCCATAGAGCCCACACTATCAGGTGGTCCACCTGGGACACCTGACACAGACTCTGTCAATGACGGGCTCAAAAAAGCTGTGTTTCAAGACAAAAAACTGCTTGTTTCTGTCCGAACAAGCGAGGTACAGACTAATGTAATGGTATACTGTGACATGACATGTCATTATAAATCCACCCAGTTGTGCGCGTTGCCGGTACGATTAGATGCAACGATCTTAGAGTGGGTAAAGGTAATGCGATGTGTTTGTTCACTTGTGCTTCTTCTTCAATTTTCTATATTTGCAAAAGCCAGTGTCAGCCTCAGACGCTCAGTGAAATGTTTTTGAGCATGTCTGTATGTAGAGATAACCATGCTTAATAATAATAATAATAATAATAATAATAATAATAATAATAATAATAATAATAATAATAATAATAATAATAATATAAAAATATATTGTTATTATTATTATTATTATTATTATTATTATTATTATTATTATTATTATTATTATTATTATTATTATTATTATTATTATTATTATTATTATTATTATTATTATTATTATTATTATTATTACCTTGTGTGAATACTCGTAGAAATAATTCAGTTGTCAAATTCTTTTTGAACCAAATATAGATTAATAAACATTTCAAATTACAGGAAACAAACGAAAAGGTGCATATTAGTCTGCACGTAACACCCCGTAGCAGTGGTTTTAATCGCAGTTAAGTAATGCTAAGCCATGAACACCGTATCAAAAAGAAATTCACACTACAGTGAAGCTCCATTTGAAGGTTAAATAAAATATTACCCTCACAATGACTTTCTTTTGTGTTTAAAAGCTCGTTATACTAACTTAAATGGTCAAAGTATAATAATTATTAAAATGTTACATATTTGACAGGCTATCCTCAGCATTGTAACGAAAGTCAAACCTTGCGACAATTGAAAGCTGTTTCAACTTTAATGCAAAAAAAAGAAAATTTGTATTTGCACAGGCCTTGTCTCAATTTAAAAACAATATTGTGCATGTTAGTTTGGTTGTGACAAATATGCCCATTTTCCTTTATGATATGATATATTTATGCAATTCAAACTTGATTAGGAATATCCAACCTAAATCACTATTCACTTCAAACGTAAAATTCGCTATTCACACAATCCAGAATTATATAACCTACAACTTGACAGAGCATGTGCCCTGTTGAAAGTGCCAACGTGTCTAGTGTTGTGCTGCTTCGAACTTCACGATCAAACAACAATCCTTTACAGCTGGTATAAGTGTTGCTATTGCTCCGAGCAGCCATTCTCATAAATGTCTCGCCAGCATACACTGTTTTCAGCTTCTTTAAAAGTAGAAGTCGCCCAATATAACGTTTATGCAAGCTTTATTACCAGTCATCATTACACAAGGCATTCATATTGAAAAGGTGTGAAATATATGATAGGTCTCTCGTTACCCATGCAGAGACTTTTTTTCTTCTAAGAGTTGGAAATGGGGTTATTTGCCATACGATAGCACACATGCGTTGAAAAGTTTTTATCGAATATTTTATATATATAATCCGCAAAATTTTCTTCTTAGAATCAGTGCAGTGCATATAGAACGGGGTATCTGGTGAACGATTTATTAGACTAATATATTTCTCAGGCAGTTAGATAGAAAATATTACGTACAGTGGACTGCTATGACAATTGTGAAACTATTCTTACAAGGAAACGTATATTTGCCGATATTTACGATAATTACGCGCGGCGGCAACGCCTGGCACACTAGCTTGCTTGCTTGTTCCTTTCTTTTGTGGCTCTCACCCACTAAGGGGGATTGGCCAAGAAGCCGGTGGTTAATGCAAGTAAATACCTATAGATTTTCTAGATTAGGGGAATATGATTACTGTGTTTTAACTGTGGAATTTATTTGGCGCAATGTTAAAAAAAGCAGGAATCCTCTACCGCTTTATGCCCCAATCCCACTACTCCCTTGTGGCACTACCCCGCGGCGTTAAAGCGCCGACCCGGCGCTTGTCACGAAAGGGGAGTGTTGGGTGACACATAAGGCTTCAGTCTTACGACGTGCACAACAGTGGATTGTGGTGGCATTGAGTGCGCTTCGTCGACGACTCGCTGTATCTCGTAGGTGAGGTTGGTGATCTTGCGCAGGACTTTGTATGGTCCGTCACAACGAAATAAAAGTTTTTCTGGGAAGCCGATGTGGCGACATGGAGTCCACAAGAGTACGAGAGAACCTGTTGCATAGGAAACTTTGCGGTGGTGACAATTATATCGATCTTTCTGAGAGGCTTGAGAAAGTACGAGTCGTTTTCGGGCAATCTGTCGTGCTGCGTTGGCTCGCTTTATGGCATCGCGAACGTATGTGACAGGGGAGCTTGAACCAGCGGGAAGCAGAGTGTCAAGAGGCAGAGAGGGTTCCCGTCCATAAAAAAGGTAGAACGGGGAATAACCTGCGGTGTCATGTCTGGAGGAGTTCTAAGCGAATGTGACGTAGGGTAACGTTGCGTCCCAGTGACGGTGGTCTGGAGAAACATACATTGACAACATATCCGTGATAGTGCAATTCAGGCGCTCTGTAAGTGCGTTAGTTTGTGGATGGTATGTCGTTGTGAACTTGTGGTTCGTTGAACAGGAACGTACAATATCCTGGACGACGTCAGATAAAAAGTATCGGCCTTGGTCAGTAACGAGCTGTCGAGGAGCGCCGTGATGCAATATGATGTCATGCAGTAGAAAGTCAGCGACATCGGTAGCGCAGCTGGTTGGAAGAACGCGGGTGATCGCGTAACGTGTCCCGTAGTCGGTCGCCACGGCAACCCATTTGTTCACGGATGCAGAAGTGGGAAATGGCCCAAGAAGGTCGAGCCCTACACGGTAGAATGGTTCAGCAGGGATCTCAATAGGGTTAAGAAGGCCAGCTGGAAGCGATGTTGGTCGTTTTCGACGTTGACAAAGGTCGCAGCTGGTGACATACTTTTGCACAGAGCGTTATAGGCGTGGCCAGAAAAAACGGCGCCGGACGCGATCATAAGTGCGGGTGACTCCCATGTGACCAGCGGCAGGTTCACCGTGAGGCTGTCAGAGAACATCTACACGCAAATGGGAAGGCACGACGAAAAGGCGGTCAGGACCATTAGGGCGCATGTTGTGGCGGTATAGAACACATTCCTGAAGGAAATACAAGTTCAGAGAAGTGGGTGGAGTAGCGGAACTGAGGCTTTCTATGATAGGAAGTAAATCCGGGTGGCGGCGTTGCTCGGAAGCGATATCAAGAAAGTCTGATATTGATAAGACGCAATCCTTTGTAGCTCTCTCTGTGGCGTCTGGTGGATCCACTGGATACCGTGACAGGCAGTCGGCGTCTTGATGGAGGTGACCAGGTTTATACACGACTGAGAAGGTGTATTCTTGGAGGCGGAGAGACCAACGACGAAGACATCCCGTGGGATCCTTGAGCGAGGAAAGCCAGCAGAGTGCATGATGATTCGTTACAACAGTAAAACTGCGGCCGAAGAGGTACGGGCGAAATTTAGCGACAGCCCAAACAAGAGCAAGACACTCTCTTTCAGTGATGGAATAGTTCCTCTCGGCAGGGGATAAAAGGCGGCTAGTGTAGGCAATGACACAGTCACGTCCATGCTGACGCTGAGCTAAAACAGCACCAATTCCGTGGCCACTCGCGTCCGTACGAACTTCTGTCGGGGCAGTCTGATCAAAGTGGGCTAATATTGGCGTAGTCGTGAGGGCTACAATGAGCGCCGAAAATGCAGCACTTTAAGGCGAATTCCAAGTAAATTGGACATCTTTTTTAAGAAGCTCGGTGAGTGGCCGCGCAATATCGGTGAAATTCCGGATGAAGCGGCGAAAATAAGAGCACAAACCAAGGAAGCTCCGGACATCCTTAGGAGAAGAGGGCACGGGAAATTGAGTCACTGCGCGAATTTTGTCCGGATCGAGCTGTACCCCAGATGCGTTAACCAGGTGACCAAGTACAGTTATTTCGCGACGGCTGAAACGGCATTTGGAGGAGTTCAGCTGGAGACCAGCGTTGCGGAATACTTGGAGAATACTGGACAGTCGCTCAAGATGGCTTGCGAACGTCGGTGAAAAAACAATTATATCATCTAAGTAGCATAAGCAAGTGGACCATTTGAAGCCGCGCAGAAGGGAATTCATCATGCGCTCAAAGGTGGCCGGCGCATTACAAAGCCCAAACAGCATTACTTTAAATTAGTATAACGCATCGCGGGTTACAAATGCTGTTTTTTCTCGGTCCCGTGGGTCAACAGCAATCTGCCAATAACCAGATCGAAGGTCAATGCATGAGAAAAACTTTCCGCCATGTAGGCAGTCAAGGGCATAATCTGTTCTTGGTAAGGGGTAAACGTCCTTTTTAGTGACCTTGTTGAGATTTCTATAGTCGGCGCAAAACCGCCATATGTTGTCCTTCTTGAAAAGCACGACCGGAGATGCCCAGGGACTAGATGAGTGTTGGACGACGCCTTTGACGAGCATTTTCTCGACCTCTTTTTGGATGACAGAGCATTCGGCAGCGGAGACGCGGTAAGGGCGGCGATGAATTGGGTTGGCATCGCCGGTGATGATGTGATGGGTTACAACTGAAGTCTGGCCTAAAGGGCGGTTGTCAAGATCGAATATGTCCGCATAGAATGTCAACAGACGGTGGCGGTCTTGTGCTTCAGAGGGCGAAGTATCTGGCGCTATCATTTTGGCAATGTCAATGCTTGACAGGTTAGGCGGAGTGAGCAAGTTGACGTGCAGAGTAGGTTGCTGAGCCGACAGTTCAGAAATATCGCACACTTGCAACGACGACATGACACCTAGTTTAATACCAGCAGGCAGAACGTGCGTGGAGAAACGAAAGTTCAAAAGAGACAGATGGGTCTGATTGTGGCATACTCTCACCACGGTGTGCGGAACAGCAATGGAGTGCTTTAGCACAACGTCGGTAATAGGCGAAACGACATATTATCGCGGGTTATAAGCAGCTATGCACGCGGCAATATTCACCATCGCGCACAGGCGGATCACACACGAGCTGCACGTAAGTCGCGGCTTGCGGCGGAAGATGCAGGAACTTGGTGGCACAAATTTGACTTTGAGCATCACGGGCAACAGCGGCGTCAAAAGGCAGTTCCAACTGAAGAAGACCCGTGGAGCAGTCGATAAGGGCGAAGTGCGCAGAGAGAAAGTCGAGACCAAGAATCACGTCATGTGAGCACTGCTCAAGCACGGTGAACAATACGACGGTCTGGCACCCAGCAATACACACGCGAGAGGTTCACATGCCGAGAACGGTAGATGTGCTCCCATCGGCAAGCATTACTGCACACCTAATTGGAAGCGTGATCACTTTTCGCAGTTTACTACAGAGAGCAGCGCTCATGACTGAAATTTGTGCGCCATTGTCTATGAGGGCTGTAATGGTAACGTCATCCAACAAAAGGTCCAAAATATTGCGGCGTGTAGGAATCGTCAACAGAGGATTTGCAGAACGGGTCGTTAATGCAGCGTCACCTCCGGGAGCTGCATGGTCTAGTTTCCCCAGGTTGAGGGCCCAGGTTGTGCAGGGGACCTGGATCGAGAAATCATCGGCGAGAGAGATCGGTGGCCTTGCGGTGATGGTGACCGGCTGAACCTTCGGCCCTGAACGTTAGTAGGAGCAGGCTGTGGATCGTACGGAGTAGAAAAGCGGCGAGAATTGCCTTCAAAGCGACGCCTTGTCCCAGTGTTCCAAGATGAATTGGATGTCCAACGATTGCGACAGTAGCGTGCAATGTGACCGCCGCGAGAGCAGTGAAAGCAGATCGGTCTATCATCCGACGTTCTCCATTCAGCAGGGTTCCGGTAGTGGGAAGGGTAGCGTGAAGGGTACACCGGAATCTGGTTAACGAAAGCCGAGCTCTCGGTAGTGCGAACAGTGCAAACAGGTGTGATGCCGAGATTTGCTATTTCTTGGCGAACGACGGCTTGCATGAGGGAAACGATGAATGCGTTGTCTTGAGGACCATCGGAGGCGATGGCTGCAGGAGCCATTGCTTCGAGTTCGCGGCGAACTATTCGGGCGACGTTTTCGGACGATGTAGCTTGCGTGAACTTGGGGCTGTCTTCGCAGGTCGAAGTGGCTGCAGTATTAGGCAGACGCGCAAACTGGCGGGTTATGCGACGGTTTTCGGCGTGCTCGAAGCGCTGACATTCCTTCACAACCGCGTCGACGGCGGCGCAATCTTTAACGATCAACAGATTGAAGGCGTCATCGGCAATTCCCTTTAATATGTGAGCGATTTTGTCAGTTTCGCTCTTGTTCTCGTCCACCTTTCGACAGAGGCCCAATACGTCCTGTATGTAAGATACACATGATTCTGTCAATGTCTGCACGCGACATTCAAGGTCTTTCCTCGCGGCCTGCTGTCGCCCAAATGGTCTGCTGAATAACTCGACAAGCTTCAGTTTGCAAACGTCCCAGCTGGTCAACTCCGACTCATGCGTCTCATACCATGTGAACGCTGTATCCCGCAAGTAAAATACAACGTTGGCCAGCATCAACGTAGGGTCCGACCTGTAGTACTCGCTCACGCGCTCGTACAATTCGACCTAATCTTCAACATTCACCTTGTCCTTGCCTGTGCCCGAGAAGGCTCCGGGGTCTCCTGGAGGCAGGAGAATCAGAGGAGGCAGCTGCTGCTGCTGTGCTGTTGCTCTTGCGGGTGGGCCTGTTGAGCCATTGCAGGAAAATGAAAGTGGCGACCACTCCAAAGTTCCGTGTTGGTTCGCCGGGAAAGCCAGGTAGGCGTACAGCGCACCTCCACCAATAATCTTACAAAAAACGTATATTTGCCAATATTTACGATGATTACGCGCGACGGCAATGCCAGGCACGCTGGCGGGCTGGGACCAGTCTCTATCCACTTCGTAGTTTTTTCTTTCAAGCAGGGGCCCTCTACTGCTTCATGCCCCAATCCCACTACTGCCTTGTGGCTCTATGCAGCTGAAGTCCTGGTGAAAAGCAAAGCCCACCAAGATTATTAAGCACAGTACAACACCACAAGTGTGAATAAATACTGTGCACAGCAAAGAAACGTGTTACAACTATAATCGCAGCTAAGCACACCATTGAAGTATACATCCACATCCTTGCTGACCCTATGTGGTAACTGTGAACACTAAGTATCCAGAAACGTTCGCTCTTTTATTACAAGTTAAATGCTAGACAATGCACGTTAACAATTCTTCACAAAATAAACTGAGATCTGGCATTGTCTCTCTTGTAACACTTCACACTTAGTCGTGAAAGCGCAATAACCCTTCTAGGACGATGTTGCAGAGTGCCGTTTATGCGAAAAAACATTGTCAATTTATAATTCTCAGTCATAAGAATTTTTATAATACTAAAGTGAAACTTTTCCTTACAGACACTGCATACGGATATAAGAGAGCTCACACAATGTCGTTTTCATGTTGGATGACCATAGCATCATTCAATGTGAATGCCCCACATTGACACTTAGTCAAACATCTTCATCCCTTCACTAACGTCCATAATTAATGATTAGACAAACCGTTGCAGTCATAGATGCCTGTGGTAGCTGTAGCAGTAAACGGTGAGAGCGGAACCGGGGAAAGCGATGTGACAGCCAGAAAAGCATGACTGGTTCGACACAGAACTTAGGCTAATATAGCTCATCCGCACAGGTTAGAGTTAATAAACACCACTGCCTAATTAGAGGGGGTCGGAGGAGGAAACAACTTTAATGATGCCAAAAATGAGTCAGGTGAGGGAGGGGAGAGGGTCAGGTAAGAAGAAGACGATAAGCCCTCAGGCTGCTTTAGGTGCCCGAATGTCCGCGCGCTTCAGCGACTCCTATGACCCCGCGTACGATCGGGAGTTGGTCGTCCGGTCATGCGCTGCGCAGAGCAGCTTTCCATCGCTCTTGTCGCTCATCCCCCGCAAAGGGGTTATTTGGCTTGTTTGGACAAGTTCTATATGTACCAGCCCAAAAATCACCGTCCCAGACTGAGCAAATTGTTTGGCACCGACTCTAAACGGGCACCCTTCATACATTCTAAAATTCACCCGCAAGACACCTTACCTCAATGTCGCGTATGATCAGAGCGAAGCGCAACATGCATCATGCCATCCCTTTGGCCAGCCGCAATTATTCGCCGGGTGAGTTGCGAACGCGAAGTTAAAACAGGGCGAAATCAGTGAGCGTCGGAGAGCCAGCAAACTATTGAGTATGGATTAGTATGGGTGGGTGCTATGAGAAACTTCGACAATTGGGTAAGGTCATCACCAGGGGTGCGTTACAAGTTGACAAAACTTCACGACCCTCATGGAAACGCGCCGAATTGGACGGATGCATAGAAATGACGGGTTGAAGAAATTAATCGCAGATGTTACGGTCATGATGCATTACTACATTTTAACGCTGTGAAAGCACAGCAGTAGACATGACAGGTGTACTGTCCAAAGAACCTAATGTTTGTGGCTGCGGCGCAGTGAATAGCATACCCAGCATCTGTTGTCGTGGACCTAGGGGTCAAGAATTTGAATCCCACTGACAGAACTTTTTTTCCGTCTTATCACCAGGCGTATTTTTGCGACGTAGTTTCCGTGACGAAAATACGTCACTGAAACTTTGGTGGACCTCGGCGTAAAACACTTTTGTGTTAATATTGTCGCAACAATGAACACTTTTTCTTCCGCTGTCCGGCTTCAATGAACTTTGAAGATTCCATTCCTGGCTGATATATATAAAGCAGTGCAGTAAACACAAGCTTGAACATTGTGATACATTTCCAGAACATGAAAATATGTCTACAAAGATTAAAGCACACTTTGGCACCACCAAAAACTGCCGCTGTATACCAAGAATTGGTGCCGCCATTGTTAGGTAGGGATGGCAATAAAACTACAGTGCTTTTTCCGCTGGCTTCCTTCTGAGCAGAAAACAATTCGAAGCTGAAGCTGAGTCGTTCTGTTTTCTACATGCTCCTGGGTGCAATGACTAACTGCATTTTCCATTGCCACTACATTTGGCTTTTTTTTTCACGCCAGGGCAATGTGGCCACTGGTCAGAGGGGCTGTTTGTCAGCGTCCTCAACAAAATCAGCCAGCTACAATCAGTGGCTGATGAGAGTAGCATAGAATAAGGCAAAAGTCACTGCTTCACGATATCACGCCTACATGTCAGAGTTTTCAGATGCCATTTGATGGCAGACTGGTGCTGGTGTTAGCCTGTTAGCCTGTGAGGTACGCTCACGAAAGTCGTTGTGGCCGTTGTTCCGGCACGCTTTTCAACATAATGTCGCTACGCACATACGAGAATCGCGTCATGACACTGCTGGGAAAAAAGCAGCAATACTTTTTCAGTTTCAGGAATAAAAGTTTTTTAGTTTTGCTAGCTCAAGTCAGCTATATCTTTTCGATTTCAATGCAATGATATTTCCGCTTCAGAGGTAGGCCAGAAGTTAACTTCTCGCCTACCTCCTTCTCGGGTTCTACAACCACATTCACTTGACCTGTAACAGCGAAAAAAATGGGAATAGTGGTTAGTGTGCAGCAGCTGGCATACAACCGCTTTGCGATGGCAAATGGCACAGATTACTGCTAAGGTTTTGCAAACGCCACAAATGCACACACAGTAAAGGCAACATTGTCATCGGCAGCCTGATTATGCGCAGTTCAGCACGAAGGCCTTTTGGAACAATCGCCAAATCAGCCTATCTTGTGCGAGCTAATTCCATTTTATCCCCGCAAGGTTCTCAATTTTACAAGTCTCTCAACTCTCTGGCTTCCACAACTGCGTTTTCAATTCCTTGGTACCCACTCTACCCTTGAAGCTTCGATCACATAACCTGCCATCCACCATGCCCCACGACGCCTTTCAGCAACGCCTCCTCCCATGCCACCCCCTTGTCCCAGTGTCCAAAGAATCCGTAACCCACCCATCGTCACTGGCGCCGATGCACTGACGCGGCATACTGGCTCGCCATTTACGAGTGTGTGAGCGTCACCGAAAAATGGGACGAGGACGGCAAGTTGACCAACTTGGTATTTTACCTTGCGGCCGTAGCCACACTTTGTTTTCTTTATGCATTCTGTGGCCAGCCCAGGTCTATTTCTCTTTGTACGACCCCTCTCTGTTTCGTGAACTAGTCTTCCATCATATGATCTTGTATTGTTGCTTCCATCGTATTCTTTTCTTCCAATGCACATCACATGGTCCTCAACTTTTCACTAGTTGCTTCGTTATTTGTCATCTTTCAGCACCACATGTTAGAACTTAAACCAACAGCTTGTGGCTGCTCACTCGAAAGCGCACCTTGGCCGCCGTCCTTTGTAGCGAGCCCACTCTGGAATCCCAATGGGCTCATCAACAGGGACGACTGCTGTGCAGTAGTGGTGCTGCCTTGTAGAGCTGTGAGGTGGCCCCCCAAGGGCTGGTGTGGCCATCCCACTAGCTGCCACTGGGACTGATCGATGGTGAGAACCTCGGTCCAGCGCCTACCAAGGGCCAGGAGGAACGCCTCCTTCATGTGAATAGTGTCAGTAAATATCATCGCCTGGCACACGGGTGGCTCTGTAAAGAAAGCGCACCCGGTTGATTCCCAAGCTCAAACATAATGACAAACAGGCTATGTGCACACTTTCACAAAGAAAAATACAGGCACTGGTGGACAAGAAAAACGCTGATAATATTCTTTTGTGACTGCCAGCGCAATACCCACGCAGCCACTCATCAATCCGTACCAACTCAACCAGTTGTCAGTACTGCCAACAGTACTCTTTTTCGACTGACAACAGGCTCTCTTCCAAAGCGAATTTTCTTGTTAAGGCTTCGCGACATCACAGAACACAACGACAAGAAAGATGAGAAAAAAGATAAAGCATTCTTGAACGGTTTTGCTTTGTTTTTCTACTCCTTTTGCACTGTTGTATCAGCGACTCGTCCACACGATTGCTCCCCCGTATTTTTGTGTTTAAGCACACAAACAAGCCTTGCAGATAGCCAAAAGAACACCAGTTTTCACACAACTTGGTATAAACAGAAAAGAGAAAAATTAAAGTGCAGGAAGTCTTGCCATGATGTCCTCGCAAAATAAGCCAAGAGGTAAAATGTAAGAGATCGAGGCAAAATGACTGATGGGATAAAGAAGTGAGTGATAGGTCGAGGCCCGAGAAAAGTGGTGTAAACAGAGCAAGCGGAGAGCAGAATCTGGTGCTTCTGTTACCCTCCTTCACTACGAGTTCGATAATTCTGCACAAGAGGTTTAATTTCCTACAGAGTCCCACCTGAACGTAATGAATACAGACATTGTGATTGTGCCACAATATATATATATATATATATATATATATATATATATATATATATATATATATATATTGTCACGAAGTCAAAACAGAGGTCTTGCCCCAGACATGGAGACACCAGAAGCAGGTCGGTTCTTTTCATGAAACGCGCAAGAGAGTTATTCTTTTTCATCTATTTCATTGTACTCCATGGCACATGCACAACTGCCATTGTCTATCCTTTTTACCAGCCCGTGACATTTGCCTCCTCCGAAAGAGGCATCGTCCCGGTGCACAACTTAGGCACTCTACCAGACGCATGAATTGGTCGCGTCAACACAGTAACCGGGAGTTAACTCCCTCGATAAATACGGTTTCATACGAAAGACGTGCACGACTTCGAGTAATTGCTTTTGGCGCTTGGAACTACAGTCAGTATCATGAACAACTTCGTAGTTCACGTCGTTCAAGCGTCGAGTGACGCTGTATGGGCCAAAGTACAGTCTTAGCAGTTTTTCAGACAGTCCACGTCGACGTATCGGAATCCACGCCCACACCTTGTCGCCTGGTGTGTAGCTAATTAACTTGTGTCGCGGGTCGTACAGTTGTGTATCTTGACACTGTTGATGACACATGCGCACACGCGCGAGCTGTCTGGCTTCTTCAGCACGCTGAGTGAATTCTTTGACGTCTACACAGATGTCGTCACACTCATGTGGCAACATGAGGTCCAACGTCGTCGTGACTTCGCGACCATATATCAGACTGAACGGTGTCATTCCAGTAGTATCTTGTCAAGCGGTATTATAGGCGAAGGTCACGTATGGCAATATGTGATCCCAGTTTTTATGTTCCGTGTCAACGTACGTGCTGATTATGTCTGTGAGGGTCCTATTGAGGCGCTCCATCAGTCCGTTTGTCTGCGGATGGTATGCAGTTATTTTCCGGTGAGCTGTACCGCTGAGTCTGAGAACCGACTCCGAAAGCTCTGCGGTGAAGGCAGGTCACCTGTCTGTGATCACTGTTGTCGGAACGCCATGCCTAAGGACAATGTTTTCGATGAAGAACTGAGCTGCTTTTGCTGCTGTGCCGCGCTGCATAGCTTTAGTCTCCATATAACGGGACAGGTAATCGGTGGCCACAATAATCCATCTGTACCCTGTTGTGGAAGTTTAAAAGATCCCAGAAAATCTATTCCAATATGGGTGAACGGCTTCGCTGGTGCTTCGACTGGATGTAAAATACCGGCTGGCTTGCTGGGAGGTGCTTTGCGTCTTCGGCAGTCCGTTCAAGTTTGCACCTGATGGTTAACAGCAGCAGGTAACTTTGGTCAGTAGTACTTGCATCGTAGTCGGCACAATGAGCCGGTGTAGCCTGGATGACTAGAAGTTGCTTCATCATGACACGCTTCCATAATTTCTTTTCGAAGAGGGGCAGGCACGACGAGCAAGTACGGATTTCCGGTTGGTAAGAAGTTTTTTTATAGAAAACATCGTTTCGCTAGCAAAAAGATGGCAGTCCTCTGGAAAATAACCGTGGTACGTCTTTACGTCGTCCATGTAAATATTCAATGAGTGGTAACAGCTCGGGGTCACTGCGCTGCTCCCAAGCAATAGTGGCCATGTTGACAACTCCCAAGAATGCCACGTCGATGTTTTCCTCATCACGAGCGATAGTCTCCACTGGCGACCGTGAGAGACAGTCGGCGTCGGTGTGCCGCTTGCCAAATTTATAGACGATGGTCATGTTGAACTCTTGAAGCCTTAGGCTCCAGCGCGCCAAACGGCCAGATGGATCATTAAGGTTGGTGAGCCAGAGCAAAGAGTGATGGTCACTAACAACCTTGAATGAGCGGCCGTACAAATATGAACGAAATTCGATGACCGCCCACATCACGGCAAGACACTCCTTCTCGGTAGTCGAGTAGTTTTCCTCCGTGCGAGAGAGAGTTCTGTTGGCGTAAGCTATTACTCTTTCACAGCTGTCCTGCCACTGCACCAGAACGGCACCCAGACCTACATTGCTAGCGTCATAGTGAAGTGATGTAGGGGCATTCTGGTCGAAGTGCGCAAGGACTGGAGGTGTTTGCAGGCGTTGTCATAGTTCATTGAATGCCACTTGCTCTTGTTGACCCCAAAAAAAGGGGACGTCCTCACGTGTGAGTCGTGTCAATGCCGCCGCAATAGACGAAAAGTCCTCGATAAATTGCCGATAATAGGCACACAACACTAAGAAGCACCCAATGGCCTTTTTATCACGTGGTGCACAAAATAGTGCTACGGCGTCTATTTTGGCCGGGTCAGGTCGAACACCCTCGTGAATGACGACATGGCCTAGGAAGCTGAGTTCATTGAAACCAAAATGACATTGCTCCGGTTTTAAAGTGAGGCCGGCCGAACGCGTGACTTGGAAGACGGTGAATAAATGGCTGAGATGTTCCTCGAACGTTGCTGAGAACACAATAACATCGTCCAGAAAGACCAAGCAAGTTTGCCACTTCAGGCATGATAGAACGGTGTGCATGAGACGCTGAAACGTGGCTGGCGCTGAGTACAACCCAAAGGGAAGCACCTTAAACTCATATAGGCCATCGGGCATCACAAAGGCCGTTTTTTCACGATCTTTCTCGTCGACGTCTATCTGCCAATAGCCACTTTGGAGGTCCATTGAAGACAAATAGCGGGCATGACGCAGCCGATTGAGTGAATCGTCTATGCGGGGCAGTGGATAGACGTCTTTCTTCGTGACTTGGTTCAACTTGAGATAATCAATATAAAGTCGCAAGCTGCCGTCTTCTTGAACAAAACTGCGGCGGACACCCAAGGACTTTTTGGAGGTTGTATGACGTCATCGGCGGGCATCTTGTGTACTTGCTTCTGAATCTCCTTGCGCTCTTTCGGAGCCACATGGCCCTGGGGTTCTGCTGAATCGGTCGCGTGTTTTCTTCAGCAATGACGCGGTGTTTGGTCAATGGTGTTTGCTGGACCTTTGCCGTACGCGAAAAGCAGTCTTTGCATTGTTGTATAGGTTCAAGCAGGCGCTTCCTATCAGAGGGTGGTAGCGTGGAGCAGATGTCCACCAACAAAGTTAGCGAGGCGGGGACAGTCACGTCATGTAGTTGCAAAGCAAAACAATCTCCGGCTTGGTCTACATCATCGTATTAGGCAATAGCAGTACCCTTGTGGATTTGACGGCGCTCATTGCTGAAGTTTGTTAATTAGACTGTTTGATCTAAAGCTTGCTAAGGCATGTGACAAATCACCCCAGAAAAGAAGACACAAACGCAAAAGTTGGTGGGATGAGGAAGTTAAGAGAGCCATAGCAAAACATCAGGAAGCCTCTAGAGAACACAGACATGCTAAGCAGCGGGGTGAACCGACAGATGATGTTGAAAGAAAATGGGAAATCTTTCTAAGCTGTAGAAGGGATGCATCCTTTCTAATCATTGAAAAGATTAGAAGAAAGCGAGCTCCGTGGCTGGCAGAAGTACATAAAAAAGATTGAAAGGCAGCTCTGAAATTTTGGAACCATCTAAACTCCCTAAGAAATGAGACGAGCCTAGACCAGAGGTTTATAACTACAGCTCAAGGTGCTAGGCTAGAAGGGGAGGAAGCTATTGAATATATAAAAACAAGGGTGACAGAAAAATTTCAACACAGAGGTGCTTTAGGCACCACAATAGACAAACATGAATCAAGTAGTGCAATGGCTCCATTTTCATAAGAAGAGTTAGAAAGGGCCGAGAAAATGGTTCCTAGTAGTACATCAACCTGCCCAGATGGCATTCCATTTATGCTGATAAAGGCTCCATTTTCACAACAAGAGTGAGAAAGGGCTGAGAAAAGGGTTCCTAGTAGTACATCAACCTGCCCAGATGGCATTCCATATATGCTGATAAAGACATCAGGTCCGAAGTCTAGGCAGGCTTTGAGAGAGGCAGTGAGAAAAATAATAATCGATGGAGAAGTTACCGATGGATGGAAACTTAGCAGGATGAACATGATCTATAAAAGAAACGGTGACAAAGCTGACATAAACAACTACCGTCTTATAAAAGTGACATCAGTGGTCTACAGGCTGGCGATGCGGATTATAAAGGAACGACTGCAGGCATGGATAGAGGATAAAGGGGGACTGAGGGAACTGCAGAATGGGTTTCGGAAACACAGGAGGTTGGAAGACAGTCTGTTCTCACTGACGCAGTGCATTGAATTAGTAGAAAATGAACACAGGCCCCTTTGGCTAGCATTTTTGGATATCAAGGAAGCGCACGATAGCGTGGTTCAAGAGGAATTGTGGGGAATACTGGACACACTAGGCGTGGAAGATGTAGTCACTAATCTTTTAAAGGATACCTATAAAAGTAACAAGGTAGTTACCTCTAATATCCTACTCTATCCGCTGCCACCCTTCTCATTTAAGATGACCGCATAATATTAATAATAATAATAATAATAATAATAATAATAATAATAATAATAATAATAATAATAATAATATTAATAATAATAATAATAATAATAATAATAATAATAATAATAATAACATTAATAATAATAATAATAACATCAATACTAGTATTAAAAACGCGATTACAAAATCACGGGCAACAGCACGAACCCTGCGAGAGAGTTAATGCCTGTCCCGTCGGCATGAACGTAGAAGATTCTTATGTGTATTTGCATAAAATTTTTACGTTATACGGCATGGCGCTTGGTGTTTTCTACCCTTACCTACCTTGCAATGTGCGCTGCTCTCCTATTGGTCGTTTGCACGGCAACGGCCACTGTGTCAATCGCCCAAATGATCGTCGGGAAAAACGTTGTCTTCGCGCGTTTATCTGCGCTGCTTCTGTGCTGATTACATCCCCATCGTAAGCACGCGAACTGGCACTGTTTGAAAAGTGATGTGCGCACGGGAGAGAAAAAGACAGCCTCGCTGGCTTCGTACCGCACTGTACTTTTTACGAAGCAAAACTGAGGTTGGTATTATATGAGACCGGCGAGCAGGTAATTGGATAGCAGCGTAAACAAAGGGTTGTTGGACCGTCATTTCATCCCTCACCAGGTCAGCAGTGAAGCGACAGTGTTGTGAAACTATAGCGCTTTATAGACCTTCACCTATAAGACATCTGAGTACCATCATTTTGGGCTGTTCAACTCATGTTTTCTTGCTTATAAACACTACGACGTCAATTAATAAGGTAATGAAACATCGTGTGCACCAACCCAACCATTTTCATGCGTTTAGCGTAGTACGGTTTGTTTAGTTGTTAAAAAGACCGACAACTGGCCAAATCATGCGAATAGACCGTAGTAGAAATGAAATAAAAGCATGAATTATCGTGATATTATCCAGACTCTTTTTTTTTTGAAATTCATAATTTTAAATCGTGCCTAAAAAATCGAAGAACTGTTATGTTACGCAGCCTAGCGGAAGAGCCTTGAAGATTTGTTGAACGCCGTTGCGTAGTCCGATGCCGTTGGGCGTTTTAGTCCTGAAAATTGGAGTATTGTATACTGTTATCCAGCCCAACTCAAATCTCTGGTGCTTATGACGTAAAAGGATAACCCCGGTGAAAATCGACGCTGCTGTCGTGGCCGCTAGTGGACACATGCGCGGTAAACCACCGCGCTCGTAGACGAACCGCGCGCACGTTCACTGTTTGCAGCAGAATATGAGCACACAACTTCATATTGGAAAACTCATCACAAATTTTTCACGGCGTTTTCCGCTGTGCCATTCCGCGATCGCACTCACTGACGGGTAAGGCTTCCTTCGCGGTTAAAAACTATAGGCACCATAAAAATTTATGTTGGTCCCTTTAAAGATAGAAAACACAAAGGATAACAGGTCAATATAGCAGCACGCAAATCCGACCGCAAAGAATAACAGAGGCACTTGCCTGAGTTAATAAATGAATAACTCTGGGCACTTGCTTCATATCAGATAAAGTTTGAATGCCGGCTTACCACCTGAAACAGCCGAGACGATCTGCCGATCCTTGCTCTAAGCTGCTCCACTATGGCGGCTAGACCATACTGGCTTCACTCAGAAAAGATTTGAATTTGAGAAATGACCTGTGACAATCGGAATGTCCGTCGATGGCAGCACCATACACAGGACAGCAGAACAAATGCCTAGAGGAAGACCTTTTCACTCAAGGCTCTCTTGGCACCACATATTCCCCCCTGTGCTGTTGTTAACAAGCGTGACCCAGTTAAGAGCCGAGGGTGTGCGGCTGTTGTAGTCCCGTAGCACTACGTCCGCCCGAGAACAAGTGCAACGCGTAGTTTGAAGTTCCCCTTCAGCAAGGGGGCGGTTTGTCACAGTTATTCCTTGCTATTCGCAAATACGACGAGCTCTGACTGCGTTTGAGATATCCTTTCATTTAATCGAACTGTTCTTCGTCCCACTGCAGCAATCTATTTCTGCCAAGTAAATTCAGACACTTCGGCCCTAAAATTGCGTCTTTAAAGGAAAAGTAAATGCAGGTGATTTACCTTGAGTCGCCACGTGTAATTTGACCATTCGCCAAAGTTTACACAGCAATACCCAAGTGCTAAGATTTGAGTTCACTTCAAAGAATACAGATGGTCACTATTAATCCAGACAGCGTTATATAATTTATGCAAAACGTCCTTTTTTCACATTATCTTGAGTGCTTTAGTGGCGTTGTTACAGACTTATGAAATAGCGGATATTATTCGCTAAAAAAGGTTTCTTTTTTACCCATAAAATAACCAAACCTTTGTTGCATCACATTCATGCAGATATTCGAAGGAAGAAAGCTGTGTCCTCAACTGTAACCTGTTATACTATTGTTAGGATAAGAACAAGTCCACTAAAGCCCTGTCAGCTTCCTGAATAAACTTATCAACTGTCCTACACTTATGTCAAGGAAAACGGACTGCGAAAAATGTGGATGCGAGTTTACAGTTACTTTAGCTTATCGTCCAAGAATACGAGCTTTCTTATATTTTTAGTGTCGAAAACCAGCGTATATGAAGCGAAGAATGGATTCAGTAACACAGTACGTAGCTGGGGGGATACAACCTCGACACTTACAAGCAAAAATACAAGCGTAGAGCAAGAACGCAGACAGTCGCCAAACGTGAACATCCTTTTTAATGAGAGATGCGCTTCTCGCACAAGCAATAGCAACATTATTACCGCAATGAGTAACGTTAGGTTGATTGTGGTTGCACAAATTATAACCGCAAAGAGTAATGTTATGTAAGCAATAGTAACAATACTACCACTTTTCCTCTTGTCTCCTTTATGTGGCTATCGCAAACGAGTGATTCCACAAGAGTTCGGCACGAATACAAAACTGGATACGTTCGATTTTATTGAGGAAGAATAAACGTTTATTTATTGTAATATACATTTTATGCACATACCGACCAGTAATCCGAAAAGAAGCTTTCTTTTCCTTCAAGGTGCATAGCTTACGAGGCGAAAAATATTGGCCATATTACGAACAGAGGGCCGACCAATGAACCATTTGCCAAAACATAAAAGGCTGCTTTCATCGGTTCTACTTCCGGTAAAGACACGCGAACACCACAAAAAAATTCCCCCAAATTTACTATGAGAATTTTCCGCCTCATGGAAGCCGTTACTTTTTGTACGGTGGACGAGCCAGCAGCCGTTCCCAAAAGGCGGGGCGGGGGGGGGGGCGCAAAGGCACAAAGCGAAAGAAAAGCATTCTGTGAACGCTATAGTTGACACCTCGAAGGACAGCCACCCAGGTGATTTAGGCATATGAGGCTATACCTGTCATTCTCGAATGTTCGTGACGTGCAGCACACAAGTATTGGGGTTACAGAAAAAAACATTCTGTGTGTGAAATATAGGCGCCACAAAAAACAAAGTAAAAGTGTTTGAACCTTGATGAGCGAAGGAAACTGATCTTTCAGAATACCTAAACATTCGGCATTTTGTTACACTTCCTACAAAACTAAAAACACATTGCTTAGCATTGCTTTGAAAACATACACGTTTTGCTTCTTTCTCGCCGCTCCTGCAGTTACGTTTGTGGTTACGAAACTTTTGAGCAAGCGAGACCACTACACCCTCACATAAACGCTCACAATTCTTGCGGCAATTATGCAGGTGAAATGAACAAGTAATGCTTATGTACAGATCACTTCTCTCCGTGTCCAGGCGATTAAAGCATTTCTTTAATATACTACCAAATTTGCGCACCTATATTGTTGTGCAAGCACGCCACCAGAATTGGCCTTTTCCGCCCAAGCAGACGGCACATGCGCGCTGGTCACGATGACGCCCACGCCGTAATTTTTGGTGACCCCCCCCCCCCCACAAAACATTCGCCAGTGCAGGCAATCCGCCATTGTCACCACCTTCGATTTCGACTATCTGAACTGAAGGTGTTGTGGGTGCTGCTCGGACCCGGGAAAGGCTCATCGTAATAATTTTTTAAAAGATCTGTGTTTTTTTGCAAACAGCATGAATGATTGAATGCCTTGTGTATATATTGGCAAACTGAGAGAAATGCCTTCACCGTGTGCCACGCAGCGAGAAGCCATCACTTGTAACTCTAAAGGCAACTTCCAGACAATATATATGTCACGAACGGCCAATTTTGGTGACCCCGCGTCACGGCAATTAACAGGCGCCGTACTCCCCCACTGACCGTGGGAATGGCGGGCGCATGAAACAGAGCCGAGAAGTACTGAATGGGGTGCTCTCCTTCGAACTTCGCCGCCGACGTTTGATCCTTTTGTAACTGCGGCGGCGTCTGCAGGGTCGTGGAAGGCCGCGATGTACCCCGAACAAGGATTAGACTACGGGACGCACCGGCTGAGAGCACAACAGTCTGACGGTTCTCATGGGGGAAACCGTGGGAAAACCTCTGGTGGCCAAGTCATATGACAACACCCCAACAGGTTGTCACTCTCGCTAGTTGAGGGCCCTCTCCTAATTAAAAAGGGGTGGAGTTTCCATCAATGAAACGTGCATGATTGGACCACTGTAGAGGTCTTTTGTTCGCAAGGAAGAGAGCGAGGAGACACGAGGGGGATTTAAGGACAGGATTTCGCCCTTCTAGGCAGACTAGTCACTGACCCACATGGTGTAGAAGCAGATCAACAAGTGTCTTTTCTAGAAGTTTTTATTGTGGCTCGGTATCGGCTGGCCACCTAAACTTAGCCGTTTGTCTAGTTGTGACTTCGATATTAACGTCTGCAACGTAGACATCGGGACTTCGCCTCGAGTTAGCTCAACCTGCTCGAAGTCACCTGCAAGCACTAGCCTCCCGAAGCCACCAGCGTTGCAACATCACCGACATCACAGCCGTGCCAGAACTCTCTTCGACTTCTCGCATCCGACCCTCGGGGACGCAACGCTGCCGGTCATCACACGTATGCCTTCACCTGTTTATATCTTCGAACTTTCTCCTCCGTAGTTCTATTGTTATTAGTTTGTGTAGTTTGCAATCGTTCTCTCTTGTAGCTGATTTTTTGTTTTTATATATATTTTTGGTTGTATCAAGTGTTGATGTATTTTGTTAGTTGTATTGAAGCGTTGTACTAGATCCCGTGTGCTGCAATATCACTACAGTAAAGTTTGTTTTGTTTTCTCACGTCTCTGATCTCTTCACTGTCTCTTCTTGCGTACGGAACAAACTAACCTGCTCTAATTCCCGTTGCCGACTTCGCGCTGGTGACGCTAGAGTGGCAGCTTGAACAAAACAGGCGTCCGCGACAGGCGGTTCCGTTTAAGAGTAAGACAGTCAGTTGTGAACGAGAACCGTGCGGACAGCGTGGTGATAGAGCCGCACAGTTTAAACGGTTGCATCCTGCATATGATTGCGCTGGTTTTATAGTGGAATTATAGTGACAGTTTGCAGTATAGAGTGTATAGATTTTGATAAGTGTATCGTAAACAGTTAGGCCTCGAGCGCGCCGAACTGAGACAATGGGTTAAGGAGCAGCAGGAACAGGCGCAGGCGTTAGTCAGAGAAGAGCGGGCACTGGCCCTGGAGGAAAAGGAAAAAGAAAAAGAGAGAGAACGCGAAGAAAAGGAGAGAGAACGCAAAGAAAGGGAGAAAGAACGAGAAGTGGCAAGGGAAGCGGCTAGGAAAGCCGGAGAACGGGAAGTGCAGTTACTGCAATTAAAGATTCGCCTCAGTGAGTGTAGCAGTGTGAGCCGATTCAGCAGTGAGCACGGCGATGCGGGGGAGGAGCCGAGTTTGAGAATACACGCAGGTAGACTGCTCGTCACCTTCGACGAAGAAAGGAACGACTTAGATGCGTTTATACGCCGGTTTGAGAGCATCGCCAGAGGGCAAAAGTGGCCTGAAAGCCAATGGGCGACGGCGCTTTCGACATGTATTACAGGAAGGCGCTAAGTGTTTATGGCAGGCTACCACCTACAGATGTAGCGGACTACACCAAGGTTAAAACCGCCCTCCTGAAGCGCTTTCGCTTCAAGGCGGATGGGTTCCGAGACAAGTTTAATAAGGAGAGGCCAGTAGGGGGCGAAACAGCAACACAGTACGCGGCTCGCTTAAGACATTGCTTCGATAGATGGGTTGAGCTGTCCAAAACTCAGACAGAATTTGAGTACATTCGCGCATTGTTGATTATATAGAGGTTTTTGAATGAATGTGGTTTGAACCTGGCATTATATTTGAAAGAAAGGAAGGCGGAATCACTGGGAGACATGCTTGAGCTGGCAGATCAGTTTTTGGAAGCTCAGGGTGGAGCAAGCCTAGCAAAAACAATGAAAGATAGTCCCATAACGGACGAGAAGGGGAAGTACGAGAAAGGAGGCAACAGCCACGCACCACTACTACGGTGCTATATTTGCAATAGTGGGAATCACCCGCCGCACTTGTGTCGCAACAGACCTGCCGCTAATGTAGCCATCGTCTGCTTCAAGTGTGGGAAAAAAGGACATAGGGCAAACGACTGCCGGTCAGGAG
Source organism: Rhipicephalus microplus (assembly GCF_043290135.1). NCBI lineage: Eukaryota > Metazoa > Arthropoda > Arachnida > Ixodida > Ixodidae > Rhipicephalus > Rhipicephalus microplus. The sequence continues at coordinate 194,375,434 of NC_134703.1, forward strand.
CAAATCACTCACTCCAGGCGTCCTGCCTCTACGCACCAAGGGAAACGCGTGAGGATCCGATATGCGACGGATATATCGAGCTTAGAAATGGCGAAAAAGTCCCCGTCGTCAAAGCCGTAAGCGTGACACGTACCGCCGAAAAATCTGGCCGAGAACCTACCAGTGGCCACAGGAACCCTCCGAGGCACAAACATATCAGTGTTGCGGGATACGGGGTGCAACACAGTAATCGTGCGGAGGAAGTTGGTGAAGGAAGACGAGCTGATAGGTACAAGCAGACTCGTCTACTTGGTTGACGGAACAGCGAGGATGCTGCCCGAAGCACGGATTTAGGTTGACACCCCCTACTTTACTGGCAATCTGACAGCACAATGCCTGCAAGATCCACTGTATGTCCTCATTCTGGGCAATATCGATGGCGTAAGACCTCCTAATGAGCCCTGAAAAGAGACTGAAAAACCTGTCTCGACAAAGGAGTTAAGGGAAGAGCCTGTAGCAGCAGCTATCACCCGTTCCCAAGCACATGCACAGCCGGAAAAATTTGCCAAGCTTCGTACGCCTGGGACCCCGGCGGGATTGCCGGGAGATAACTATGGCTGCGAGCAGAGGAGAGATGCGACTCTCAAACAGTATTTTGAGAAGATCGACAGGAAGCAAACATGTCGAAACGGGAAGGGAAGCGTCGAGTATAAACAAGAACAGGGACGGCTGTACCGACAGTACACAGAGGCCAACGGACGGCTTATACGCCAATTAGTCGTTCCGCACTGCCACCGAGAAGCTGTGCTTAAAACAGCACACGATGGTATAATGGCGGGACACTTGGGCACGCAAAAAACCAAGGACCGGATCTCGGAGAAGTTCTTTTGGACAGGCATCACAGCTGACGTAAAAAGGCTCGTCGCCTCATGTTACATTTGTCAGCGCACCGTACCAAAGGGTCATGTACCACATGTTCCACTGGGAAGGGCACCCATAATCGACACCCCGTTGAAGCGAGTGGCGATCGATATAGTGGGACCAATTCACCCGCCCTCGAAGCATGGGAACCGATACATTTTGACTTTGATTGATTATGCCACCCGGTATATAGACGCAGTGGCGCTCTCGAGTATCGAAACTGAGCGAGTGGCCGAAGCCCTGGTCGAGATGTTCTCTAGATTTGGCGTCCCCCGCGAAGTACTGAGCGACCGTGGCACAAACTTCACATCGGACCTGATGAAGGAAGTAGCGCGGCTCCTTTCCGTGCACCAGCTCCACACCACCCCATATAAACCCATGGTGAAAGGCTTGGTGGAAAAAATTGACGGCACCTTAAAACTAATGTTGAAGTGCATGTGCGCCAAAAAACCGAGAGATTGGGACCGCTATCTGGCACCCCTCCTCTTTGCCTATAGGGAGGTTCCGCAGGCCAGTATGGGGTTTTCACCCTTCGAGCTTCTCTACGGCCGCCATGTGAGGGGACCCTTGGCGATACTGAAGGAGCTGTGGACGAACGCCGACGTGACTGAAGAAGCTAAGACGGCGTACCAGCATGTCTTCGACCTTCGGAACCGTTTGGAGGAAACGTGCCGCCTGGCACACGAGGAGTTGGAAAAAGCCGGAGCATGGTACACGAAGCTGTGCAATCGAAAGGCGAAGGAGTGAAGTTTCAATCCCGGAGACAAGGTACTGATTTTACTTCCCACCGACACGAACTAGGTGCTGCTGCAATGGAAGGGCCCTTTAGAAGTCCGGGAAAAGAAAGGTGAAGCTGACTACGTCGTAGACACGGCTGGCGGCAGAAAAATCTTCCACGCCAGCTTATTGAAAAGATACGAGGAGAGGGACAGCCCCTCCACCAAGGTGTGCAACGTGACCTTTGGTGTTGTGGAATCGAGCGAGGACGAGAATATTCCGACCCCTGACTGGCTGAAAGTTAAAGGGAAAGAAGACGTGAAGCTCTCCGACAAACTGGACGCTCAGCAAATCAGACAGCTGCAAAGAATTGTCAGGGAACGCGCTCGTATTTTCTCGGATGACCCCGGCAAAACTGACTGGGTCCACTGCAACCTCGAACTCACCACGAGTAACCCCGTCCACGTGAAACAATACCCTCTTCCCTTTGCAACGCGGGAAGGTGTAGAGAAAGAGGTGCGGGAGATGGAGAAGCTCAGTATCATTGAGAAATCAGAGTCACCTTATAATTCGCCAGTCATTTTAGTAAAGAAACCCGACGGCACCGATTTTCGACGCCTGAACAACGTTCTGGTGGCTGACTCCGAACCTATGACAAGAACTGACGCGGTGTTTGCTACAGTGGGAAGGGACAAGTATTTCTCGAAGCTCGACTTCGTAAAAGGCTATTGGCAGATCCCGGTGACCGAAGAGTCCGAAGCGAAGACGGCCTTCTCGACGACATCGGGACTATATCAGTTCCGCTTCATGCCGTTTGGCATCAAGACAGCGCCTGCTGTATTTGCTAAGTTGATGCGGAAGGTTGCGGAAGGTATACCCGGTGTGGACCATTACTACGATGATGTACTGGTAGCCACCGAGACATGGGAAGAGCACCTGAGGTCTTTGTTACTGCTTTTTGAGCGCATACAGAGGGCCGGGCTTGCAGTGCGCCCCAGTAAATGTGAACTTGGTGTGGAAAAAATTGACTTCTTGGGACACCGAGTTGGCAAGGGCAGATTGCAAACACTGGGGAAAACACTCGTCAAGATCTAAGCTGCATCACGTCCTTCAACCAAGCAACAAGTGCGCGCCTTCCTCGGTTTGACCGGGTACTATCGGGAATTTATCCCGAATTACGCAGAAGTCAGCACTCCCCTTACAGATTTAACCCGGAAGGGCGAAGCTAACTCGGTGAAATGGACAGCAGCCCACGAGGAGGCTTTTCAAAGTCTCAAAAAACATGTCTCAAAGAAGCCGATACTACGGCTACCAAATTTGCACCAATCATTCGTACTTCGAACGGACGCATCGGACACAAGTCTCGGAACGTGCTTATGCAGGCCCACGAAGGCAAGCTCCACCCCACAGCTTATGCCAGCCGAAAGCTGCTTCCACAGGAGGCTTCCTATAGTACCATCGAACGCGAATGTCTCGCGTTGGTATGGGGAATTCAGAAATTCTCCAGCTACTTATATGGAGTACATTTTTGTGTCCAGACAGACCACCAGCCTCTGAGTTATATCGAACAGGCAAAACAGCTGAACGCTCGACTACTTCGATGGAGTTTACGGCTCCAAGAGTACCAGTTCACCATTACGCATATTAAGGGTAGCGAAAACGTGGGAGCCGATTACATGAGCCGGATATAGTTCTTGAGGTCTATAAGCATGTTATTTTTTTTCTCCTTTCGACGTGCGTTTTCTGTATATATTAGCATATTTCATTGTACAAGAAGTATATTTTGAGTTATTTTCTTTTTGCTTGGTGCATTGGTTGTTTTTACATTTTGTAATGCACGTATAAGGATTGCGCTACAGTAGAGAAGCGAACCTGTTCCGTTTTGTTTCGTAGTATACATTCATGCAGTGTATTTTGTATTGATGGCTGCCGTACACGACCATTTCTTTTCCTTGTTTGTATGGCGCATTGATATTGTTGCGTGTAACTCAAGCTGGTAATCTAACAATTGTTTTTTTCTTTTGTTGTTACTTTGATGTACTCTGCCTATTTATGTTGTGTATGAGAGGGACAGTCCGCATGTCTCCCTTGTTGGTGGTGTTTTGTTCCTTGTTGTCGAAAAATTCCCCTCCGTGTGAGCAAATCTTATGAATAACATTCTGAAAGTGGGAGGCAATGTCACCGACGGCCAATTTTGACGACCCCGCGTCACGGCGATTAACGGGCGCCATACTCCCCCACTGACCATGGGAACGGCGGACGCATTAAAGAGAGCCAAGAAGTGCAGAATGGGGTGCTCTTCTTCGAACGTCGCCGCCGACGTTTGATTCTTTTGTAACTGCGGCGGCGTCTGCAGGGTCGTGAAAGGCCGCGATGTACCCCGAACAAGGATTAGACTACGGGACGCACCGGCTGAGAGCCAAACAGTCTGACCGTTTCACGGGCGAAACCGTGGGAAAACCCGTGGTGTCCAAGTCGTATGACAACACCCCAACAGGTTGTCACTCTCGCTAGTTGAGGGCCCTCTCCTAATTAAAGAGGGGCGGAGTTTCCATCAATGAAACGCGCATATTCGACCCATGTAGAGGTCTCTTGTCCCCAAGGAAGAGAGCGAGGTGATACGAGGGGGATTTAAGCGCAGGATTTCGCCCTGCTAGACAGACTAGTCGCTGACCAAAATGGTGTAGAAACAGATCAACAAGCATCTCTTCTAGAAGTGTTTAGTGTGGCTCGGTATCGGCTGGCCACCTAAACTTAGCCGTTCGTCTAGTGACGCGATATTAACGTCTGCAACGTAGACATCGGGACTTCGCCTCGAGTTAGCTCAACCTGCTCGCAGTCACCTGCAAGCACTAGCCTCCCGGAGCCACCAGCGTTGCAACACCGCCAACATCGCAGTCGTGCGAGAACTCTCTTCGACTTCTCGCATCCGATCGTCGGGGATGCAACGCTGCCGGTCATCACACGTATGCCATCAACTGTTTATATCTTCGAACTTTCTCCTCCGTAGTTCTATTGTTGTTAGTTTGTGTAGTTTGTAATAGTTCTCTCTGGTAAGCTGATTTATTGTTTTTATATATATTTTTTAGTTGTATCAAGTGTTGATGTATTTTGCTAGTTGTATTGAAGTGTTGTACTAGGTTCCGTGTGCTGCAATATCACTAGAGTAAAGTTTGTTTTGTTTTCTCACGTCTCTGATCTCTTCACTGTCTCTGCTTGCGTACGGAACGAACTAACCTGCTGTCATTCCCGTCGCCGACTTCGCGCTGGCGACGCTAGAGTGGCAGTTTGTAACAATATATGAATGTTATTAGAGTCCGGTATCATGTGGGCAAATAATTCTTGTTAATTGAGCATTTTGGGTATCATATTTGCTTTGGTCAGAAGTTTTAAGGTAAACATGAACTGGAAATTAAAAAACAATTCCTGATGGAGGTTCCTGTAGAAAAGTCATATTGATTTAAGTTTATGATTGCGCAGTAACGGCAGAGCTCACTACCCGTTACTTTTTTTCGGTAACAGTAATGCATTACGTGTTTTTTCTTTCTGTTAGTGAAACTGACAACGTGTTTAATTACTTTTTTTGGTAACGCATACAACACTGTCGTCAAAAGACCACCGTATTCACGCAGAACTGGGCTGAAATTGTCGTGCGAGCTACGGGCCCATATAAAACTCTATCACCTTCAAGAACTTTTTGTATGCAGGCCGCTTGAAAGATGTGTACCCCGCCTCCTCGCCTATGCACCCTTCTTCAAAAAGTTTTCTATACAGACGCACTTCAGCGACGCGTGCTTCCGTGAGCCTGGGCAGGCCGAATCACCCACAACACGCTTCTCACTCCTCAGGTTCTAAAACCAGGACTTCTCATGGCTGATTGAGTGGGGGCCTCTACGCGTCACCCATAGCGCGTAGGCATTCTTACGAGTCACTCCGTTCAAACTGCCGTAGTCCACGCGAAGGCAATGGCTATCATCTTTCTTAGGCACTATGAGTCGCCCCGACACTTTAGATGAACGGCAAACAATGCCAGCTGATTGCAACTCGTCCAGCAAGCTGCCAACAACCTGACTTTTGGCTAAGCTGACGGACCTGGGGTAACACTTTAAAGGAAGTGCATCGCCAGTTTCAATCGAATGGCTAACCAAATCGCCACAGCCCAATTGATCGGTGAATAGCTAATCATATTGGCGTAATAGTGACTACAGACGAGCCTTCCTGTGTATCATCGAATTGAGTCGCACAGGCTATCTGAGGGGGCGGAGCGTCAACACGTTGTTACGCTAAATCACAATGGGGATATTGAGCTGACTAGCGAACAGCGCAGGGGCATTCTCCCGAAATTTGCACACGACACGGTTTCCGACGTCTTTACTGCACAGAAAACAGAATACCCTGGTGAGTTGATGAACAGCTTTAGCAGGAAAAAAGGTCCATCACGATAGCTTCTATTCGCAATGTCCACTACAACAGCGGTTTTTAGGAGAAAGTCTCGCTAGAGAATCTCAGAAACACTGAAACCATCATCATCCGACACAAAATCTCGCGGCGCCAGCCGAATGGGCAACGCATTTCACAAAAACGAATGTCGTTCGGCTGTCCCGCAAGTGCTTCTGCAAGTGGGACAACACTTGCTTGCCAAACAACGAAGTGCTTGCGCCCGTGCCCAGCAACGCCAAGAATTCTCGGCCAGCAATGGTGAGCGAAACTGGCGCGGGCGCACAAGCAAGGCAGATTGTTCGCTGGTTTCCGTGCTGACCGGTTACGCCCCCATGATCTCCGACGGCAGCGCAGCTCTGGCTTACCGGCTCGCCCGCTGCCATCTCCTGACGTCGTGATTTCTCCTTACTTATGTATGTGGGTCTCTCTGTCCCTGCCCCTATCTTCATCCCATTTAATCCCTCCTTACCCCTATCCCTCGTGAGCCACTATTGAGGTGTCGCACAATTATGCAGACAGTTACAGCGCTCTTATCTTCTTTTCTCTTTTTTTAAGATTCGCTTATGTATACCCGGTACGCAGAGGGAAGAAGCAATGTTTCAGCTACTCGTGCCTTCAAGAACGACCTGCGCTCCCGCTTCCTTGCCGCAAAGGAGGCCTAAACGCGGCGCACTCCCTCTCTATGTGCCTTCATTCTCGACAGTGGAAGCCGCGCACATTATTGCGGTCCCTTTCCCGAGATAGAGGAACCCCGATCAGAGAACCGCGCTGACGAACATCACCATCAGTGTTGAGCTGCATGGGTCGGCGGATTGCCTCCCCACCCGCGCGTTCCAAGTTACGATGCAGCCGCAAAGGGGACTCCGACAGCCGTTGAAGATGGGTCACGGCTCCGCCCTACGCGCAGTGCGCTTGAAGGGCCTGGTTGGCTGGCTTCGGCAGGCGATAGGCGTGCGTGGCAAGATTGTTGCCTTGAATGGGCTTTGCCTCGGTGATCAATTTCTTCAGATCAGAGAAGCGACCGCTACGTACACACGCCAGAAACGTCGACTGTGCCTGACCTGATCACCCACTTGATGCGCTCCTCGTTCGAGGCTCCGCGCACAGCGATAGAGGAAAGGTCTTCTTTCGCGTGTACGTACTCCTGAAGTAAGTCGTCAGGAGCTTGTGTGCGGATTTCGAGCCACATCCTACTCTCGTAGTCAGCGGCTAAGACAAGAAGGCCGCGAGGAACTCATCGAAAGTCACTGCTCGGTGGCCTGAAAGCCAATACCATCTATGGCCGCCGTGTCATCCAGGATGACGTGTTCGAGCCCTTCCTGATCACCTAGATCCATGGCTTTCTGGTATCGTGCGAGGGCGTCCAGGTGATCTCCTGCACTGTGCAGATGCCAACATGACAGCGATACGAGCGCATTTCGGAACGGCCGAAAGCGTTTCAACTGTCCTCGTCAGTGTGTAAAATCTTTTGGGCGGCAATTTGCAGCAGCGTCTGAGCACCCATCTCAAGGGAAGCTGTCAGCGCTTTAGCGGCTCCAGCGAGTGATGGGGAAAGGTATCCGAGCTCTATAAGCGGTGTGCTGTCGAAAAGGATACCGAAGGTTGTGCCGTTCTCGGGAAGCACCTGTTGCTCACAGCTGCCGATTGGGTAGCTTCACGTGAATTTGCTTAGAGTCCCTCCCCCCCGCCCAAAAAAAACTTAAGTAGCGCCAACCGCGCCCCTTCGTCTATTATTTTCATCCAACATCTAGTGGAAGCAGCCAGGAGAGGTTCCGTATGTAACCACCAACGATATTTCAAATGCCATACGGGATATTGCACGTGGAAAAGCAGCTGGCGATGACGTAACAACAGTCGATCTAGTTACGGATGGAGTAGGACTTACTTGGAAGAAAACAGCTACCTTTTATATTAAGTTCTTCAAGCATGCAACGGTTCCTGTGAGCTAAAAAAATAGCATCGTTAAACTATTACTATATAAGAAATGGCACATCAAAGATTTAAATAACATTAGGCCTATCAGGTTACTTTTGGTTATATACAAAATATTTACGGAAGTAATCACACACAGGATAAGTGAATTACTCGTTTTCAACCACCCCAAAAACAAGCTCGGTTCGTGAAAGGCTAATTACTCTACGATGAATCCATTCATCAGATAAATCAGGTAATTAAAAAGCTGCTGATTATAACTAGCCCTTTACCTATATTTTATACAAACTACAAAAAAACATTCGACTCAGTAGAGATATTTGCAGTTGTAGACGCATGAAATCATCATCATCCTGACTACGCCCACTGCAGGGCAAGGGCCTTCCTCTTCCATGCTCCACCAATTAACCCAATCTTATCAGATGGAATTGACAATGAGTATACTAAATCCTACATCAGTACATTAGCTGATATATTACCTAAATAATAGGAAGAAAACAAAGATAGTGCAGAAGAACCTGGGGAAACAAAGAACTTGAGATATAAAACTATGCATTGGAGTGTATACAAGAATATGTATACTTGGAGGATAAGTACTCTTGAGAGCACGTAATCTTACAAAAAAAATAAATTCACAAAAGAACACGAGCAAGCTGGAGCGCAAGCGGCCGGTACTTACAAATACTGTAAAGAGATCTACCACTATCATTAAAACGAAAATTATACAGTTGCACTCCTTTAAAGCGGAATGTTTGGGCAAAAATTCTTGTCTTTTGTATGAGGCGTCTCTTACAAGCATAGTACCATGTATGCATTTTCCTATCAAGCCGTATTTTACTTTAGGCAAACTGGTGTCTTACACCCTTTTGCCTCTTATATCAGTGTCCTTTATGAAACGGTTCAACTGTACAACCATTTAATACTACCAGAACTGACGTATGGGGCTGAAACTTAGAGAATAATAAAACGAGAGCAAATTCTGGGGACCCAGCAGTGTGCAATGGAATGTAATATGATAAAAATACCACTAAGGTAATGGAAGACGGCAGCACGGGCAAGAAAACAGACAGAAAGTACTTTTTTGGGGCTATGTGGGGCATCGTAATGAGGGGAAAATTCTAGACGCCTTTAAACACCACAGGAAGAAGCACGGAGAAAAAGCGTCATTGACGCTCTTTCTATCTGGTTCTTCGTGCTTGCGGTGGTTTCATAGGCGTCCAGAATTTTTCGGTTATTAGAACATAGAGGAAGTGTAGACATCCTAGCTTACATCAAGCGGCGGAAAGAAATGGTCCTGGGCTGGTCACGTATAGAGTGGAACAAAAAAAGCGGACAACAGTAAGAGCGAAAGAACAGAGAGGAGGTGCCCGCAGGGGCGCCTGCACAAGTAGGCGTTTGGTGTGTAGCGACACCACGGACCCGAGCTAACGGGGGAGTTTTGACTCCCTCCCATGCCTAGCCGTGCGTGGCTTTGCCGTGTCCGGGGAAAAGGGGATCCTGGGGGTTGAGCCGACGCTGGGTGATTGGACCTTTAAGGCGCCCCGGCAGAGGCAACACACCCCTTTGGCCCCGGCTTCCCGTATACGGCACCCCAGGGCGGACCCATCCAGGGGAAATCGGCAGTCGCCTTTTCCTGCCTGTCTCCTCACACATCTTCGTTTTTTTCTCACACTTTTATCTTTCCTGTCCTCTCCTCACTACTGTTGACTTCCGATATTCATGGCGGCAAGGGTTAACCTTGTGTAGGTATCCCACCTTGGATAATTACATTGGGTTATAGTGACAGCGTACCGCTGGTGTCGGGAGGACGTGTCTTAATAAGTCCAACCGCGTCGCCTTGCTGGGCTCCGTGGTGGTTGGTCGCCGCTGTTACCGAACACATTCATACTTCTATTGCTTCACAAGCATCCGCCGACCTTGATCGGTCTCGTAAGAGAGGCCGCACCGAAGGAAGTTAGCACTTCTCGACAGAAACTAAAGTTACTTTCGCGAAGTACCAAATTATCCACAGTGACAGCTAACCTCTAAGAAAACTATCCCCATTTTCGGTGGCCAAGTGCCTAAAATAAAAAATTGGACCCACATACAAAGCACCCAAAATGTCAAGTGGTGACCTTTTGGAGCTAACCGAAAAAGTCCAAGTGCCTAAGCTATCCCAACTAACCAGCATTGGAGAAACAACTGTCACCGTTTCCGTCCATCGCTCTCAAAACACCAGCAGGGGAGTATTCTCTGAGGAAGACTTCTTAGGCCTTAGTTACGAAGAGCTCCTCGAAGGATTCCAAGACCAAAATGTCATAAACGTCCAAAGAACAGTAATCCGTCGCAATAATCAGGAAGTGCCCACCAAACACGTAATACTGCCACATTGAATATGCAGCACGAAGAGAACAACGAAGAACACGAGCAGCGAGTGAAGAAGACGAGGTTCTCTTCTGATCAGTTTACCAGTATTCTAATACAATTAAAGTGAGTTCCCTGGATTCGACTGCTGCTGTTTCTGCATTGTGACACTGGTGGAGGCGCTGGGTACATGTTCGGGACGCCTGACAACAGCCCCGAATCCGGTCAAGAAAGGCTTCCGCGCATAAACACCCCCGTTCGCCGCAGCAGCCGGCGCCTGTTAGGCCTCAGCCCGGAGTTTGGTCCATTGCCGGAAAGCGTGACTGTGCCAGAAAGCATGACGGCGCCTGGAAGCACTGGCCCCAACATGTCCAGCCCAAGCACGACAAAGGTGACTGTTTTGAACCCTCGACTTCCGGTTGACTTCCACGGAAACGCATATGAGGATGCACATGACTGGCTCGAGGAATTCGAGCACACAGCGAATGTTAACGGTTGGAACACCACACAGAAATTGGGCTACGTTTATTTTCCGCTTCAAGACGGAGCCCGAACGTGGTTCACGAATCGCGTGTGGTCGTCTTGGGACGAGTTCCGGCAGAAATTTCTCGACACATTCGCGAGCACTGAAAGACGAGGAATTGCACAGCGTCTCCTCGAGTCACGGATTCAGAAACCAAATGAATCAGTTACGATGTTTGTTGAGGACATGGTGCGGCTATTTCGTCGAGCAGATCCTAATATGCCCGAAGCCAAAAAGGTTAGCCACCTCATGCGGGGCGTTAAGGAGCAGCTGTTCGCTGGCCTCGTACGAAACCCGCCTACAAGTGTGGATGAATTCTCCAAGGAGGCGACATCTATCGAACGCGCACTGCATCTACATTATCGCCAGTATGACCGCCCAACCCACAGTGCACCGATCAGCGTGGCAGCCTCTACCACAGCAACAACACCCGACGAAGGTTCTTTGCGCCAACTAATACGAGAAATCGTACAAGAAGAGGTCAAGAAACTCGTCGCCAAACCAAATGACTGCGCGATCGCCTCAGTAACGGAAGTTGTACGCCAGGAGATCAGGCAAGCGCTCTCACTTCCTGAGCCGAACACGAGCACTCCCAGGGCAAGCTATGCAGACGTAGTCCGCCGACAGCCAGCGAACGTGCCGACACCACATCAGTACCACCAGCAACATCCGCCGACAGTGCCTTGGTACTACAGAGAAACTTCGATGCCGAGGCGGCCACCACTTCGCAAAACTGACATCTGGCGTACCCCTGATCATAGGCCCCTGTGCTTTCACTGTGGGGAAGCAGGCTACATCGTTCGGTATTGCCCGTATAGCGCCGCAGGGTACCAAGGGTTTTCTTCTACGGTTCCTCGGCGCCATTTCAACGGAACATCTGACGTCGACATGAGTGTCATGACCCCACGGGATGTTCCTCCTGGGTTTCGGTCATGCTCACCCTCTCCTGGGCGTTATTCTCCATCCTCTAGACGGAGCACCACTGACATGCCAAGAGGGAGATCTCCTAGTCCACGCCGGGGAAACTAAAAGCAGCGACCTCAGGGGGGAAGGTTGCGAATCGTCGAAGTGCTGAAAATCCCCCATTACTGCCGAGCGAAGAGAGACACATTTTCAATGAATCGACGAAAGATGGGGTTGTTACTGCCGAAGTTGCAATTACGATTGACGGACATGACGTCATGGCATTGGTCGACACTGGCACGGACTTCTCAATAATGAGTGAGAGTCTGGCAGACACGCTCAGAAAGGTTAGAATGGAATGGACAGGACCGCAGATTAGAGGAGCTGGAAGGCAGCTACTCACACCTACCGGAAAGTGCACCGCAAGAATGAAGATAGGGGATGCATCCTTCGTCGCAACTTTTGTTATCCTTTCTGAGTGTTGCAAACAGGCAATCTTGGGGATGGATTTCTTGCGTGAATATGGTGCCATCATGAATATTTCGGACGGTGTACTGACCTTTTCAGCGGATTAAAGCGCAGTGCTACACCGAAAATCTCTACGAGTCATTGACGATGTGACCGTACCTCCGTTATTGTGCCGCCTTGTTTCAGTCACGTGCAGTGAGCAGAATACTGGAGAAGGAATCGCTGAACAAGTATTGACGCTCCTACTCTCTCACGGTGTTGCAATTGCCAGGAGTATTGTCAACGTTGTGTGCGGTGAAGCAGAGGTTCTGTTAACAAATTTTACCAACGAGCGACGACACATTACACAAGGCACTACAGTTGCCTACTTCGACGAAATCACTGAAATCCGCGAGTGTTGTGTAGTACAACAGGACGAGCCGCAAGCCACGTCAGCCCCACCACCTATTGACGTAAGCTCGGATTTGTCACCAGCGCAGAGACAGTGTCTAGTAGATCTTCTTCACCAGTTTAAAGACTGTTTTTCATCGACCACGAGGGTCAGTCAAACGCCACTGACGAAGCATCAGATAATAACGGAGGAGACGGCAAGGCCAATACGACAGAACCCATACCGCGTAGCACCGAAAGAGCGTGAAGCAATCCAGGAACAAGTGAAGAAAATGCTCGATGATGACGTCATCCAGCCGTCAAGAAGTCCTTGGGCATCGCCGGTAGTGCTGGTTAAAAAGAAAGACGGAAGCTTGCGATTTTGTTTCGACTACCGCAAGCTGAACCATGTGACAAAGAAAGACGTGTACCCATTACCGCGCATCGATGATTCACTCGACAGGCTGAGGTATGCACGCTACTTTTCGTCAATGGACCTCAAAAGTGGGTATTGGCAAATTGAGGTCGACGAGCGAGATAGAGAAAAAACGGCTTTTGTAACGCCTGACGGGCATTATGAATTTAAAGTCTTGCCATTCGGATTGGGCTCAGCCCCCGCAACATTTCAGAGACTGATGGATACCGTTCTGTCAGGCCTTAAGTGGCAGACATGTCTGGTCTATCTGGACGACGTCATTGTTTTTTCAAAAACATTTGAGGAACACCTCAGCAGGCTGCTATCGGTATTCAGGACAATAAGGTGTGCCAGCCTGACACTGAAACCCGAGAAGTGTCATTTCGGTTTCAAGGAGCTTCAATTTTTAGGCCATGTGGTGAGCCATGAAGGTGTTCGACCTGATCCCGATAAGATTGCGGCCGTCAGAAATTTTCCGGTACCAAAAAACAAGAAAGCAGTCAGGCGTTTCCCTGGCCTATGCGCATACTACCGACGGTTTATTGCCAATTTCTCCCACATAGCCTCGCCGTTAACACGACTCACAATAGAAGACGTTTCGTTCACATGGGGCGACGATCAACAGGTGGCATTTGACGATCTCCAACAACGCCTGCAGACTCCGCCTGTGCTTGCTCACTTTGATGAGGATGCTCCTACCTTGGTCCATACAGATGCCAGCAACTTGGTTTTGGGCGCTGTACTCGTCCAGTGGCAAGACTCAGCCGAGCGTGTGATCGCATATGCTAGTAGGACGCTTTCCCGCGCCGAGTCCAACTACTCCACAACGGAAAAAGAGTGTCTTGCTGTCGTATGGGCGGTTATGAAGTTTCGTCCGTACCTCTATAGTCGTTCCTTCCACGTAGTCAGCGACCATCATTCCCTCTGCTGGCTGACCAACTTGAAAGACCCGTCTGGTCGGCTCGCACGGTGGAGCTTACACCTCCAAGAGTTTGATATGACGGTCGTGTATAAGTCCGGACGGCAGCACGCCGACGCCGATTGCTTATCAAGGTCGCCGATAAAGCGCAACGATGACACAGAAGATGACAGCATGGCGTTTGTAGGAGTCGTTGACACCACTACGATTTCGTGCAAGCAGAAACAAGACAGTGAGTTGCTTCCTCTTATTGAATTTTTGAATGGCCGGACAACAACCGTCCCTAGAAGATTTGCAAGAAGCCTGCCGTCTTTCTGCTTACGTAGTGGTGTTCTCTATAAGAAGAACTTTTCTCCCAGAGGGAGCACCCACCTACTTGTCATTCCGATGTCACTTCGTGAGGAGATACTTTGTGCTTGCCACGATGAGCCAACGTCTGGTCATCTCGGATACACACGCACATTGGCCAGAATCCAACAGAAATACTACTGGCCAAGACTTCCAGCTATTGTGAAGCATTACGTGCGCACGTGCCTCGATTGCCAACGACGAAAATCGCCACCGTTAAAACCAGCTGGGCTATTACAACCAATTCAAGTGCCAACGGTACCTTTTGCCCAAATTGGAATGGATCTCCTTGGACCATATCCGACTTCCCATGCTGGCAACAAGTGGGTAATAGTCGCCACTGATTATCTTACGCGCTACACCGAAACAAAACCGCACGATTCTTCGTAGAAAATATTGTCCTGAGGCACGGTGCTCCAACAAACATAATAACGGATCGAGGTGCCGCTTTCACGGCCGCGCTCCTGAAAACAGTGCTTGAGCTCAGTGGAACCGCCCATCGGAAAACCACTTCCTTTCATCCACAAACCAACGGCTTAACAGAACGCCTCAACAAGACTATTGCCGACACGAAGAACGCCGTTCAGTCTCCTTCATGGCCTTGAAGTGACGGTGATGCTTGACGCCATGTTACTGCACGACTGCAATGACATCGATTTGGACGCTGCATCTTTTATCCGACGAGCAGAAGAAGCGAGGCAGCTTGCGCGCGTCCGAATCACCCAGCAGCAAAATTATGACGCCCAACGTTATAATCTGCGACACCGACATGTCGTCTATCGGGCCGGCGACAAAGTCTGGGTATGGAGTCCTATCCGCCGCCGGGGACTGTCTGAAAAATTGCTGAAGAAGTATTTTGGCCCCTACACAGTTTTACAACGCCAGAGCGACGTTAATTACGTGGTCGTTCCTGACAACCCCTCGACAACTCGCCAGCAAAAACCAGAAATCGTGCACGTTGTGCGAATGAAGCCCTACTTTTCGGACTGATTTACATCATACATCTACTACACCGTCTTTTGTAGAAGAGCATCGGGACGCTGCTCTCTGGAGGGGGGCAAATGCCACATTGAATATGCAGCACGAAGAGAACAACGAAGAACACGCGCAGCGAGTGAAGAAGACGAGGTTCTCTTCTGATCAGTTTACCAGTATTCTAATACAATTAAAGTGAGTTCCCTGGATTCGACTGCTGCTGTTTCTGCATTGTGACAATACTAACTTTTGGAACAAGTGAAATGCTCACCTCTCTTGAGGCTGGGTACATAAAAATAAACGTCAGAGCCTACATTCTTAACCCCAGACGCTGTTTCTAATGCCAAAGATTCGGACACGCCTCGCACTCATGGAGAGGCAAAGAAACGCGCGCAAAATTCAGCGCAAACGACCACAAATTAGAAAGTTGCTCATCCTCACTCCACTGTAATAACTGTGACGGGAAACACCCAACGTGTTCCCGGTCATGCCCATGTTGGAAAAAAGAAAAAAGAAGTGATCGCTCTGACCGTCAAAGAAAAAAATATCATTCAGCGAAGCACGAAAACGGCTATCATACCTTTTCCACAGAAGTTACGCCGATATGACGCAGTCGGGGGCAGCGTCACAAAGGCCTCAGGAGTCGACCGCTACCACACCCAGTGGTCTGTGGTGACTCAAACCATCCCGTAAAAAAAGCAGCTCCAGCTGCTCCATGCACATCAAAGGACCCGCAGACTACGGTCTACCTGGGCCCTAAACTCAATAGAGTGCCAAAGCCTGAGATCCGTTTCTCAGTGCCTCACTCTCGATCTGCCAGCGCCTCAGACAAGGCAATGGAGATCGACCACAAAACTCCGGTGTCATCGACACCGAAGGACGAGCGCTCTCTCGAGCGTGCCAAACAGGACAAGGACAAAGTCCTAGTAACCAGACTAAGTAAGCGATAACCGTAAAGGTTATCGTAATTCTCTCTATTTCCCTTTCTTAGTATTGTCACCTATCATCTTTTACTCATACCGATCAATCCCCAGAAGTATATTTACTTAACTTTATTCCGTTATGGCTTTTATCGTACATTGAAACTGTAGAGGCTTAATTCATAACTTAGGCGACATAAAGGACATAATTAACAGATTCTCACCAGTAGCCTTTTGCCTCCATGAGACAAGTCTTGGTGCTAAACACGGCAATTTCCTAAAAGGCTTCAAAGTTGCCTGAAAGGACCGCGAACATTGCAACCGCCTTTCAGGAGGAGTAGCCGTAGTCGTGCAGGGCAGCACTCCTACACGAGATGTCCAAATAAACACTTCTTTCGAGGCCGTAGCCGTCACCATCCTATCATACAAAACCATCACCATCTGCTCACTGTATATCCAACCTCACACCCTTTTCACCACCAAAAACCTAGAAAACCTAGTGGAACAGTTGCCAAAACCATCTATTTTAGTTGGGGATTTCAATGCTCATTGAACCCTTTGGGCTTGCGGCAAGAGGTGAAGCCGTGGAAGATTTCATTTTATCAAATGACATCTGCCTTCTTAATTTCGGGACTTTTACCTACTTCTCACCAACCTCACGCACTTTTACTTGCTTAGATCTTGCCAAGTGTTCACCGTGTATTTTTAACGATTGTAAATGGGACGTCGTCAACATGTCTTATGGTAGTGATCATCAACCCGCCATCATAAAACTCATACCATCCTACCCAAAATTAACAAGCAGGCCACACCGGTGGAAACTACAGCTGGCGAACTGGCTAGGTTTCACAAAAAACGCTGAGCTCGATGAAGTTTTCTCATCGGAGCTTTCTTTTGAGAAACTAAACAAAGAGTTCGTCAAAATTTTAATTTTAGCAGCAGAAAAGGCAATACCGCAATCATCCGGCA
Source organism: Rhipicephalus microplus (assembly GCF_043290135.1). Lineage (NCBI taxonomy): Eukaryota > Metazoa > Arthropoda > Arachnida > Ixodida > Ixodidae > Rhipicephalus > Rhipicephalus microplus. The sequence goes on from NC_134703.1 coordinate 194,392,575, forward strand.
TCGTACGCAAGAAAATCCACCCTTGGTGGAAAAACGAGTGTACTGATGCCAAAAAGCAACAAAATAAGGCCTGGGGAACTTTACAAGGATACCCCACCTACACCAACCTCATCATCTTCAAACAGGCAAAAGCCAGAGCCTGATTTATTCAAATACAGACAGAAAAGGATTCATGGGAAAAATACATATCATCAATTAACAGTTCCGTCACATCTAAACACATCTAGGACCAGGTCAGGAAGTTCAAGAGAGAACACTCCTCCAACCCAATACCACTGCTTACAAGTACAGACACACAATCAATACTAGAAGACCAGGACAACCTATCACGAGAACACTTTTATAAGGTATCATGCTCAGCAAATTACACCAATACATTCCTGAAATATGAAGAAAATGCAGAAAGACAATGATTGCCTACTACCAGTACCTAAAATGAAAGTTATAACCTTCCGCTTACGCTTCACGAATTAAACAGGGTACTTTCTACCGGTAAAAAAACGGCAACAGGGTCTGACCAGATACACTACGCAATGTTGGCACACTTATCTCAAGCATCCGCGACGGCACTTCTCCAATTCTTCAACAAAACATGGGACTCTGGCATAATGCCTGAAGATTTAAAAAAAAGTCATAGTTATACCATTCCTAAAACCTGGTAAACCCCCAACAAACCCAAGTAGCTACAGGTCCATTGCATTAACAAGTTGCCTTGCAAAAACTTACGAAAGCATCATAAATATTAGACTTACCTTGACTCTGGGATTGGAGCACCTAATAGACGCACACCAGTGCGGTTACAAAAAGGGCTGTTCCACCACTGATCACATTGTTAGGCTGGAACAAGAAATATGACAAGCATTTCTACACAAACAATTCTGTCTCTCGGTCTTCTTTGACTTAGAGAAAGCATATGACACAACTTGGAGATACGGAATTCTCAGAGATCTAGCTAACGTAGGGGTTTGCGGAAGAATTCTGAACAGCTTACACAATTTTTATCGAATAGAACTTTTCAAGTACGTTTGGGGCGGTACTATCACGAATATTTGTCTAAGAAAATGGTGTACCACAGGGCTGAGTTTTGAGCACCACCCTGTTTATAGTGAAAATGAACTCCATCAACAGAGCTATACCCCGTAGAGTCATGCAATCCATCTATGTTGACGATCTCCAAATTGCATGCCGAGGCTTTAGCCTATCATCCTGCGAAAGGCATCTCGAAATTACAATGAATCGGCTTATGAAATGTGCCGACCAAAATGGTTTCCGCTTTTCAGTCTAAAAAGCACGGCTGTTCTCTTCACGCAAAAAAGAGGATTGTACCCTGAACCCGCGCTCAATTTATACAACATCAACATGCCGGTAAAACAAGAACACAAATTTCTAGAAATCATATTAAAGGAAAGCTGCGCACAAAAAGACGGAGACAAAGAAGAGAACCACACACAGCGCTGCACTCACAACTGAAAGTTTAATCTGAGCAACAAGAATTTAAAAAGAAAAAGCCGCGCATGACAAGTGAGGTACAACGAGATTAAATGATACGCTCATCAATAAAAGTGAACTCTTTTTTGTGCAATGTAACCGAGGTCTGGCTTACGCAAGCATCACGTGACTTGTTAATATGATAGGCTTCAGATACCTCACGGGTGAATTGATGGTGGTGCTTAACAATAATAACAGTGTTGGACAGATCAGGTGTGCACCCACACGTGGCACAATGCGAAGCCAAATGAGAGCGCGTGCCGTTATGCAAAGAGAGATAGTGCTCCCGCAACCTTTTATTAACACAGCGGCCCGTCTGTCCCACATAATAAAGACCACAAGATAAAGGAATGTGGTACACCACACCCACAGCACAAGGCACATACTTATTTCTATGGTTTACTGCACATTTCTTTACATCTGGCTTGTCCTTCTTGTCTAGCTGATTTGACACCAATGCACATATCTTTCCCAATTTATTGGGTGCCCTAAAAACCACATCAACTCCGTAGCGGGAACCAACATTTTTTAACCCATGTGCCAGTTTATGCATATAAGGAATTGCTGCGAACTTCATTTTTTCCCGATTGATTTTCCTAGCTGCACGTCCTTTTAAACTACCAATTAACTTATCGCAAAAAGCCACAATTATGTTAGGGGGGAACCCTGCTTCCTCTAGTCTTGCAACTTGCTTAGCAAAACCCGAACCCAACACAAGCCGGCACGATTTTTTCAGAGCGGATTTAAGGCAGGTGAAAGCAATGCCCCTCTTTACCACCTTTGAGTGGGCTGATCCAAAATTAAGAATTAGTTTCACTGATCGTGGCTCAAAACACCAGCAAATATGGGAACTCTGAAACCAAAGTTTAAGATCGAGAAATTGTAGACAGTAAAATTCTGGAACCTCCGAAGTGAAGGACAAACCCATGCCTTCTGTCCTGAACACCTTCAACACATTGGAAACAATATCCGGGAACGTGGCATCCTTTATAACAACAAAAAATCGTCCACATATCGGAAAATACGCATCACAGTTCCGCTCAGAATTGTGTCTACAATGCGATCTATTTTGACTAAAAAAATTTCACAAAGGATAGGTGCAACGCACGAACCTATACAGACTCCTGAACGCTGGATTAGGGTCTTCCCTCGCCAATCAATGTACGTAGATTTTAGGTAAAAAGCTAGTAATTCAATGAACAACTCTACAGATATACCACTACTACTTCTAAAACGAAGCTTATCATTGTCTTCCTTGATACATTCCTGAACGCACACTAGGAGCTTATGATTAGGAATCGAAAAAAAACATGTCAACAACATCTATACTGAACGCCAGACAGGAGCTCGTGTCGCGCTCCCTGAGAAACTGAACCACCGCACCCGAATTTTCCACTCTAAAGGGATCATGAACGCACAGCTGCTTCAAATGGGTTTCTAAATACCTGGATACATTTTTCTGCCACGTATCTGTTTCCGTAATTATGGTACGAAAAGGCATCTCAGGCTTATGGGTTTTTATCGTAAAGAACGGGCTCAATTCGAAACCCTGGCTTTTTGCCACAGAGGAGGCCAATCTCTCAAGATTAAGGTCCCGCAAAAGATTAACCGCCTTATCTCTGACCTTGGACAACGTCACAGAGGCTGGCTTAAAGTTCTTCTCTATAGCTCTACATGCCTTTTCTGAAAACATTCCACTATCCATAATGACAAAGAAACCTTCCTTATCCGCCACAACCGGTCTTAAATCCCTTCCTACGAGCACTTTAGCCAAATGAAAAACGGGTGAAACATTCCGCGCAATTCCATCAGCTTTGGCTAAGGCATCCACACACTCAACTACACACCTTGGGCTTTTTCTTTTTGAACTATTGTTGCTCTGATTAAACTTTCAGTTGTGAGTGCAGCGCTGTGTGTGGTTCTCTTCTTTGTCTCCGTCTTTTTGTGCGCAGCTTTCCTTTAATATATACATACACCAACTCGCCCAACTTTCTATTCTGTTTCTAGAAATCACATTTGACCGAAAACTCAACTTCCTGTGACACGTAAACGCACTGAAAACTAAGGCATACAGAGCACTCAACGGGCTCAAAGTACTCTACCATAAGCACTGGGGTTTCGATAGACTCTGCCTTATACGTATTTACCGATCTCTTGTATGCAGCATTTTAGACTACGGATGCGTAGTCTACGACTCGGCGCGAAACTCATACATCCGCCGTCTCGACCTTATACACAACCTCGGTCTCCTTCTGTCCACTGGTGCTTACAGAACATTGCCTGCCCAAAGTCTATACGTAGAATGCAATGAGCCCCCTCTATGTGAACGAAGAGCATTACTAACCTTGTCATATGTTTTAAGAATAAGGTCGTTACCTGAACACATTTGCTACAAAATTGCCACAAAATGTGACTCACGCTCACACTACCTCAACAAACTGAACCTAATCAAACCACTTGTCCTAAGTTTCGAGGAATACTGCCGCTTTTATACCATCCCTGATGAATCACTAGATGTCGCCATTAAACCACGAAGACTGCCGCCATGGTTCGACCTGTCGCAGCTATGCGAATTTTCACTAGGCCGTTTTAACAAAAAAAGCACCCCACCAGAACACATAATCCAAGAATTTTATACACTTCAGCACGAACATAGGCATTATGAAGAATTTTACACAGATGGCTCAAAAACGAAAAACCACGTGAATATTGGGATTGCGACGATGAAAAGCGCAATTTTTGTGAAAGTACCTCGTAGTTTTTTCATTTTTTCAGCTGAAGCTTATGCCTTGGGTGAAGCAGTTTGGCAAATCATCGCTGAAAAATACAAAAAAGCAATCATATACACCGACTCACTAAGCGCACTAAAATCACTACATATAAAATCTGAAAGTGAGCCAATAGTGGGCGACATTTTAAACATGGTATACTTAAACAGCCAGGCAGCCTTCATACGTTTCTGCTGGGTACCAAGTCATTTTGAGATACCCGGAAACGAAAAAGCACATAAGTAAGCTTCCCAGGCAGCCCATGAAACAGTAACAAAAGTGAAAATTTCCCTCAAAGATATCCACAGAACAATTCGGCTTGCTCTACTAGCAAAATGGCAAAAGCAATGGGACACCTGCACGAACAATAAGTTCCACCTGGCGAAACCCACACTCGGGGAATAGAAGACCTGCCGTCACCAGCAACAGTTTATTGAAGTTGTATTATGCCGAATTCACATTGAACACACACACTTGACACACAACTTCTTACTCGCAAAGGAAGAACGACCAACTTGTGAAAAATGCCAAGAAGCTTATGCACATCCTAATCACATGTCCTACCATTGAAATACATAGGCTAAAACATTTGAGCAAGCTATACAAATAATACGTACCTTTACACTCTGCTTTGTTCCTAGGAGATTACCCTCTAGTACCTCTTTCTGACTTGCTAAGCTTTCTGAAAGTATACAATCTGTTAAATAGGCTTTAAAATCTCATCTTTTCAGTGTCCATTCCTGAAAGTCTTGTGTCTGGCGCAGCATAGTCTTAGCTGCTTTTGCGCCATAAAAACCAAATTAACCTAACCTAAGAGAGGAGGTGTAGACATGCTAGCTTGACAGAATGGGCAGCTTCACTGGCAATTGCTAGTGCAGCTGCCACTCTTCACCTACTTTAAAGGACAGCGGCTAGCTATTCAACACACCCTGAAGTGCCATGTAATCGTTTTGGCTGGGCGGTACTTAAGATACCCCGAAGACGTAGTTAGGCCGAAGCAGCCAAGACCCACGATGACTGCGTTACAAGCAATGGAGATAAGCGAATCATCAGACCGATGCTGACAGACCGCGACCGTATGACCACCTTCAAAACGTCAGCAATGAAAACGGCGGTAAAGCGAGGCTAATTCCCTACAAAACAAACGACACGACCAGCAAGATGCTCGACTAGGGTGTGACCACATGAGAATATACAGAGATAGAACATCTTCGCTAGAGTATGGTGTACTGGAATGGGGCTGTGTTCCGTCTTCACGGCAAACCGATGTCAGAGCGGTGGTCACTTTTGCGAAGACGCCACGAGTAAAGTGCTACAGTCGAATGGCGTACCCAGAGCACGTAACTAAAACTGTTATTTGACGCACACTGGCATCGCAAATTACACGGGCGCCTACCAATTTGCCTTCACCCAAATGCGGTCACCACGGCCGACATCGAACCCACGACCTTCTTCTCAGCAGCCGAGAACAAGCACCATTTCATTGAAACCAGTGGGGGTTTATCACAACTGCATTTTACGTTCCGCAAAGGTCCACGCATGCCCACAATCCTTGCGGTAAAAGCTAACACGGCTACGTAAAAAAAGTATACGTACAAGCTAAAAGAACTCTTAGGAAACAGCGATATTTTACGCAATTCACTGCGACATGTCGACGGCGGGCATCTAAATGCGCGAACCTCAAGTATTCTCAAGGTGATAGAAATGCAAACTTACCACGCAAGGTCGATTCGAAAATGTCGTCGTGATGTCCACTTCCGAAGTCAATAGACCACGTTGCAACAACACTGTGCGACATGCTGGACAGTTGACACACCACTGAATGAGGATGGTAACTAAAAGTCAAAGCAATATAAAAAACAATCATAAGGTCCCACGTGACGCGCATCTAGCCAATAGGAACGCGGCGTGAGACTATAGGTGAGAGGCACAACCTAACAAAGAAAAAAGCGAGACGGGCGTCGCACGACATTTCCCTCGCCGCTATTCTGGTCGTAGAAGAGAGAAACGAGGGAGACTCGCGTTCCTACGTAGGTCGCTATTTTACGCAGTTCCACAAATTCGCAAAAATAAAAAATAACAATATTTTCTACAGGATGTCATTTGTGAACAGCTGCAGAACACACGAAGATAATATTCATATTCGTTTTTATTTATGCAGTTTATTTCACGTTTATGCAAGTGTGGAAACGTCGCACGCTTTACGTGTACCTCGCAATCGAAATGGCCTCTTCGTCCTCGATTGAGCGCGCGTTTCCCACCAGCTATTTCGATGACTCATCGATGAAGCTTGAGACGAAATCAAAGTGGAAACGATGCGAGTTGCACGAAATGTCATTTTTCAAACGCGGCTGTCATTCGGAACGTGAGCGGCGCTGGACTATATACTTCGGGGAGTACATTCGCAGTCGCTTCGCCCCCGTAGCTTCTCCTTCAATCCCGAGAAATGTTGCACGTAACTACGAACTCACCTCGCCGTCTCCCCATCTTTCCTGTCCACCTTTTTCTGTCGAGCCTGTGTTATCAAGTGCTCCCCTCGTTATTCTCTCTACTCTTCTTTCTCTCCTCCTGCGTAATCAAGCAGCTCAGCCTTGCCACCACATTAGGCAGACAGAAGTTATATCATTTCTTTTCTTTCCTTCAAGAACCACTCATATATACATAGATTTTACGAACCTCGCATCCGGCAAAGAAAGGACCGAAAGGCGCACCATGTTTAAGAACATCCGGAATCGCAGTGGAAACCTTAGCAGCGGCTAGATGTGTTCTTTATATGCACCAACGGCTTGACGTTTACTATGCGCGCTATTTTCACATGCAGAACTAGAAGTTCAAACTCTGCTTCGAAAGCCAAGGCAAGACCCCAAGTCAAATTGTTTAGCTTGCCTTCCACTGTATTGAATTAGGGCACGCGAACAATGTTGTCCGAAAAGCCCTGTAGCTCTTGACTGCACGCATTCATGAAACATACACGTCTCTGCTGTCTTAACTATTCATCACATGCATAAACATGCGCATAAGGGACAAGGGCCTCCCTTCCCCCTCCCCAATCACCTAACAAGGGGGCGCCAGGTCAGCTTCGCAAATTGACACAATAAGGAGGAGGCCGCTGCCACAAACCTCTGCCCCCTTCCCATCTCCCTGATTTGGAACCCCGCGCACGTCTGTGATCACATGTTTAAGATATTTTGAAGAAATATTGAGGTTTAACACGTTTAATGACTGGCGAGATTGCATCGCTTCTCCACACTGATGTGGCAGCGACGTACAGACGATATTTCCCCTCGAATAAGCGCGTCTAGAGTTGCCAAGTTTGACCCAACAGCGGAACATACGTGGCGGCGTTCTATATTTATGGAAAACCTCTTAATTTATTGTACGACGCCAACCCATACGGGGCATCGAGCCTACTGCTGGGCCACGACCGTCATGATCGAACTACTGCAGCAGCATGTGCGCATTTTCGCCGCTGTAAATAGCGACGAAATACATCAATGAATGCAGTTGTAGAAGCAACGCCATCCACTGAGCCAGGAACAGAGTGCATGAGGCGCATATTTGCGCCCACATAACAACACTAACGCCCCACCGCGATGCAACACGGGTTGGCACTTTTCAAGACAAAATTCTGTCGACGTCAAAGTTTTAATTCGACAATGCTTCTCCGACAAAACAAAGCAAGCTCCGAGTGTAAAATACGAAACAGCGTCACTAACTTCAAATGATAAAATTACAAAACAGAGCGTAGGCACAGGACGAATGAAAGAATTGAAGCACACGGCTCAGGACTTGTTGCAACTGGTTTATTTAAAAATAACATGTACCTTTCTTGAAGGCCAGTGCACATGCTCGATGTCAAAGATAATTAACTCTTCAAACCATGGTGCAAAACGTCATGTGAACTTCCTAGTCGAACCAATTTGACAGGCTCATTTTTTGTGTGATAATGCCAAGGGAAGGATGTCTAACGCAATCACTCGCTTTTCGAGTTGCGTGGAATGCCCCAGCCACTTTTTTCGCGTAGGTGTTCCCACCAACTCGCCCAGTCTGCCTGTCTTCTTCGCTAATTTCGCTTATAACGACAACACGCTGCAGAGGCAGTTGTAGCCGTACAGCGATCCTCATGTGTTGCAGCGCGACGTGATTTGGCAAAAGCACCGAATAACTCGCAATTTCGCCACGCGTCACGACAGGAAGCAAACCGACACTCGGTGCAGCATAGTATATACCAGCCCACGCGCAGATCGTAAGGGCCGATTTCAGCAACGTATCATCGGCCTCACAAGCTCCGCGTTCAAGATGCAGGCGGAAATGCGTGATCTTAGATTTAGCTGCACGTCAAACAACCTCAGCTGGTCGGTTTTCAAGAGCCATCCACTCATAATCATATGGTGGTTCTAGAACGTTAAACATAAAAACTTCTTATTGAGTTATTACTTCATTTCTAGGTGCCATTTTCCTAGAGCTCACCGCGACGAATTATTTTGACGCTGCATCGGACTGCTGTCTGCTTGCCTGTCGTGGACAAAGCAAGCCCGTTCCGAACGAATCCTTTTTGTTCGTGGAAGTCGTGGGCGGGAATTGCGCGCCCACTCCATGTGGTGATGATGGTGGTAAAAAGCATTTATTTCAGAAAAAGTTTACGAGAGAGTGCCGGTGTCCATGTGTTCAGGGTCGGCCGATCGCCACTTTATGCTTGGAGAAAGTCTTAGGACCCGCCACGAAAAAAATTTATAGACCTGCTTTCGTGAAAGGGCTTTGTAGCAGGTGGATTGCTGGTGCATTTTTCCGGGTTCACTCCGAAACACGTGCCGATTGTGATGCTTTGTTCGTATACACTATGACCGCTAGCTCCAGTTGAAAAGGTGCGCAACTCAAAGCGTGGCGAAAGAACACAGCATCGGATTTAACTAGACACGCGTCGTTGACTGAAGGCCGTTTCACACGACATGAAAAGTAGCGATTTTCAATCCGCGAATTTAACAGTATCTGCCACACAAACAATTTTACAGTGTCTGCCACAACGAACGGCGGCAAGAAACGTTTCTCGCCGTTCCTGTCGCAGAGCGAAAACCACGGACCATTAGCGGTCCAAGTGTAATCAAACCGCCTTTAGCAGTGGTTGCGAACAGGGTGGTTAGAGGGACCATAACAATGTTTTTCCGCTGCAATCGCGGCATGTGAAACAGCCTTTAGAATGACAAAATGAGTGATGGAAAGGAACTCGTTAACTTATTCAACGATTTGCAGATATATGGTGTTTTTTGGCGCAAGGGCCATTTGATGGCCAAAGAGCGCCAGTTCATGAGACAGGAATGTGGACAATGATTGTGATTAACGGCTGTATAAGGGCCATAAAATTCCTCGCAGTAAAGCGGGTAAAATCATAAAATTAATAAAATCATAACCACGCAGTGAAAGGTGTGTGCGGTGCGAATAGATGGCAAAAGTTAATGATAATAAAAACGATGGTGGACATGTATGGCATTATCACAAGTGCCTCACTCGTTCATACCCTTGCGTCCAAGGTCCGGGAGGCAAGTGCTTTATTGTGTAGCCACCGCAGCGAAAATCTCTCTGGAGAGGTCGTGCTACGGTATGCCCTGGTATATGACATGAAAGCTATGAATTTCTTTTAAAAACGCTAACGATAATTTGTGACTAAAAAGCGGTTCCCTACCGACGATCATTGCAGGGCGTAAAGGTATATGCTGTCGGTAGGGTGAAGGAAAGTGTTGTTTTCTTAGAGTGTCCAATTGTTTGCACTGAATTAAAATGTGAAGAACTGTTAGTGCTTCACCACATCTGTCACACAATGGTGGATCGCCAACGGAGAAAAGATATGAGTGTGTCGTGTATGTGTGTCCTATCCTGAGCCTCGTTAATGTTACCTCTGTGTGACGGGATTTTGATACTGGTGGCCAATGGCCAAGGTGTTGCTTGATAACATGTAGTTTGTTTTGTGTGTGTGTATCCCACTTGCTCTGTCAGTAGTTCCTGAGTTTTCGTTTGAGAGACGGCTTAAGATCAAGGGCCGGGATTGATGAAGGTGTAATGGCGGTGCTTTCGTGGGCGGATGCAGCAAGCTGATCCGCCATCATGTTGTCTTGAATCTCACGGGGTCCTGGCACCCAGCACACAACAACATGTCGGTTCAGTGTGTAGAGTATGCATAAAATGGAGTAAAGTGAAACGAGGACATGGTTTTTTGTTTTTTAAGGCTGTGCAGAGCCGTTACCACACTGAGGAAGTCTGTATAAATTACTGTTTTTTGTATTTGTGATTGTTTGATGTGTTCAGCTGCCACAAGTATCGCGTAAGCTTCCGCTGTGAAGATACTTGTGCCTGGATGTAGAGGGCCAGTATCCGAACAGGAAGGGCCAACAGCAGCGTAGGACACAGAGGAGTTGTGTTGAAGTTCCAAGAAGTATGTAGAAGAAGTATGCTCTTCTAGCAAAGACACATCGCAATCTATAGTCTGCCACTGCCACGGTGGCGGGTATGCTACAGGAGCCATTAAACTGTGTTCGAGTGACACTCCAGTGTCCTCAGCTAGACCCTTCAGGCGAACTGAGAAGGGCTGCCTCATTGAAGGCCTGTTTTGAAAAAGAATGGAGCTCGACAAGTCAATAATAGTAGAGTATGAGGGGTTCCTCTTGTCTGGTTTCACCTTAAGGAAATATACAAAGGACATGTAGGTTCTTTGCAGATGAACCGACCACTCATTTGACTCAACGTAAAGGCTTTCTACGGGGCTGGTGCGAAAAGCACCCGTAGAAAGGCGGATGCCCGAATGGTGCACGGGATCCAGCATTTTCAAAGCACTTTGAGTCGCAGACTGAAAAACAATGGCCCCATCATCTTAGCGGGTGTGAGTCAGGCTTCAATAGAGGTTCATGAGGCGTTTCCTGTCACTACCCCACGTAGTACATGACAACACTTTTATAACATTCATGGCTTTTAAACATTTTGTTTTTAAATACTTTATGTGGGGTACGAAGGTCAACTTGTTGTCCAAGATTAAGCCTAAGAATTTATGCTCGGCTTTGACGGACAGACGTTGCCCGTTCAGTCGAATGTCAGGTTCCGAGTGCATGCCTCTCTTTCGAGAGAACAAGACACACGTGTTTTTTTGTGGGGTAAGTCGAAATTCGTTTTCATCTACCCATTTGGAGACCTTATTTAAACCCAGCGGAACCTGCCGCTCACACATGGCCAAGTTGCATGACCTGAAGCCAAGCTGAACGTCGTCGACATATGTACAATAGAACATATTGCGGGGAATGAACAAGTGCAAAGAATTCATTTTAATAATAAAAAGTGTGCAACTAAGCACACCACCTTGTGGCACGTCTGTTTCCTGGACAAATATTTGGGAGAGCACACTGCCCAGACGGACATGGAATGTCCGGTTTGACAGGTAACTTTCGATTATATGAAACACTCTTCCGCGCACACCAAGGTGGGACAGGTCTCTTAGAATTCCAAAACGCCACGTTCTATCATAAGCCTTTTCGATATCGAGGAACACAGAGAGAAAATACTGTTTATAGACGAAGGCGTCTTTTATCTGTGCCTCGATACGAACAAGGTGGTCTGTAGTGGATCTACTTTCTCGAAACCCGCACTGAAATGGGTCGAGCAAATTATTTGTTTCAAGAAAATGTACAAGTCGGCAGTTCATCATTTTTTCGAAGACTTTGCACAAGCAGCTTGTAAGTGCTATAGGCCTATAACTCGAGGGTAAAGAAGGGTCCTTGCCCTCTTTCAAAATGGGAATAACAATAGCCTCTTTCCAGGAGGTAGGAATAGTGCCAGAAGACCAAATAGCATTGTATAAACAAAGTAAGGTTTTTCGGGTTTCATTTGGTAGGTTTTTTAACATTTCATACATCACACGGTCAGAACCTGAACAGAAGTACTGCAGGAGTTTAGAGATGTTCGGAGCATAGCTAGATTGAAAGCTTCGTTATATGCCTCGTATCTAGCGGATTTGTGTTCGAGTTTCTGCTTTTCTATTCTTGTTCTGTATTTTTGGAAAGTTTCAGTATAGTGGTACGAGCTGGATACCTGTTCGAAGTGTGCACCGAGGAAGTTTGCCTGATCTTCCAAGGTATCACCCTGAGTGTTTACGAGTGGAAGCGTGTGTACTTGTTTTCCTACTATCCTACCGACCATGTTCCAGACTTTAGCCTCCTGTGTGTATGAAATAACCCCTAATAAGAACTTCTGCCAGCTTTCTCTTCTGGCCTGCCAACACGTTCTCCTGCCTTGAGACTTTATTTTCTTGAAGGTTTCAAGATTTTCGGCTGTCGGTGAGTTCCGAAGCAGCTTCCAAGCTCTGTTTTGCTGTTTGCGCGCGTTTCGGCATTCAGAGTTCCACCATAGCACACATCGTTTTCCAGGGTGTCCATTTGTTTGTGGGATGCATTTTGTTGCAGCATCAATCAAAAACGCTGTGAAGTAGTTCACAGCAACATCAATGTTCAAAGTACAGATGTCATTCCAACCTAGAAAAGCGATAGTATAAAACTGTTCCCAGTCGGCGTTGTTTATGAGCCACTTGGGGACACGTGGTAGACACTCAGTTACTGTCGTGCTCAAAACTACGGGAAAGTGGTCACTTCCGTACAGAGAACTGACGACTTTCCACTGGAGTAGAGGCACAAGAGATGGAGATACTATGCTCAGGTCTATGGAGGAGTAGGTTTTATTAGCGAGGTTATAATAGTTTGGTTCTTTTCGATTTAGGAGACACGCGCTCGATGAGATAAGGAACTGTTCGATCAGTCGACCTCGCGCGTCATACCGAGAGTCACTCCATAGCCTGCTATGCGCATTAAAGTCTCCAAGGAGAACATAAGGTTCCGGAAGTTCATCAATTAGTAGAGTGTAAATCGCGTTTTTGCAGCTGATAGCTAGGAGGAATGTAAATAGTGCAGATTGTGATCAGTTTACCAAAAAGAACCGCTCGAACAGCCACTGCCTCAAGGGATGTTTGGAGTTGTAAGTGTGTGCATGCTATTCCTTGATTCACTATGATGGCAACACCTCCGGATGATGTCATAGCATCAACACGGTCTTTTCGGAAAATAACGTATTTACGAAGAAAATTTTTGTGTTTTAAATTAAGGTATGTTTCTTGTACACACAGCACTTTTGGTGAGTGTTCATGTAAGAGTTCTTGGATGTCGTCAAGGTTTCTGAGAAGGCCCCTGACGTTCCATTGTAAAATATGAGTGTTCATGGTGAATGTGAAATAGTGCTGTGTGTACAAAAAGCGAGTGGCTATTTAGACAGGGAGTTTGAGTTCACTTAACAGGGCCATCACCAGGCCCTGTTACCTGCTTTTTTGTTTTCTTGACGCACTCCAGGGAGCCACGCCCCTCTTTCGGCACCAAGGGTGCCGACGTATCCATTGCCTCCTCAGAGACACTGGATGCCCGCACGTGCGGGCTGTTAATTCGAATTTCGGGCCTCGCCTGGTGAGGTGAGGCCTTGAGACCAGAGGACTCTGGAGTCTCCGGTCTCTGTTTAGGAGTAGGCGGTGTAGCCTGGGCTACAGCCGCCTTGGGGGCAGGTGCCACCATCACCGGCTCGGTATGCGCGGGCCGAAGGAGTGGCGAGGGCTGGTGCGGCGGTGCCCCCTGACGCGCCGCATCTACGATTGTAGGTCCATAGAATCGAGCGACTCTTCGCCCGGATTCCTTAAATGTAATGTTCTCCTTCACCTTCAACGTAATTATTTCTTTTTCTTTTTTTCAGTATGTGCAGGAGCGTGAATATGCGGCATGGTTTCCTTCGCAGTTTACACAGTGTGGCAGTTGTTTGCAGTTCTCAGACACGTGGCCTAGGACTCCACATTGTGCAGAAGTCTGGGGACCACGACAGGTTTTAGAGCCATGGCCATACCTCTGGCATTGGAAGCAACGACGAGGGTTTGGTATGTACGGCCTGATCGATGTCTTTGTGTATCCTGTTTGAATAGATTCCGGTAGTTTACTGGATGCAGATGTGAGTATCAAGTGTTTCGTCGGTGTTTCCTTATTATCTCTTCTAATGATGATTCTCTGTACATTAGTGACATTTTGACTCTTCCACCTCTCCAAAAGTTCAGTCTCAGTCAAGTTAAGTAAGTCCATGTCAGATACCACTCCGCGAGTTGTGTTCATTGATCTATGTGGGGTTATGGTTATTGGTATGCCACCAAAATCTGAAAGATGGTCTAGCTTTTCAAATTGTTCTTTGTCACGGATTTCGAGGAGAAGGTCTCCACTAGCCATTTTGGTTACCTTGTATCCTGTGCCAAGAGTTTCGGTAAGACATCTAGAAACCAGGAAAGGAGAGACGTTTCTGGCTTGCTTTTCAGTTTTTTCACAGTGGATGACATGATAGTGAGGATATGTTTCTTTGGGCAGGTTAAAAAAGTTTATATTGCCACATGGTTTGCTTGGGCGAGATCGAAGAGTGAAAGAAGACGAAGACGATCTCTCTGAGCCGCTGCTTGAGTAGTCGACTAAACGAGCCCATTCTTTATCAAGTTTGTCGAGAGTAACGTGACAAGACTGGTGGAGGTGCTGGGTACAACGTCTCGCAATCCACCCGATGCCCAAGACCCCGTCCAGCAGCCGGAACACAAGCCCTGCACCCGTGGACACTCCTGTTCATAGAGTAAGCCGCCGCCAACGAGGCCTACCGCCTGAGACACCAACCACTGACGCAGCGACTATGACTTCGACACAAGATCCCATGCAAGCTCCGACACCTTCCACGCCGATCTACTGCACCGTCCAGAACCCGCTCATGCCTAGCCCCTTTCACGGAGCGCAGCATGAAGATGTTGATGACTGGCTGAGTGAGTTCGAACATGTCGCAGCGATCAATTACTGGGATGATGCCGCGAAGCTCCGGAACGTGTACACGTGCCTAAAAGACGGTGCCAAGACGTGGTTTTTGAACAGGGATGATGTTCTGACATCTTGGCGCGAGTTCCAGCGTCGCCTCCTGGAGACCTACAGGAGTCCCGAACGCCGCGAACGGGCGGAGCGTGCACTTCAATCACGCATCCAGATGCCCAACGAGACCGTCTTGATGTACGTCGAGGACATGACACGGCTTTTCAAGCGAGCGGATCCTGCTATGGCAGAAGAAAAAAAGTTGCGCCACCTCATGCGTGGTGTGAAGGAACAACTTTTTGCTGGTTTGGTGCGTAGTCCCCCCAAAAGTGTTGCTGAGTTTCTTACTGAAGCGGCAACAATGGAGCGAGTACTGCACCAACGGTCTGCCCAGTTTGACCGTCAAGTGAATGCTGCCTCAACTGCCGAGATTTTCGCCACCCCTGGGAGCAAGAGCCCCGAATGGATTCGCGAGATCATTCAATCTGTCGTCCGGGAAGAAATGGAAAAGATGTACAAGGCAAATCGATGTTGGTTCTATCACCAGTGTCATCCGCGACGAGGTCCAGCAGGTGCTGCACGCCCATCGTTTTCCGCCCACGTCGGTTGATCTGGAAACGGCTCCTGTGTCTACTGACAGTCGCCGTCGTACGTACGCGGAAGCCTTGTGATCTGCCACTCCTCTTTCGGGTCAAGGAGTCCCGATCCAGTTAGTGCCGCACGTCCCGATCCAGACAGTGCCGCACGTCCCAATCCAGACAATGCCATACGTCCCGATCCAGACAATGATGCCGTCAGTCGCGATTCAGTCAGCGCACGCTGATTTGGACATCGATAGTCGCCGTACACCGACGCGCAAGTCTGACCTCTGGCGTACGCCAGACAGACGACCCCTCTGCTATCATTGCGGTGAGGCTGGTCACATTTACCGCGAATGCCCATACCGGCAACTTGGACTGCGCGGATTTTCCGTATTCCCCTCGTCCCCGAATTGGTCAAAGGCCAAGAGATATCGAAGATTATCTCGCGCAACAGCGTGCACCCTTTACACGACGGCAATCGCGGTCACCATCTCCGAGGAGACCCGCAGCCACTTGGCCACGTTTTGGGGTGACGGCACGGGAACGCTCCCCGAGCCCTCGTCGGGAAAACTGAAGGCAGCGGCCTTCGGGGGCAAGGTCGCTGGGACTCAAAGTTCGGAAGACCTCCCATCGATGCTTGCACGCAACGCCGAAGGCATTTCGTCAGAGAATAATCGCAGTGCCGAAGAAACGCCGACATCCGCATCTGAACTTAGTGACCGCGTGTCGCTCGACATACCTGTGCTGGTTGACGGTCTTCAGGTCAGTGCATTGGTAGACACTGGTGCAGACTATTCGATCATCAGCGGGAGGCTAGCGAAAGATCTCAGGAAAGTGATCACGCCGTGGAATGGGACGCGAATTCGAACAGCTGGAGGACACGTTTTAACACCGCTGGGTCGCTGTACCGCAAGAGTGAAAATTCGTGCGTCAACGTTTGTGCTCAGCTGCCTCGTTCTCCCCGACTGCTCGCGTCAGCTGATTATCGGCATGGACTTCCTTCGGGAATACGGTGCCATCATAAATCTCCGTGAGCGCATCGTGACCTTCTCGACTCAAGGCGCAACAGATCGAGACGCCGATAACTGCCGTAGACTTGCGCTGCGTGTTGCTGACGACAGTGTGACGCTGCCACCTCGAGCAACTGTTCCCATCGAAGTCACTTGCGAAGACTTCCAAGACGGCGACGTGGTGGCTGAAAGCAACTTATCACTTCTGCTGCTCCATCGGTGCGTACCCGCTTCAAGCCGGCACGATCAGACAGTAAGGGGAATGCTCTGTGCATGCCTGTCGTATTTTCGTTCGGCAGCGTTGGCGGCAACCCACCACGGAGCCCAACGAGGGGACGCTACAAGTTTGCGGATGCTGAAACCTGCAGACGCCAGCCGTACAACGCCACTATAACCCAATGCGCCTAGACCAAGGTAGGCTATTTGCACAGAGTTAACCCTAGCCGCCAGGAAGTTTGGAAGTAAACGGAAGAGAGTAGGAGACAGGACAGATAAACAGTAAGAGATAAAGACGAAGATGTAGGGAGAGAGAGATAGGAAAAGGTGACTGCCGATTTCCCCTGGGTAGGTCAGCCCAGGGGTGCCGTCTACGTGAAGCCGGGGCCAAAGGGGTGTGTTGCCTCTGCCGGGGGGCCTTAAAGGTCCAATCACCCAGCGTCGGCTCAACCCCCAGGATCCCCTTTTTTATTCAACGATTTAGACATTGAGATTTGAAGTAGCACTTTGACTGTCACGAAGCTGCTTATATCGTGTTTCGAGATTACCCCATACAATGTATTTGCGGCCAACATCTGCCGCTGAAGTAACAGTGTTGTATAAGAAACATAGAAACCGTCAGAGCCGCGATGTGGATAATTTAGGAATAGAGCAAATAAAATATGTTATGGACCTAATTGCACCAGAACTTACAGACATATATATAACACTGCTCTCTATACTGGCATTTTTTCTGACAGCATGCAGGTGACCACTCACACACACACACACACACACACACACGCACGCACGCACACCATGCCATTACAGTCAAATATCAGTATTTTGTCAAACGATTGTACGTGTGCTGTTGCACAAGCATCCATTTGCTGCGGTGCTTCAGTCAGTTGGCACGCTGCTGCCGAACTGGAGACTCTGGGTGTCGCAGGTTCGAATCCCTAATGTACTAACTCCCAAAGTGTTTTTCTTTGCACAATATGGGGGAATTGACCCGACTGTTTAAAGTATTTTTTTTTGTTTTTAATTTAGAAAATTAGGCGAAAATCTGAAGCTGAACCTAAATTGCCCAACTTGTACGACATTATTGCTTTTTCTGATGGTGCCTCCTTTGAATGAGGCAACAGCGTGATCTTGCCCGCTTAATTTATTACAAGAAAAACAGTCCTGAGCCCAGCTAAAAAATGATGGCAATATCAGCGCTCTAATGGGAGAAACTTACTAGCCTTCGTGTTGTTTTTACCCAAAAATGATTATACAAAAAATTGTGACAACATAATAAAATATTGATAGTGCTTTCATGCTTGTTACTGCTATATCTATAGTTTATAGCTCCGAATCTTTCACATGAAATAGAAAACTTTATAGGCCAAGAAGATGCAATGTTAGTATATCTTTTCTTAACGGTAAAACATTCACTTTCACGGCTCCGTTAGCAACACAAACGTTTTTTTCTGAAGGATTTCACGAAGTTTCATGTGTGCGTGAACGATTGCTCGCATGTCAGCTGTTACTGAGACACAGTTTCTCTACATAACATACCAATTTGACAAGATGAACAAGGTTATAAGTGCGAAGAGCGCGTGGTTGTAGTGGCTACCTAAGTGCGATAATAGAGCCGGAAGACGTTGACGACTTCACCCTTGGGGATGCCAATAGTGCTTACAGGGAGCAGTGATGAGAAAGATAAAGGCTGTCGCTAGGACACCATACTTCTGCGTACGACAGGTGAAAAAAAAGTCCTCATTACATGGTGTGCGTATGGTGTGCATTGTGTGCGTATGTTTAATGTCTTTTCTCGCTATCCTCGTCCAAGAAGAGATCCCCTCCCCCGTACTTGCGATGTGCTCAACCACGCCGCGTTTAACCAACTAAGTCATGTGTCAGAGCAATTCCTGACCGCTAGCTACAATTAAACTGCGTAGAGAATACCGTACGCAAAGCTTGCAGGTGAAGCTTTGCGAGTGTCATATAAATGAAGCTCGCGAGACGCTTGCACATAACGCACGCGCGTTGCAACCAGGAAACTTTGCGTGTTCTTTTTTCAAACTGCATATTCAACAGTATTTGCTTACGCCGAGCTGCCGTCGGCGCGAGGGAGGTATGACAGTGGCTGCTGTGCTCTGCGAAGTGTGCAAAGTCATAGAACCAAGATTTGCGACTATTTATTCAATTGGAGTGAACACACAGTATTGTTCAGGTGATTGTCGATTACCGAGGTTCTTGGTCGCGTGTTTTGTCCGAAATGAAGTGAACACAACAGGTGCGAGCGACTGATTAGGATTCAAATATTTTCAAGTACTGCGGCGAAATGCAGAGCTATTAAAGAGCTGCTTGCTAAGTACAAGGGTAAAAAATAACGATAAATTCACAAGTACTCAACAGAAGAATAACGGCCATACTTAAGCATTACTGAGTACAAAAGGAAACAAATAAATCATATGAAATTCTAGTAATCAATAGTGCTCAGAAAAAAACTGTATTTGAACACATTGCCCCATTGAAAATCCTTGGTTGGTGGATGGTGGAATGGTTGGTGGATATGGTGGAAAGAATAGGGGATATGGTGGAAATATTAGTGGATATGGTGGAAACTGTAGTGGGTATAGTGGCTGATGGCGGCGAGAGTGGAACAAATGGTGGCAGATGGTGGTGGTGGTGGTGGCGACGGTGGAAAATGCTGGCTCATGTTGGCTAGAGTGGAAAAAAAGGTGGCAGATGGTGGTGGTCGTGGCGAGCCACTGGTAGTGACGGTAGGAAATGCCGGCTCATGGTGGTGAGGCAAAACGTGTTTGGTGGAAGGCTTGGTGAGTGAGGTGGATCACGGTGGCACGATGGAAGCTTGGTGGATGACGCTGGCATGAGAAAAAGCACATGAGAGTATACATGTGAAATCGCTTATTTCTAGTGTTTTATTTTTGAATGCGCAGAGATATATGTTTACAGTCAAAGGAATTCAACGCTTCTAATCATGCTTTCGAGTACGTTTTTTTTATTCCTGTGGTGTCATTAACTCTTCAATTTTTGTGGAGCATAGAATATGCGAACGGAATATGCTTACATTTCGAGCACGAACTTACATCAGTTTGACATTCGTGATGTGTTTGTTTGTTGTGATGTTTAGATGACAAGAGTTGTCACTGTGAACATGACAATAAATGCTTTACATCGGCGAGCAGTTGTCGACAAATAAATGAGCTCCAGTTTGCAATTGCCTCTTTCAATGTTAGAGCAGAACACAGCGGTCGCTTATTGTCGCCACGCAAGAAACGCAACTCTGGTAATTCTTGCACACTCTAATGTTTGAGCCGTACCTTTAAGGTAACAATGTGCGTGCGAATATGCATAACTTTCACGTTCGACATGCGTCGAGATGAGCCCCAGCGAATTTGATTTTCACCCTTCTGTTCTACCACCATGATTTCCACCAATGGTTAGTCATACCGACCGAGCCCGTACAAGTGTTATCGGTGTTTTTTGGTTTTAGAATACACAACTCTGACGCGTAAAAGGGCCAATACAGCACAGCTGTGGCATCAATTACTCTAATTGAAGCATTTTTTATTGTGTACGGTGTCCGCGCAAGACGCGACAAGCATCGATGTGACGCGCTTGCAGCACTTCTACCAAAGGTACTCCTCATGTCACCGACAGCCGCCTGTCGCACTCGCCGGCGCTTCGCTGGCTCTTATGCGAGAACATATACACGTCAATTCGTAGGCTTACTGAACCAATATGATCTCATAATGTTCCTGGCGCTCTTTATTCGTTTTGGATGGGCCGTTATGTATCTGTTCCTAGCGACAGAGCAACAGCGGTGCGCTGGCACGACTGTGGTGTAATGCGCGAAAAACATCAAAATCAATTGTGTGGGCGTATCTATCGAATGAGCATAGAAGCTTTATAAAGCCTGAACTGATATCACCCTTTAGAAGGAGCGAGAAACGGATAATAAACTTGGCAGTCACCGCCGATAAACTCTACCTGCTCCTCAGTCCAATGAGTTGTTTTTTCCTTGCGGTTGTAAGTTGTAACAAAAACATAGCGCTGTTGCCATTATCGCAGTGGCAATCGTTACAGGCAGCATTTGTTCGCGTTTATCAAATCTGCAAATCTTAGCAGCAGGTGCAGATCTCGTCCCACCTAAGTAATTGACATAAAAAACTGAAATTAAACAGTGACTTTGTGGGTTCACTATTTCTTTAACACCCGCACCGCCATCTGTCAGCGTGTAGCAGCAGTCGCAGTTCTGCTTGCGGCCACGGTAGTGAACGGACGCAGGATGCAGGGCTCTGTCGGAGCGACGTCAGCGGCCCTTGAGGGCCACGGTAACAGGTCAACTGAAGAGTACTAAGTGATTCTGCCTCATCTGCCAACAGGACGCGTTGCGTTAAATACTGTGTTTTTGCATGGAGACGTTCGAGCAATACCCTACATGGTTGAAGACTTCAGAGACGCGTTCGGCCCCACTTTAGTGCTAACGGACGTCACAGCACTCGCAGCGTACCAGATTAATCACGTCTGGGTGGTTACACTGAACGGAGAAGACGCGACGAATGAACTGCTGGCCTTCAGGGAACTTCAGGTGAAGGGACACCGATGTATCATTGATGATCCCCAGAACCGGCAGAGAAAACTGCGGCTTCATCGGCTGCTTTACGGAGTCGCTGATGAGGATGTGCGGACTGCGTTCGTGGCCTTCGGCAATGTTGTCGAAGTGAATCGAGAGCGTAGCGCCAATAAAAAAAAAAATAAATAGCGCCAATAAAAAAAATAAATTAGCGCCAATAAATAAAAAAAAAAAAATAAATAGCGCCAATAAAAAAAAAAAAAAAAAGAATCGAGAGCGCTGGAGAGTCGACGGCGTCAGCGACAAAGCGTCGACGACGAGAACCGTGCTACTCAAGTTAAATAGTGGAGTTACGGTGGAGGACCTTCCGCACCAAGTACGCGTTTCATGGGAGTTGGCCCTTGTTGTGGCGCCGGGCAGGCCTATGCAATGCTCGCGGTGCTAAGGGCTGGGCATGTACGGTGAGACTGCAGGGTGCCACTGTGTTCAGTTTGTCGGCGATTTGGACATCGAGACGCTCAGTGTGTCTGGTTATATGCAGCAGTTACGAGCGCTGCAACGTGCGATGAGATCGAAGAGCATGCAATGGACGCCGCTGAGGCGGAAGACGCGGCTAAGGGAGCAGGAGACGCGGCTAGTTCTCTGGTTGAACGCGGGCCAGATTCGCCAGAAGATTACGACACAGCGTCGCAACCCGAGGAGAAAAAAATGGCTAAGGTGGACACCAGGCGACAGAATTTTACTGAACAGGCACAAAGCCAACTGGTGGAAATGTGGACGCAAGCGGCGACAAGACGCGACATTCCAGCGCTCGGAATGACCCGTGGGATCAACATGAGCTCGGTGGTGTAGCGTTCGCTGGAGCAATCTTCGGGCACTGCTCACGAGAGCAAAGTTGAAGGACCACCAGCGAAGGCGACACCGGCACGGCGTTCGGGCCTCAGAGCGAGGTCCAATCTACCTGTGGACCGACCGGTTGGCACTCCAAGGGACCAGCAGATAACTCATGCCGGACCACCGGATGGCCACGGAGACGTCTAGCAGGGAGCTAGACGTACACGGTAAGCACTATGCTCCGGGACTACTCCCTTTTTTTAGTGAGTAACGATGGCTAGTCACTGGGCACTGAGCTTTGCAACCTTACATGTCCGAAGTTGGGCCTCAAGGAAAAAGACGCTCAAGTGTATCGCTTGTTAACTGACCAAGATATTAACGTCTTAGCCGCGCAGGGGCAAAAGTGGAAGGTGAGGAGGAGACCCAGAGCATGATGCTGCAGTTTACGTCTAAATATTATGCCATAGTTAGTAACGCAAATGAAACTTCAGCCAGTTGTGTGCTTTTTGTTAAAAAAGATTCCGGGATTGATCGTTGAAAGTCACTTTTCTTGTGACTCTGGTAGAACAATGACTTGTGATGTTACTAGCGAAATTGAAAAATTGAATAGCGCGTCATTTGTGTCTATGTGCCGAACGTGGAGGCAGACCGAGAAATTTTCTTTTCGGTAATTAGGCACCAATGACGGACACCAAAACAGCTTGTTTTAATGGGGGATTTCAATTGTGTATTGAGCGCGAAAGGTAGAATTAATAACCGCCATGTGCGAGACAGAAGTGTTGAAGTGTTCTATAACTTGCTGAATGAATCTGACCTGAATGTTATGCGGAAGGCCTCGAATCAGGTCGCGAAGTCTGATTCACGCATTTTCAGGGAACCAGTCGCGCACGTCTTGATAGGATATACAAGGCAGGGGAGACGCTAGCTAAGAGCAATAGTTACAGTCTTACCTGTCTCTTTCTCTGACCATTGTCTTGTACAAGGTAACGTGGGACTTAAACAAAATGATAACAAATTTAGCTGGGATGTATGGAAGTTCAATGCTATGCTACTTCGGGACGACATTCTTAATAATTTTGTGATTGAGCGAATTAGGAACCTTAAATTCATCGGAGCCTGTATTGTTGGCGAGGAATGGGAGCTTTTGAAGCAAACCTTTAAAATGAAAGCCATATCAAGATTTAATACTTCAAAACAACTACAATAACTGAAAGAAAATGAACTCAAAACTACGCTTAAGAAATTGATAGCATTAGAAAGCAAGAAGCCCGGTGCATATAAGGAAGATATTCGAACGGTGATAGGACAAATTGAGCTAGTAGAGCAGGAATGCTCCAGAGGAGCCTTTATTTGAGCGAGAGCAGAGGCGTGGGCTATAGGGAGACTCCTACCAAGCGCGAGCTTGGAATCAAGAAATCACTAGCGCGTCATAATCACATCGACGACAATAAGGAAAATGGAATTCTGCTAAATACTAACAGCACCATCTCTGAAGCTTTCTTTCGGTATAACAAGGGTCTCTTCGCAGCCGCATTAGTAGATGTTACGAAGTTCAAAGAAACTTTCTTGGGCCGGATGCCACAATTATCCCTCGAAACGAAAGAAGCATTCGAGAGGCCTATAACCGTTTCTGAAATTGATTATGCAATAGATAATCTCACCGTTGGGAAGTTACCGGGGCCTGACGGTCTCGTAGCGATGTTGTACAGAGCTTTTAAAACAGAAGTTT
Organism: Rhipicephalus microplus; assembly: GCF_043290135.1. NCBI lineage: Eukaryota > Metazoa > Arthropoda > Arachnida > Ixodida > Ixodidae > Rhipicephalus > Rhipicephalus microplus. The sequence continues at coordinate 194,416,663 of NC_134703.1, forward strand.
CACCAGTGTTACAAGCTGTCTTCGAAGAAGCCTACGCAATCAAAGCATTACCACCTTCATTTGCCGAGACGCACACTATTCTAATGCCTGAGACGGATGACAAAGCGAAATTAAAACTAGTTTCGTCATATAGGCCAATTTCACTATCAAACACTGGCTACAATATACTCATGAAAGTATTGGCAGGTAGATTGCAGTTTGAGATCACCGGATTAGCTGGGGAGCATCAAACGTGGGGCATCAAGGGACGCTCAATATTGATGAACACACGCACAATGAGATGTGTCCTTGAGAGTCGCGATGCTTTTACTTCTCATGTTGCGATCCTCAAGCTTGATTTAGAAAAGGCTTTTGACTGCGTGCCGCCGCGGTGGTCTAGTGGCTAAGGTACTCGGCTACTGACCCGCAGGTCGCGGGTTCAAATCCCGGCTGCGGCTGCCGCATTTCCGATGGAGGCGGAAAAGGTGTAGGCCCGTGTGCTCAGATGTGGGTGCACGTTAAAGAACCCCAGGTGGTCGAAGTTTCCGGAGCCCTTCACTACGGCGTCTCTCATAATCATATGGTGGTTTTGGGACGTTAAACCCCACATATCAATCAATCAAGGCTTTTTACTGCGTCCCGCAAGATGTGCTATTCTCCATACTTGAACATGTCAATGTTGGATCGGTGATTACAGAGGGCATAGTTTTGGCGTATAAGAACTCTACTACACGACTAATTATTAACAATATCCCGTTTCCCCCATTAGGCTGGAGTTCTGTACGCCAGGGCTGTCCTGCAAGTCCACTCTTGTTTGCATTGTACATAAATAGCTTGTTTTTGGCCATAATAGAAAACGAGACCATCTGTGGTTTCAGACTGCTTGACGCCGAGGTAAAGGTTTTGATATACACTGACGATGTAGCAGTGTGTTGCACCACCAAAGAAAGTGTACAAGAGACAGTTGCCGTTTTTAAGAATTTCGGAGAAATTACAGGAAGTTGGGTTAATTGGGGGAAGTGACTTTGGTTGTGGCACGGAGACTGGACATCAACCCCAGATACCTATGCTAACATTCACTGCTTTAACACTCCAGTAAAATATCTAGGCGTGCTTTTTCAGCACTGTCTCTCAATGGTTGCCAGAGCCACTGCATGCAACATTTTTTCAATGAGCAAACTATTTATTTATTCATCTAATTTTTTATTTATTTATTTATTTATTTATTTATTTATTTATTTACAGTACCTACAGCGCCAGCGAGGGGCATTAGTGTGGGGGGAGATAACGATTTCGAAATGCAGAAAGGCGACAGTCCATTAACACTGAGTTGAACATAAAAGAAATACAGATACATAATAAAGCATCCAATGGTGACACGTAATAAACATCGGCGTGTGTGAAGGTACAGCAGCGAAACAATGCATACGCACGCATATATATATATATATACATATATATACACACACAGATAAAAGCATGCGAAAAAAAAAGCTGAAGCGTAGATTGCTAGATTGATGAAACAAAAGTGCAGGCAACTTTAATGTGTGCTCAGGCTACGATAAAATATGATGTTCCAGCGCAGTGGCGAATGTTTCCCTGAACGCGGCTACAATTTCATGAGGTAGTTTGTTCCATTGCTTAGTTGATCACGGAAATATGAATATTTAAAAAGGTTAATTCTGGTAGCGAACTCGCGCACTTTAAGGGGGTGATCAGTACGAGCAGATATATACGTAGGCTCCGATATTTAGTTTGAATACACTACATATTGGAGCCTTTGTGAATACCCGTTAAACCATGGAATATTTTGTGAAACAGAGATAAACGTAAGAATTGGCGCTTGTCTTCAAGAGGAGGCCATCCAAAAGTGCTCCTGATTTCGAAAGATCTTTTAGAAAAGTTGTAATCACCCGTGACAAAACGGGCCGCTCTCAGCTGCACGCGTTCTAGAGCGTCGATGTTCACCTTAGTAAAAGGGTCCACGTGCTGCACGCGTATTCCAAAAGTGAGCGTACATTCGACATATACAGGATTTCTTTCAGGCTGGCCGGTGCTTGTTTAAAGTTACATCTTAGGAAGTTTAATGTGTTGCTAGCCTTTGTTACGATGTAATTTATTTGGGCATTACAAGTCAAATTGCTGGAAAAAATGACTCCTAAGTACTTATATTCTGTTACAAGGGACAGTTGGGTTGTATTCATGACATAGTTTGCCATCAGCGGGTGTCTTTTGTTTGTGAATCTTAAGAGGTTGCATTTGGACAGGTTGAGTGTCATGTTCCAAGTCGCACACCAAGACATAATTTTGTTCAGATCATTCTGTAGCAGTTGACTATCTGATTCCCTTGAAATTTGACGGTAAGTACAGCAATCATCTGCATATAACTTCACACGACAAGACAAGTGTTCAGTAAGGTAATTGATAAATATAAGAAAAAACAGGGGCCCTAAGACGGACCCCTGTGGCACTCCAGATAATACAGAGACATCAGAAGAGCGAACACCATGCAGTATCACGCGTTGGTTTCTATCTAACAGGTACGTTTCCAACCACTTCAGGAGGGTGTTCGGCAAGCTAAGGTAGGACAACTTTAGTAGTAACAGGGTGTGAGATACGGTATCGAAAGCTTTCCCAAAGTCTAAAAAGATGCAGTCAACTTGCAAACCTGAGTTAATAAATGCTGCGATGTCATGGCAAAATTCTACAAGCTGAGTGTCGCAAGAAAAGCCAGCCCTGAAGCCATGCTGCGTTGGAATAATGAAGCTATTTTCTTGAAGGTGTGCCAATAAAATTGTATAAACAACATGTTTTAATGTTTTACAAGCAACGCTTGTGAGTGAAATTGACCTGTAGTGGCACGTTCTTGTTTTTGAACCACTTTTGCGAATTAGAATAACATTTGAAGTTTTCCAGTCCGAAGGTAGAGCACCAACTTGAAAAGATATCTTAAATAGCAGTATTAAGAAAGGGGTCACAGACAATGCACAGTTTTTAGGACAAAATTTGAAATAAAGTCAGGACCGGTAGCCGAGTGGATGTTTATCTTCCGTAGTAATAATGCGATACCATCTTCAGACAGCTCAATTTCCCTCATCTGAGTAAGCTCTCTGACGTCTTGTGATTTCAAAAGTGCGGCTTTTGAGCATAAAAACACGGAGTGAAAATAAGCATTGAAGGCCTCTGCTTTTGCCAAAATATCTGCGCCGTAGGCTTTTTCATCTATGACGTCAGGGATAGCGTCACCAGAGTTCTTTTTGCTCTTCACATCTTTCCACATTTCTTTTGGATTAGTTTTCACTTTGTGTCCAAGAGTGAAAAGAACTTTTTATGTGCATTGCGCATCAATCTCGCTATCGTTTCGCTCATTACCTTCATCTTTGCGAACAATGTAGGATTCGGCGAGTGGCAGTGCTTACGAAAGGCTCTATTTTTCCTGTTTAAATCGTTCAAATCTCTTTAGTAATCCATGGTTTATCGTTTCGACGCTGGGAAGTAATGACATGCGAGGGAATGAAGGTTTGTGTCAAGGACAGTATTTTAGTCTCAAACATATCCCACAATGCATTTATGTCTAGACACGAACATTGAGCCCTAAACTCTGGGAAAAAAATTGTCTAGTTCACATGATATTGCTGCGTAATCACCTCTTTCATAAAAAAGGACCTTGCGAGGCTGCGCAGAACGACAATTCTTGGTGGCACAGGACATCTAAGCGACGACAACATCCTGATCACTAATACCAGGAATCAAGGTAATCAAAGACACGAGCTCAAGCACATTGCAAAAAATAAATCAAGTACATTTGCACTACTACCCATAATTCGCGTTAGTTTTCGCACTAACTGTAGTAACGAATGGTTATTTATCATTTCGCGAAAGGTCGTGTACAGGAGGGATGAATTGACTAACACTGGTGTAAGCTGCTGCCATATCACATCTGGTAAATTAAAATCACCTGCCAAAACAATATATGTAGTTTGTAGTGTCAGCAGCACATTGCTTAAATTGAAAAGGGGCTGAGGGGCTCCCGTGCTGGGTGACCTGTAGAAGGAAACGAATGCCACAGACGAGCTGTTGTTCAAGAGTACTTTGCAGCAAACAATTTCGGTTGAGCCAGCTTCAACGTCAACGAGGAAGCTAGATATAGCATTGTGAATCAAAATGAAAACATTTCCCCCATACGCGTTTCTGTCCTTCCTGTAGACTGTGTAGCAGATTGGAAAGATTTCATTGTCATTTATTATGTCGTCTAACCAAGATTCAGAACCAAGTACTACATGCGGCTTTGTCGTTTCAATGAGGGCGGCGAGTTCTATAATTTTATTTTTACGCTACGACAATTTACCACAATACACACGAAGTCATCCGGGCAGGATGGTTGTCTAGAAGTTACGAGGGCGTTTTTAGTTGCTATGTCTTGGTTTTAGTCACACTGTCTGTTTCAGCAATATAGACAAAAGTTTCCTTGCCAATCTTTAGTTTGTTATACGATAGTCTGAAGTCCGCTCTCTTACTCTTCGCAAATTGAATTAATTTCCGCCTCTCTCGTCGAACTTTGTTGCTATAGTCTTCGCTAATAGCAAAGCTTGTACCTTTCAACCTCGAAGTAGCTGATTATGGTATGTGATGCAGGTTTTTTGTTGATCACGGGTGCATGTGCAAAAGCTGCACAGAATATTTGATGTGTTTATAGGGGGTTCTACTTGGGAAAAGTGTAGTTGGACGAATCTGTTCCGAAGAATAAAACAAGGGGGACTAAGCCTGTCGCATCTGTTCGTGTGACAACAAGTTAATCATTTTATTTTATTTCGAGATGTTCAACACCCCTTCTTAAGAACGGTATGCCAGTTACGCCTTTGTCGTGTTCGGCCTAAATTTGTGGTTAGCACCGTAAGTATGCCCAGAGCTACGCGAGGTTTCTTTAAGGAAGTTCTTGTCGGTTCTTGTCTGTTCGGTTTTCAAATGAATACCTTTTTTCGATCGGGCGAAAGAAATTGCATAAAAACATAAGCGACATGATTTTTCCAGTTCCTATGTACAGAATAATTATTAGCTGGGGAGAAGGCATTGATGTTCTTAAGCAAATTAAAAAATGCAAATTCAGCCTAGTGCAAACGCTACCGGTTAAGACTTTTTTGAGAAAATAGAGGAGTTTATATGCCGCGGGGCTCGAACTCTTTTATCTGCCGAAAACCGGAGACAATCGATCACGTTTTTTTGCATTGTTGGGAAGGCGTTTACTTCTGGGGTTTTTTACGGAAAACTCTAAAAAAGGAACTTCCCTTACATTCACTGGGTATCAGGTTGTTAACAGTAGAAAAAGAGGAGGGCCTGCCTTTTGGTCTTATAATGCTGCTTGGCCTCCATTGTCTGTGGCGGGCAAGAATGACCGGTTACCACTGTGACCCTCACAGGCGTCCGGCACGCGTGCTTTTACGCGACAGTATTGCACAGTACATTGATATACCTAAACAACAAGATTTGGTTCCTGAATGGCTCTCCAGGGTTGAACCACTGGTAAACATGAAGGCATTTTAGCACTGTAACCACTCATAGTTCCAAGACTGTTTTGTCATCGCTTCTGTTGTGTATGTTGTTGCTTACAGTGACATATATTGATGTGTGTACCTAGTGCGAAACCAGTAATAAAGAAAAAAACGTCAGCGTGGAGCAGTGGTTAGTGTACTCAGCTCGAAATTCAGAAGTGTCAGGTTCGATCCCACGCTGGCGCACGTTTTTTTACGGGTCCTTGCTACATTTTTTATACAATTATTTTTATTATTTCTTTAGCGGCAGCTCGTCATGGTGGTTCTGAGGCTGCTTCGCGCTCCAGCATTATCGGCTGGAGCGCGCCATCCACTATCCGCTCCACCATAGCCACCATACACCATGCGCCACCAATTCCACCGCCATAATCCACCAGAATGCTGGATGGTGGAATCCATCATTCCTATGGTGGACGCTTTTTGAATAGGGTAATAAATGAAAATGAGCTAAAGGTAGTTCCTACGTCCAGTTGGAAGAGCATGGACATACACGATGTAATTATCATTAGATAGACGACATATGTTCTTCACTGTGCCGCACCACCAGCACTCCTGCTTACGGAAAAGCTCTAAGCAAGCATGTGACCTGTGAAGGCTGAAGCTTGCCAGCTTTAACCTTCTTTCAGTACCACTCATACACTATTTTGCTCCGTGTGATCATAAATATTTCTTCAGGTGTTTGTTTGTTCATTAGCAGTTAATTGCTGCTATAGTGAAGTGTTTTCGGCTCAAACGTGCAAGCTTTCCTGTGTGTCGACACCACCCCTGTTTATGCACTCCTTCTGTCACTGATCATGGACGCCTCATCTTTAGATGCAATCGCCATTGCCTACTCTTCCCAATCAATATTATCAGCGCACGCCAGTAAAAAAAAAGATATCAGGACCCTCACCGTCACTGCCATGCCACTTTGAGGCTGTATTAATTGTCATGCTTAGTGAGACCGTAAAGTACTCCCATTTGACTATGCATAACAATTTCAGAGTGTTGTAGCGGAAGCTACTTCGAATACGTTATTGCCATTATACTGCTTTTAGTGGTTGCACCCCTCACCGCGCCATCTGGCATGAGAGGCAAACAGCATTGCAACTGCATTTACAATCCCAAGTCAACATTCTGTGTGTGCGTTCAACTCTATTGTGCTGTTCAGACGTAACAGAGGAGGGGCTGGCATTGCACAGTAAATATAGGAGCGGCAGCTCGTACGGATTTGTCGGCAGATATAAAAAGTGAGTCGGAGCCATGGGCTTAAAGGAGCCATAGACGTCGGAACGAAAACAAAAAGAGGCAGCGAGCTAAGGACACGGAGGAAGAACAAGCCACATGCCTATAAAAGCGTAATCGTGCAGAAAACCAATCTGAAACCAACAGAGAGATGTAGTGGGTAACTGCAGCAGCTCTGTGGGCTCAGCCTGCCAGCCGTTTCCTATGGCTGGCTGTGTTTGCAAAGCTGTTGCGGATGCTAACTAAATTTATCCAGTAAGAATAACAGTACCCTTCGCTACACGCACCCAGGCATAACTGAATCAGCCAGCAGCCATTTTTAAGTCGCATTCTATATCAAATCAACCACCGTTTTTTTTTGACCATCATCAATATGGCTCAAAAATTTCCGCATTGTTATAAAGTTTGAAAGTCCTCCTGCTTGCCCACAGCATTGTGTTATTGCTCACTGACACTGGCTCCCCCGCAAACAGATATCGCTACGATTGAGGCCTTTTTTGCCAAGTATTGGCCATAGTATCTATCATATTTATTAAGTGGATGTGACACTACAGCTGCTCTAGAAGCTTCTGCTGCTTGTCTTAAATAAATAAATTCTCCAGGAAGCATTGCACATTTTGATTTCAAGTGTATGACTTGAAAATATACTTTGTGTGGTTCAGCATTGCATTTTTTGCTTGTTTTACGACTCTTCAGTTGATTTTTCACTGTACTCTCAAGGATAAATCAGTGTGGTTCTCTTGCATGTGTTTCAGTTCGTTGTTGCATATTATTACGATTGAAAACCAAAATATCATTATCTGTGGAGTCATCAACATAGACATTATGGACCCTACAAATCAGTCATGTTCTGACAGTCTCGGGTGTTTACGTGGCTATCGTTTTCAATCTTCAATAACCACTCCCGCAAGATGTGTTTTAGCAGGGTCTAATACGGTAATTGACCCCATATTAACCGCTTTTGCTACAGATAATACAGAGGGAGTCTTTGAGCACAGCATAACAGATCAATACTCTATATTGCTGACTTTGGGCACAGAAAATTACAAGTGTAAGGAAAACAAAGATACAATATCTTTTAATTCTCAAAGTTTGCATCTATGGTACAATCAATTGACTGGACCGTCGTAATAACTGAATCCTTCACTGAAAAGTCTTATCCACTATTTTTTACTACAGTTACACAATGCATTAACGAATGCACGAAGGTACATATCATAGCTCGTCATTTCAGTAATCCCAGAAAACCTGGGGTTACAAGTGCGCTACTTCGATGTATATTAAAAAAAACCTTCACAAATGAGTCACTTGTGAGCCATTTAACTCTGAAACAAAAATTTCCGTGAACAAATATTTCAACACGCTTGAAGCCACACTCAAGTGTGCAAAACGAGAATATTTTTAGAAAAAAATTATATAATGACATTGATACGAGGCGCAACTGGCAGGTGATAAATGATTTCTTTAATAATAAATGTCATGAGGCGATAACGAAAATTAGAACTGAAGCAGAAACATAGAGCCATACAACTGATATTGCCAATACATTCAGTGAGTATTTCAGCGGTAGCTGTGAATCTCAGAGAAATCCCCCATTACAAACATTACCTCACCAGCCTTATTCTTTCTTCTTGCTACCTATGAGTGCAGAAAAAGTTTGTCGTGTTATAACTTAGCTCAGGTCTACAGGACCTGGTCTTAACTTTGTTCATGTTCATTCATCTCACATCAAGTTAGTCTCTAGTGAGCTATCTCCTGTCATTGCAGATATTGTTAACAAAATGTTTGAAGCAGGCATATTTTCCGATTTCCTAAAAGTTGGTGGAATAGAAACTGTTCACGAAAAAGGTGATTGCTAACTTCTGAGTAATTATAGGCCCCTTTGTATTCTTTCATTTTTCAGCAAAATAATCGAGCGTGTTATGCATACAAGATTAATATCCAACCTGACATGCTTTATTCTGTTGACATCTAAACAGTACGGCTTTCGGCCTGGATATTCCGCTGAGCTTGCGCTTCTAACCCTCACCGATAAAAGAAAAGGGGCAATCGACCAAGGCTTCGTAGTTGGTGGCGTATTCATAGATTTAACGAAAGCTTTTGATTCAGTTAATCACAAAATTTCTATACATAAACTTGAATCGTATGGCCTAACTGGCCCTGCACTTCAATTTACTCCTGGTTATTTGCGCAATTGCACTCAAGGTTTTCAGATCGTAAGTTTCAGATCGTAAGTGGTAAGTTTCAGCAGCTAAGAAAGTAAATCAAAGTGTTCCTCAGAGCTCGATCCTTGGCTCGCTGCTCTTTATGCTATTTATTAATGATCTACCTAATGTTATGACTGCTACAGACTGTATCTTATATGCAGATGACACGAACATTTTTACTTATGCTAATAAAGTTGACTAGATAAAATGAAAGATTAACGTGAATTTACATATTATAAGTTCCTGGGGTCAAGTGAACATGTTAAAAATTGATGCATCAAAACCCGTTTTTATAGTTTTTCATTCCTTCCCGACTGTACTTTCAAAATCTATATCTGTGCGTCTGGACAATAATTCAATTCCCATGTCTGACAGTACAACGTCTCTCGGTGTAGTTATTGACCGGCATATGAAGTTCAATCTTCATGCGCAATCATTCAATCGCAAGATAGCCTTTGAAATACGCGCCATAATTAAAACTCGTTCATAATTTCACCCACACATAATCCACTCCCTTTAACGCACACATACTCACAGCAATTCGTCTTATTGCATATCAGCCTGGGGTAACAAATATTTGACCCATTTCAACCAACTACAACGCCTACACAATCAAGCTCTTCGACTCATGACTTTCAGCCATATTTTAACCAATGCAAGGCCACTTTATCAGAATTTAAATAGACACCCTCTTTATCACCTCTTTCAGCTGAAGTTATCAGATGTGACGTGTAAGCTTTTTAACGGTATTGTGAATATAGATGGCATTGTCGTGGAAAGCCTTGTAAAGAATAATATTATGAGGTTTTCTGAGCTTGATAACCGCCTTCTGCCTAAAGTTCGCACAAACTACGGAGTTCACTATCACATACTTGAATCAAGCTGTGGGATTTCCTTCCTTACGTAATAAAATCAACAACCACAGAACATGCATTCAAAAACCAAGTGAAGAAATATTTTTTGCAACAGTTGTCTTCATCTTAACAACTGTTTTTAATGTAGCGATAACAATCGCTACAAGTCATATTGTCCTTAAGCTTTGTATTATAACTTGCACTTGTTTGTTCTTCAGAGTTTTCTTTTTTGCCTTGCTAAACATATATGTACTTCCTACTTTCGTTTTTTCGCACTGTGGATTCTTTTCTCTCTGAAGATGCCGTAACGACTGAATGTTGTATATTTTGTTTCTTCTCCCGTCAACATCATGTATGGGAGCCCCCTGACAGTTTCTAACTTTGGGGCTCCTTTTGTTTATTACCAATTCTATACAGACTTTTCTGTAAACTGACATCGTTGCTGAATGAACTTGACACTTGAAACTTAAAGTGTTATTCAAAGTTTATGAAACTTAGCAAATCGTTTCAGTCGTCTCAAGTAATCAATGCTGTTTTGTGGTTTTATTATGAAACAATTTTCGATTTGTATGCGTGCAGTTTCACCTAGCTAATGGTGTGATGCCCTCAAGGGCTGTCTAGAGTCGGCTGATGGGAGTTCCAAGGAATAATTCCATTTCGTCAAGTGGTCTACTATCACAATGAGGTAAATAGAGGCCGGTATGGCACGCATAGGAGCTTCACGAAAACTGTTAGAATTGGTTTGCGGCAGAAGGTGGCCAGAAGCCTGCAGAGCAGCAATTTTCTCCACAAGAAGATGAAGCATTCAGAGGTTAGTGAGAAAACTTGCTCATTTCAGTGGTGTGTAAGTGTTGTCATGCATGTCGTTTGATAACCTGTTTCCAGTTTAGCGACTATAGTGACCTGTTTATGAGCACAGCTGTAAGCTTTACTTCCAGCCACGCAATTTCCAGCCATCGGTGCGCTCAACTCGAATGCTTCGTGGGAGCGTCTTGACTTGATTTGACTGATGCCAGTGCATGCAAGTGTTGGGCACTGCATTTTTGCTGCAGTTATAGATGGAGCGGTGGTTTGTTTGAATGGTAAATTTTTGTTTCACGTGTGCCTGAGCAGTGGGGTTAATGAACTCACTTGGCAAGTCAATTTTCCATATGTTTTGCGCATGACTATGTTCTACGCACCTTCATAAAATTCGTTGTTATGTGCGTGCCTCTGCAATAAACCATTGTGTGTGACAGCTAACAGACCGTTCATTCTCAAAATCGCAATTGCTGCTTGAACAAAGTAATATGTTTGTATAGGATATAAACTGCTTGCTCACCATATTTCAGATTTACTTATTGAGCAATATTTACAAACGCTATGAATGTATTTTTAGCAGCTGCCGCAATTTTAAACTAGAGAGGTGCTTTGAGTTGTCACACACAATGGTTGATTGCTGAGATAAGCGTTGCCAACAAATTTCATGTCCACAAGCAAAATGTGGCAAAAACAGACCTGCCAAGTGTGTTTTTTAACCGCAGTTAGGCAGAAGTGCACTGAATAATTACTGGAGAAATCAACTCGCGCTTCATTTGTCATTTCTTGCAGTAAATAAACCGTGTCTAACACTCGGCAGCGTTAGTATCAGTCGAATCACGTCCCATGTGGTGGAGTAAAGCTGATTCTCTTAATACCTGATGAGGGAAAGGCTGAAAGGCATTGCTAATTTGCTTTTGTCATCAGTGGCATACAGAAATAGTTTGGTATTCCTGAAACTTAGGGGGCATCTACCTGTTGCACGTTCTCCATTGTCTGTAGTGGTGCTCCCTTGTTTCATCAAGGATGGGTATTGCAGAGCAGATTGTATGTATTTATCATATTTGGTGTAACCACTGTGGTGTCAAGAGCAGTTTTCACGTAAAAGGTTCCTCCCCCCCACCCCTCCCCACTAACTTCTATGGAAGGCCTTCTGATTTGAAGGACACGGGTATGCTCCTACCGAATTTGGAGTTGCGGATCTGCCTTGCAGATGTCTGTGTATAAAAACACATGAAATTTCAGATAGTGAAAACATTCGTACAATATTTTGCGGAACTTTTGATCTGAAAAGCCTTCACCCCTGTCTTGCATGTTTGAACCCACGCTTTCATGAGTCAATCTGATTATGCCTGTACGTAGCTCATGATGCGGGGAAGCATAATAAAAATCAAGGCGTGACTGTAAAGGCACAGTGCAACTCCATGTTGTAACGAGCATTTTCTCTCAAACTTTTCAACGGCTGCACCGGACTACGAACCACTATCGCTAGTCTGTCAAAAGTATGTCTATGTGATAGCTTGTCGTCCACCTGATCGAAAAACAGAAGCATTTTTTGGATTTCTTGGATGCGTGCGCTAACAAGTTACACGTTATCACGGGAGGCGATAGCAAAATAAACCTTCTGCAGAAAGTGAAACACCTCGTAATTTCAAATATACAACTTGATTCATTTCCGTCTACTAATGTTATTACTGAGCCTACACGTGTCACTTTAGATACTGAAAGTCTCATCGATTGACTTATCACAAACGACATAAGTGATACAACAGTATCTGTTATTGTTATTGCCGATTTAGTGATCGTTAGCCTATATACATGTTTCACGAGAACAACGAATACCTTAATTATTCAAATGTGGCAGCTCCAGAGTCATACGAAATACAAAAAATAATAAAAATTATTAGACAATTTTAGGCGTGAAATCACTGAAATGATTGGAATTTAATTTGTGAATAAACTAATGCTGATGAGGTTTATGAAACATTCCTGTGCCTGTTAAAAACTTACTATAAGTACTTTAAATATAAAACCGTCAAAGCCCTCGAAATTGGTAGGAAACAATAGATGACGCGAGAATGTTTGGATATGCTTGAGAAGAAAATTTACTGAATGCGATATTTGTGGAAACAAGATAGCCTAACAATCTTTCAGAATTTAAGTGGTACCAAAACTTTGTAACCAAGCGTTTTAGGAAAACTAAAGATGCGTACAATGACTCGAGGTGACGTGCTTTGGCGAGAAATGAATAAGCTTTTCAATAGTGGTTCCCCTCGAAACAACACATTTGAATAAACATAGGTGAGAGGACGGTAAAAGGCAAAGAACTTGCTGATAAATTTAGCATGTACTTCACAACGCTGGTGTCATCCGACTTTTCTAACTCCGCTCGTACCCGCCATAATATTTACAGAGATTTTTTGGGTGTGCCGAAATTTTAAACTGCTTGCTTTCTCCCCACAACTTCTGAAGCAGATTTTGGTATTCATGCCTATAAAAAATACTACTACGAGGGATATAGATGACCTACAAGTTGAACCTATAAAAGCGATACTGGATCTTCTGTTACCCGTTCTTACCAATCTATTCACCACCTACTAATACACAGGAGTTTTCAAGAAAGGCGGAAGCATGCAAGAGTATGTGTATTACACAAATCTGTGGACAATTGTTTTTTCTCGCTGTCGTGCCATCTCCATACTTCCTGTTATATCCAAAGGGTTAGAAAAAAGTATTTATAAACGTGTCAAGTCTTTTCTTAGAAGTATTTTATACTATAGTCATATCAATTTGGATTTTAACAGGTTATGGTCACAGAGCTGGCTCTACTCACAAAAAAAGAGCTCATACATAATTCATTCAAAAAAAACTATAAACATTGCGTGTTTTATAGAATATTACAAAGCACTCTACAGAATAAATTATAAAATACTCTACGCTAAGTTACGTTATTATGATATTCGCAGAACGCCCCTTGACTTTCTTAAATCTTACCTATCACCAGGAAAGCACTAGGTAGTTATAAAGGACAGTCAATCCTCCTTACAAACCATACCATCAAGTGTACCTCAGGCTAATGTAATAGGGCCGCTACTGTTCAATGCTTATATCATCGACACAACAGGGATCAGAAATAGTGTGGATTTTATAATTTATGCAGATGACACTCGTATATTCTTTCACAGTAATGATTTGAGTGAGCTTGCAGCTACAGCCCTCTCATTGGAACCTAAACTTGGCAACGTTTAACGCTAGAACCTTATCTAGTAAAGGAAGTCTAGCTGTACTAATCAAGGAGCTGGACGGTGTTAAATGGGTTATATTAGGGCTCAGTGAGGTTAGGAGGAAGATGAGGCCTATACGGTGCTACAGAATGGGCACGTTCTTTGCTATCGGGGCTTGGCTGACAGAAGAGAACTGGGAGTGGGGCTCTTAATTCACAGAAATATAGCTGGCAACATAGAGGAATACTATAGCATTAATGAAAGGGTGGTAGGTATTGTAATTAAACTGAACAAAAGACACAAGATGAAGGTGGTACAGGCTTACGCGCCTACATCTAGCCGTGATGACGCTTCAGTTGAAAGCTTCTATGAAGACGTGGAATCGGCAACGAGTAAGGTAAAAACACAGTATACTATAGTGATGGGCGACTTTAATGCAACGGTAGGGAAGAAGCAGGCTAGAGACCAGGCAGTAGGAGATTATGGCATCGGCACTAGAAACGCCAGAGGAGGGCTACTAGTAGAATTCGCAGAACGCAATAATTTGCGGATTTTCAATACCTTCTACCGAAAACAAGAAAACCGCAAGTGAACATGGAGGAGCCCTAATGGCGAAAATAAGAACGAAATAGACTTTATAATGACTGCACACCCAGGAATCGTGCAGGATGTGGAAGTGGTTGGCAAGGTACGATGCAGTGACCATAGAATGGTACAGTCTCGAATTCGTGTAGACTTGAAGAAGGAATGACAGAAACTGATACGCAAGAAGCCAATCAATGAGCTAGCACTGAGAGGGAAAGTACAGGAATTCAGAGTCTCGCTGCAGAACAGGTACTCGTCTCTTAGTGAGGAAACCAACCTTAGCGTAGATACAATGACTGATAATCTGACGAGTATCATTATGGAGTGTGCAGTGGAAGTTGGAGGCAGGGTAGTTAGACAGGACACTGGCAAGCTTTCCCAGGAAAAGAAGAACCTAATTAAGAAGCGTCAAATCATGAAAGTGTCAAGTACAAAAGACAAAATAGAACTGGCAGAGCTTTCGAAGTTGATTTATAGACGTAAAGTATGTGATGTAAGAAGGTATAACATAGAGAGAATTGAACATACTCTGAAAAACGGAGGAAGCGTCAAAGCAGTGAAGAGGAAACTTGGGATAGGCAAAAGTCGGATGTATGCACTAAGGGACAAAGAAGGCAAAATAATTACCAATATGGATAGGATAGTTAAAATGGCGGAGGAGTTTTACATAGATCTGTACAGTAGCCGAGACAACCACGACCTTAATACTATAAGAACTAGCAGTAACCCAGATGACACCCCACCAGTAATGATAGAAGAAGTCAGAAAAGCTTTGGAGAGCATGTAAAGAGGCAAAGCTGCTGGTGAGGATCAGGTAACATCAGATCTGCTGAAAGATGGAGGACAGATTGTGTTGGAAAAACTAGCCACCCTATTTACGAGGTGTCTCCTGACGGGAAGAGTACCAGAGTATCGGAAGAACGCTAACATCATCTTAATACTTAAGAAAGGAGATCTCAAGGACTTGAATAATTACAGACCGATTAGCTTGCTCTTTGTAGTATACAAGCTATTTACAAAAGTAATTGCTAACAGAGTAAAGAAAACATTAGAATTCAATCAAACAAAGAAACAAGCAGGATTTTGAACAGGCTACTCAACAATCGACCACATTCATACTATCAATCAGGTAATAGAGAAATGCTCAGAGTATAATCAATTACTATACATAGCATGACGATAGGTATAGCGCGAGTACAAAACGACGACACAGTGACAAGAAGGACACGAAAGACACGAGCGCTAACTTCCAACTGAGTTTATTGCGCAGAGCAGAGCACGAAAATATATAGAGGAGACAGTGACCATGTGATAAAAACCATATGACACAAAGAGCAGAACATGAGTAAGAAAAACAAAAACAAACAACACAAAAACAAAGGAACTCAAAAACAGCAAAGAAAAACCTAGAAGAAAACGAAACAGAAAAGGTAAAAATAAAATATCATGACTACCTGCCTGCACCGAAACCTTCGAGGAACCTGCGTTCCTTCTCGGACACCTAACCTAACCTAACCTAACCTAACCTAACCTAACCAAACCTAACCTAACCTAACCTAACCTTAGCAAGCCCTCCGTGGCTTTGTCCGAGAAGGAACGCAGGTTCCTCGAAGGTTTCGGTGCGGGCAGGTAGTCATGTTATTTTATCTTTACCTTTTCTGTTTCGTTTTCTTCTAGGTTTTTTTTTTTGCTGTTTGTCCGTGCCTTTGTTTTTGTGTTGTTTGTTTTTGTTTTTCTTACTCGTGTTCAGCTCTTTGTGCCATATGGTTTTTATCGCATGGTCACTGTCTCCTCTATATATTTTCGTGCTCTGCGCAATAAACTCAGCTGGAAGTTAGCGCTCGTGTCTTTCGTGTCCTTCTTATCTCTGTGTCATCGTTTTGTTCTCGCGCTATAACTATCGTCATGCCGTACCAACTTGCCCAAGCTGCCACACTACTATACATAGCCTTCATAGATTACGAGAAGGCGTTTGATTCAGTAGAAATATCAGCCGTCATGCAGACACTGCCGAATCAGGGCGTAGATTAAGTATATATAAACATTCTGGAAGAAATCTACAGGGGATCAACTGCTACCATAGTGCTTCATAAAGAAAGCAACAGAATACCAATAAAGAAGTGTGTAAGGCAGGTGGACACAATCTCCCCAATGCTATTTACCGCGTGCTTACAGGAGGTTTACAGAAGCCTAGAATGGGAACAGTTAGGGATAAGAGTTAAAGGAGAGTACCTTAGTAACCTGCGCTTCGCCGATGACATTGCATTGCTGAGTAACTCTGGGGACGAATTGGAACTCATGATTACGGAGTTAGACAAGGAGAGCAGAAAGGTGGGTCTTAAATTTAATCTGCAGAAAACGAAAGAAATACACAACAACCTCGGAAAGGAGCAGCGCTTCGAGATAGGTAATAGTGCACTTGAAGTTGTAAAATGCTATGTCTACTTAGGGCAGGTAATAACCACAAAGCCGAACCACGAGATTGAAGTCACTAGAAGAATAAGAATGGGGTGGAGCACATTCGGCAAGCACACTACAATTATGACAGGTAGATTGCCACTATCCCTCAAGAGGAAGGTATATAACAGCTGTATTTTGCCGGTACTTAGCTACGGAGCAGAAACCTGGAAACTTACAAAGAGGGTTCAGCTTAAATTGAGGACGACGCAGCGAGGAATGAAAAAAAATGGTAGGTGTAACTTTAAGAAACAAGAAGAGAGCAGAGTGGATTAGGGAACAAACGGGGGTTAAGGATATCATAGCTGAAATCAAGAAGAAGAAATGGACATGGGCTGGGCATGTAGCGCGAAGACAGGATAACCGCTAATCGTTAAGGGTAACCAACTGGATTCCCAGAGAAGGAAAGTGGGTAAGGGGGAGACAGAAGGTTAGGTGGGGAGATGAGATTAAGAAGTTTGCGGGTATAAATTGGCAACAGCAAGCACAGGACCAGGTTAACCTGCGGAACTTGGGAGAGGCCTTTGTCCTGCAGTGGACGTAGTCAGGCTGATGATGATGATGATGATGATGATGATGCAGCTACAGCCACTAACATTCTTAATGATATTTTTATGTGGAGTACCGCAAACTATTTAACGATCATTTCAAGAAAATACAAAGCTGTGGTTTTTGCACCAGCTTCAAGAGCTGTCTGTCATGATTTGAATACACGTCTAGGGCCCGAAAAGTTGAAGTCATCAGGAGTATTTTTTACGGAGAACCTTAACTGGAACCATCACCTTAATAAAGTAACTAGGAACATAGCAAACACGTGTGGTATACTCTCTAAATTTCGACAGATGCTCCCAGAGAAAAGGAACCTTTTACTCTATAACGTGTTATTTTCATGTCACATAGGCTATTGTAGTTCCGAGTGGGCAGATACAGCTAAAAAATTGGAACAAAATATATTTAGTGCAGAAAAATTTGCAGCATATTGACGGAGTTAATGATGGAGAGTGGGGCGAAGCATCCGTCCGTTTATTAGTTCTTGCTTCCGTCCGTTCATGCGTCCGTCTGTGTGACTGTCCGTGCATCCATTTGCCCGTCCGAGCGTGCGTCTGTTCGTGCGTCCACACGTCCATTTGTGCATCCGTCCCTGTGTTCGTTCATGCATCCGCCCCTGCGTCCGTCCATGCGTGTATCCATCGATGCATCCATCCAAGAGTCCGTCCATGCATCTGTCTGTGTGTCCGTTCGGCCATCTATTCAACACTCCAAGTACCACCATCTCGCATCTTTTCATCATATATTCCCGATATAGAAGCACCGCCATCCAGCGGACATTCTAAGAACTAAATGAGAGGTGGCATACGCACACTTTCTTACGGCTTGCGCTTCGTGTCTACTTCCCACCTTTAACCACCTCGACTTCAAGGTATACACTAGCTCACTGTATTCATGGCACTGCGGCCCAACGCTCGCTAAACCTTTCTAAAAGCAAGGAGGTTACGCTTGGCGAGTATAACGTAGCAACCCCTTCTTGTCAGATAGCGCTCAATGTACATGCCAATGGCTGCTAATGGGGAATGAGAGACAGGAAAATTCGGCTTTTACTTTCTTACAGCTTGCGCTTCGTACCTACTTCCCACCTTTAACCACCTTGAGTTGATGGCATATACTACTTCACTGTATTCATAACACTGTGGCTTCGCGCTCGCTAAACCTTTCTAAAACCAAGGAGTTGACGCCCAGCGAGTATAACCTAGCAACCCTTTCTTGTCAGATAGTGCTCAATCTACATGCCAATGGGAGCTAATGGAGGAAGAGAGACAGGAGAATTCAACTTTTAGTCAACACGCACACAACGAATTTTTTATTGTTAAACAATGCACAGGACAAATCTCCCGCCGGCACCACTTTGCAGGTGAAAACGTAAGACTGGTTATACACTACGACTACGACTACGAGGGACGATTGAGTGCTGCTATGAGAAACTTCGCCCCTAAAAATCAATCCGTCATTTTGCAATCGTATGACATGACGCACATATTATTGATTGATTCAGAAAATATAAAATTTTACCCATTGAATAAATACACTGTTTTAATATTACAATGAACTACAAGCAAAGTTTGCTGTCAAACAACGTTTGTTTTTTTAATTATGTAACCATAGGAAAGCTACACAATCCCATCACAGCATTAGGCAAACTTCTTCCTGGTTCGTACCATATTCTTGAAGTAACTATGGTTTAAAAAGGCTTGAACACTGCATTCCCGCTTGTTTTAACATGCTTGAAAATAAAAGATTGCCAACATTGACATATCTCAAGAACAACTTAAGAAGTTGCTCTTACAGAATGACAGCGTGCAAGGTTGAATTTCTTCTAAAACTTCACCTGCAACACCGTGCCTATAAAAAAACGCCCTGTATTTGTGCTCATCTGTGTAATCTTGTCTTCCTACGTTATTGCTTCTTACGTAAACGTTCTTTTTTTCAAGCAGAACGTGCAACATTTTATTCATCAGTGCTTTCTATTGTACCTTTTCGGAACTTGTATTTTTTGGTATACCTAAATGTTCCACATAACGTTTTTATAATTCGTACTGTGTTGTAATCTGTTTAGCAACATGCGCATTGTTTTGATGATGGAATGAGTGCTGTATCATCTGTTTTTGTTGTGTGTGTGCGCCCTGCTAATTTCTATGAAAACCGGAAACTCTCATGTAATGTGTTGCTTGGTATTATTTGATGACTTCCTGAAGTTTTGAAAATTGATGTCCATTTGTTTTCGTATTTGTGCTTTGCAGCTCTCTGATGCCAAGTACATGGGGTAGGAGCCTCGTCAAGCTACTAATATAGCAACTTTCTGCTCCTACCCTTGCGTACTTTTCCCGCACTTTTGTAAAGAGAATGCTCAATAAAACGGAGCTTCAATCTGAATCTAAATGCAATTTTTACCATAGCTTGAAAGGCAGCTTCGTGTCAAAGTTACAATGCGGTAGGGTGAAGCCTTTAAAAATTTCAAGGGGCCACAGTCAACCGGGCAATCACTGTTGTCTACGGGAAATTCTAATAGTAAAACTTTCAGTGAAAAAAAAACAAATTTCACGTGCTATTCAAAACTAAATATTCGAAATTTTAACTATTTGCACACCCTTCACTTTTTTTCTATAAGTAAGAGCACAAATCTGTAACAAACATCATTAACTTCATTCATCAAATCGGGCATTGTAGTAATGAAGTGATCGTGGTTTCTACCCCTTGCAGTTCTGCCCGAAGCCTCTTGGAAAAAGAAGCGGCGCAGGTCAGCCTAAATAGACTGAGACAAGAACAGAAAAAAATATTAGAAGTCATTTTCAGTCGTATACTACTGTGCAAGCCAGCTGTTTCTGTCTATGTGCACGCAACATTGCATGCTTTCTTCAAAATACATTTCATACCGTAAGGAGGCGGAATACACGAGGGCCCGTCATGCAAAAACACACTGGCCCGGTTCTCACCAAAACACACCAGTCTGGGTTTACCCAAAACACACCAGCCCGTATTACACCATAAAACGGCCATATGCATCAGACCGGCCGTATACGCCAGACATCTCTGAATTTCCTCTCTGGTGTGAACGAACAAACTAATACCAGACATGGCCTGTTGGATTTTTTGACTGGGCCCGTTCATTTCAAGATACAGATTTTACGCTGTGGCAGCCAATTCGTCAGATAATTCATTATTACTTCCTTTCTGTTTGCTCACCATGGCTTTGACATACAGCTCACATTCTGCAGGTTTCGCTATCAAGGACAGTATCAATATCTTGGTCTTTTCCGCATGCACACCAGTTTTGGCCATAGCGAACGTTACAGGCTTCACCTAAGATCACGAGATTCCAGAAAAGGTATCTACAAACGATGCGTTTGCCACGGCTGTTTTCCTGTCTGAGCTATCGTCTGAAAACCCAACGACTACATCATGTTTATTGTCATACTATATTGTTATTTTCACAGAAATTTCAGCGAATTTAATTAATCATGCTCGCACTTCTACTGGGCCATTTTCGCTGCGCGTTTAAGGTTGTCCAATATAATGAAATTATTTAAGGAGTGATTGGAATTTTAAACAACCACCATCGAAGCGGTCCCGGTGATTGCACATCCAGCACTTTTGAGAGTTGGCGGTAGACGCTTGACCCCTAAAACGCCCATTAAGAATGGCAATGAGCCGCTCATTTTTCCCACATGCCGTAACACTCTGTAATGCGCTGCCAGATAATATTGTTTCTTGCAGGAACTGCTCAACATTTCGTGAAAAACTAACTCTTTTCCAAAACCGAAATGCGATGTCCTAACCGCACATTAACTCATGCATTTATAGTTGTTTTACTGTACTCCTTGAGTTTACTTATCGCCTATCATTTTTTGTGTTTTTATGCTTGTTATTTCCGCTTGTGTTTTTTATTTGCTTATTCATTGTACTCAGTATGCACCCTCATATTGTTACATTGCTTAGAAAATTACAACCTGGATGTAGGACCCCCCCCCTTATGTAATGCCTTCGGGCCATTAAGGTTGATTAACTAAAATAAATGAAAGCAAATTTCTTCAACTCGAAAGACCATCTCCTTCCATTCGTCTTGTGACAATGAAGTGCCACTTGGCTGCCCAAGAGTCTGTACAGCTCAGGATTCACATGAAGCTTTAACTTCTCGAGTGCTTCCCGTATACGAATATTTAGGCGGCTTTTTATCCTAGCTGACTTCCGTCACAATGGCAGATCATTCTTTAGTCGCTTGAAGACAGCTGTGATCTGCGGTGAGCAGATATTTTTCTGTGGGCTTCGTTGAGGTGTTGTGGAAGATTTAGAGAGTTGCATACAACATAACTTATCTCTGGGTCAGCACAGGTACAGAGGACGACCACAACGTACTATCTATAAGCAAGTGTCATCTACATTGGAAAGAGCATTTCATCGACGACAGAAGAAGGCAAAATATCATCGCTTTACTGTATTGATGTATGTAATAAAGGTCTTTGATAAACGAAATTCCTAATTCGTGATTGCTTTAGGTACCTATCAAAATAGTACTCAGAGTTAGAGACAGTTGTGATTCTCCGAACCAGCGTTGATTTAACAGCGCTTCACAATAAGGCATCTTACATGAACGAGGCCATGCAATGAGATTTATTGGTAAATGGATATTTATTATTGGCTTAGACTTGTTTTCATAAATGCGAGCTATCACATGTGGAACTTGAATGTCGTTGTGTCCTAATTTCTTTTGCAAATATTCTCCTATTATTTCTTGTTAACTAAAAGACTCACTGTGATCAGCAAAAAACGTTAAATTAACCAAATATAATAAACAGATAAGCAAGAAAAATTGCATGTTTTGAATTGGTCTTTCCTGGCCGAATGTTCCTGAGAACGAAAAACACTTATTAGAATGGCCGTGCGTGGAAAAGCCAGACAGTCCCGGCAATAGGGAATCAGGATTAACCATTGTGTGGCTGCAAATCGCAGAGAAAAATAACATCGACCGCTGAACGTTCATGTTTGTTGACACCACAAGCTATGCTTTCGAGCCCCAGAACCACTACGTACACAAACAGCCCTTATAACACCTTTAGCTCAGTCATTGGTGCCGCATTATAAATAGGAATTGAGGAAAGATTACGCAAGAACAAAAGACAATTATTTACCAGAAGGCACAAGAAAAAGATGCATCTTTATTTAAATTACTGTTTATTATCATATCGATGGCACGTACGCTCTTGTCCTTGTCTGTTATTTTTTCAGTCTCTGTTATACTCAAGCTACCAAACGTATACGACATGGAGCCCTAACAACTCGCGCAAATATTTACACTGGTAAAGTAATTGTTACATATATACACAACCTTCTGAACGAGTTATAATATCTCGTTTTTTGAAATACATTCTGCTTACATGTACTTTTTACACAGCACTGTGACACTCGTCATTTTTTGTTAAAAAACAAAATCTAGTGACCTAATTTATAATTACTCATTCCACGTTAACAGGAATACAGAAGCCTTCCAGGCTCACCAGCTGAAGACATCCGAGAAGCAAAGACTAACTAGTGGTCGCTCTCCTCAAAATAAAATGCTTTCACATTACTTAACAATATCTCTAACACTTACCCTGACCAAAATGGGACGATGATTGATTGAGAGGAGGCTGTGAGGAGGCAGCTGAGCTGGCTGTGGTGGGGTGGCCTCCTGCGAATGGGAGAAAACTTAGCAGCGTTTAAGGTCCATGTTTTGAAGAAGTCTTGAAGTTTCATCAAATTGCACTTCCATCTCATGTGGGTCAGCGGAGATCGTATATGTTTGCATGACTTCAACGAAAACATTCATCTAAAAGGCATTAAGCAGTGCTCGAAGTATAATTGCAGTGGTACATATATGTTATAAGTTCAGCGTTGCTATTGTCTTGTTAGCTGGCTCAGAATAATGTTTTGCTGCTGAATTTTATTTACCTTGTACTATGCCCACAAGAAGTAATAAGTCTAAATACTTTAAAAGCTGCTGTCAGCACCAGCGCACCCGCTCATGTAAAACTTATGCTATAAACCAAACTTATGAAGATCACTGCAGCACGTATGCAAGGGTTGGCTTTGTGGTATTGAATTGTTCAGTTGTAAAGGGCACAGTTTGTGCAGAAGACATTCCGTAATGAGTGACTTCGAACTAACTTAGCCATCAGAGGCATGCTCCTACTTCGCCCTTCTTGAAACGCCATTTTATGCCACGGTTTCAAGTACAACACTATGTCCGATACGAGATAGTGGCGGGTGACAGATGTGTTGTTTACACTGCGGCTTCTTAGGAACGTGAATATTATCGTTGTGAAAAGAATCGTACTTATCGGTGCACCAGGAGAGTGGGAAACATTCGCAACGTTTGCCACACCAGCAATTTATAACATCAGTTACTACGTAAGATCACACAATAAAAAAGAAACGAAAGCATTTTTCTGGCGCACACGCAAAAAATTTTGCGACGTAACCTCACACAAAGCCATAGCAGACGTCACGGAAAAAAAAGAAGGAAGAACTGCTCCATGCTGTCAACTTTTGCGCTGTACCCTGCATGACAGTTCTACGCAAAGCGAGGACAGGCGTCCCCTGCCATAACGTCCGAAATTAACAAGCGGGCCAGCATATACCTACTACCCGGGCGACGCTCTATTGGCTATGGGTTTTTTAACCAAAGCCGCCGTGGCTTTAGCCCGGGAGCGTCCTTGAAGAGAAGATACATATCAGTCTCGTTTATGTACGTAGCAAAGGAAGGCAATTGTGAAGTACATGAGGTGTTAGCAAGAACTTCATTGTAAAGCCATACCAAAATGTCATATCTGCCCCTATATAAAAGTTGTATGTAAGGACATATAAAAAATTGAAGAGACATCAACATATAAGACGTTATATGGTTATATTTGCCCAATTTTCAATACGCCCTCGTATGGGATCTTTATATAATTTTATGTATGGCCATATCAGAGAGATATATATATTTTGAGATTGTTGTATACTTCATATATATGGCCGTTACTGCACAGATTCAAACATATGAAGATAAAGACCTAGAGCTTCTACATACTGCGCATCTGAGGAACAATGCTGCCATCATATAGGTTATGTTTCACTGGTACTTATAGAGAGTTTGTTGGAATCGGTGGCCTGAAACGGCTCCTAATGCTACTTGTAGTAGATGCTTTACGCAGACACTCAGCCTATTGAAAGAAAAAATTCTTTTGTGAATCTTACACAGAATGTGCCATTCAAGGAAATATCACATCAATGTATGTAACCAGTTTATGCAACCAAGTCACCATATTGTCACGAGGTTGTGATACACGCAGCACTTGAGAGGAAGCACGCAGGAGTCAGGGCGGTGTCAGGCGAACTGTTTATTGGGCGAACTTGTGCCCAGCAAAACAGGGCCAAACACAACTCACAGCAACAGCGGCGTGAACAGTCGTCGGCCGACGGGAAAAAAAAGACCCCCAGTGGCGCACTGCGCCGGCTTTTTTATACACGCGTCGTAACGCGTTCCAGAGTGGCATACAAGATAAACGCGGCCTGCATTGCGGTTAACAGAAAGTGATAGCGGCTTTCTTCGTAAACCAAAAGAATCGCACGTGTCACTACCCCCCTCTGAAAAAGCATCGTCCCGATGCTAAAGACCGAACATAAGAGAGAGTACATGCAATAAATTACATTAACAATGCGTCACAGCTAATCAGCGCGCGTAATAAGGTTTAAGTCGCACCACGTGTACGACTTCGGGTCGTGCACGGCGTCGTTGGGATGACATTAAGCCATCGGGCACGACCACATAGTCCAGTTCACCACGACGTCGGACTACCTTGTAGGGTCCAAAGAAGCGTCGCAGGAGCTTCTCAGACAATCCCCGTCGTCGTATCGGCGTCCAGACCCAGACAAGGTCGCCGGGTTGGTATTCGGTGGGGAGTCGTCGAAGGTTGTAGTGGCGCCTGTCGACCGTCTGTTGGCTCTTGATACGCAGGCGGGCTAGCTGTCGAGCTTCTTCAGCGCGATCCAGGTAGCTGGCGACGCCGAGGTCTTCTTCGTCGGTGCCGACCGGTAGCATGGCGTCAAGCGTCGTTGTCGGGCTCCGTCCGTAGACAAGCTTGTATGGAGCAAACTGTGTCGTTTCCTGCACGGCCGCGTTGTACGTGAAGGTTACATACGGGAGTATGGCGTCCCACGTCTTGTGCTCGACGTCCACGTACATGGCCAGCATGTCGGCGATGGTCTTATTTAGACGCTCGGTGAGGCCATTCGTCTGTGGGTGGTACGCGGTGGTTCGGCGGTGGCTTGTCTGACTGTACCTCAAGATCGCTTGCGATAGGTCAGCCGTAAAGGCCGTACCTCTGTCGGTGATGAGGACCTCGGGGGCTCCGTGGCGGAGGACGATGTTCTCAATGAAGAACTTGGCGACCTCGGCGGCAGTGCCCTTGGGCAAGGCCCATGTTTCGGCATAGTGGGTGAGGTAGTCAGTCGCTACGACAATCCATTTGTTGCCTGAAGTTGACGTCGGGAACGGCCCCAGTAAGTCCATGCCGATTTGTTGGAATGGCCGTGGAGGTGGTTCGACGGGTTGCAGAAGTCCGGCTGGCCTAGTTGTCGGCGTCTTGCGTCGCTGACAGTCTCTGCATGTTTTTACGTAGTGGGCGACGTCGGCAGTGAGGCGAGGCCAAAAGTACTTCTCTTGTATTCGTGACAGTGTGCGGGAAACACCAAGATGTCCGGCTGTCGGGTCGTCGTGTAATGCTTTCAGAACCTCTGGACGTAACGCTGAAGGTACCACGAGGAGGTGGTCGGCGCGGAGCGGCGAGAACTTCTTCAGGAGGACGTTGTTTCGCAGGAAAAACGAAGCCAGTCCTCGGCGGAATACTTTCGGCACGTCGGCGGTCTTGCCTTGCTGGTAGTCCATGAGGATCTTGAGCTCTGGGTCAGCTCGTTGGCGTTCCGCGAAGTCGTCGGTACTTATGGGTCCGAGGAAAGAGTCGTCGTCCTGGTCATCCTGGGGCGGCGGATCGACAGGGGGCGCGAGACAAGCAGTCGGCGTCGGAGTGCTTTCGTCCGCTCTTGTAGACGGGGGCGTACGGTACATGGACCGAGAAGCACCTCCACCAGATGTCACGAGGTTGTGATACACGCAGCACTTGAGAGGAAGCACGCAGGAGTCAGGGCGGTGTCAGGCAAACTGTTTATTGGGCGAACTTGTGCCCAGCAAAACAGGGCCAAATACAACTCACAGCAACAGCGGCGTGAACAGTCGTCGGCCGACGGAAAAAAACGACCCCCAGTGGCGCACTGCGCCGGCTTTTTTATACACGCGTCGTAACGTGTTCCAGAGTGGCATACAAGATAAACGCGGCCTGCGTTGCGCTTAACAGAAAGTGATAGCGTCTTCCTTCGTAAACCAAAAGAACCGCACGTGTCAGTCTTTTATACACGCGTCACAACGCGTTCCAGAGTGGCATACAAGATAAACGCGGCCTGCGTTGCGCTTAACAGAAAGTGATAGCGGCTTTCTTCGTAAACCAAAAGAACCGCACGTGTCAATATATTCATGATATTGTCGCAAAAAAACAAGACTGACAGCCAGGAGTTTGCCGGAACCAGAACAAAAAAACGTTTTATTCTTCTTTACACCAAAAAACGACTATGAGCCACAACACTCGTTCTTCAAGAGTGATACTCGTTCGTAAAGATGGTGTTCCCCAAGGCAGCATACTGGGTCCCCTTTTGTTCATTATATTTATAAACGATATTGTACATGTTGACCCTTCAGCCCAATGCGTAATTTACGCAGACGATACAATCTTATTTTTTTCGGGTACGAATGTTAGTCATCTAGTAAATACTGCTAACTCAACGTTACAAAATATATACAGCTGGACCCTTAAAAATTCCTTCCTTATAAATTTTCCCAAAACAAAAGCTATTCTTCTTCGGGCCAAATCAACCTAAATGAAACCACTGAATCTTACAATCTCATCGTAAGTAGCAGCAAAATCGAGTTTTCTTCCACCGTGAAGTCTTCGGGCGTTGTTTTCCATGAACACATGAATTGGGATTATCACACGGAATTTTCATACAATAAGGTTTGCAAACTCGTGGGTGTCTTGAGAAATGTCAAGGTTTATCGCCAGTTCCTGAAAAATTTCTGATATTTAATGCGCTTTTTACATCTCATCTGAGTTACAGCAACCTAATTTGGGGTAATGAAACAAAGCAATCTATTAGTAATCCTATTATCTTAAAAAAGGCGCTACGATCTTTTGCAAACTTCCCTTTTATTGCCCATACATCACAATTATTTGCTAAATACAAAATAATCAAATTAAAATACCTCAACAAATATTCTTTAGCAGTCTTTTTTATATCTGATACCATAAAAGGTCGTGGCTATATACTTAGTTTAGCTAACTTGCAATTAAATTCTTCAACGTGCCTAAACCAACACTTTGAATATTGGCATGTGCCGAGACCACGCACAAAGTATGGCTTTCAAACATTGAGTTATTGCTTGCCGAATATGATAAATAAATTAGGAAATAATTTTGAAATTGTTCGTATGCTCTCTAATATTTTATTTTATATATGCTTTATTAATTTGTGTGTAGTAATATTTTCTCTTTGATTACTTCCTTCTTTCGATGTATAGCATGTAGGTTTCTGGTTAGTATAGTTTGTTTAATTTTTTTTGTTCTGATGCAAAGCATATGCATTGCTGGTTTAAACAGTTCTGTGTTTATTTGCTTTTATCGCTTTTCTTGCCACAGTCACCATGGGGATATGGGGCTTTGTCAAGCTGTTTTATACAGCTTTCTTCCACTGTCCCAGCCACTTACTGTACAACTGTACGTGGTGAATAAACTAAACTCACACTCAATACACCATTACCCCCTCTCCCATGAAGCATTGTCTCGATGCTTTACATGAAGGCAAGAAAAAAAATGAGACGTAGGTTAGTATAGAAGCACAATGAGTGGCATAATGCAAAATAGCGCAATCACTTGTGAGTTCGGAGTCCAACAAGAAAAGTAGGAAAGCGTGTAAAAAAAGAAGGAAACAAACAGAACAACGCAAAGTAACCAATAGAGTCATTCACTCCACTGGCGAGTCACAGCGCGAAAAGTACGGTTTGAGCCTTGAAACGTGAATGACTTCAGTTTGCAGGGGGGCGACGGGAACGTCTCGAAGTGCCTTCTGGGAGAACCTCGTCAGTAGCATCGGTGAGACGTCGTACGACCTTGCGATAGCGAAGTAGCGAAGAAGCAGCTTTTCTAGATGGCCACGCTGTAGAATAGGGGTCCGCACCCAGACTTCATCACCAGGCTTGAAAATACTCTTCACGGTAACGAAGATTGTAGCAGCATGCGTCTGCGGGCTCGCGACACTGAATACGGTGACGAGCAAGTTGAGGGGCTACCTCTGCGCACTGGCGGCAACCGAGGTGGCATCCGAGGAATACATTCCTAAGTTGTCGAGCAGGTGCATGGCGTTGAGCGTTGTCGTCACCTCGCGAGCATGAACTAAGCGAAAAGGTTTTCAACCGGTACTTTCTTGTACAGCAGTATTATAGGTAAAAGTTATGCAAGGAAGGACATCGTCCGAGTTCTTGTGGCCGATATCCACATAAACGGACAGCATGTCGGCAATTGTCTTCTTAAGTTTTTCAGTGAGCCCATTTGCGTGCGGGTGGTAGGGTATTGTTTTACGATGTTTCATTCCCCCTAATCGCAAGAGTTCCTGCATCATCTCGGCGGTGAAAGCTGTCCCACGATCCGTTACGACGACGGCTGGCACACCGTGACGTAGGACAATGTTGTTAAAAAAAATGGGCGACGTCTGCTGTGGTAGCTACTGGAAGTGCCTCTATTTCGCAGTAGCATGTTAGGTAGTCATTAGCGACCACAATCCAGCGGTTTCCAGACGAATAGGTGAGAAACGAACCCAGCAGGTTCATGCCAATCTGATAAAAAGGCACCTTCTGTGGGCCTATTGGTGAAAGCAGTCCCGCTGGTCGTAAAAATGGGATTTTACGCCGCTGACAGTCGTGACATATAGGAACGTAGTGCTTTACTGTCTTTGCGAGACGTAGCTAGAAGTACAAAAAGTGAATCCATTGCAGCGTGCACATATATCCGAGGTGTCCGGGCGATGGCTACCCATGACACGCACGTAAAATGTCACCATAAAGCGTGGTTGAACCAACAAGCAGATACGCAGTTTACGTAGAATAAAAGTTCTTTTTATAAACTTCGTCTCGGAAATAAAAGAAGAAAAGCCAGCATGCAAAACTTCGGGGAGGGTGAGAATTCCGTCCTTCCAGGTAGTCGATGAGTGGGATAAGCTCCGGGTCGTCACGCTGTTGCTGAGCCAAGCTGGTTGCTGATACGGCAGAAAAAAAGGTGTCATCGTCTTCAATGTCAGTTTTCGAATTTTCGGGTGGTGCGCGTGAAAGGCAGTTAGCGTAAGTGTGTTCCTGCCCAGATTTTTTGACGATGGTGACGTCGAATTCTTGTAGCCGAAGGTTCCATTGTGCTAGGCGACCTGAGAGATTTTGGAGACTCACGAACCAACAAAGTTAATGGTAGTCGCTAACTACCCTCAATGGGCGGTCACAGAAGTATGGGTGGAACTCAGTTTTAGCTCAGACAACAACGAGGCATTCTTTTTCAGTCGCAGAATAGTTCTTCTCCGACGGGGATAACGTTCTGCAGCATAAGCGATCACGCATTCTACGCCATTATGCCACCTAACTAATACCGCTCGCAGTCAAACGTTGCTAGCGTCTGCGTGTAACTTTGTGTCGGCGATTTTGCCGAAATTTACTAACACAGGCGGCGTCCTCAGAAGATTTCGGAGGGTGTGGAATGCATGGCACTGGTCTGGACCCCAGACCAACGAAACATCCTCCTTTCTAAGCTTGTCGAGGGGTTCAGTAATCTTCAAAAAGTTTTATCACAAAGCGCCTGCAGTACGTACAGAGCCTCAGAAATCGGCGTAGGTTGCGCTTATTTGGGGGCACGGGAATGGTGGCAACGGCGCGGGTTTTCTCCAGATCTGGGTGGATGCCGGCATGGCTCACTATGTGACCCAAGAACTTCAGTTCTTCGTATCACCAGTGGCATTTGCTGGTTTGAGAGAAATCCCCACTTTTATAATTGCCTGAAGAACTGCCTAAAGATGCTGGACATGTTGCTCGAACGTTTTTGCAAAAACCATGACGTTGACAAGGTAAAACAGATATGAATTAAATTTTAGCTCCTTGAGAACCGCATCCTTCAATCTTTGGGAAGTAGCTGGCGCTGAGCATAGACCGAAAGGCAAGACTTTAAACTCGTACAGGCCATTGGGAGTAGTGAAAGGCGTCTTTTCGTGGTCGCGCTTGTCCCCTGCGATTTGCCAGTAGCCACTACGCAAATCTACTGAGAAAAAATCATATCTGCATGTTAATCTGTAAATGTCGTCCAAAGACGATAGTCTTGCGTGTGGAGAGAGTGAACAAAACATTTATTTGATGTTCTGCACAAGAAATTGGTAAATGGTATTCTGGAGGCGCAGCGTTAGAGTGCTTCGAGCGTGCAGCAGAAACGAACGAGCGCATCAAGTCACGCCACACGTGAGACATGAGCGCTATCTGGCAGTTTTCTTGGAAAAAGAAATGCGTGTCTCTGAGACGGGCGTGCGTGCCTGTCTCAGATGTGATAAGGTGTTGAACGCAAGGCGACGAGCAGGTGCCACGTGTCGTCTTAGCAAAACGTTTGGAGGAGGAACAAACTTTAATATAAGAATCCAGCAGGTTTAGGTGGCCGGGCCTAATTCTCCCTTGAGGGGGCGTCAAGGGCTTGCCTAGACGCCGCCTTACGGGCGTGCTGGGTCGCCCAGGTTTGGTCGTAAAGAGGGGCTCCACAGAGCCTCATTATGCTTCGACAAAAGGGTCGTGGCGTTAGTGGTTCTGTAGTGTGCCGGGCGCTCCCACAGCATGTCCTGAAGTGTAGCCAGGTGAGTGCCGCAGCACCGGCAGTGGGAGGTTGTGTACACGTCCGGGAAAATGAGGTAAAAGCAGGCAGGTGATGAATACGTGTTTGTTTTATTTAGACGCAAAGTGGTGGCCTGTGCTCGGTTGAGCACAGGCCACCACTTTAGGTGGGTGTAGGTGGGGGAAAGTCTCGGCGTATGAGGTAAAAGATCTCAACCAGATCAATCTAGGTAGTCAGATTGTTCCTGGTGTCTATCTCGTCTCCAGTAGCTCCAGCGCGGTTGACAAGGCCTCGTGCAAGAGAGTGGGTGACCTCGTTAAGGTTGGGGAGGCGTGGGAGCAAAGCGTTGGAAACACTCGCTTTTCTGTGCAAGCGATGCATAGTCGGTGCAGCGTGATAGACTCTACGGTCTTTAAAATTAATTATGTATGCCTTTTCTAGCAAAAGACGCACACACAGAATATATACGATATATACGTGTTTTTATGGCACCTCAGATATGCGCAATAACTGCTTTTTCAATATATATATATATATATATATATATATATATATATATATATATATATATATATATATATATATATATATATATATGGGGCTTTCGTTGAAGTGGGGAAAAGGAGAAAGAAGTGAATGTATTCTGTGCAAGGCCTGACGGCTGCAACCATCTATCATCCCGCCTGTACAATAAACATGTCTCACCCGGAACATAATTGGTGGACAGTGCTGGGTAACGCCTTTGAGCACCGGACAAATACGGCGGAAGGCACACCCCTGGAGCTTCGCCGGAGCCGCAGACTCGCATGACTTCCGCAACTACCAGTCATCATGAACCCTCACGGCGAAATTCAACCAGCTAGGTTTAACACCTATGGACACCATTACAGGGAACCGCGCCCGTTTTCTGGAAAACCTGGAATGGCTCAAGCACTATAGTAGGGTGAGTCCGTATAAACACTGGGACACTATCCGCCAGCGCAACTACGTACCATTTTTTCTTGAGGGAACCACGCTGATGTGGCACGAGAATCATGAGGAGAATTTGACTACGTGGGCGAATTTTGTAGACGAAATCAAGAGGTGTTTTGAAAATCCGACCACAATAAAGAAGCGTGCTGTGGAGATCCTGAGCCAACGTGCTCTAGTCCCTGGGGAGACATGTACGATGTATATTGAATAAGTTCTCAAGCTTTGCAAGAGTGTGGACCCACTAATGACTGATGAGGATAAGGTCAGGCATCTCTTTAAGGGCATTACAGAGAATACTTATCACTACCTTGTGGGAAAGGATTACTTGCAGTCGGCCAATGACATCATTAGACATTGTCAAACATTTGAGGCCTTTAAAGCTCGGCGCATTAAGAAAAGTTTGGTAGACTCCCCAACGTCACAATGGTCGCAAGCATCGACGTAGTCCCTCCACCCAGCGATCTGCCGTCAGCATTACGAGAGATAGTGCGCAGAGAGGTTGACCGGCGGGACCCTGCTGTGCCGTCGATAGCACATGGCCATGGTTATTATACGCCGTGCGGCCCCCCGCCTGCGTCCATCAACGCTGCGGGCTTCGTCGACTCAAGGACGCCGGTAGAGTTGCGTCGTCATGCCTATATGTCTGATCCGCGAAACGACTCCTTGCAAAGGTCACCCCCCGAAAGGGCAGCCTGGAAAGATTATCCCGCTACCATCTTCAGCAGCGAATGGGGCATGAAGCACCTGTTTGCTTTTACTGCGGCGTTCGTAGACATATTGCCCGCTTTTGCTCAGAGCGGCATCGGTCACCTCTGCCCCAGTATCAATGACCCCCAACATCCTCACGGCGCGCAAGTACTCGGAGAAACTATCACTGTCCACCCAATGGCTGCTGCCAAACAGGCTTCCAACCGACCCTCCATAGCTATTCGCCGGCTTCTGTGCGGAGTGTAACACCACCAGCCTCCTTCCGCCAGCATAGGTCACCATCACCAGGTCGTCAGCGTCTCACTTCTCCTCCTCCGTCGGAAAACTAGACGCCGCGGCCGATGGAGGTGAGGTTGCCGGACATTTTTCACTGCGTACAGATATGCCTCCACCAGTTTCCGTGCTGCAAAATAGGGTCACTGTTCTTATAGATGGTGTCCCTTCTTCCACGTTAGTCGACACAGAAGCAACTGTTTTTGTCATGAGCAGAACTGTTAAGACTCGTCTTGGCAAAAAAGTGATGTTCTCATGGGGAAACCAGACAACGTTTCGTGCAGTGTGTGGAGAACCGTTGTGCCCAGTGGTAGTTTGTACTGCAACGTTAGTTTCGGCGCTAAATTGTATAAGGTAGATTTTGCAGTTCTTCTCAATTCTACTCATGACGTTATTCTGGGGAGAGATTTTTTGAAAGAATGTGGAGCCACTGTGAATTGCGCAGCTGGCGAATTTTTCTGTCTGGTTTTTGTAAAGAGCCCACGCGATGCCAACAGACTATCGCAGTCGTTGATGACATAGTTTTACCTGTCCCATCAATAGCTCAAGTGCCTGTGGATGTTGGTTGTATCACATCAGATAACGTTGACGTTATAGTTCACCCAATCCAGCTGAACTGCGCAAAGAAGGATGTGGTTGTGCCGCACTGCATGATTTCTGCAAGTAGTGGCAAAGCCTTGGTATGGGTGGTCAACTATTCTTTCGAGCCGAATGTACTGCCTGTTGGAATGTGGCTGGCTGTGTTTGAGTTCAACGTCATGAGCAACGTTAACATTGCAGCCATTTGCAACGACAGGAAAAAGGAAAATACGCCTTATGTGGCTGGTCCTAGTGATGACACACTAATGGATACGAAGAATTAGTCGCTGTCGCCAGAGAAGAGACAAGCGTTAGTTCTGATGTTCTCCAACCATGCATCCGTTTTCGATTTCGCACTCAATAGCTGTAGACTTTATGCACCACCTTTACGCACTCGTCATGCGAATGATGCTGCTTCCGCCATCCCATTCGTCAGAGACCATACAGAGTATCTCCAGTGAAGCGTAAAGATATGGCTGAGCAGGTGGAAGAAGTGCTGTCTAAGAAAGTTATACAAGAGTCGACCAGCCCCTGGGCAGCACGCATCATACTTGTAAAAAAGAAGGGTGGGTCTTGGAGATTCTGGGTAGATTACCGGCGGCTCAACTCATTTACAAAAAAGACATGTATTCGCTGCCCCACAACGACGATGTTATCGATCGTTTGCACTCTGCTTCATACTTTTCTTCCGTAGACGTAAGATCGGGATGTTAGCAAATTAATATGCACTCTGCCGCTAAAGAAAAAACGGCTTTTATAACTACAGATGGTTTATTCGAATTTAACGTCATATTATTTGGTCTATGTAACGCTCCAGCCACGTTTAAGCGCTTTATGAACAAAGTTCTCCGTGGCCTAAAATGGGAAGTATGTCTTTGCTCTCTTGATGACATTGTAATCTTTGGCCGCACGTTTGAAGAACACAATCGTTGGCTTGAGTCATTCTAACGTGCCTTGAGAAAGCAGCACTTACCTTGAATTTCAAAAAGTGCTCTTTCGGTGATCGTGAAACTCTAGTTCTTGGCTATCTTGTAGACATACACGGCGTTTGGCCTGATCCCCACAAAATCACCGTGGTCAGAACTTTCCCTCAATCACGCTCACTACGAGAACTCAATAGCTTCCTGGGCCTGTGTTCATATTTCCGGCGCTTTTCCTAGCTTCGCCGATGTTGCTGAGCCTCTTACTCATCTGCTCAACAAAGACGTACTCTACAAGTGGACGAAAGAGTGCGAGTCATCATTTTAGCAGCTGAAGGTTCTGCTCACTTCTGGGCTTATTCTTTGAAATTTAGACGCATCAGCCCAAACTAAGGTTCACAGTGACGCAAGCGAAATCGGTATCAGCGCAGTATTAGTTCAGCGTCATGGCGCCGCCGAACGTGTCATTGTCTACGCGAGCTCTTCTTTAAAAAAAGCTGAGTGCAGTTACACTGTTACAGAGCAAGAATATCTGGCAGCTGTCTTCGCCGTGCACAAGTTTCCTCCGCACATCTATGGCCGCCGATTCTCCGTCATCACAGACCACCACTCACTTTATTGGCCCACTGGTTAACGAGATCCAACCGGTCGTCTTGTACGGTGGGCGCTCCGTTCGCGAGAAAATGACTTTGATGTTTGCTTCAAGAGTGGCCGCCGTCACGCGGACGCTGACTTCCTATCGCGACATACCCTTCCCACGACTGAATGCGACGCTGACAATTTAGACGACTGTCTGGCTGCTATTAACTCACGTTTTCCAGTTTTAGAAGCATCTCGTACAGAACCACGTCAAGACCTTAGTCTAGCTCCTTTTTTTTCATCTGCCGTCGATAAGCCGCATCAGAGCCCATTCGTCATGCAGGATGGCATTCTTTACAAGTTAAATTTCGCTGCAAAGGGAACTCGCCTACTTTTGGTTGTCCCCAAATCATTGCGACCCAAGGCACTGCAAGCTATGCACGACGATCCAACATCTGGGCATATAGGGTTTGCCAAGACCTATCACCGCACACTGAAACGTTTCTACTGGCCCCGCATGCGTCAGGCTACAGCTAAATACGTCACCAGCTGTGAGCATCGTCAACGGTACAACAGTCTAACAAGTGCGCTGCCAGGATTGCTCCATCCCATACCGCCTCCATGTTTTCCCTTTGAGGTCGTCGGTATTGACTTGATGGGCCCTTTTCTACGATGTATCACGGAGAACCGCTGGATTATAGTCTGTGTAGACCACCTCACTCGGTATGCTGAAACCGCAGAGATCTCAGCCGCAACAGCCAATCACGTATGTGACTTCCTGCTACGCTACATCATCCTTTGGCATGGGTCTCCTCGTGCCATCATCAGTGACCGTGGCCGGCAGTTTGTAGCCGACGTCGTGGAAGAGATGATTCGCCGGTCTGCTTGCCAGTTTCGTCACGCCACTTTATACCATCCACAGACCAACGGTTTGACTGAGCGCGTCATCAGGATACTCATTAACATGCTCGCTATGTACGTTGATTCAAAGCATAAAACAGGGACGAAGTTTTACCGTTTATGACCTACGCATACAACATTGCGCTACAAGAAACCACCGGCCTTAGCCTGCTTTATCTCCTCTACATCCGTGAGCCACGTACTACCCTCGACATAATTCTCCCGTTTTCAGAGAAAAAAACTCATCCCTTGCAGAGATACTCTGTCGTGCAGAGGAGGCACGGCGCATCGCGCGTTTCCGGACTTTCGCAGCCCAAGACCGTTCAAAGGCTCGCTACAATAAGCGACATCAAAATTTGTCGTACAGCGAAGGTGGCATGGTGTGTCTGTCGACTCAAAATTGCAAGAGTGGTTTGTATCAAAAGTTTCTGACCCTCTATACAGGTCCCTTCGTAGTTTTGTCGCGCATTAGCGATGTTACGTACGTGATACCACGCCTCACACCATCTGGCCACCGCTCCAGGATAACTGATGTCGTACATGTCGCCCCGTTGAAGCCATACCACGCGCGACACTAACTCGCCCAGTAGGCATCGTCTGCAACGGACGAAATGATACGGGACTTTCGTTGAAGTGGGGAAAAGGAAAAAGAAGTGAATGCGTTCTGTGCCAGGCCTGACGGCTGCAATCATGTATCATACTGCCTGTACAATAAACATCCTTCACCCGTAACATAATATATATATATGTATGTATATAGTGGGAGTTATAATTCAATGGGCCAGTTAGTCTTCGTGAAGGTATGGGATATGGGACAACGGGAGCGTTATGAACAAGCATAAATATATTTATTTCCCAACAGTTTCGGGAGGGGTCCTGCCTTCATTAGGTGATGAGTATAACTTTATTTATTTATTTATTTCAACATTCGGCATGCTGAGGGCCGTGGTTAAAAAGCCTCTAATGGGCTTGACTGGAACCACGACCCCTTACAAATGGGCAGCATAGGCAACACTTTTACTGCAGTTACAATGTACAAAAAATTTGAGCAAGCATAAAGCATAAAGTATAATAAGCATAAGCCTAATAAAGCATAAGCATAATAAAGCATGAAGATTGAAAAGTAATAATCTCAAAGAAATGACCGTAATTATTTCCTTACACATACGATATCAATAAGAAAATGTAACCATGCAAGAAAAGAAGATCGCAAGATTAGCACCAAGGCAAAGAAAATATGGGGCATGTGCCCATACGCTTACTTCACTTACAATCAGAACAGTCACTCAAATGGAAGACAATATGGCATTCAAGTGAAACGGCAGGAGGAAGCGCAGCATTTCTTTGTCGTAGTTAGTGCGCGTGTGCAGGATATGCCATGTGTGATTGAAACGCGTGTTATAAAGAACTTTGCGGTGGTTTAGGTTGGAAATGGTTCCTAAAAGGTTGTCGCCTTTTAATCCTGCCTGGTAGCGTTTCACAAGCATTGCGCGGTAGTATTCAGGTAGAGGTAGCAGCTTCATGTCGTGAAATATGGGAGTGGTGTGACTGCGATATGGAGCATTTGCAACGGCACGAACAGCCCTTTTCTGTATGACGTGCAGTTTGTGGATATTTGTTAGAGTTGTCGTACCCCAATCCAGATGACAGTAGTTGACGTGAGATAAAAACAGGGATTTATAGATGAGAAGTTTAACTGCCTTAGGTAGCGAGAAACGCACCCGGGATAATATGCCCGAAATCCTTGATATGGTGCCACATTGTTTTTCAGTGTGTGCGTTCCAAGACAAGTGTTGATCGAAAATTATTCCCAGACACTTAATACGCTGTACTATCTCAAGTTCTGAACTGCCAAGTTTTAATGGGACACGACAAGGGGTTTGTTTATTTTTCGGCCTGAAATATACAGCTTTTGTTTTTAATGTGTTAAGTTTTAAACAGTTAACCCATGTCCAAGTGGCCAACTTCGCCAGTACCTCATTTGCGTCATTAATTAAGTTTGTATAATTTTCAGCAGTAAGAAGCAAGGTTGTATCATCAGCGTATATAATACATTTTACAGACGTGTCAATTTTTACAATATCATTTATGTATATACAAAAAAGCAGAGGCCCTAATATGCTACCTTGTGGTACACCCGCTGAAATTTTTAGTAAATTGGAGGTACAATTGCCGACTACTTCCTGCTGCCGATACGTTAGGTATGATTCAATGAGTTGTAAGAAAACATCTCGAAATCCTTAGTGTGCACATTTCTTTAGCAGCGTAATGCGATTTATTGTGTCGAACGCCTTTGAATAGTCTACGAAGATGCCTAAAGTGTGTAGTTCGCGTTCAAAAGCTTTTAGTATAAATTCTTTCTGTTCTAAAAGAGCATGTTCAGTCGTACGGCCTTTGATAAAACCAAACTGCGAAGGAGTGATGATGTGGTGCTTATCTAGGAAAGAAACCATACGCTTTTGAATTAGTTTTTCCAGACCTTTTAAAATTACTGGAAGTATAGATATCGGTCGGTAATTGTTTAGTGCATTTTTATCTCCTCCTTTGTACAGCACAACCACTTTTGCAACTTGTAACTTTTGTGGGAAAATTCCGGTGGAAAAAGCAAGATTGAAGATATACTCTAATAATTCAGCAATGATATCTAATACGTGTTTGATGGGCTTAATCTGTATGTCATATGCGTCACAACACGTGCTGTTTTTCACAGACGAAAAAGCATGTGAAAGTTCACCAGCTGTTGTTGGCGCCAAAATCGCGCTCTCAGAGATACTGTCAGACAAATATGTGGTACAAGCTGAATTGTACTGTTCCTTTGCTAGAGATACAAAATAGTCATTGAATAAGTTTGCTAAATCATCCTTACAAATAACGTCACCGTCTATCACAAGCTCAGTAGGCCTGAAGTCATCACCGTTACGGCCAAGAAATTTGTTTAGTCTAGACCAAGTCTTGATTATTCATTACATCTTTGTTTAGGGTGCTGTTTAAGTACGTTCTCTTTTTGTAACGCAACAGGCTGTTTACTTTATTTCGCTGGGCTTTGAAACGTTTAAGCGTTTCTTCGTTCTTGTTTTTCAGGAAGTTTTCGAACAATTTATTTTTACGTTTTATTTCATTAGGACAACTTTTAGTCAGCCACGGTTTTTTGGCTTTGCGCGTATGCTTGAGCTGTTTGTACTGAAAGCATTTCTTGTACACCCTTATCAGTTTGTCATGGAAAATATCATAGGCGGCTTCAGGTTCTTGCTCGCAATACACGCCTGACCAATCGGTTAACGATATCTCCTTGTGAAATGCAGCCAGTGTATATTCATTAATATCTTGAATAACTATCGGTTCTGTGAGTTGGGCTGGCGCACAGTTTACGGTTTTGTTTATCAGCATAAAGATAGGAAGGTGGTCACTGATGGGTGCGCTTAGTACGCCGGACAAACATTTTGAAGCTTCTATGTTAGTAATGAACATATCTATTAATGTCGCAGTGTTTTTGTCAATGCGGGTTGGGATGGTGATAACATTAGAAAACCCATTGGATTCAATAACTTGACAAAGTTCTAAGTGACTTTCTAATGGCTTTGCAGCGCGATATTGAGATCACCTGCAAGAACTAGTGTACTACCAGTATCTCCAACCCAACGCAAGTAT
Organism: Rhipicephalus microplus; assembly: GCF_043290135.1. Classification (NCBI taxonomy): domain Eukaryota; kingdom Metazoa; phylum Arthropoda; class Arachnida; order Ixodida; family Ixodidae; genus Rhipicephalus; species Rhipicephalus microplus. The sequence goes on from NC_134703.1 coordinate 194,456,644, forward strand.
GTATCTAAGAATACTAAGAAGTTCGACTTGTTACCACTAGGAGGGCGGTATAAAACACCATAAACAAAACCGTCACTTTGTACAGTCAATATTTCATAATCATTAGTGACACGCGAAAACTCGTGAACCAGCATACATTTTACTGAGTTTTTAGCCACCATCAAAACACCACCTCCTATTTTTGTTGGGCGATTCAAAAAGAAGGTTTCACAGCCGGGTGATCTTAGAACCTCAGATTCATCCCTGTACCATGTTTCCGTCATCATAAGAACATGAGATTCAGAGCGTATAGTTGAAATAAGGGCGGTTATTTGAACTTCTTTAATTCGCGCAGGTTGTGCGTTGAGATGAAGGAAGGACAAGCCATTCTTTTTCGTGGAAAGTAATGCGCCTAATTTTTCGAGTGTCACGTAATCTTTGTCTGCCATCTTTCTCTTTAGGTAACAGTCGCTTTGGTCATTAACAGTGGCTATTCTCTCATTACTGAGAGGTCCTGCACGCTGGCGATGACGTGAACTCGGCTGTCCTCAGTTTTTCGCACCTTGATGCGACCATTGTCCACCCACAGGAACTTCCATTGCTTTTCTCTCTTTAGTGAGAGCGCTTGTGCAAACAATCTTTTGTTGTTGGGTGTGAGGTGGTCATTAACGTACACATTGGCACCTTGTGACTGAGCAAAACCGAGTGACTCGGTTGTTAGACGTGCCCTGCGTGCTTTACGCAAAAATTCATCCTTCTTGACCCGAGAACAAAACCTCGCGATTATGTTCATGTCCTTTTTTGCTGGCACGCGATGCACAGCGTCGATATCATCCTATTTTTTGGGACAGTCAATTACATCACCTATTTTCTGAAGAATGGTGGCGCAATCCTCCCCCTTTTTTATTGACACACCCTTTATCTCAACGTTGTTAAGTCGCGAACGCTGTTCCATGTCAGCCAGTTTAGCAGCCAGTTGATCATTTGATTTTTGAAGAGAATTGTTTTCGGCTGAGGTAAGCTCATGCTTCGTTTTCATTTCTTCATAAAAAGTGCTGATGGCAGAGACACTTTCACGAAGCTGTTCAATTTCGGCTCGAAGCTGTTGCACTTCGCGTGACAGCTCAGCATTTGACGGCATCATACAAACGTAACAGTGACTACAGCACAATAACCACTGGCAGCAGCAGTTGCGACAACAAAAGTAGAAGCAAACGTCAGCGGTGCAATTAGTGCACAACCAACCTGCGCAAAGGAAGAACGTTGCTCAGTGGACTCGACTTCCTGCTGCCACGACCGCCACTGCCAAAATGTGGCTACACGAGGACAGTGTTGAGCCTAAGTAGTGTCTTCGGTAGGTGTCCTCGCAGTTCGTGCTTGCGCAGAAAGTTCGTTCTTTGTGGTTGTAGCGACAGGGTAGTGACGTTAGTTGACCAGATATTCCAAGTAGACGGGTAGAGAAATCCAGAGAATATCCCGATAGCCCGAAGAGCCGAACCAGACAACTGTCACGATATGCCCAAGTCAGCACCTGCGCAAAGGAAGAACGTTGCTCAGTGGACTCGACTTCCTGCTTCCACGACCACCACTGCCAAAATGTGGCTACACGAGCACAGTGTTGAGCCTAAGTAGTGTCTCCGGTAGGTGTCCTCGCAGTCCGTGCTTGCGCAGAAAGTTCGTTCCTTGTGGTTGTAGCGACAGGGTAGTGACGTTACTTGACCAGATATTCCAAGTAGACGGGTCGAGAAATCCAGAGAATATCCCGATAGCCCGAAGAGCCGAACCAGACAACTGTCACGATATGCACAAGTCAGCACCAATGTAGGTCACTGCGTGCTTCTAGGAAGTCTTCAAGAAGCGAAACTGGGAGAAACTGGGAGAAAACTCATCCCTTGAAGAAGGGAGGACCCCTCCCGAAACTGTTGGAAAATAAATATATTTATCCGATTTATCCGTGTTGACAACGCTCCCGTTGTGCCATATACCACATATATATATATATATATATATATATATATATATATATATATATATATATATATATATATATATATATATATATGTATATATACTTATATATATATATACTTATATATATATATATATATATATATCGAAAAGTTATTTAAAAAATAAGGTAAAAAAAGATACGGCAGCATGTGGGTGAGGCCCCTATTCCAGTTCTCCACTGCCTTTAGTGGCCCGCTGCGCCTGGTCGAGGAGTGCTAGTTGTACCTCCAGATCCTAGCTGGTGAGCAAAGTCTCCCACTGCTCCCTTGCGGAAATTTCGCCGGCTATTTTCGGCGAGTTAATTTGCTTTGGCATGTTCTGACAATTCCATGTTATGTGGGCGAGACTGGGCTTGCCTCCTCACTACGGACAACTATCGCTGTACATCGCAGGGTGAATGGCATGGTTAAAAGAAAGATTTGTATAAGTGTTTGTATACGGTGTTAGTCATAAGAATTCCACCCGGGTAAAGCTGTGTGTGGCACACTGTACCTTCGTCACTCAAGCCGTTGGTTTTCAAGGATATCTCACGGTAAAAGGGGCTGTCGTCAAAGTGGTAGGCTGCTCGGTCAGTTAAAGCACGGGCTGTGCCGTCCGCTCTCTCATTACCATCGAGGCCTGCGTGACCCGGGCCCCAGATGATAGCATGGTCCTGCGTTAGGTCCAGTTCTTATAAGCAAATGGTGTTGTGTGGTAGTCTTCCCGTGAGAAAGAGTGTACATGCGACCATGGAATCGGTGAGAACAAGTGACAATCATCTCAGAGTATTCTTAGCTTTAATAGCAAGCGCGATGGCTAAAGCCTTAGCGTTATTCACGAACGCGGCTCGTGCCGTGGCGCCAGTCAGAAAGCCTTGACCTGGGACCGCTCCTACAACTGTGAGCGCGTAATTGTTCGTGCCGCATAGGGCGACATCTGTGTACACCGTGTCCGGATTGTTCCCGAATTGCCGCTGTAAATTGTGAGCTCGATCACTCCTACGACCTTTGTGATATCGGGCGCACATGTTTTTTGGGGGATACGGGATACTAGAAACTATTCACGTAGCTAATTAGCCATGGACTCCAGTTCCTCTCCCGCATACTGAGCACGAGCTGGGTAACCTACATGGCGTAGCAATTTTCTCCCAGTAGTGGCTAAGTTAAACTTTTTCCAATGAAAAATGAGCACCACTGCGCGTAACTTGTCATAATGATTGTGTATACCAAGGGCTTCGAGAAGTTCTGTGGACGTTCTAAGTGGTAGGCCGCGAGCCGCCTTGTACGATGTTCGTATCACCACATCTAGGACCTTTAAATTGGTTTTACTGATCTCCTGGAAAAAAAGACTATATGTTAGCCAACTGAGGACAAAATCCTGAACCAGCCAGAGCGTCTCAGCTTGCTTGAAACCTTTTCGGTGATACGTGACTCTATAAATCACACGGAAGATTTGCTTCACCGTTGTTCTGAGGGTTTTTATTGTGTGGTACACTTGCTTGTAGCTTTGTAGCCACAGTCCGAGGACTCGCATTTTCTGTACCTCTTTTATCTCTTGGTCTCCTAGAAAGAGGTTGACCGGCTCATAAATGCGGCGGCCTCTGCCGCGAATTCTAATAAATTCACATTTAACTGGAGCGCAGCTCATTCCGCTCTGATAAGCGAAGTCGTCAAAAGCGGTAACTGCGTTTCGTAGGATTTGCTCTTTTTGTCCCAAAGAGCCACTGTTGGCCCATAGGATATAATTATCCGCACAGAACGCGTACCCTAGCCCTGAAAGACTGTCTAGTCTTCTTGCTAAGCGTCTCATGTCGATGTTGAAGAAAAGAGGAGATAGTATCGCCCCTTGTGGTGTGCCTCTATTGGGCATAGGAAACGGATCTGAGCATGTATTTCCTAGGCCTATTGTAGCAGTTTGAGTTGTTAGAAAAGAGCGAACGTAGTCATATATATTTTGCCCACAACCAATGTCATTTAGCTCACATATGATGAGCTTATGGGACATCGTGTCAAATGCGATTTTCAAATCAAGAGCTACGACGAGATGTTCTGCACCAACCGTGGTATTTCAGAGTACCTCTTCTCGAAGCAAATGGAAGACGTCCTGCATCGACAAATGTTGGCGAAATCCAAACATGCTTGTTGGAAAACGGTTCCGATCTACAATGTAAGTCGTGAGACGTGTGTGAATCACCTTTTCGAATAATTTTCTTAGACAGGATGTGAATGATATTGGTCTTCGATTTTGTAGGTAGGGTGTTTTTCCTGGCTTCAGAATAAGAATATTTTGGCTCCCTTCCGATGTTGAGGAACCACGCCCTTTTCCCGTACCTGTTAATTAAAACACCAATCGAGCAGTTTCAGGTGTTCGTCGCTAAGATTCCGAATCATCGCGTTTGTTAGCTTGCGAGGTCTAGGGGCATTATTGCGCTTTGCTGCTTGCGCGGCCGCGAATAGTTCTGCCTTGGTGATCGGTGCGTCGAGCACTGCGTTTTTCTGGCCTTGGTATGCTAAAGTGGACGGGGGAGTGGTGAACGTGACTATGTGCTTGTCTTGGAGCTTAGCGAGGAGGGCGTCATCTGTCCCTGAAATTCTCCAGTGAGCTTTTCAAGAGTTTGGATTGCTGCCATTTTAGTTTTACCATGTTTCATTTTGCTGCGCAGTATTGCCCAACGTGTTGGAGGTGTATAAGGTTTTTCGGAGTGAGTCGCGAAAATTCCTCAGCTCGCTATTTCCAATTGCTGCTCGTAAGCTTTTCGCCGATCAGATATCTCTGCGATTCTAAGGCACCATTTTTTATTAGGTCGCTGTTGTTTTCATCGCTTGGTCAAAGCTCTCCTGGATTCTCACATATGTATCAGATGGCTATCGACTACCGGGATTTCCACAGTGAGGGCAACCTGCTTAGAAGTTGCTTTTTGAGCCTCTCGTGTGTGCGTTGCCCAATCTTCTGCGCTATCCTGTAAAATTTTGGGCAGTGGGACTATACGATAAGTTACCCAATCTGTTATTACAACATGGCCGTGAGACTGCCGAATTTTGGGGGAGGTAATCGACATGCTCAAAATATAATGGTGACTGCTGAGATTCTCTTCTAGGTTGCTCCAGAACACCTCGTCAACATCATTTATGAGTGCAAGATCGGAAAATGTGTCTGCGCTGACGCTGTTACCCAATCTTTTCGGGTATTGCGGGAGTACGAGAAGTTGGAGCCAATGCGCATAAACAACTTGCTCGAGTTCCCGGCTTTTCAGGATATCTTTTGCCCCTCACACTACCCCCAGGTAGTGTGAGGGGCATTGAAGTCCCTGAGAAGCAGTAGTCGATTCTGGATTCTGGAATTACTCTTGGCATACCGAATGAGTGCGTAAAATTCGGCACTCTTTTCTTTAGGGGAGCTATACACGTTCGTGATTATAGCTTTGGCTTTGCTATGCTTGTGCGGTAGTATACTTCTGATTTGGTGCTTAATGCTGCTAGTTACCAAATAATCTATACTAGTCGCTATTTCCTTAAGAACCAGCGTGGCGACTTTAGGGTAGTCGGGATTTGATATCGTGCTGTAGCCACTCAGTTTGACTGGCTCATTGCCAAGCTCTTGCAGACAAATGACATCAGGATCGACTGGCGCCGTATTAGGAAATTGTTGTAGAGCGGCTGCCAGTTTGTGGAAGGTGCGGCACTTTCTTCGCCAAATTTCGAGATATTTGGTGTGCGCTCGCGTTTTACTCGCCATGGATAGTGCTACCGCTGTCCGAGGTTGGGAGTTGCTTCGGACGACAGATAGACGGAGCACCCGGGCTGCTTTTAGGCCGTTTAAGAACAGTGGCGCTCATGCTGGCGACAGATTCATCGACATTACTTTTTAGGTTCTGAAATTCAGCAAACATTTGTTGCTGAAAGCTTTGCACGCTTTGCAGTTGTTGAATTTCTTGTTGTAATGCACCTTCCATAAAATTTGACACGATCATAACCTGGCCAGATGTGCCAGTTGCTTTATAAAGTTTTTTGGCTTGGTTTTATACCGTAGTTAGCCATGAGAGGGGCCAACTCTTGTTCCATTTCTTCCAAGCTCTCACGGAGGAGTTTGTTTTCACTAATGATTTTTCAGTACGCTGGATTAGCCGTTATAGGAGAAGCGGTAGAAGCAACTCGTGCATAGCTTACCTGGCCATGCTCGGGCGCTTGCTTGATCGCAGAGACTGGAGCCGCGGATTTAGGTGACTTGTGTGAGTGGAAATGGGGCGGGGTCTTGTGATTAGAGTCCTTCCGGGTCCGTGATCTTCATCTAGATCTTTATCTAGAGCTGAACCTTGGGCGAGTCTCCGGCAACTCCGGACAGTAGTCCAGGGCAGATTGTTCCTCATGAGAACTGAACCAACGGGTGTGTTGAGGTGGCTTCGGTAAGGTGTCGTTAAGATTAGGCTGGTGAACACTAGCCCTTGAGTTTCTCTTCTGCAGAGATTTGAGTAGTTTTCTGCAACTTCTGTCACCTGTAAAATGACACTCACCACAAGCTGCACACTTCTAAGAGCACTCGTGTCCGGCTGCAGGGTTCGGTTGTCCACAAACGTGACACACTGAAGTGTCCAGCTGGGGGCAGACGTCCGAACAGCGACCAACCTGATGGCACAGTTTGCACACTTGGGTGGTAACCTTGTAGGGGTCGCAAGCAAGTTCTTCACCATTGTAATAGACGTACAGAGGTGTAATCCACCCCCGAAAATGTTAAAATGGCCTTCTTGGTGTTTTTAAACACACGTACTTGCAGAATTTCGATATCTTGTGTGCGTATGCGGAGATAGCCTTTTAGCGCTTCAGGCGTCGTGTTGGGGTCTAAGCCGCAAATGACGCCCTCAGTTGTCCCTCCGCTTGTCGCTACGTAGGCATTGACTGAGTGTGGCCGGCCTTTGATCTTCAGGGTGGTAATACGCCTCACGTGGTCCACCACTGTCAGGTGCGGCGTCGAAACAATGAAGACGTTAGAACCTCACTTAATTCTGAGCAAAAATTGCTCACCAGATATTTGTCCGCTGCTATCACAGCGTCTGCCAGTAATGAACTAGTCAGGTTTTTGACTGGTAGCCTTTGGTGTGGTCGCATCACTATCTTGAAGTCTTTTTTGGGCAAGGGGGGGGGGGTGTAGCTGCCTGTGGGAAGGCCTGTATTTAAATTTCCCAGCGGCTTCAGCAGTGAATATTTGCGGGTGGTACGAAGCCATCGAAAGATCAATGAACTTGGCCATCTTTTATTTATTTATTCATTTAATGAACACTGCAGACCATCACAGGTCCAAGCAGGTGGGCACGGTAGAAGTAGCAAGTACATGTTAGGCACTCAAGTCACGTAGAAAAAGAATAAGGAAAGAATTCAACATACAAGTACAGGTTTACACACCCAACACAGTGTTTACACACAGTAAATCAACCAAAGTGAATCTTTAAACAGAGTCTTTTGGAAGGTTCCATTCTTCCACTATTCGTGGAAAAAAAGAAAATTTAAATGCATCTGTCTGTGCAAAATAAGGTGTTAGGGTTCCGGGGTGATGGTGTCTCGTATGCCTTGTCGATATGGGTGTCGGGTACTGTGTAGGGTCAAGTGCTGTCGGTCCTTGAAGAAGTTGGGAAAGAAAATTAAGCCTAAATGTCTTCCGTCGTGACTCAAGGAGTTGAATGCCATTAGCTTTAATTAACTCAGAAGGTGTCAGTGTGACGAAAATTAGAGTATATATACCTTACAGCTTTTCTTTGGATTCTTTCTAGTTCATTGACGTTTTTTCTTTGTGAACGGGTCCCGTATTATGCATGCATATTCTAGCTTTGGTCGGATTATTGATTGGTAGGCCAGGAGTCTGACATCAGGAGGAGCGTTTTTTTAATTTGTGTCGTAAGAAAGACAATTTACAGAAGGCGGAAGCGGAGATATTGTCAATATGTTTATTCCAACATAAATTACTTGTGAGTGTTACTCCTAAGTATTTGAACTCAGAAACTTGCTGTGGAGGTGACTCATTAATTGTATAAGTATACTGAAGTGGATTTTCTTTCCGGGTTATACGCATGCATACAGTTTTATCTAAGTTCAAAGCCATCCCCCAGCGATTGCACCATTGAAAAACAATAAACAAACTGTGATTAAGGTCATGTTGATTTTCCGGGCATGTTTTTTCATTATTCAAGACACAATCGTCTGCGAACAGACGAATTTGCACAGATGAACATAACACACTTACAATGTCATTTATATACAGCAGGAACAGTAGGGGTCCCAAGACACTCCCCTGCGGTACTCCAGAGGCGACAGGACGACAACCCGATCGCTGATCCCCTCTTTCTCTCGCAAGAGCCTTCTTCTGCCGCAAAAGGAGCACCGTTTGCCAGGCTCCATCCTCTTGGTTTCGGCTGTCGGTCTCGGCGTTCTGATCGTTCGTTTCATTTGGCGTAGAGAGGCTGTTAGCTGTATAGCCTTGAAAATCCGTATTACCAAGGTCTTGGCGTCACGTGTCCGTCATTCGCAAAGGTCCGCGACGCGCTATAGCGTCTGAGAGTTCATTCGCGAGAGCCGTAGAGCACGCGCGCAACGTGCACTGTAGATTTCCTGCAGCCGCCAACATGTCGGCGGTGACTTTGTCGAGCTCGCGTGATAGGCAGATGCATGTGGGCTTCTAAAATAAAACTTTCCGGTCACTTACAGCCGTGTTTGATGTCAGTCGATGCAGAACAAATTCAGGGAGTCATGGCAATAGTATAAAGTGGCTGCACACACAAATTTTTACAATGTAGCCGGAAACTTCGCGGAGCACTTCTCGTCGTGAAGCATCTGTTGGACCTGGTCACGCATAGCGTCTTTTAGGGCACCCTATAGTCATGTTGTCGAGTGAGTCTCTTGGTGGATTCTGTAATGATGCGATGCTCGGCATGTGGCGTCTGGTTAACCTTCGACAGTAGCGAAGCAGTCTCGAAATGAGCCGAGTCTTTCTACGCAAACGTCTTTCTTGTTGTGCGGAAGGTAGACCCTCGTTCACGTCGACAGTGATCGCGAAGCCTCGTCAGGGTCGTTATTCAATGAAAGGGAAGCTAAAGTGGGCTAATCTCGACTATCGGCAAGTTCTTCAAAATATCAAATGGCAGTGTGTCTCGTGAGGGGGCGATATTCGTCGCTGAAGTTCATGATTAGGAGATGATTATGTCTTTTGCTAGGCCAAGCAATTTCTCGGGCAACGCATATTTGTCGTGAAGTAGGGAGAGACAAATCGGCCTCCGCAATTATTGTGTGAGACACGTTCTGTCCCAATAGTACCTTGACAAATAGGCTGCTTCGAGGCGGGAGAGCTAGAAAATCCTCAGTAACATAGAGAGCTCTCTTCGGGAATTGCGTACCGTCAGTTGCTGTTCTTAAACGAAGACACAAGTAATTCACGGGGGCCGCTGACTGCGCCGTATTCACGAAGAAAGCCCATCCCAGGATGATTGGCCGAAAACACAAGCACAATACGAGGACAAACCCCGTATGTGTCGAGGTATGGATTCGAATACGCGCAGTGCACATACCAAAAGGCATCGCCAGATGGCCACCTGCCGTGCGCAACTGGGGTCCTTGCCACAGCGTGGTAACCTTTCTCACTTCAGATGCCAGTGCCGCGCTCATTTTGGAATAGTCGGCGCAGATGTCTTCGAGGGCGTTGACAGAATGGTCGTCTGGTTGTTGCGTCAAAGGAGAACCTTTAACAGTTCGCCTGACCGTGACTTCACCCCCAGAAGTTGTCATTCTCAGTTTCTCCTACGGGGACTTGGTGACCGGCTCCTGAAGCGAGCGGTAGATGACGAGCGCAAACTGGGTAACGTAGACTGCCGAGGTGATGGTGATTTAGATTGGTGGTGCGAAACAGCCGAAGGAGTTCGCTGGCCCGTGAAATAGGCTTAGACCTCGCGAGGGCACTCACCGTAGCGTGGGCATCGAGCATCAGGGTGGAAACCGCCGATACCTAGTTGGTGGTACTGACAGTTCCGGTACACGTGACCCGCTTCGCCGCAGTGATAGCAGAGTGGGTGGTTATCTGAAGTGCGCCACGTGCTTGTCTTGCTAGCACTCTGTCTTGAGGCTGGCAGATAGGAGGGTGTGCTTGGAAACCTTAAGCTGAGAAGTGAACTCGAAGCAGTGTCCTAAATTGGGGGGGACGGGAAGGGCTTAGTTTGGTATGTGGTCCACATAGCGGGACCTGTAGCTGGTGGCGAAGGGGATCGCAAAGCCACCGCATGGATCAGGACTGGGGCCTCATTTGGTGGTGCGATTGACGCCAGGGGTGTGAATGCTTGTCAGACTTCTTTTATGATCACATACGCCAGATCTCGCTCATATGGATTGTAGCCTGAAGCTGTAGGAATTTATCCCACATGATACTTCGAATGAAGTCTGGAAGCGCCTGTTTCTCGTTTTCAGATTCGATACAGCATGTGGTGGCCGAGAAGTGGCGTTCGTATTGTGACTACTGCTGCTGCAGTGTACACTCCATCAAAGTTGCCCCACTGAAGACTTCGGCGACGGTCGTCGGTGGATTGCGCACGAGTCCAGAAAAAAACTGTTCTTTCACCCCCTGCATCAAATGCCGTATCCTAATTTCTTCCCACATAGCAGGGTTGGAACGCCTGATGAGCCAAAGCATGTCCTCGGCAAACACAAAAACACGCTCATTCGGCAGCTGGTTCCTGCCGGATATGGCTTGTTCAGCCCTCTTCTTTCTTTCGGCGTTGCGGTAGGCATCGCGAAGCTGTCAGATAAACTCTTGCCATGTCGAAAAGGAGCCTTCGTGGTTCTCGTACCACGTCAAGTAGAAGTGAACCCTGCGTTGCTTACGAACATCGTCCAATTGGTTGATACTGGCAACCCAATCAAAGTGGTCGAGTCAGTCATCAACATCTTCGAAGATATTTGCATGGAATGGTTTTGGTGTCTGTGGCGCATGAAAAATATGCGCGGGAGGAGAACCATGCGCATAGCTGGTTTGGACCGCCTGTCTTGTCGTCGGAGCTGTCATCTTTCTGGATGTCAATGCCAGGGAACTAAATTCAAGAGATAAACCACGCAGGTGGTGGCTGCTTCTTGTTCTGGGAAATGTAGCTGTCGCCAAGATCGCCGACACCACTGCGGTACGCGTACCCAGCACCTCCACCAGTATTTTCGCGAACAAAACAAGACCGACCGCCAGTACTTGGCTGATGATGATGATGTTGAGCCTTCAGCTTTGCTGCCGCTTGCCCACAAAGGCAACCGGAGCAACAAATCTTTCTTTTCTTCTTCACACCCAAAGACGAGTATGAGCCACAGCGCTCGTTCTTCAAGGGTGACATGCGTCAATATATTTCGAATTTTTCTGATTCACACTGCCTTTTAAATGCGAAACATTTCTAAGCAATCTTCAGCGACTTTCAGCGTATCTATCTATCTATCTATCTATCTATCTATCTATCTATCTATCTATCTTGCCACCTACGACTTTTTGCCCTCCTGGCCGCTTCGACAATGGCTTAGATACCAAACTTGGTATGGCATAACATATTTGATTAGTCAAAACATGAAAATCATATGTATGCCATGAATGTCATGATTTACAATTCATGGTCCTGCAGCTCTTGTGGTGGTTCCGTTCACATGGCATGTTGCAAAACTGCTATGGTATGATATGATTGCATGGCAAACACAAGCGACAGACCCTAACAAGAAAATCAAGAAAGGCGTATAATGCAACAATATGACTACTTGCCACGCTCATGATGCGCGGTCGGTCGTTTCGCTAGCTTCACATATGCCAAATATGGTATTACGTGACGTCAATTCAGACAAAGGTATGTGACTGGTGCAAACATGATAATCCTGAGATGCGTGTCATGTGAGAACATGACACGCATCTTGTGAGAATCACGCATCATGTCAGAACATGACTACATGCTACGGTCAAGGCGCCTATACATTTAGACGTGACGTAGTGCGCGTGCTCGCCAGCGTTCATTTGGTCATTTCACGCCAGCGTTGCCATGCCAGGCGCTGGTCCTGCCATATAGTCGCAGTCGCGCGCCGCGCTGTGTTTCTTGGATGCATGCGCGTTTCATTACGTCCACCGTCCCTCCGTCATAGAAGAGGGAGACCCAGTGTTGTCTGGGTAACGCATCAGTGCGAAACGCAGCATGTCTCATTTTGCGCTGGCTGCTGTCGGGCCGCGCCGACGGATGCTGGTTGCTCCGGTCGCACCTGGCGACAGACTATAGGCACTGGAGCGCTCGCGTTTTGCTAACGTACCAGCGATGTGCCCAGCGTGCGCACCTGTCAACGCTACAATGGAGTATATTGAGCTCTTCATGATGCGCTCCCGGCAGTATTGCTTGCTTGACATATACCGAATTTGGTGGTACATGACATCAACGGATGGCAAAATATATGCCTATTGCAAACATGAAAATCGTGACACGCGTGTCATGCAAAAACATGACAACATACCACGCTCATACCGTGCTCGCGTTAGTTTCTCTAGCTCCATATTTACTAAACTTGGTATCACGTGACGTGAACAGATGACGAAAGTAAACGAGACATTCAAACATGCTAATTATGATACAGGAGTCATGTATGACATCATTTATCTCCACATATAAACGTTACGCTTATTTTAACTTGATATATCAACCTTTCACATTCGTGCTTCGCATATCATCGATTCCTACTGTACGTGAGTCTGCCTGTTTTTTTGTTGTGTTCGTCAGTCTTATCAGGCTTCCTACAAAGTTTGTCCTTTTCTTTCACTTCTTCTAAAATTTTATTTGGTTTATTCAATAAATTGAGAAGTATTGCAGCAATATTTATGAATATGCACTAAACTTGGAATGATGCACTCAAGTGGATTTCCCCGACAAAGTAGCAATCTCCAGGTAAACATAATCAACAAGTACCAAGATGGATGCCGTGTGCCTTCAGAGGAAATGAAGAAAAAACATGGGAGCAGCTCCTAATAGAATTCAACAGCCAACACAATGTGCATCAGTGTACGGCATATCAAACAACTACGAAAGTGATTTCGCCCCTCCGAAAAGATTTACGGTATGAGAAAAAGTTTTTTTTTTTTGCAAACACAGCAGATATCTGCTGGACTATACTTCTGATACTGTCGGCTTCAAGACATTGAGTAGGCCATCGCTCCAAAGTTGAAACGCACGAACTCCACAAAAAAGTGCGATGCAATAAGCAGCTGCACAAGAGGCGGCACAGCAAACCCACGACCATGAATATTATCGGGAAGAAACAGCACAGAGATCTGGTTCTTCAAGGCAATTTTTGTGAAGTGGTAACGGCAGAACAATTTTGCTTGTGGTAGCTCCCACAGTTCTGCTGATCGTTGAGGCCTTGCCCCAGCGGTGACGCTTATCTGTACGCTGTGCCAATCAACATTTCTTTTTTGAAGTTTGAAGTTTATTATTATTAACAGACTGGCGATACATAAAATGAAGAAGACGTTTTACAGACTAGGGTCCCATAGTCCGAAGACTGTAGGGGGACCCACGATGAAGAAAGCATGTAAACAAGTGCAAGGGCAAATGGCAAGACAATGTAATATTAACAAAACAATGCTATAAAGCAACTATAGAAAAATAACGAAGCGATAAAACATAGTAATAATCACAACTTCAACAAATACAATCGCTAAGTCAAAATGCAAAAAGGACAACATAGAATAATTTATAGTGATAGAAGATATAATTTCAAAGTTTTTTTGAATGTATACAAGTTGGATAGAGTCTTTATATTTGGTGGAATAGAGTTCCATAATGAAATAGCTGTGAATGACAAAGACTTTATGCCGTAATTAGTGCAAACTCGGGGTAGTAATAAATTTCGCTCCAATGCGAAGCGAGTGCGGTTAGTGTTTATCAATAAGTCACAGTTGATGAGGTCGAAGGGTAGCCGACGGTGAATTATATTAAAGAACAAACAAGTACAATGAAATTCAAATAACCTACTAATACTCAGAATATTGTATTGTCTAAGCAAAGAAATAGCGTTCGAACGACGAGGGCTGAAAGTGATAATGCGGATTGCTTGGTTCTGTATATGTTGTACAGATGAGATGTACGAGTGATAGGTGTTGGCCCAGGTAATTATGCCATAGTTAAAATGACTATGAATAAATGAGAAGTAGAGCGATAGTAATGCATTAGTGGAAAAATATGGCCTAGCTTTAATCAATGCACGAATACCAAAAGCAGTCTTTTTCTTTATGTCTAATAAGTGTAGACCAAAATTAAGGGTTATGTCTAAACGTACACCGAGAAAAGAAACAGTATCACAAGCATGGATAGTATTAGGACCCATAGTTATAGCAGCAGAAGTTAACAAATGTTTATGAGCAGACCTGAAAACCATGAACTGAGTTTTAGAGGGGTTTATCGTTAGATCATTGTTGTTGCACCATAAAACTACATCGCTGAGTACAGAGTTTAGTTTTGATATTAAAGATGGAACTGTTTTGGCCTTACATGATACTGTGGTGTCGTCAGCGTACAAAACACAATGTGCAGAGCAAATGACGTCAGGGAGATCATTAATATAAATAATGAATAGGAGGGGGCCAAGAATGGACCCCTGCGGAACACCTTGATTGGTAATCTTAATGTTAGAGTAAGAGCCACCTGTAAAGACCACATTTTTTCGGTTAAACAGGTAACTTTTCAGAAAATTTAAAGCTGGTCCAGTAATACCATAAGAATCTAACTTATTGAAAAGAATGGAGTGATTGAGCGTGTCAAAGGCTTTAGTTAAATCCAAAAAGACTGAACCCGAGAAGTTACCAGTATCAATGGAATGTTTGATGAAGTCTGTCAAAGAAAGCAGAGCAAGGTTAGTGGAGCTTCCATGACGAAAACCAAACTGGGAAGGTTTTATAACATTAAATTTCGAAAGGTAAGAACTAAGACGCTTTACAAACAGTTGTTCAATTAGTTTACTTAATGATGGAAGAATAGAGATAGGCCTATAATTTTTAATATCATCTTTATCGCCTTTCTTGAAAATTGGTATAATTTTTGCACGTTTTAATGAGTCAGGAAAAGAACCTTTAGAAAAAATGAGATTGATTATATGGGTTAAGGGCTGAGAAATTATATGAGCCACCATCTTTAAATGGTGTGCACAAATGTTATCCAGACCGGGAGAAGTATTTTTAAGATTACGAATAGCTGATACTATTTCGTCAGAGGAAGAGGGAAAGAGAAAAAATGAGTGAGGTAAGCGCGGCAAACTAGGTGAAGGAACATTTTTTGAGGAAATGGATGACGAACAAAAATACTCAGAAAACGCATTAGCAATGTCGTCAGAGTGACAATAAGTAGCGTTATGGTGAGTGATTTTCGTTATGGGCGAGTTAATTGTAGGCGAATTCAAGAATTCATTGAGCAGTTTCCACTGTTTTTTATGATTATTTTTGTTCTTTATAAATTCCTCATTATAATAGCGTTTCTTGGCAAGTTTTAGCAAAGAGTTAAGAGTATTACAGTAACTTTTATAGCGAAGTGCCAAGGCGATATTAAAGGGTTGTCTCTTAACTTTCCTATAGAGGTTATCCTTCTTTCTGAGACTGGTTAATAAGGCAGATGTCATCCAAGGGCTTTGAGGCTCTTGGTATTTCTTGTTATAAGCAATAGTGTGAGTACTAGAAGAAACAGCTTCTGAGAATAAAGAAGAAAATGTATCAACCGCTGATTGTGGATCAGCCTGCGAGCTAACTTTGGACCAGTCACAGTTTGAAATTGCACTGATGAAATTGTCTTTGTCAAATCGCAGTGCAGTAAAAATTGTGTTGATTTGAGTTATAGGGCTATCAAATGTGATGAAGATGGGATAATGATCGGTAATATCGACATCAACCACCCCGGACACTCTAGGATTAAAGTTACAAAAAGCATGATCCAAAAGAGTGTTAGAGCCACGTGGGTTGGATCTAGTGTACGAATCGATGAGGCACGTTAACCCGTACCCTAGAAGGCAATCATTATAGGCACTTGTAGTTCTTGAATGAGAATCTAATAGGTTAATGTTGATATCGCCTACCAACAATACATTTTTGTTCTCCATTGATAGAGTGTTCAGGACAGTCTCAAGAGCCGATAAGAACTGGATAAATGAGGAGGAAGGTGAGCGATAGATGCAAGCGAGTATTAAATTTTTTTGATTATGAGTAACCTGTGGCTGTTCAATTTCTATCCAAACTGATTCGCAATAGGGGATGGTAATATGAAGGTCCAATCTGCGAATATAATTAATGCCAGAAGAAATGAAAATGGCTGAGCCACCATAGTTGTCAGATGCACGATGACAGTATTCAGATTTGTACGACGTAAAACCATATAGATTAGCATCCACATCGGAAAGCCAGGTTTCAGATATACATATAAATGAAAAAGAGTGTCTGGTAGAGTGAATGAAACTATTAATGTTGTCGTGATTCCTTCGCAAGCTACGTGCATTGAAATGAACTAGAGAGCGTTGATTGTCAGATAGAAACGAAATAAATTCTTCAGCAGAAAAGGACATGATTGACAAGTACTCGTCAAGGACAAAAAAAAAATTAGAAAAAGAGAGAGAGAGAATTGTCCCTAGAATCGATGACACGCGACTTAGTTGAAAACCCGAAGGTCGTTCTCAGACTTTAAGATGAACACTTTGCTGCTGCTAGTCTGACGAGCCTTAATCTGGCAGTTGTCCGTCCATAAAAACTGCCAGCTCTTCTCCTTCTTAAGAGCTAGTGCCTTAGAAAACAAGCGTTTGTTCTCGACAGTAAGGTGATCATTAACGAACACAGCAGCATCAGTGGAACCAGAAAAGCCAATTTGGCCAGTACGTAGACGGGCTCTGCGAGCCCTACGAACAAACTCGCCTTTCTTCTCGCGGCAACAAAAGCGAGCGATAATGTTCTTCTCCTTAGACTTTGTGGCCACACGATGGACAACGTCCAAGTCAGAGGGAGAAACAGAGCAGCCGATGGCATTGCCAATGGTTTTCACGATTGCAAGGCAATCTTCATTTTGCGTGACCGGAACACCCTTTATCTCAACATTATTCAGTCGAGAATACTGTTCTAGATCAGCAACTTTTTTTTCCAACGCCTCATTTTTTGCGGAGAGTGCGCGGTTCGCAGTCACCAGCTCGTCCTGCCTCACCCTCATGTCATCAAAAACATCACTTAAGTGCTGAACACTTTCCGCCAGAGTTGCGCATTGATCAAAGCCGAGTTCATGTAGCTTGTTAGAACACTTAGAAACAAGGTCTGCAACCACACGTTCAAGCCTACCATCGAACAGACTTTCGAGCGCGTCTATTCGCTTAGCAAGCTCGGTATTAGTAGGCATAGTGCAGTATACAATGTAACAACTTGGCAAAAGCAGCAGTCACGGCTAAGAATTAAAAAAAAAAAAAAAAGAAAAAAAAAATAAGAAAAGACAACTTGAATACCACAAACCTGCACAAAGAATGCGTAGTTTTTAGATGCGAGTCAACCAGCCGTAACGCTGCTTGCCAAATGAAGACGAAGCACTTGCGACGTCCTTATATAGGCCTGAAAGGGCAGCACCAAGCGCTGCTCGGTAACAGCAGATCTCGTGGCAGCACGATAAATGCGGGCGTCGGATCTCGTCGATGAATTCAACGATAAAAACGCTGATTCGAAGAGCAGACTGCGCCGGCGCACTAAATCCTGTCGAAAACCACGCTGGCCCAGAAGAAACAGGCCGCTACGGCAGCGACGGGAACAGGCTGCGACGGAAACTTGCTGAAAATCTGCACAAAGAATGCGTAGTTTTTAGATGCGAGTCAACCAGCCGTAACGCTGCTTGCCAAATGAAGACGAAGCACTTGCGACGTCCTTATATAGGCCTGAAAGGGCAGCACCAAGCGCTGCTCGGTAACAGCAGATCTCGTGGCAGCACGATAAATGCGGGCGTCGGATCTCGTCGATGAATTCAACGATAAAAACGCTGATTCGAAGAGCAGACTGCGCCGGCGCACTAAATCCTGTCGAAAACCACGCTGGCCCAGAAGAAACAGGCCGCTACGGCAGCGACGGGAACAGGCTGCGACGGAAACTTGCTGAAAATCTGCACAAAGAATGCGTAGTTTTTAGATGCGAGTCAACCAGCCGTAACGCTGCTTGCCAAAAAAAAAATGCGCTCAACATAATCAACAGAATACGCAAAATTGTCTTTCCCCTCGACCCTGTGTACGGAAGCCTTTAGGTAGGTCATTGGCTACCTTAACCGAGCCTTGCTTAAGTAAGAACAAAGTTTTGTGATAAGTACAAGGTAGGTTCTTGAAACGCCTTAAGAGAGCACTTATGGCTGATGTTGACCTAAATCATAAGGATAAGTTTAAGGTAGATTTTTATGACGAGGGTGAGACTGCAAGTGCTTAAGCTTTGGCGGGTGACGCTGAATGTTCTGTTTTCGGATCGGGAGACACGAGGGCAGTGAAGAATAAAACCATATAGCTGGTTCGAATGAGTCTATAAAAAAACAGTCCTGGCATAAGCAGCCAAACAATACTCGCCTTACTTCTGGAACGTGACGCGGGGCCTCTGTCTGCGTCAAACCAGAAAAGATGTCAACAGGTGCTCACAATTCAGATGAGTACTTACCTTTACTTTAAAACCAAAATAGGATATTTTATAGGCAGTGCTCGTCCCTTATATTCGGTCAGAATGGCCCCGCTTGCATAACTCTAAAACAATACAAGCAACTTGAGTTTTCGATTTTGGTGTCAGGAACCCTTTATATTAAAAACCAAAAATATAGGGGGATTAGGCAAATAGTTCAGCAGGCAGACAAATACCGACATCGTCCATTCAGTTCCACATTTAAACAGTGCATAACCAAGTGAACTAATTTAATGATTGATATGTGGGGTTTAACGTCCCAAAGCTACCATATGATTATGAGAAACGCCGTAGTGGAGGGCTCCGGAAATTTCGACCACCTGGGGTTCTTTAACGTGCACCCAAATCTGAGCACAAAGGCCTACAACATTTCCGCCTCCCTCGGGAATGCAGCCGCCGCAGCTTCGATTCGAACCCGTGACCTGCGGATCAGCAGCCGTGTACCTTAGCCACTAGACCACCGCGGCGGGGCAAGTGAACTAATTTACCAGAGCTAATTGTAGTTGCATGTACAGTGCACATTACACATGCTGTGTAAGGCGTGCAATCTTTCTGAGAGCTACAAAGATTATTTATATAAGCAACTAAACCAATTTTACCTCTAGCAAAAGGAAAATTGGTTCAGTTTTCCTGCGTTGTTTGCACGTGCTTGCAAAGTGGGTAGTGTGAAACAATTAGCAACAAGTAAGGAAAATTGAGACACAGTACGCTTGCCAGTGCTGTGCTGACAGCAGCATTGAACATATCTAAGGTAGATTTTGTAATGAAGTGCAACACTTTCGAAGCAATAACGAGGTAAAAAGCACTCATTTGATGTGACATTCGTTTATGTTAAAGGCTAATAAACATAAACAGTATTGAGAAAGCTTAAGCAAAAGCAATGGATTAAGTAGAAAGCCTTTATTAGGTATTCGATGTAACAGTATGGTACTTGCTTTGTCAAGGCATGTTTATATACGCACAATCTATTTTACATTTAATGCAGCATTAGGTGGGCATCAAAAGCAGTGCAAAAAGCATATTGCTAAGTTATGCAGACTATAGTTTTACCTCAAACAAGATCAGGACCAATGGTTAGACATGGGAGTGTGCTGGTCTTGTCACTGCATCTCTGCCTTATTTCATAGTGTTCCTTTTAGTTGAACACGTATGTTCCTCATGAGCCAGTCAGCCTGTTTAGGTTATTCTGCCTTTTGACAGCCATGCGTAAACAACCGCACAGTACAATGATAATTACACTACAACCAGACAGCACTATATTATATAAAACTATAAGAAGGCAATACAGCAGTTTATTCGTGTATAAAAAATCAACCCTGTGACAATATTAGGTCTCAAATTGTACATATCAGTTTTTATTATCGTGGATGCTCTTTTGCACAATACTACTGACAAACGAAGGTAATACACACGTATCGACTGCACGAACATCTCGTTATGCAGCGCTGAAGACACGGCTCCGGCTCACTATACGCATTATTACGTTTACCTATCTCAAGTCAAGGTGAAATCGCCTAGATAGCATTAGTTTCAGTTTATTATTCCGCCTCAATGGTTGGCAATCTATACCGAGCCAAGTTATGAATCAGATCACGCACGAACACGAGCGCAAAGTTGCACAGTAAATGGCACTTTAGGATTAAGGGCGCTAATTAGTTGTCACACATCATCTAGGTTATGTAAAAGTCCACAAACCTTTCTCTACAGAATCTCTGCAGCCGTTATTACCTAGAAGGGGAAAGTACACTGTATATCAGGATTTGTTTTATGAAAGACCCTCTTTTTTAGAAGCTGTTAAACGCTGTTTGTTTCTAGCAGCGCGCTCAAGGGAGTGGTACCGCTTCTTCGACACTGTCGAAGGGATTGGTGATGTATTCCTCGCCTCACTGTTGACGCTGGAAGACCGAAGCGTGTGCACAGACTGTTGTTTCAGTCTCGACTCGTGAGAAGAGGCCGTGGAGGCCACTAAGCCACTAGGCTTTTGGTTTTTAGTTTAGGGTAGATCAGCAGCAGGTGCTGCACACGCCTGGGGGTTGGTGGCTTAGCCGCTGCACCCTTGCGTGAGGTCCAAGCGGAAGCCACTGGCTGTTGTGACACTGCCCTCTTGCGTGTCACATGAGCAAACGTAGTATGCTGTACTGTTCAAAACCGCTTTCGTGCTTCCTTGAATGATACATTTTCTCTAAATTTGAAAGTGTAAATGTGTTTTTCCTTTTTCAATGCAGGGCATGGTCGGGAGTAGGAAGGGTGTTCACCATCGCAGTTCGCAAAGTGGGGTGTGTTGTTACAGTCATCACAGGAGTGTTCATGCTCACCGCATTTCGCCAATTTTGGCGATCCTCGGCAGCTCAAATATTCGTGGTCATACCTCTGGCACCGGAAACATCGCCCGGGATTAGGTATGTACGCGCTCACACGAACTTTCATATACCCGGCTTGAATATGTTCTGGGAGCCATCCCGAGTCGAATATAAGGATAAGGTGCTTGGTGGATATATCTTGTTATCCCTGCTTATCTTTATTTTCTTAACAATAATCACATTTTGCTCTTTACATCCGTCTAATAGTTCTGCCTGTCAGTGTAATCATGTATTGTCTGTCGCAACACCATGAACCGTATTCATTGATTTGTGTGCTGTCAAAGTTGTGGGGATATATCTGATTTTATCAAGGCTGGACAGTTTCTCATGTTGGGTTTTGAAAAATCCTCCGCTTGGCATTTTACTTATCTGATATCCTGGTCCCAGTTTTTTTAGGCATTCTGCAACAAGAAAAGAGGAACACCTCTCGCTGACTTGTTGGTTAGCTCACCGTGGAATTCATGATACTGGGGGAAATTGTCCTTGTACAAGGAGAAAAGGCTGGATGTCACTTCGGTGCGCACTCTTTTCAGAGAGTGATCAAAAAGTGGAGGCAGGGGCGTACCCATGAATTGTTTTATGATTCAGCAGCTATGGTAGCCACACAACATGGAGCCCAATGAGGGGACGCTACAATGCCTGGGTAACATTGGTAGACGCCAGCTGTACATTGCGGCCATAACGCAATATATATATATAAGGCTGGATATAGAAAACAAGGTTAACCCAGGCCGCCTACAAACACTGGGAAGCAGCTGAAAGGATTAGAAGGCAGGACAGCAAGGAAAGAAGGTAGGAAACAAAAAGGTAGGAAAGGGTGAATAGGAAAAGGCGACCGCCCATTTCCCGGGATGAGTCCGCCCAGGGGTTCTGTCGGGGCAACGCATACAGTGTCTAGAGAAAGATATAGGGTTTTAAAATACGAAAATAGCCAAGGGAACACGTGATTTCTACACGTTGCTGCATAACTTTTTTTTCAATGGTGCTTAGGGTGGAAAGATAGGTTCAGACACGCAAAACGTTTTTAATTTTCGCTCCTGATAAAACCATGGCGGGCGCTTTATTTCCAATACCGAAACTAGTCGAAGTGTCTGGGGCCTGACCTAACTGGACTAACAGAAGTGCAGTGCCGCTTCACTAATAGGTCGTGACGGCAGCCAAGCTCCTATCGGGAAAGTGCGTTTATTGAAAAGCTTGAATTCGAGTTGCCTTGGCTACATATTCTTAGTTTCTTTTACTATTGGCTTGTTATCTAAAGATGTCCAGTAGTATTAGACTGTTTCCTACTTATAAAATTCTTATAGCCGCGATTTCAAAATTTCGTACTCTTTACTCCTAATAGTGTCACTCAAATGCAGGTGATGGACTAAATGCTTCTAGAAATTAATTCAGAGAATGTCGATGTAGTCTATGTTTCAACAAGTGAACTTTTCTTTGTGAAGGCAATGCTGTTGGCCTGTCTAAGACAAGTCAACTTGCCAAAACACCGTTTCAAGCAACGTTCTTTCTCGAAAACTTTTGATTGCTTCAAGCCTCTCTGTGCCTCTGAACTTCAGTCTCGCTTGGCACTGAAGTTCTGTATGAAAGCTATAAACATCGTCATAACAAACGCCATTTTTTTTTCAAATACGACGTGTGGTACTCGCGATTGCTGATAGTTTTCGAATCGGTTCCGACATTCTGGGTTCAACGTATGGAATTTATGCTGGTTGTAAGGTAAAGCTGCTTTTATAGATTTACCCTTGCACACTGCGTGTATGTCTGTTTTTTATACAGAACATATAATAAATGTTCATATTGTTTGTGCCGATCAAATTTCATCTTACTTAGAAATCAGACAGCTTAATTTTTGCCTCTTAGAAAACACGAACATAAAAAAAGGAAATAGATTTTTCGAATGGCCACATTTCCAAGGTGGCCAGTGGAGCTGAAAGAACGCACGAGAGCATCCCGCTTGCATGCAAAGTGGGAAAGGAGGGCTTCTGTGTAGCTCTCATTCTCTCAAATGTTTATTCTTAGCCTCAATTTTGGGACGTCACCAGTGACGTCAAGAAAGAACTTTTCTGCTCGTGATTTTCTTCTACTAGAATGTCCGGCAACCGCAAGTTGTAAAAGCGCCGCTGCCACAGCCGAAGGCCAATTTATGGGAGGTAGAGGAAGTTTCCACTCCCTGGCAGAGTGCGCCCTTAAGAGCGAACATTATCTGACCGCTCGGGCGCACTCAGCGTCACCACCTGAATATTGTTTCATCATGGTATCAATACACGTTTACTAATTTTCAAAGTTACCGCTTACTTAAAAATTGTACTTTTCCGTATTCCCAGTCATTTTCAACATTTTCCAGTTTTTTTCTCACGTGTCATTCATTTAGGCTCTGCTTCCCTGATTTGTGCCAAATTTCATGCTTGATTTCATTCGCTACAGAAATTATGTGGCGAGGAAGTTGCAGTTTATCCCTGAGCACGGAGTACCGCAATATTTATTCTTATCACACAAACTTCAGAATATCGACACCGCGAAAACTGGTCTGCATTTGGTAGAAAGTGTACACAACTGCTTGCACTAAAAACTACAACATAAACGGCAAAATATAAGTGAATTATATTCCCCTTTAGAAGATCAGACTTTGGTTAAAACTGGCAGATCCCATGTGCTGTGGGAGTCGATTATGTTGAAGCACGAATGAGTAAGGCTGATATCTTACTTTAAAATCAGCACAACGTTTCGAAGGTAACGTAAATATTGCCGCACGTGACCTCCATGTCATGATTACATGTCGGCTATTCACGTCAAGTGATGGCAAATTTGGTCATGTCATCGAGGACATACCATGGCGCCACCTACGTTATAACGTCTTTATAGGATGCCGGGCTGTGTTGTCTGCTAGAACTGCGCTTCTGCCATCACGAGCTTTTGCTGCGGACACCATGCATGCTTTCGTTTCTTTTGAAGTTCTGTACCTAAAGAAAAGATACTGGCAAGGAAATCAGAAATCGGTCCCCCCGGTGGCACTCCCGTGTCTGATTTGCAGCGCAAAATCGTGACTAAAAACAGCTGCAGCTGACTCTATGGGTAACAATGTAAATGGTGACTTACAATATATAGCTCATTAACTTGGGCTCAAGTTTCATTGCCCTTTAGTTTTTTTTGCTTGCTTTTTCTGCTACGAATGGGTTTACTTTTAGATTCGGTTTGCAATTGTAGACAACGTATCAATGTTAGTTCTCAGCGCCGCGAGGAGAGCGTAAAACACTGTTGATTTCATAAGCACCAATTTTCCATTTAGTACTTTATTAGTGCTTCGAACTGAATATTGATGATTATGACCATATTTTTTCTTGTTTTTTACTACTGATGTGTTTACGTTCACCTTTCTAGCACAAGATGGCAACGAATCCACGTTGGTTTTCACCGCGTGAGTTATTTGAGGTGTGGGTGGTTTTATTTTTGCTTATTTCGTGTATTTACCACAGGAGTCTTAACCTCACCTGAGACAATGAGCTGCAGCCATGAATTTGATGAGATCAAGTCCCGCAATAGCCGGGACAGTAAAGAAGCCTAGAGGGGGGGGGGCAGTCATTTGAAAGAAATCTTTACTCATATCTCCTTCTCAGATCTTTGAAGAGCATTGGCGGTCAGGATTCTGGAAAGAGATCGCTACCGATTTCGAAGAGGACTAAAGTTATTACGCTGATTCTGAAATGTATAGTTTTTGTATAGCAGGGAACAGTACCTACTCTAAGATGATCAGTTGCTCTCACGCAACGCAGTACAGCGTTATTCCACGTGGCTAAATCAACCTTCACAAGTAGAGATTTGGACTTGGCACACCACAATTTCACTCGAACTTCATTTTCCCTGTGTACTACGCAGCAAAGTGAGCACGCTTATCCTGTCTGTAACATCAAAACGGTCGCAGCGCTGGGCTCTCTATGAAGGCGCTCGCGGCTTATATGCCCTTCTGCTAATACCCTTCTACTAATATGCGAAGCTGGTGAAACGGCTGCGAGCGCGCTATGACCATGTAGTTTTACGTGACACGCATGGCATGATTATCATGTTGGGACGTACCATTTAGCTTCGTCGTGCATTCACGTCACGCCACGTCACGCAACACCATATTTTGTATATGTGAAGCCAGCGAAACGACGGCGAGCACACTATGACCGTAGCATGTAGTTATGTTTTGCACGTCACACATGCCATGATTATCATGTTTGAATGTGTCACTTGTATTTGTCGTTCATCCTCGTCACGTAATACCAAATTTCGTATGCATAAAGCTCGCGAAACGGCCACGAGCGCATCATGAGCTTGGCATGTAGTCATATTACATGACAAGCATGTCATGAATACCATGTTTGCAACAGTCGTATATGTACTTTCTTCAAGCTTTCACGTCTCATAATACGAATATCGTCATATGTGAAGAAAGCGAAACGATCACGTTCACACCATGAACGTGGCGTGTATTCGTGACATGCATAACATTCATACCATGATTTCAACATTAGGGTCTGTCACTTATATTCGCCATGCTGTCATATCATACCATACCTGTATTGCAATATGTCATGTGAACGAAACCACCGAAAGAGCAGCATGACAAGAAAACGTTAATCACGACACTTATAACATGCGTGTCATCATTTGATAAATATGACTAGTTATTTGTGCTAGTCATACAGTCATAGTATGCCATATCAATTTTTGTATCGATACCATTATTGAAACGGCTAGGAGAGCTAAAAGTCGTAGGTGGCTAGATAGATAGATACGCTCAAAGTCGCCGAAGTTTGTTAAGAAATGCTTCGCAAAGAAAATCGCTTCAGTATATTGAGAGGGTGCTTGTTTTGGAAGCGTGAAAATCTAACAAACCACAGCTAAAAAAACACCAAGGGGAATATTCAAAGAATGCCAACACCAAAACAAGCTGCTTCGGTACACCTGCGCCTTTCGCTAAGCACATGAACAGAAAACCGTGCGCCTCCGCTCTGTGTGAGGGCTTAGGTTGTGGCACCCACACTCACGTCGTCTTTCTCGCTCGCATGACCGCCTTCTTTTTGTCTCGCTGCGCAGAGGTCTTCATTGCGACAGGACACTTCGTTATTGCAGGCGGAATTCTCCTCGACGGGGCTCGCGAGCATGCCACCACGAAGATGAGAAGATGGTGCAAAATGAATAAGCAAGGAAATTGAAGATTAGACGCAAGACTCGCCAGACGACAGGCGAAAGAACGGGGGCGAAAAGATACTACGTCCTCTATTTCCCCGGTTGGAGATATATTTATGCGCGTACAATCTGTTTCATTCCCCCGGCAAAGGTCATCCCCGTCGTCGCCAATCAAGCGGCTCTTTACTGCTCTGCGTTGCACTTTTATACTGGCCTCGCAGAATGGTCAGCGGGGGCTCAAAGCACTGAGATCAGTATCCGGGGTGATGGAAAGACCAATGGCATAGGCGGAAGGGAGGTCGCTAGAGGGCGTAAACAGAGACGCCATACACTAAGCGTGTGGCCACAGGCAACTCTATATAACAACCGGTGAGCCATTGGCCACTGGTGTGCTTAGTTTTACTTTTAGCTTAAACACTTGGTTATCTCAGTGCAAATAATGCATAGGAAATTTTTAAAGGTTAAGTATATGCCCTCACGGCGTATGATTGTACAGCGCATCATGTGTTGAAGTTGTTCGTAAAAACACGAAAAATAGGCTGGCCTAAATCACATAAACATACCGATATAGAATGAAAAGACACATACAAAAAAGTATCGTTAGAATTTATTGCGTTTTGTTAAATGAAAAAGATCCTTTGTTGAAAATTATAATTTATGTCGTTTAACAACACGTAACGATATTGTTGCGCTTCTTCAACCTGGCGTTCAGGGTATCACTAACAAAGCAAACCACCTCAAATGCAGGTCTGAATATAATAACCCAACACGAGCGCTTTTTCAATCCTTTGTTCTCGACAGGAATGTGTATTATCGCTGCAGCGGTGCATTGGTTTTGCTTAAAATTAGGTCGCGAATTTTCACACTGTGTAAAAGGGAGGACAGCGGTCTGCCGATGGTGTACTATATTCAGTTGCGCTAGTTTTTGTTTTTGTGGTGAGGCTCTTCTGATGGTACCGCGTTGACACGCAGATGAATACTAAAGAAACATAGATGGCGGTGGAAATAACTATCACTGTTATGAGTATTCGCTTCCGCACATAATAGAATCATAACTTCACGGAAAAAAATGTGTTTTATTTTATCAACAAAAAGAAATTTTCGACTGAATATTTTCGTGCCGATTGTCCAGTGGGCGGGTGGTCACAATTAGCTTGTGGTTTGGTTTCCCACTGTCTTCTTCAATTCAATTAGTCCCATGGATGTTGTTCTGTGCTGTGACGACGGGTGAAATAAAAGTCCTACTGATGCCGCACTTACGTAAATAAAAAAGCAAGTGCGCAGTGCTTTCGGATTGATGCAAACCATAGCAACATAGCAAACACAAGAGACAAGTTGGAAGCCTTCTACAACGCTATGTCAACCGGCGTAAGAATCAACAAAGCATGTGCAATAAAAAATCCATAAACAGGGGTACTGTGCTCGAGCCGTAATTTAAACAAGAGGGCTTGTCTTGAATTAGAGGCTGGGTCCGAACAAGTTGGTACAGCAACATTATGAAGAGGGTAAGCCATTTTGATGGCAAGACGAAGATGACACAAAGAGACCTGGTGTCGTATTCTTGTTTTTTGTGTTTTATTGTTCTCGTATTCGTGTGTTGACCGTTTTTAAATGGACTTTTTTTTTTCAATGCTACCCACTCAATTGCAAAAACTAGCGTCCACAGCGTGATGCAAGCCCGTTTTTTGGAACTGGCACACGCTGAAATTGACTGGCACTTCAGTGGGCGCACTGGGAAATAGCTGGGTCGCACTGATAAGGGCGCTTTGACGCTTGAGCACACTGGGAAGCACTGAAAACGTAGGAATTTTCGCTGGAGTGCACTTGGTGGATACTGTAGCACGCACTCTTTCTACTAGTGCCGCATACACGTTTATGTAGCCTGTTCAGTAATATGTATTATAAAAGGCTTTATACGATGACGGGAATAGATGCTTACCCTAACAGACTCCAAGCATGGCTCACAACTATAGTCGCTTGACAGGTGTAGAGCAGAAGCGCAAGACATTAATGATGTGTGATATGCGAAAGCAAAGTCATATTCAACGTTTTGCGCTGGACTGCAATTGGTATATACTGTAGCACGCACTCTCTCTACTAGTGCCGCATGCACGTTTATGTAGCGTGTTCAGTAATATGTATTATAAAAGGTTTAATTTGATTACGGAAATAGATGCTTACCGTAACAGACTCCAAGCATGGCTCGCCACTACATTCGCTTGACAGGTATAGAGCAGAAGCGCAAGACAATAATGATGTGTGATATGCCAGAGCAGTGTCATATTTAACGTTTTGCTTTAGAATGAGAACAAAATTGTGTTTCAACTTAAAGCAGCGAACGCTGAATATGTTACCTGCTACCAAGCTTCATTTTTGTTATTGATTGATTTGTGGGGTTAAACGTCCCAAATCCACGATATGATTATGAGACGCCGTAGTGGAGGGCTCCGGAAATTTCGACCACCTGGGGTTCTTTCATCATCATCATCATCATCATCATCATCATCATTATCAGCCTGACTACGTCCACTGCAGGACAAAGGCCTCTCCCATGTTCCGCCAGTTAACCCGGTCCTGTGCTTGCTGCTGCCAATTTATACCCGCAAACTTCTTAATCTCATCTGCCCACCTAACCCTCTGTCTTCCCCTAACCCGCTTCCCTTCTCTGGGAATCCAGTCAGTTACCCTTAATGACCAGCGGTTATCCTGTCTACGCGCTACATGCCCTGCCCATGTCCATTTCTTCTTCTTGATTTCAGCTATGATATCCTTAACCCCCGTTTGTTTCCTAATCCACTCTGCTCTCTTCTTGTCTCTTAAGGTTACACCTACCATTTTTCTTTCCATTGCTCGCTGCGTCGTCCTCAATTTAAGCTGAACCCTCTTTGTAAGTCTCCAGGTTTCTGCTCCGTAGCTAAGTACCGGCAAGATACCGCTGTTATATACCTTCCTCTTGAGGGATAGTGGCAAACTACCTGTCATAATTTGAGAGTGCTTGCCAAATGTGCTCCACCCCATTCTTATTCTTCTAGTTACTTCAGTCTCGTGGTTCGGCTCTGCGGTTATTACCTGCCCTAAGTAGACATAGTCTTTTACAACTTCAAGTGCACTATTACCTATCTCGAAGCGCTGCTCCTTGCCGAGGTTGTTGTACATTACTTTCGTTTTCTGCAGATTAATTTTAAGACCCACCTTTCTGCTCTCCTTGTCTACCTCCGTAATCATGAGTTGCAATTCGTCCCCCGAGTTACTCAGCAATGCAATGTCATCGGCAAAGCGCAGGTTACTAAGGTATTCTCCATTGACTCTTATCCCTAACTGTTCCCATTCTAGGCTTCTGAAAACCTCCTGTAAGCACGCGGTAAATAGCATTGGGGAAATTGTGTCCCCCTGCCTTACACCCTTCTTGATTGGTATTCTGTTGCTTTCTTTATGAAGTACTATGGTAGCAGTTGATCCCCTGTAGATTTCTTCCAGAATGTTTATATATACTTCATCTACGCCCTGATTCTGCAGTGTTTGCATGACGGCTGATATTTCTACTGAATCAAACACTTTCTCGTAATCTATGAAGGCTATGTATAGGGGTTGGTTATACTCTGAGCATTTCTCTATTACCTGATTGATAGTATGAATGTGGTCAATTGTTGAGTAGCCTGTTCGAAATCCTGCTTGTTCCTTTGGTTGATTGAATTCTAATGTTTTCTTTACTCTGTTAGCAATTACCTTTGTAAATAGCTTGTATACTACAGAGAGCAAGCTGATCGGCCTGTAATTCTTCAAGTCCTTGTCATCTCCTTTCTTATGTATTAAGATGATGTTAGCGTTCTTCCAAGACTCTGGTACTCTTCCCGTCAGGAGACACCTCGTAAACAAGGTGGCGCTTCAGTTGAAAGCTTCTATGAAGACGTGGAATCGGCAATGAGTAAGGTAAAAACACAGTATACTATAGTGATGGGCGACATTAATGCAAAGGTAGGGAAGAAGCAGGCTGGAGACCAGGCAGTAGGAGATTATGGCATCGGTACTAGAAACGCCAGAGGAGAGCTACTAGTGGAATTCGCAGAACGCAATAATTTACGGATTTTGAATACCTTCTACCGAAAACGAGAAAACCGCAAGTGGACATGGAGGAGCCCTAATAGCGAAAATAAGAACGAAATAGACTTTATAATGAGTGCACAACCTGGAATCGTGCAGGATGTGGAAGTAACTGGCAAGGTACGATGCAGTGACCATAGGATAGTACGGTCTCGAATTTGCCTAGACTTGAAGAAGGAACGACAGAAACTGATACGCAAGAAGCCAATCAATCAGCTAGCACTGAGAGGGAAAGTACAGGAATTCAGAGTGTCGCTGCAGAACAGGTACTCGGCTCTTAGTGAGGAAACGAACCTTAGCGTAGATACAATGAATGATAATCTAACGAGTATCATTACGGAGTGTGCAGTGGAAGTTGGAGGCAGGGTAGTTAGACAAGACACTGGCAAGCTTTCCCAGGAAACGAAGAACCTAATTAAGAAGCGTCAAATCATGAAAGTGTCAAGTACAACAGACAAAATAGAACGGGCAGAGCTTTCGAAGTTGATTAATAGACGTAAGGTATGCGATGTAAGAAGGTATAACATGGAGAGAATTGAACACGCTCTGAAAAACGGAGGAAGTGTCAAAGCATTGAAGAGGAAACTTGGGATAGGCAAAAGTCGGATGTATGCACTAAGGGACAAAGAAGGCAAAATAACTACCAATATGGATAGGATAGTTAAAATAGCAGAGGAGTTTTACAGAGATCTGTACAGTAGCCGTGACAACCACGGCCTTAATACTATAAGAACTAGCAGTAACCCAGATTACACCCCACCAGTAATGATAGAAGAAGTCAGGAAAGCTTTGGAGAGCATGCAAAGGGGCAAAGCTGCTGGTGAGGATCAGGTAACATCAGATCTGCTGAAAGATGGGGGTTCTTTAACGTGCGCCCAAATCTGAGCACACGGGCCTACACCATTTCCGCCTCCATCGGAAATGCAGCCGCCATAGCCGGGAATCAAACCCGCGACCTGCGGGTCCGCAGCCGAGTACCTTAGCCACTAGACCACCACGGCGGGGCGTTCATTTTTTTTTTGTTATTGACGCAGTGTCAACAACAGCGTTATTGTTGCGGCGCACGTGCGTTTTAGCACTTCTTACACGTTATTTGTGTGTCCCCTGCGTATTGCATTTACCGATTTCTCATCATTGATGAATTGTTTAACGATTTCATGTTGCAGTGTTTAAAAGCCAGGAGCTAGGCACTACTCTTAACAGAAAAAGCTAATTATTCACGCCGCAAAGTTCACGAGACGCATAAGTGAGCTCTGTCGGCGCTTCACAAAGTTTCCCAGCGGAGGCGAGAAAAACCACTGTTATACAATATCGTCACAACTGAAAAGCATGTTTGGCAATGCTTATCCTTCTACTTATTTCAGGTGTGGTTTAGGTAATAGTTAGAAATACTCCGAAGCTCAAATGCAGAAACTTCAAGCATAGCAATCGACCTGCTTTAACAGCTGTCTTACTCAGTGCCGCGTCCCAGTGAGCACTAGGGTAGTCGGGCCTGCCGTGTCGCTTTACATGTTGCCGGCGTTTCTTGCTTTAAGTGCCCAATATTCTAAAGTGTAAGAATAATTGTAAAGTATACTTTAGACATCCGTCAGCCTAAATCAACAATTTTTATCTGTGTGTTGCCAGGAAGAAAGCAACAGTGATCGATGTGTCGCGAGTTCAGCAACGCATGCTGTCACCGAAAGCTGACGGCCTAAGTAGCCGGTACTTGTCTTACTCGTACATAAAAATTCGCAATTTCCAGCTGGTAATGTGGTGCGCCATAGTGAACTAACACACTGGCATACTCTCTTAAGTGGATTGCATTAGCATTTTCCTAGGCGGTTTTAGGTGCGAAGCAGCTCTTTGTCTAGCCTGTGTAATGCTCCTCCTCCGTATTTCTATGCCAACTGAGGCGGGGGCACTGCGTTCCCCCGCCTCAGTTGTTAGAACGATGCCAAGGAGTTAAGTTACAGCTGCGCGTCAGCGTGACTCTCTCCTACCCGCGGAGGTGAGCGTCTCTCAGACTGGTGTGCGGACGCACACCTATCGCGCTCCGCTGCGAATGCCGATTCTGACCGGTCAACGGCCTCGAATCTTTCTGAGCTGCACGGACCTTCTTTCGCGAAGTTCACCTGAAGATTTCGACACCTGGTTCACCAAGGTGGGCTCGTTTTTCATCATTTTAGAGGCCTTTTCGCTGCACCGGCGAGCTAAGCCTAGGCGAGGTTAGGCCAGCCTCCCCGCCTACGGCGCTCGCACACCAGCTGCGATATGCCGCAGCAGATTGCCATGGAAGGGGATGACGTCACCCCTGAGGAATTACAAGGAAACGGATGGTTCTCCGTTCTAAAAAGATGGCGAGAATCGCGCGCGAAGTCACACGCAGCCCGCCAGTCTGGAACGCTACGAGGCGCGAGAGCGACGCCTAACGCTACTCTACGACGCGTCGCAGCTGCGAGCCGACTGCCGGCGATGCCACGTAGTCACAATCGAGTCATCGTGCGACCGGGAGGCAGCCTCAACATGCAAGCCTGAAGCCCGCACAGGATTCTCGCCGCACTAACCATGGCACCTCAGCTAGCGCCGTCGGTAACGGAGAAGAACATTATTTGTCCCAACTCGATGCAAAACATTTTTGTCGTCAGTATGCCCAGTGCTACTAATGCAGCAGCGTACAGTCGAGTTACCGAGATAATTCTCACCGACCAGAGACACCCGGTCACGGCCTACCTCTCACCTGCCAGTATCACGAGCCGAGGCGTGATTCGCGCGTCGACACCACTCAACCACATGCTAATCCAACCGCGCAACTCAAGCCTACTGAAAGCGCGTCGCATCAAGAACACTGAAACTGTGATTCTGATCTTCAACGAGCTCAAAGTGCCCAACTACGTCTACTGCGGCCAGATCATGTACCGCTGCACGTTGTACAAGCGTGAAATAGACACCTGCCGTACCTGCGGCCAAGTGGGCCATCGCCAAGACGTGTGCCCCACTCCTTCCACCTAGGCCTGCGACCACTGCGGTCACTTACCAACGGACAACCCACACGTGTGCAACCAACCAGTGTGTGCCTTATGCGGTGAAGCACACCGCACGGGCGACCGCGAATGCCGACATCGCTACCAGCTGCCTTACCTGGTGCGCCGTCGTCGTCAGCGCCGTCGCCGACGAAAGCAAGCCCAGCAGCAAACACCCACCCCAGCAACCAGCCCGGTTCCTGCCAAGACTACCAAAACGCAAGGACTCCCTCTAGGCCCACGAAATCCTACTCCCACTGACCAGCCTACCTGGGCCGACAAGGTGGCATGCAAAGGTGAGGCCCACGCAGCGCAGCGTCAGGGACACTCGCCACAGCAACCTGACCTAGAACTACCACAGTTAAAACGCATGTATGCGGAGCAGGCTAAAGAAATCCAATCGCTTAAAGAAGAGCTAGCAAAAAAACAGGCCCCCGAATCGCGCGAGGGTAGCATTATCAGCGGCCCCGTCTCGATACGCGGCGCTAAAAAACGGGCAGGCCCGACGCTCCAGGCCGAAGAGCAATCCGAATTTGATCGGTTTACAGCCAATATGTACGCGATACTAGAGCAGTACCGCGCAGAGACCACGGCCGAGTATAGCGCTTTCAACGCTAAACTAGAGAGCATGCAGAAACAACTTATCGAGTTGGCTGCATGGCCAGCACAAATGGACGCGAGGACTAAGGTGTTGGAGGAGGACCTGGCACGCAGTAAGCGCGCTGGGCTAATACCTAGACCTTAAAATGGCGTCGTCACAATCATTCACAATTTGGCAATGGAACGCAAGTACCCTCCGTACGCGGAGAGAAACGTTACAACAATTCATTGGCTCTATGACCCAACGACCGGCCGTCATTCTCCTGCAGGAAACACGTATCGACCGATTCGCTCTTCGCTGATACAGAGTCGAGGCCGTCTGTGGGAACACAGCTCGAGGAATAGCCGCCTGTGTGGCTAAGCCTTATGCATACACGACACATGCAGTACGCCCAGACCTCAAAATAGAGCATCAGATGATAGAGATCATCCCCAACGCTCACATTAGGCAATCGGTATATATCCTTAACGTGTACAGTTCACCTTCACACAGCACAGAAACATTCACCACACTACTAACTAAAGTGACGCAGATAGCAGGCAACCATCCCCTCATCGTCGCGGGGGACTGCAACGCCCCCCATGTAGAATGGGATTACAATCGCACAACACAGAAAGGACGCCATTTTCAAACACACATCACTCAACACAATCTCATGTTACTTAACGACCTCTCTACCCCCCCACACATAGGTAACTCAGTGTCACGGGACTCATCCCCTGACCTGACCCTAGTACGCAACGTTTCGAATCCCACATGGGTTAATCTGCAAGCTAACCTCGGTAGCGATCACTTTATCTGTAGCGAAACAGACAATATAGGCAGCCTCGAGCCCAGAGACTTTAAAGTAGTAGACTGGAACTTCTTTAGGCAAATACGCAAGCAAGACACCAACCATTACTCTTCACTCTCTGAACTCTTTGGGAGACTACAGCGGGACGTAAAACAAGCTACCAAAAATATTTCTACAACACGCAACATAGACCACATGGACAGCCCCCTCGCACATCTCCTGGAGGCTCTCAAAATTCTTCAAGAAAAATGGAGAATGCATAAACGCAATCGTAGGCTACGAAAAAGAATTGCATTGCTCAACCGACAAATCGAGGAGTACAGTCACACACTAGCACGCAATCAGTGGAATGAGTTGCGTAATTCGCTTGACGCACGCATGAGGAAAGGTCTCAAATGGGACCTTCCCAGGCATCTGCTCGGCGACAAGCCCACCAAGTCAGAGCCACGACTAACTCTAGATAGACTGTTACACAAAGCGCGAGGACAGCAACTTACCGACGCGCAAACTTTAGATGCTACAGCAGCCCGGTATCTATGCACAGAACCTACCTCACATGAAGACTATCCATCTTACGCGGGGGCCACAGACGACCCATTTGAGCAGGCTATAACTAGCGCTGAAATGCGCGCGGTAATAGCAGAGCTCAATACTAAGTCAGCCCCGGGTCCTGACGGAGTCACCAACAAGCTACTCCGCAACCTGGCTGACCAAGACATTGAATCACTAGCCACCGACATGAATGAAGTTTGGGAGCAATGGAGCGTCCTGCCAGAATGTAGGGCCGCGACCGTCATACTCAT
This sequence comes from Rhipicephalus microplus, assembly GCF_043290135.1. Lineage (NCBI taxonomy): Eukaryota > Metazoa > Arthropoda > Arachnida > Ixodida > Ixodidae > Rhipicephalus > Rhipicephalus microplus. The sequence continues at coordinate 194,492,130 of NC_134703.1, forward strand.
TCCCAAGCCGAACAAACCCCTGAAACTCGACTCTCTACGACCCATCTCCCTCACATCCTGTGTGGGTAAGGTCATGAAGCACGTCATTTTCCGTCGAGTCACAAAATATTCAGAGCGAAAACACCTCTTCCCATTCAATCAAGTAGGGTTCAGGCCGGCTATGGCCACGCAGGACGTACTTCTCATGCTGCAGGAGACGTTACTTAGAGTAAGGAGCAAAGACCTCAGAGCAATCCTAGCTCTTGACTTAGAGAAAGCTTTTGATACCATAAGCCACGCTCATATACTAAACGAGATTCAGGAGGCAGGCTTAGGCCGCCGTTTCTACGAATACGTCCGCTCTTTCCTAAGAGCCAGAACGGCCACACTTAAAGTTGGGGATCTCAAGTCACACACCTACAACCTAGGCCCGCGTGGCACCCCGCAAGGGTCGGTGCTCTCACCGTTTCTTTTCAATTTAGCCATCAGGCAGGTTTCGCAAAAGCTGAGACACATCGAAGGCGTAGAACACGCGCTCTACGCCGACGATATTACTATTTGGCGTACTGGAGGGAGCGATGGACAAATCAAAGCGAGCCTTCAGAAAGCAGTCAATGCAGTACAAAAATTTTTAAAGCCCACGATCTCAGACTATCGGCATCTAAGTCCGAGTTGCTGCTTCTGCCACCACAGTACGACCGCACCAAAGCCGAACCTACCATGCACCTCTCCACAATGAATGGCTCGGTTATTCCGATAGTGTCGTTGGTTCGAATTCTGGGCGTTACCCTACAGGAGAATAACAAAAACGACTTAATCATCACACATCTCACTAAAAAAGCTGAGGCAGTCATGCACCTCACCCGACGCGTCGCTAATAGACACGCAGGACTCACAGAAGAAAGCTTACTACGCATCTTTCATGCGTTCCTAATGTGCCACGTTCACTACGTTGCCAGCGCTCACCCGTGGAGCAAAGAAGATAAAAATAAAGTAGACAACCTCATCCTCAAATGCACAAAACGGGTACTTGGTCTACCCATGTCCACAAGCACGCAGCGCCTGCTATCCCTTGGGGTACATAACACGTTCCAAGAAATGATCAAAGCACAAAGAATGTCCCAACTCATGCGCCTGTCTTCGACAGCTGCGGGTCAGGAACTCCTCTCACACATAGGTCTTCCTATCCCAACTCAAGTCAACGAACCAGAACCATTACCGCAACACCTTCACGCTAAAATCACATTGCTACCCTTCCCCAGGAACATGCACCCGGCGCACAATCAGGCTCGAAGAAAGGCACGAGCTCAATCCTTACTAAATGCGGCCAACCTACACGCGACAGACGTGGTTTTCGTAGACGCCGCTAAATACTTGGACAAACCCTACTTTGCAGCTGTGGCGGTCGCTCCAGACGGAAAAGCTCTTCATGCTCTTACCGTAAAAACTCAGAAAGCCTGCGAGGCTTAACAAGTGGCCATTGCCCTTGCTCTAGCACTCCCTCAGCGCGACACAATATTTACCGACTCTAAACCCGCTGCACTAGCATACCACCGCGGTACACTTTGCCAGGCGGCATTAAGAGTTCTAGCATCTGTCCAGATAACTGTAGACAAGCATATCCACTGGTTCCCTGGTCATGAAGGGATCAACGTTCAACCAGGGGTCCCCAACAGTAATGAGCTGGTCCATAACCTCGCGCGTGATCTTACGTGCCGCGGGGGGTCGCGGTCGGGCTCACTGGCCGGGGACACCAACACGCACCGGGAGCCATTTCTATCATATCTTGAAAGTTGCTTGCACTATAAGTTATTTAGAAAGCAATTCCCCTCACCTCACTCAGCACTAAATAAAGCACAACAATTAACGCTTCGACTGCTGCAAACGCACAGTTACCCCAGCCCCTATATCTGCAGCAAATACCTACCAGATATAAGGCCAGAATGCCCCAAATGCCACAATTCAAGGTGCGATTTAAGTCACATGCTGTGGCAGTGTCCCGTGCTAAACGCTAGCTTCGGGTCCCCTGCCACCGAGGACGACTGGTTCAACCACCTAAGGAGCCCCGACAGGGCCCTTCAACACCAGGCCGTCCAGAAGGCCCAAAAGGTGGCTGGCGAGCTCCGACTCCCAGTCCCAAAATGGGCGGAGCCACCGGGCTGGCCCCCGTAAGGGGTGCCCAGTCCCCTTAAGAACCTTTATTAAAGTTAATTCTCTCTCTCTCTCCTACCCGCTGCAGCTGCTGGCTTCTCCCAACACACCTATAGGTGCTGTTGTTCCTACACCCGCGCGCAACACATTTCTCTCTCACTTAACCTTCTTTACCACCCGCAACGCCAGACCACGCGTCAAGTAGAAGCACTCGTTCATCTCATTTATCTTGAATGAAACACGGAACACAACCCGCCTCTCATGTCTTTGTGTTTCAAAGAAACGTTTACTCAAATAAGGGCTACACCGAATTTTGCTTCAAACCGTTCTTCCAGCAACAGTGTTGCCGCCCGTTTCAGCCGAGTCAACGGCGTGCGCACCACTGTCCCTTCGGGGAGATGGTCAATATTTTTTTTAGTTCTAGGTATTGGTGTACGTGAAAGTCTGTACACTGGCATGCCCGTTGCACACTGCCATATTGTCAGTTGCGCGATAACACTACACAATATTTATTCGTGTTCCAACATATGTATCGCAAATAGGTCAGTATCAAAAGTCTGTATAAGTTGACCAGTAGGAAGAGGGAGAAATGGATATCTAAGAAAAAAAAATCGGCAGCTCCAGACGGCAATTTGTGGTTCCTCCTACATTCCAATTGATATTTTTCGTAGGAAAGATGCGAGTTCTCCAAAAAACTATGTCCTTGCTTTAAGCGCATGTCGTGCAGGTACGGCAGGCGCTCGTTAGTGTCAAACAAAGACGCGTTTTTTTTTCTGCAAAAGAATATCTCATCTACATTAACTGTTTGGCTTGTTAACATGTAGCCGAGCGGCATGTTTAATGGATAATCAATCCCTTTCTTATAGCAAAAGCGGTGGACGCAAGCACTCATCGTCACCCCTACCAACCAGAGCATGTGATGCGAGATGGTTTAGGCATGGCCTCCGATATTGTGGGCGCGCGGCGGGTGTCTACGGCCCTCCCAATCGCACAGAAAGCGTGTGCTTCTAGTGGTGGGCGTGGCTTGTTTTTTTTTTGTCAGCAACACGGCGCTCTTTCTTTCGCTCAGAAAGGTTGCCGCGCTGTTGGCGAAGCTTCTAAGTGACGAGAAAAAAATTCTTTCGCGCTTCTATATCACTTTGTGTTCGGTTGGAAAATGTCGAGCCAAGGTGTATGAGAGGGGAACCTAATACTTGGCCATATATATTCTCCAATTGACATGTTTTGCTTTATCTTTGCACATCCCATATTAGAGCGCTTATAATTGCGATGCCTCAGCAAGATGTGCGCACGTGCTGGAAGTTTCCGCCATTTCCGATGGAGGCGGAAATGTTGTAGGCCCGTGTGCTCAGATTTGGGTGCACGTTAAAGAACCCCAGGTGGTCGAAATTTCCGGAGCCCTCCACTACGGCGTCTCTCATGATCATATAGTTGTTTTGAGACGTTAAACCCCACATATCAATCAATACAACATTTCCGCCTCCATCAGAAATGCAGCCGCCGCAGCCGGGATTTGAACCCTTGACCTGCGGGTCAGCAACCGAGTACCTTAGCCACTAGACCACCGCGGCGGGGCCTCCATTCACGTCCTGTACTACCAAATTTGGTATAAGTGAAGCTAGCAAAACGGCCACCAGAGCATCTTTAGCATGGCATGTAGTCATGTTATATGACACGCATCTCATGATTATCATGTTTGCATCAGTCACATACCTTCGTCATCCATTCTTGTACCTAAATACTAAATTTAGTATATTTGACGACAGCGAAACAGCCGCTAGCGCATCATGAGCTTGGCATGTAGTCATGGTACATGACACGCATGTTATGAATTTTATTTTAGGGTCTGTCGCTTGTGTTCGCCATGCAATCATTTCATATCATACCAGTTTTGCAACATATGTGAACGAAACCACCGCAAGAGCTAAAGGTTCATGAAATTGAAATCATGACATTCACCACATTCATGTCAGGATTTTCATGTTATGGGTAGTCAAAGGACCTACATAAATCTTCGCGGACGACCGATCATGGACGCAGCTTAACTTCCGACGAGAATGGGTGCGTTTCGAAAGCTTCGTGAATATCGGGTGACAGCATCGCCTCGCGCGACCATCGCCCCCCCCCCTCCCGCGTTCCCGCAGTGTCTGAACCCTGGCTCAATGCAACGACGCTTAGCTGTCTGGCCTCACCGGCTAAGAACAGACCTGCTGGACGCCCTGGACGAGGCCGTGGTTTCTCTCCAAGGAGGATTAAAGAAAAATTCAATTTTTTAATCCTCCTTGGTTCTCCTCCGGCTCTCTTCTTCCGGACACCATTGACGACCTGGACTAACCACCCTTGGCGCCGTTCGCTTCAACGTTGTGCTTAGGAGGCTCACCAGGACAGTTCTGGAGTCTCGCCAGTTGCATCCGGCGGTGGCAACGCTCCCATGTTCTTTATGTGAACCAGTATTGATGGCCGCAGCGGAGCTTATGATGCAGCCATCACAACCAGCCTCCGCTCCGAAACGCAGTGCAAAACGCGGTGGCTGACTCACAAATGAAAACAGATTATTTGTCTGCTTCAGCCACACCGGCAACCAAGCGGGAATTCCATCTCCTGCAGCTGTTGCCTTGCCTGGCACCGAGTTTAAGTACGAAGTCCTCGTAAAACCACGTGAGTGCTTCGACGTATCAAAATTGTCAGATCACCTCCTTCAGTCAGCCTTCAACGCCTGCCTCAAAACCACGGCGTTTCAAGGATTCTCCATTCACCATCCCAACAACAGCGTATCCGTATGGGTGCGTTCACTAGCGGATGTTGACCGCCACCCAACTGCGAACTCTGCCAGTCACCGCTGATTGTACCTTGCAAGTGCAAGCGTACTTGAGTTCCTGCTCGGACCTGCGTCGGTATGTGTTCTCTGGGGTTGACCCGGGGGAATCGGGGGATGGCCTTGTCGCTGCTTCGACCTGCTCCACTCACAAGATCGTAACAGCTCATTATATGGGTCGTGGACGCACATGCCTGGTCCCTCTTCAAGGCCCTCGAACGTCACAAAGCCGCTTTACGTACTATAGATGCATCTTGCAATTGCATCTGTACAAGCCCGGTGTGGTATACTGCTATAGGTGTTTTCGGACAGGTCACATGCGAGAATCTCGTCCCGAACCCACTGATACTTCCAAGAAGTGCGCCGAGAAGCGCACGTACAAATACAGGCTCTGCCAAACGAACGATCATGATATAACGTCCAAAGATTGCCCAGTTAAACAGAAGGCTCTCGAAGCCCGTCGCCAATGCAAGCACCGCCAGCGTTCAGTTACACAAGAAGGGAAGCTGGAATTCCGACTAGCAATCGGTTTAAACTATTGTGCCATTCCTAAGAGGACACGCCATCATTGGCTGAACCTGACAACGCTTGCTATGAAGCCGCCACGTACAGCGACGCCGTCAAGTGGGGCACAAAACGAGTTCAGCAGACTGCGAACACGCCTAAATTAAGTGTTACGACGACAGACGGCCTGGCGAAGTTTGACCAACAAATAGCGCAGCTCCAAATGGAAGTCAAGCGCCTCACTCAACGCAGAACCCATCTCACTCGACCCACTGGACCAATTGCGATGCACGGTACAGACGTGCAGTACGCTGCTTCAGTGCCTGAATCATCCTCCGCAAGCGCCTCAGCACAAGTCCAGATGACTCCGGCAGAGCTCCTTCACTTTGTTGCCCGGCAACTTCAAGAGCTTTCAAAGGTGTTGCTCGCGAACCTCTTACCGCAATTACCGCTCCTTCGAAAGCAACGCGCCACCACCGTGTCCCGCAGTAGAACTGCCGGGGAAATAAAGTTGGTGAGCTTCGCTGTCGCCTTGCGCTGGGAAAGCTCCCCGCTTAGTGCCTGCTTTTACAGGAAACGAAGTCGCTTCCACGCATCCCTGGTTTCACTGCATATGCTTCCCCAACCATCGCTGATTGATGCTGCACCAATGCGTTGGGACCTCCTGGCAAGGCTGCGGCTTATGTTGTGACAACATATCCTCAAACTATCTCCTGCTGCCGTGGTGTATCCAGTGAAGAGAAGTGGTGGCAGTACTCGTTAGATTCCGCGTACTGGCGTGATTGTGGTTTCAGTTTACGTGCGCCCGTAAAGTGGCGGCGCTCCTAGACTATGTTTGGGGTGGCTTGCTCACCTGCGTGAAACCTACCCTGGGTGCCTAGTGCTGATTGGGGGAGACTTCAATGCACCTCTTCAGTCGTGGGGCTACCCTTTTTCCTGTGCTAGAGGCAACATCGTGCTAGACACATTTACAGACACGCACTTTGTCCTTCTGAATGCCCCGGTCACTTCTACACGTCAGTGGGATCATTCCTGTGCTCCACCTTATGCGCCCGATTTCTCGTGCTGGTTCGGCTTGTGTGACGTTTCGTGGGACCTAGAACCTGACTGCTGGGGGAGTGATCACCGTCCGTTGATAATCGGTTTGGCCGCGCATAAGCAATGCCGTCTCTGACGTCGATGCCACAAAACCAACTAGGACCTATTTCGCAACGAACTCAACGCCTCGATGGCTGATACATCGTCTGATCCATTGGAGGTGTTATCAAGAGCTGTACAAGCCACCACACAGTCAAGCTGGGTAAAGGAGAACAGACCACATTCAAATTGACATCTTTTGCGTCTGTGGGCAGCACGCCGTCGCGCAGAGCTAGCCTTAAACCGAGATCCGACAGCCGCTGAGCTTTGTGTTAACCTCAACAGACTCACCGCTGCAGCACGCCACTGCGAGAAGCGTCTCACTCGAGAACGGTGGGTTGACTGGTGTGCGTCACTCGGTCCATCGTCTTAACCACCTCAATATGGCGAACGTTCCAGAGCATAGAATTAGGAACCCGTATGCCAGACCCAGTGGCCAGTGCGTGTCTGTAATCTGGACGCACGCCAAGCCGGTTTGCTCCAGAAATAGCTAAGCTTTTTTCCCAACCTACAACTTGGCCCCACCACTATTCGACTGTCTTTGTAACCTGCCTCCGGAGGTTGGCGCGACTCCAAGTCCGTCAGACATCAAAGGCATGCAAGCGCCGTACACGATGGTGGAGCTCCAGGCAGCAATTGACCAGGTAAAACGCAAGGTACCAGGACCAGGTGGGATCTCCTATGAACTGTTCAATAACGTGGATGTCCCTGTACTGCAGTGGCTGCTGAACATGCCTAACGCCATCTGGACGACCGGAGAGCTGCCTGAATTGTTGAAGCATGCCGAAGTTGTGATGATACCGAAGCCGGGAAAGCACCTGAGCAACCTCTTTATTCTTCGTCTGATTGCTCTTACGTGTACCTTGTGCAAGCTTCTTGAACGCATGTTGGTGTCGCGCATCTCCTGGTGGCTGGAAAAGCACGCATGCTACCACCCGGCCCAGATTCGACTTCAACCGCATTTGGGCACAGAAGATGGCCTAGATTATTTGACGTCCATGGTGCTTGTTGGAAGAAGATCAAGCAGCATTTGAACCCTTCTCGCAATGTACGTTCACAAGCCCTACGACAATGTCAGCCACTGTGCGATCATTCACATAATGCAATGGCTTCCAACTTGCACCTCGCAGACCACGAAATTGCGTGGCAGAATGCATCGACGCGCCAGCTAGCGACGAGATACGATGAGACACCTGCTGCGGGGCGCATGCGCGTCCTGTCTTACAACTTGGATTCTCATGTCGTTCTCTTGGACGCGGTTGCGGCACACTTAGCCAAAATGACAACTGGGTGTCGCTTTTTTTGCTCCATGGAATCTTTGCCGATCTTCAACGTAGTGGCTGATACGGGTCTGGTTAAGAGAAAGGTTTTTCTAAAGTGTGCAGCATGACACCGATGAGGGATGGTTAGCACATATCATTTCATTATGCATGCGTGTACAACAGTCTAGTTCACTGCTACCATATGTGCCTTCCAATGCGCTGTCACACAGCTATAGGTAGAAGCTTTTTTATGATGTAACATAGACGAGATGTGTCGTCACTGGTAGGAAGGTGGGCTTCGTGTCGATCACAGTAAAAGAACATGAACACTCTGTAGACCTCCAGTCGCGCCTAAAGCAAGCTTTACAGTGTTGTAACCAATGTCTGCCTTGAATGTCATGCATATACGAATAATTTGCTCCATTGCTCATTGGGATTCAGGGCTTGGTGGAATACTGTAGGTCCATATTAGCTTTCTCCATCTGTTGGGACCAAGGATGACATGAATGATGCAGCCAGCAGCTACAAAAGCAGGAGCAACAGTGCGTGACCTAGAAACGTCTTGAGTAAGAATATATTCCACCCAACGCTGAACCACGCAATCAATTCAAGCCTACAAGTTTGTCTTTTCCCAGGCAGCAGTATAGTCAATGGCACAATATGATCCTCAGAAACGTTGCTGAATCAAGTGAATGGGCCTGCAAACATATCCAGCAATGTCACATTGTGATTGAATCTTGAAGTTCTGCAAAGCATTCGATACAGGTGGTACGTAAACCCACGTGATGCCATACACCTTACGTTATCTTCCAGAAGAAGCCGTTGGATTTCCCGCCTATTTGGGCATGAAAGACAGTCTAGTAGTATGCCTAATTGTGCTTACAAGTGGGCATAAGTGGTTAGTTTTTGTTCACAGCATGTGTTGAAGCTAATACGTCTTCTGCTACTGGCAAACAACTTTGCACCACTGAAAGTCTAGCAGCGTCGAAGCTTATATTTCTAGCGGATGGCAGAATTTGTTATGTCAACCAGTCGCCACTTTTTTAAGGTGTATATTTCTCTGGGTCAGGTGAACATGTTGTTTGGGCTATGTGACAAGGCATCAATGACAATGTTGACAGCTCCTATATTATGTTTCGGATATAATTGACATCTGCTGCAGTTAGTGGGAAAATCAATGCAACGGTTGTAACTGAGGAAGTATAACATGTACCGATAAGACATGTACTCGCGTATTCTATGACAAAGAAATCACGTGATTTCTTCCATGTAATAATGTAATGACATAAGTACTTACCATTTATGCCTTCTTGTAAGCACAATTAAGTATATCACAATTAGAAAGTCTTTCACATACACCCAAGTACACGGGAAATCAAAAGACTCTCCCAGACAAATAACATAAGGTGTAGTATAGCATCACGTGGGCGAACGTTCTACCTGAGTAGATTGTTTTCCGGCACTTCAAGCTTCAGTGGTATTGTCACGTTGCCGGATATTTTTACAGGGCCAACCACATGATACAGTGACATTTTTGAGGATCTATTAGCTTCAGTCTCCACAAAAAAAGGCTGTGATGCTGCTCAAATAATGGCCTTAAGTTTTCAGGAAATGTCGGGGAACTGATTGGCCGTCATATGAACTTCTTTGACGAGTCGGTGATCTAGCACAAATTGCATTCAAGATGTTTTACGACGATGTATAGTGGAACTCTCATTTGATATTCAGGGAGTAGCATATACTGTCGCGCAAGCATCTGTTGATCCCCTAAAGTTTCTATGGGAGTTTTTGGTCTAAGGGATCTCAATATAGTAGCCTTTCTGTGTATAAATAGCACAAAGTGGAGGGAATTTACAAGCGAGATGGTTATAATACCTTCTTTCTTAACCGAACAAAGAAAAAAGGCGGTGGCCTCATGGTTCTAGTGAAAAACTGTATAGACGCTCAAATAATACCACAATTTTCTTACGTCAGTGCTGACATCGAGTGCTTAACTTTGATTAAACGTAATTACGTATATGCTGTCATGTACAGACCAGCCGATTCATCTGTGAACAGATTAATTAGTAGCCTTGAAGAACTATTAAATTATCTAAATGACAACAATTTAAAACTTAATCTTGGCGGTGACCTTAATATTAACATAGTGGAGTCGTGTGCTGCCGCCATTACATTTGTGTCTACGGTCGAGTCGAGTGGCTACGACATAGTAACGAAAACTCCCACACGTATCACACCTACCTCAGAAACGTTAATCGATCTATTTATCACTAACGTAAACAAAGATAACGTAGAGAATGGTGTAATATGTTGTGACATCAGCGACCACTTTGCACTCTACTTTGTAGTTTTATGGTGCAACAACAATGATCTAACGATAAACCCCTCTAAAACTAAGTTCATGGTTTTCAGGTCTGCTCATAAACATTTGTTAACTTCTGCTGCTATAACTATGGGTCCTAATACTATCCATGCTTGTGATACTGTTTCTTTTCTCGGTGTACGTTTAGACATAACCCTTAATTTTGGTCTACACTTATTAGACATAAAGAAAAAGACTGCTTTTGGTATTCGTGCATTGATTAAAGCTAGGCCATATTTTTCCACTAATGCATTACTATCGCTCTACTTCTCATTTATTCATAGTCATTTTAACTATGGCATAATTACCTGGGCCAACACCTATCACTCGTACATCTCATCTGTACAACATATACAGAACCAAGCAATCCGCATTATCACTTTCAGCCCTCGTCGTTCGAACGCTATTTCTTTGCTTAGACAATACAATATTCTGAGTATTAGTAGGTTATTTGAATTTCATTGTACTTGTTTGTTCTTTAATATAATTCACCGTCGGCTACCCTTCGACCTCATCAACTGTGACTTATTGATAAACACTAACCGCACTCGCTTCGCATTGGAGCGAAATTTATTACTACCCCGAGTTTGCACTAATTACGGCATAAAGTCTTTGTCATTCACAGCTATTTCATTATGGAACTCTATTCCACCAAATATAAAGTCTCTATCCAACTTGTATACATTCAAAAAAACTTTGAAATTATATCTTCTATCACTATAAATTATTCTATGTTGTCCTTTTTGCATTTTGACTTAGCGATTGTATTTGTTGAAGTTGTGATTATTACTATGTTTTATCGCTTCGTTATTTTTCTATAGTTGCTTTATAGCATTGTTTTGTTAATATTACATTGTCTTGCCATTTGCCCTTGCACTTGTTTACATGCTTTCTTCATCGTGGGTCCCCCTACAGTCTTCGGACTATGGGACCCTAGTCTGTAAAACGTCTTCTTCATTTTATGTATCGCCAGTCTGTTAATAATAATAAACTTCAAACTTCAAACTTCAAACTTGTTATGGAGAGTGCAATCAAGAAGTCCCAAACACTGCCCACTAGAACAGTTCAAAATATCACACCTCACACTTTAACAGCATTCAGCACAAGCCTTTCCCAAACAGACTGGAGTGCGGTATACCACTCAGAAACTGCAGAATTAGCCTATGAAACATTCTTGATTATATTTAAAAAGTTTATTTTAGACACTTTAAAGAAAAAGTTATACAGAAATGCCGTAGAAGTCGCAAACCATGGATCAATCGTGAGTGTTTAAGAATGATCGAAAAGAAATCAAAGTTATTCAGAAGGTTTTTAAAAACTAAGGATGCGTCAGACTTAACCACATTTAAAGAATACCGCAATAAGGTGAACGCCTTTATCAAGAAAGAAAAAAGAAATTACTTAAATCAACAATTTCATGCAGACAACTGCAAAGGGAGTGCAGAACTGTGGAGGAAACTTAACGCTTTGCTTCACAGGACACCGATCTCTCCTGGGGTTACTGAAATAAATATAGATGGTCGAGCGGTTACAGATTTAGAACTCGCAGAAAGATTTAATCATTTTCTCACAAACGTTGCACAGCCGACGCAAACAGCACAGACAGCTATAACTGACGCAATGACAAGACAGACAAAGAACATCTTTCGTCGACCAACCGATGAACAAGAAATGGTTTCAATTTTTTCCACGCTAAAACAGAGCAGCGCTCGTGACATAGATGGAATTCAGATTTCCCCGATCAAACATGCAATCGATATCATAGCTCCCGTGCTCTCTCACATTTATAACTTGTCCCTATCAACAGGTTGTTTCCCAAAACATATGTAAACGTCCGTTGTCAGCGTGTTGTATTAGAAAGGAGACAAGAATGATCTTACGAACTATCGGCCAATTTCTATATTACCCATATTTTCAAAAGGCTTGGAGAAAATTATTTTTAAAAGACTTATGAATTTTTGTATGAAGTTTAACATAATATCCCAATCTCAACATGGTTTTATGAAGGGCAGGTTGACGGAGACTGCTTTACTAGCTCAGAAAGAAATAATCCTTAAATCGTTTGAGAGTAAAGAACTTTGCATTGGTGTTTTCATAGATTTTTCTAAGGCTTTCGACCGTCTCTGTCATCATACTTTATTTGAAAAGTTAGAAATATATGGTGTTCGCGGCATTCCACTTTCCCTCTTGAAATCTTACTTCAAGTACCGCTCACAATGTGTAAAAATTAAGGATTCACTTTATACTCTCCAGGCAATAACCACAGGGGTTCCGCAAGGTAGCATTCTAGGACCGCTGCTTTTTAACCTATACATAAATGACATTGTCAAGGTCAGTGACAAAGCTAAATACATAATATACGCGGATGACACCAGCATTTTCTTTACAGGTAACGACATGACTGCCATGACCACACTTATAAACACTACGCTAGAAAGCTTAAACACGTGGAGTGAACGAAATTCATTACTTATTAATGCAACAAAGACAAAAGCTGTAGTTTTTCATTCGCGGAGACCGATTTCCTTAGACAACAGATTACGTATAGGTAGCGCGGCTGTTGAAATCGTAGAAACCGTTAAAACTTTAGGAGTACTTTTTAATTGCACAATGTCGTGGGATCCTCAGATTAATAATCTAATTACCAACCTATCAAAATGTGTGGGCATACTTGCACGAATCCGTTATTTTCTTCCAGTTTCTGTTGAACTAACACTTTATAACAGCTTGTTTTTGTCGCATGTAAATTATTGTCTTTTGGTATGGGCAAGTATGACAGCAACCAACATAAATAAAATATACAGACTACAAAAGAAAGCGATCAGGTTTATAGCAAATGTCGACTACTATGCACACACAGATGAACTGTTTTAGCGTTATAATTTTGTCCCAATTCACAAACTTTACGAGTATTCCCTAGCAATAAGATATAAGCAATCTTTTTTTCATAACAATCGTGCCTTCTTAGATATTTTTGAACTGGAAACGCATGCTAATCCGCACCCTACTCGTCGCCAACAACATTGGAACCTTCCATTCTGTAGAACAAATTTGGGGCGACAAATGTTATGTTTTAGTGTTCCTTTGTTATTAAATAAATTACTGGAGACAAAAATAATCCTTGAGAAATGCAGTGCACGTGACATTAGGGAAGTGCTTTTATCGTGAAAATTGAGAAAATGGTGGTCGAGGCATTCATGGAACTCTCTATATATGTATGTGCGTATATATATATATATATATATATATATATATATATATATATATATATATATATATATATACATATATATATACATATGTATATGTATATGTGTGTATGTATGTGTATATATATGTGTCTGTATATGCATCTCCATATGTGTGTGTATGTTTATGTGTATGTGTGTACACGCAATTTCTATGCATAGCATTGTTGTCATATATATAGTATTCTGTATTCCGTCATATTTTGCATTGTACTTCGGAATTTGTGCCGAACTACTTACGCATATTAGTCTCTGTATATAGCATTACTGTACGTGCATCTTCCGACTTGTACTGCGCTAAACATCTCATGGCCTATGTTCGTTGCCTATATGTTCACGGCTTATGTTTCTTTACTCATGTCCACGTTGCTTGCCATGTATTAGGGAGGCTGGGGTTCTCCTCAAGTGACAAAACATCACTTTTCTCCCGAGCCTGCCCTCATCCTTGGGATGAAATTAAATTGAATTGAATTGAATTGAATTGAATAAGTATAATGGCCTGGAACCATGGTACAAAATGTTGGTATATTACGTAGTTCACAAAACTAAGACGAATGAGCTTGTAGGGCTTATCAGCATCTAGTATTCGCAGATGGGAAGCTCTCAACACCTCTAAAGCTGCCTGGGTAGAGCTGAATACTGCATGTGGAGGACACGAGGATAGAACAGGTGAGCTTTTGGACATCAAATGCAGCCCTGCTTATGCTGAGAAATGTGCCTTGTTTAGATGTTGGATTACAGAATTCAGATGTGAACTGTGCTCATCTGATGAACTCGCGATGAGTAGGTTGTTGAGGCAAGCATGACAGAATTCAAGGCTAGGGAAAACACTGAAATGTATGTTTGGAATTCTTCATGCCGCATGGCATATGCAGAAAATCAGACACGATGAATGGTGTCACTATTAGTATGCTATTTGAAATCTACACATCTTCCTAAGGACTTGATGGTTGAACCACATGAGGCCGATTTCGGAGGAAATTGCTGCATAATATATCTGTGACATCATATACGAACGTGAGGTGCTGGGTTGAAACAGCTAGGCTCAGTTGAATGTTGGTGCTGTGCCGTCAGCAACCTGAATTAGACTTCAGCACCATTCGCAGAACACAGTAACACCAACACACAGCACACATTGGGCTGAGGGAAGTCGGCAAAATCTGTAAATATATGCGTAATTGGGTATGACTGCCTCGAAAATTCTTTTGAATAGGGCTTTTAATATAATTTATGTAGTACATCGATTTCATGGTTGAGTGGGCATATGCAGAATTATTTCTTCTTTGTTTCTCTATCATCAGGGCCCTTAGACTAGAGCTCTTTCTCAAACAACCATCCCATACTGTTTTGGTGGCTCCGCGGTTCATTATATGAAACAGTCATAATGTAGTGTGCTATAACATCGTTGCAACGAAAAGAAGCAGGTACATTTGCTATGCCTTAAAACACAAGTAATAGTTTGTCCGATCGCTTCGCGCCGATGCAGAGTTTTTCTTAGCGGTTAAGCTGTCAAAAATGTTGAAAATTGACACTCGTGTTGTGCACACTCTACCATAGTCCTCGTTATTTTTGCATTTTTTTGCTTATATGCTCGTTGGTAGCATAATCTGGTACTTTTCTAGAGTGTATACATGTAATGTTGTTAGGACTAAGTTAACAGTGGGCAGGCGTAGGTGGACTGTTATGGCTTTGCACATTTCTTACTAATAAAGCATGCACGTGTATACGCTTAGTTATTGTATTTTACGAGCTGCCGTATTGTGTTCACGCGGTCTGGTGTATGTCGCAATCAGAGCGAGGTGTATCTGAGATTAATAAAAGAACACACACATATGACCATGCTGGGTCACGTTTTCAAGGGCGCAGCCCGTGTTTATTTCTGGGTGAAGCGTCGAACGCGCGGTGTGGCTGAACCGGTAATATTGCATTGGATTGTATAGTTTGAACGCAACCTTGTAGCAACGCCTAGCACCTTATACTACCACTTAATTTAATTAGGACGAAAATTTTGCGCTTCTCCCCATTTTACGGCAGTCATTCTCGCGTGGTATTTACGCGTCATTCTCGCACGTGCACCCGTGGTTTTTCACGCATGTCGAGCTCAAGACTACAGCAGCTGCATACCGTGCGGAACTCCGGCATGATGAAATGAAATATATGTGGCAATCGGATCAGCTGATGCTGGTTTTCGCGATTTTGCGAGCATCACCTGATTTTTCTTGCCGATTCTTTGTAACGGTGTCTTTTGATCGTCATCAGACCACTCAGATTGTGTTTAGGGCAGAATCACGAAAACTTTTGGCGAAGACGTCAGCTAAATCACGGCATGAGTCGGCAATTTGGATGCGCAGATTGCGACCATCTTAATCCCACCAATATGATAGATGTCCGTGTGACACGCTACGCAAGTTTAGCACAGTCGTAAGAAGTAGTACACTTGTTTTGTTGGTTACACAGCCAGCTAGTGCTGTATAATAACTATAAGTTGCGTGATACTTTATTAGGTAAAATTTAGTTTCTGAGTTTTTTGCACCAACCACGACCTCTGTCGTGATACCAGCTCGCCAAGCTGAGTGATAAGGAATTTGGACATTTGCTGGTTGCCTACACCATAGCTGTCTCTCAGAGTGTTAAATATCACTTTTGTCAAAGAGGCCTGAAAGCATTTTTAGTTTTGTTGTGAATAAATACTTCCCTGGCCACATTTCGGGCGATTTTGCCCGATTTCTTCGACGCTTCCTTACTAAGACCGGGCAACACTGATTTTGTCATCCGGGTTCTCGGCAGGAAAAAGAAAATTTTTGCTGCCTCAGGAACGCCAGCGACGAGCCAGATTACATTTGTGAGTATAAGTTACTGTTCTTCTGTACGAGTGTTTTCTGCTCATACTTGTCACGTGCATCTTAATCAACCAACCGCTCGCCGTAGTGTGCGAGTATTCGGCGAGTAAGTAGGCGAACAGTTGCGGCTAGTCACGTACGTGTGACCCGAGTGATCGACCTTTTTTCTTTCGATTCGAAGGTACATAGTAGAGTACAGGTAATCTTTTGAGGTGCAATTTGTGTAAGCTTACCGCAACATGACGGAAGCCTATGTCGTCTCCCTATGTCTCGGGTATCTTTTAGAAAAGTGCCTGCTTGTCATGCCTGCTAATTTTATGTGCCTGGATGTGAAACTTGTGCAGTGGATCGGCAGTGTGAGCTAAATGGTGCATACACGTAGCACATGCCACACCATTTGGCATAACCGCGTCTTTACGATGCACCCAAAACAAGGTCAACTACTGCAGTCTGTCATGGATTTAGCGTAGTCATTATGTGGAGCGTGGCCCATTGCAACTAGAGGCAGTTCTCTATGTGGAAGGATAATACGCTAAACAAGGCTTGTGTAACTTCCAAGCTACATTAGATATAATGAGCAGCGACGTTTAAAAGCTTCGTGACATCAATACGAGTAAATAAAAGTAGCATCAACATTTATGTCAGTTACTTCGCAGCAAATAAAGTTGTGGTGGTGATTATGTTGCTACTAGCGGGGTTAGCTTGGCAGACAATAAAAGGAGATCTGAGTTACTTTTTCGTTTTTTCTTGCTTTGCAAGTCCAACAATACCTTTCAGTTCGGTTTGAATATTCAGTCGTGCCGAGTCGAAAACAAATTACGAAATTTCAAGTAATAATTCTTCTGAATTTTATGTTTGCCTTGTTTGTTACATTCGTGTGGTTTTATTAATGGAAACGCTTCCCATTCCACATCGACTGATGCTGCTTCTGTGCACAATTGTGCCAAACAAAGTTTCCTGCATCATCCTAATAAAATGAATGTAGATTATGCCATGCTGCACCAGAGTCCCACATTTGACAGTGGGTAGCACTGGAAATAGCATTGCTGGTCTAAGCCTTTGCCGCTTGATTTCGAGGCCACCAATCTCACAGCCATACACCAAGGAATATTTTGTACCTTAACAGTGCTGCCACGTATTATGTGCTATACTGCACGCAGCCAGAAACCAGATGCAATATTTAACCACACAGATGTGGAAATTCAGTTGAGGTGAACAAGTTGTGCGCAAGGGCACAACAACCATAAAGCCGTTAAAAATTTTTGAAACGGTGCTCTAATAGGGGAGATAAATGCATTTGATTATTTAAGCACAGTAATCACTCCTTTCATTCTTCTTTTCACTACCCTCCGTTGGTTTCTCTTCCGAAGCCGCTTAGCCCTCTTGCCAAACATCTCTCTCAATCTTGCGCAGCATACATCATCGATGACATATTGCTCAAAACACTATCTTGTTACGGTAGCCGCGACGCCGCCCTCTGTCAACTGTGTGCTTGTTGGCGAATCGCTGTTGCTGTGCCAGCCGGTGCTTATACGAATTGTTTCGGTATAAATCCTGTCCTACGGACTACAGTACCTCACTCGCAAGGACGTGTATGCATGTGGGCATCACGACAAACGACGAGAGGCGTGGAAAGCTTCTTGCAGACTAACAGGAAGTCATGGATGCTTGCTTGACAAATTGCAGCATATTTATTCTGCACGTAAGACTCAACTTCTTGATGTCACGTGGTATCTTGAAAGGCATCGGTGGATTGTTTCTTGTAATTTGTGCAGCGCTCGCGGCTTGTTGCCCTGCCATGTGGAGAACCATTGATCATGCAGCATTTTGCGTATGATGCACGTGTTTACTTCAAACGTTTGAAAAAAAATATGGGAGGTAGTTTAGCGGCCGTTTAAATGGATTGGTGTGGTGGCCAGATTTCGAAATAAAGAATGCTTTAGTTATTTGCTATTCATAAGGAACAATGCAAGGCGGCTGAGAATAGGCTATGGCGAGACACAGCTGGGGGCTAAGGAAGCTCTGTTGCACTATTCCAAAGCGTAATTTACAAGAAACGGCCTATGTCGACATGGGGGTTAATTTGTAAGCGTGTTATTTAGAATGGAAGGAGATAGAATGAAAGAACAAGAGGGATCAAAGAGCTTATAGGCAAGCTAAGAGAATTGGGAAATGCTTTCAACACATGCAAAAATATGAAATGAGTACAGCACATCAACAATATTGGCACGTGTTGTTTTTCGGAGCTTGAGATTGCAGACTGGGATGACTTCAGCCATTTATTTGTGTCTTGAGTAGATGCTAGGTGTTGTTGTAATTCGGAGGAGTCATTTCGTTGTGATTTTCGCAGCAGTAAGTGAGGTGCAAAACAGGCTAATTCCATTCTTTGGGCTCAATCGCTTCTATTCAATCGAATCCTTGTTTTTCAGAAGCCATTTTGTCTCCATTTTATTGACGCAATGCGGATTTTACCCGTTCTATGCACCTTCCATGGCTATTCTCATGTCTTGACCATGAGAATAGCTTTGACCAATCTAGTGTGACTCCATTTCATTCTTTTGTTTCATGTCTGCCCTGTTCTAAATAGAATAATTACTAAATAGCCCCTCCAATTTATCGCACAGATAACTTGAAAGAAAACTTTTTACTCTTCTTTATATTTCAAATAAATAATGCTTTGCCGCTGTAGTCATCAACGTACGCTATATATAGCATTACCACAAATGCAAAATTTTTTAAAACTTTTATTCGTCTGTGCGTGAAAAAAATGAAAAGCGTATCCATAGAGTAGGTGCTGATTAGCTGGTATTTCAATGAATACCCTTTGGGGGGGGGAGCATGCGCTCGTAAACAGCACAGCAGCACAGTAGGTGTAAAATACCTAGGTTTACGTCGTCACGTTCGGGGCTTATTTGCAACTTACAATTTCACGTCGTTTGCAGCAGGGCAGTTGTTAATGGCCTACTGAACATTTGTGAAACCACCTTTGTGCGTAAACAGTGGGAGCGCACCCACAGGTAAGGGTAACAGATTTGCCAGAACAGCATTTTTTCTGTTTTGAACAGTGTTGACACAATTGAGACATCTATTATTATTTTACGGCACACAACGTGGATACAAGATTTTTTATGAAGGAGGATCACCATTTGGAGTAACATATTTGCTCTTCTTAGGGTATGAAAAGTTATAATAACAGCGGGAGGGTCACAGCTTTTGGTTCGCCCTTATAAAACTGGCCACCCCCTCTGAAAAAGCACATGGAATGCTCTAAAAGTACACATAGTGAAGCAATATGTGTGCAAACCACACCACCAAATGTTACCTTAATAAACTCCACAATAAACAAGTAACAATAAGCAAAATGTTCGAGCACAACCAGTCCGTTAGATGAAAGTTGATGACATGCAGAAGCTACGTGGCTAATATGTAATTGTTATCACAATGTAATCGACAAAGTAATGCTGTAAACAGCAGTAGAGGCAAGCATGAGTAGCCGTGATGCAGCTTTAAAGCTCGTCAACAAGGCCGGTTTGTCTATGCCTGCATTCACACGGTGCGAAAACGATTTCATTCTAATATGGCATGAAAGAGCGTGCTGTGATGAGTGCCTATGCTGTCCCACATCTGGATAAAACGGAAAATATAAACAGGCATTTAATTGTAAGCAGCCAAATGAGCAATAGATATGGCCCTTCGCTTCAGCCACGAGGAAGGAAAATAACATAGAGGTTAATTTCCTGCAAATATTGTTTAGCATCCCAGTTTCCCCAGTCTGATCAACATGGCACACGAAAATTTGTTGGCACTGCCGCCCCTATCTGCCACCACACGTTAATATGAACATTCCGTGCCTGCACAGGTGGAGCGCGCCCAGACTTCAACATTGCAGAAATTCGCTCGGTGTCTGCTAGATCGCAGCAGATTCTACACAAGGTCTGTACAACGCTGTCGGGTGTTTCAAAAACACATCAGTTTTCCAAATATTTCTTTTTTATTAGCCTACCTAGTGTTGTCGTTCTGCCATGATAACAAGGAATTCCTCTTTTCTGGTGCTGTTAACTTGTGTTTTGCATTCCAAGGCTTGTTTAGGGCAGTGTGTCGGCTATCGCTTAGACACCAGTGCTAGTACACAGTGGCAAGTTTCAAAATGTCTCTTAAGTGCTTTCAATTCATAGAAACCAGAAAACCTGAAGTCTCAAAGTGACGCTTTCCTTAAGGGCTTAGCTCCTGTTAGTGACTTGCTCTTTAAAGCAGAGCATTTTTAGCGAACTAAAAGCATCCTAATCATACCTGTCAGTCAGTCAGTCTGTGTAGTATTTATCTGATCGATCAATTTATTCTAGCCTATTAGGTTTGGGTGCTCTGTGATCGTCTCCTTAACTTGACACCTTAGGTCAGCAACTCACTTATGAGTTGACTTAGTAGAGACTCGCTCATACTCAAATTAAGCCATGTGCTTGAGTAAGTAAGGGCGAGTGATATTTTAACGAGCTTGAAGCCGAGCAAATCTGGTTTAGAAAAACTTTGGTGGGTCAGTATGAGCCCCAGGCGCGAAGTAAGTATATGTGAGTTTGAGTGAGCTCTAACGTTTTGCCAATTATTGTTTGACATTAGTTTGCAAACCAAAACTTGCATGACAAGACAGAGTATCATAATAAAGGGTTTGATTCAGCAATTCACTGACACTTGGTTTCTATAATATACAAGATGTTTATTTACACTACTTACAAATGCGTCAGAGAGCCTAGAATCTTTGGTTGACTGTTCTAAAAGCCTCCTGTCACTGTCTTTCCGACCGCTGATTCACCCTGCACCGACCACTCTTGTCTTCCTCTATTGCTTGCTACACCATCCAGTGTACCAAGGGTCAGTCATCCAGTTTCCCTAACACATTGGGCATGAGGCCCACCACCAGAGGCGCGAGTGCTGCAATCACTGTGACGTGCAGTGTTGAGTCATGTGATCTCGCCTCGCACTGGCAAAGGAAAGTTGGCAGTTGCATGTGTGATTTTACCGTGACTTTGCTGTGTCATTTTCGAACAGCGTTACTTTCCTCTGGCTTCATGTGTGTGGATTCTGCTAACTACACAATCCGGAAAGACATCAAAAGTTACCAGTGGCATGCCACAGGGCGCTACATACGTGAAGGTACTCTTACGGCGGCTTGCAGTGCCACTATCACCTCTCTCTTTTTGTCTTGTGGTTGTTACTCTACTATAAGGTTAACAAGAGCACCGACCATGAATGCTCGCATAAAAGCGGAACATTTAGATTTCCGCACGGGAGCCACGCTCACAACTAAACATGAATGTGCGATCAGTCCAATTACGTATATTTCAAAATAGGATGTAGGTGTGTATATCTGAGGGAAGTTGCTGTGATTGTCATTACACTCAAGAATGAGCCCCGTTGTTGGTCGAGCTGTCAGAAAGTCTAGATATAGCCCGGAAGTCCCATTCTTTTCCCTTTTTTTTAATTTCACCTTATTCCTGTCTATTTCGCTGTCAGTTGCTTCTGTGTGTTCAGCCGGCACGTTGCACCAAACCTTCTTTCTTACGCCATACATGTGTCGCTCCAGTTAGAGGTACTTCTCTCGCCTAGGTAATCTATGAGTAGCCTTTGCCACTCTTACCCTCCTCCTCAGCTCTCCTTCTCGATGTGTGTACTCGACCACACTGATTTTCTTCCACCAGTAGCGTAGCCAGCGGGTGGCACACTAGGCCCGTGCCTTTGCCCTCCCAATATTTTCCTATGGTATATGGGGGCGCAGAAAATAACGGGCTACCACATCCACTTGTCTAGCAGGGACCCATTCTAATCAATGTGGTGCCCCCTTCGAAAAAATTTCTGGCAACGCCTCTGCCATCGGCGAACTCAGATCACAGGGTTCTTTGCTTATAGATTACGTCTGTACGATGGGCCCACAGCCGCTGTCACTTCCTCTCAATACTGTTTCGATCTACAGGCGAAAACTTGGTAAGCTTCTAAAACCGATTCATCTTCCAAGAGCTGCTGTGAAATATCGCACAGTTTGTGAATAAAGCTTATAAAAATCTGGACACTCCCTATTTCATTGAAAGCTCTGAGCCCCTCCCCCCCCCTTTTTTTTGTCTTGAAGTTGCGTCGTCCTGGTCACGGCCCTGGTGATTGACATCTTCGGTACTGTCGCTAGGTCAACGGGTGCACGCCTTGTTACTTTACCTGGTCGAACGCACCTTCAAGAGAGAGCCGAACTGATACCTCACCCCACAGTGGAAGAAAAAGGTGGGAAGTTGGGAAAAGGGAGGTGTAGTGATTAGAAAATTTCTTGGCTTGGCATTCTAACCCGTGCCGGGAATCCTAATTAGGCCACTTTTGCCATTTTACCCTGGTGCTTTGCGAAAAAGCGTATTGAGATTTGAAAGGGGCTGTTTTCTCTAGTCACGGTACACTGCACATAATGTTCACTTACTCAGGCGTTCGTACGCTGCCTAATTACCAGTATCAGTGTAATCAATGATGTTTAAATATGCTACTGGAAATATTTTGCAGCAGCGTATGACATTTAATCCCCAGAAAAACAAACTGAATTGTCCAGCAGTATCTTTTTTACCACCTGTGCTCTTCGGTTTCAGGAATCTTCCGAATTTCATGGTCGCAATCTCGGCAGGTCCATATTTCAATTCGCAGAGTCTGCAAAATGATTTTACAGGCACAGCAACGCTAATATGGACTTTATCATTGTTGGCTCAGTGGGGTGGTTCAAAATATCACTTTCATTGAAATAGCAGTGCTCATGTTTACACTGAACAATTGAGGTTATGTTGAATGATTTATACACAATTTGTTTCTAAATGGAAGCCTTCTTTTTTATACTGCTCCAAATTTGGTATTTGGTGGTAAAAATTGCATATTTTTTACTGTAACTCGCTCGAAATTTATATTTTAGTGCTCCAAAAGTAATATTTTGCTGCTCCTAAAATTTCTCCAAGTTGAATTTCGGCTGTTGCACCCCTGATGTTGTTAAACAGTAGCTTTCAGTGATACTGTATTATAAGCAAAGAAGTTTGATATTCGGATATTATTTTCGCATTTGTAAGGGTGCCCCCGTAATCTAACATGCACCTACCAGTCTGACCAATATAACTGTTGGCGCATGACTGAGGAATCTTGTACACTACTCCTGTAACACAAGAAATGAAGGAGCTCCGGTGTTTCTGACCACATTCACCTTTATTTTTGGTTTTGCCTTTGGCCACGAGCTTAACAAGTGTGGGAGTGCTGCCTAGCTTCTTGAGAGCCGTACAAACCACTGCCGCTTCATGTCTGGTTGCGACACTCTTAATTTTGCGCCATCTTGTGAACAAGTCTAACAAGTGTTGTGTATTTTCATGTACTAATAGGAGCTTGTATCAACAAAGAACTTGAATGTAGGGCAGCAGGCTAAAGCGGCTTTCATTATTTTTCTCATAGACTTCGCATTTGCTGAAATGTTTATTCATCTCACCACCTTTTCGCAGGATCTAGTGACCGCACAATCTGGGAACCCTGCACTTGGAAACCTCTGACTCTGAGCATAAACACTGCTTAATATCTTGTGCCCACATTACTTGCACACAGCATCCTGTACAAAATGCAGCCAATCCATCTTTCATCACTTTAGAACAAGCTAATGTTTAAGACAAAAGAAGCTGTTGTGACCTGGGCCTGTACTGCCAACACACATTCATTGGTAAGGCGTGAGACAGCTGCTCATATTTCGCATTTTTGATACCTTTCCGTTTTTTTTTTGCGCCGAACTGCTCTAAAAGCATAGTAAGAAAAAAAATTGCACCGAATTGCTCCTAAACAGCCTTGAAAGATAGAATTTTGATGCCGACCTCAGCTTCAGTGGGAAAAAAATGGCGAGTCTGACTAATAGGACGCATCCAATTGTGTGTTTTTTCACTTTCCATCTTTCTGGTGAGAAAGGCTCTCATGGTACCGCCATAATCTTTAAACTTTAGCAAATATGCGGGACCTCACAAAAATGTGCTGCCGTGCATCAAGCGTGCAGTTTCTACTAGCTAGGCTGTGTGTTCTAGCGCCACTGTCGGCTAGCGAAAACGTGTGTGTTGGGTGGCAAGCATAGCAAGGTTGACTCTCCGGTCCTCTGTCGTGCATAGCGCGTTCCCCCACGCACTGTGGCTTTCATGTTGACGCTGCTGCATGCGGTCACCTACGAGTACGTGTTTGCTGTGAGCGAGGAACTATAAACGTGGAGTCATTTTTTTCCTGCATCCGTTGCGTCTCGAGGATGCTCTGGCACGTGCACATGGGTTCTAAAAAGGGGTTCCGTGAGTGGCAGAATGTGTGCAACCTACTCCCGGTTTACACCCATCAGCTACAAATTTATTTAGACAGGCGAGTTCTCATTGCATTTTCCTTTAATAAAGCCATCGCAAGGGAAATCCGCACGTCAGTGTCTGCAGGTAGAGAGAAACACTGGGTTACATGCGAAGCCGCTGTGACAAAACAAGGGTTAAAACCATTGTAAACGATATTAACGGGCACCTTGGCGCTTTATTCGTGACTCATTACGCATCAGCAATCACTTGGCACAGTTTTCATTATTGTAGATTTGCCACTGCTTCGTTTTGTAATCGAAACTCGCAACAAGTGCCTAAAGAGGTGGCGCTGCATGCGTGCTGGCCCTGGGCTACACGAGCTTTTGGCTTATCTAAATCAGTGTTTCGGTCGGCGGTAGTGTGACATCGTTTTCTTTCTTTTCTTCTTTATTTGCAATAAAACCTGCCTCGCTATGATCAGCAGTTTGTTGGCGTGGACAGAGATTTTTTCACTTGTGGTGCGCGAGCACTTTACGCGAGTCACGGAGCAGCGCGGGCAGCAGTCGCCAGTCGATGTATTATTGGGAATTCTTCATCGAAGGTGATGACCTATAGATAATGAAAAAATATAAAACTGGCCAACTTGTGCTATAATAATAGAGCGTGGTTGGTCATGTGGAGAGGTGTTATCAGTATCGCTCGCTCATCACATAGTGCCATATGCACGTGCTTTATGAGATAGTCTATGCGGCGAGATTTCTTGGCTCTCGCGTTGCACTCTTGGAGGTGGTCCTGCATGAGGTGGCCGTGAACGGCAGTGCAGCATGCTTTTCTTTGTTAAAAGCTCTTGACGCTATCATGTAAGGCTTTTTTTTAAGCGAACGACCACTGTTACGTCACTAAGAGTCTTTTGTAATCACAATTTTTTAATTTCTTGTTGAATGTGTTGTGTGTGTTTTTAATGCTTCCGCAAAACCTAGCTTTAAACAAAACCTTTTTACATATATTTCACGTGTTACGAGGGTTAGATGGTCACATGTGTGGTATGTAAAAAATTAGGTCAGTTCATACCTAGCAAAAATCTGTCCAAAAACTTCCGTCAAAATCTGTTTTAGTGGAATGTGTATTATAAGCTGATTAAAATATGCACCGGTGCCCCCACGTTGCTAAACATTGGTATATTTAAGCTCCCAGGACAACTTAGTAAAGGCTGCTAACTGCTCTAAAATTGAAATTTCGCTGCTCCGAAAACTGCTATAAATTTAGTTTCAGCTGTCTCAACCCAGTTTTAGTAAAGCGTTAGCCTTACGTCTAAAAACTGAAGGTTTAATTCCTGTGGCAAATCTGTTGTAAAGTGATGTACGCTTCCATTCTCTAAAAAGACACTAAAAAGCAAAACAAAAATTTGCATAATAGTAACTGTAATTTCATTATCCCAAAAACCAGTCTCTTGCCGCGACATGATGCTCGGACACGGCGAAAACATGCAAGAAGAACATTTGGGTGGAGATTCCACTGATATTGCCGTGCCAAACACGGTGACGTACGAAGTATTGAAGGCGTCTACTGGGGGAGTCCAACATAGCTTCTACTAAATAAAAATGAAGTACATAGTGTTCAGTGGCTGCTAGACATAGCATACGATGGTTTGAAAAATTTCATGGAGCCAATGTCGTGAAATTACAAAAAAGACACTTTGAAATTTGCTACGTGATGCTCGAATGCAGGGGTAGAACAGCTGCGCTCATTGCGCCAATTTCATAAAATGCCTCATTTGTGCACCTAGCTGTACGAAATGAATACAATTTGCCGAAATCGCACCACGCTGCGCAAAAATGCTCGATTAGCCTCACAATTTTCCCATTTGCCCTAATTTGAGCGAGAAATAGAGACCACTTTAACCACTTGTAGTTTGCATTATCAATCTATGCGGGCGGAACCTAACCGTAAAACGCAGTGTAAGATAGCTGCTCATTAGGTCTAGGCACTCGCGAAACTCGATCGACCAGATGAAGTAACAACGCCGCGTGCCTGTCGGTCTGCTGACCGCAGCAGATACTGGCGGGACGAACCCAAAGATGTGTTGCCGTAGCCAGCAACACTTCGTTGGAAATATGTATTTTCTTGTCAGCAAGTTTGGCCATGGCATGTCAGAAATCATTAGAAACTATAGCTGGAAGTGTACAAACTGTCAGCATATTGAGCGTGTACACTACCAGCTTTAGTTCATGCCATGACCACGTTACTTGCCATAGCCACGCCACATATGATAGATATCCGGTGCCATTGTGAGGCCAGCTGACGCATGCCATTATTACTTTATCTGGTCAAACGCGCCTTGCAAAGTCAAAAAGTTGTGCCTTAAGTCTAACCCCTTCATGAAAAAAAATAGAGGGGGTTTGTGGTTTGAAAATTTTTTGGTCTTGTTCTAACCTGTGCAGAAACACCGCTTTAGCCACGTTTGGCATAGTACATGGGTGGCCTGCGGAAAAGCGTTCTAATATTTAGAAGGGGCCTATAGTTGTAGTCTCTAGACACTGCGCAGTTTGTTCAAAGACTGATGTACGTATATGCCACATATTTGTGAGAACTAATATGCTCGCTGATGTCTAAAGAAGTTACTGGCAAAATATTTGGATTTCAATATGACATCTCTGCAGCTGCAAAAAGTATTTTTTTTTTCAGTTTTACGAATCTCATGGTCACCATCTTGAGAAATCCACATTTGAATTCTCAAACAATTTCACAGGCCTGGAGACTTCTAATGTGGACCATTATTGTTTGCTGAGTGGGGTGATTAAAGAAAATATTACTTCGTTGAAATAGCAGTGCTCATATTCACTGTGCATGATTTAGGGAATGTTGAATGGCTTGCATATATATATATATATATATATATATATATATATATATATATATATATATATATATATATATATATATATATATATATATATATATATATATATATATATATTTGAATCTAAGTCTTCTTTCTCAAGATGCTCGGAATTCGGTCTTTCGTGCTAAAAAAATGAATGTTTTTTCGCCTGTAGCCTGCTTCGAATTTGAGGTTTAGTGCTCCAAAAGTAACATTTTGCTGCTCCGAAAATCACTCCAAAGTCTAGTTCGGCTGTTGCAGCCCTGGCAAACGTTTATGCACAAAATTTGACATTGAAATTTTAACCTTGATTTTTTATCATTTAAAATGAAATGATGACAGTGAAACTTGTAGCATTAGAGTTCCAAGACCACAGTTGGTAATCTAGGTCAAGTCATTTTTTCTCTTTTTGGTCCCGAGTATATCTACCTGCGGCCGGTCTGGGGGCGCACGCTCGCTTTCTTTGCGGCCTGTGTACAGGGAGGAGGCTGTGCTTCTACCTATCGCCGCAATCTCGTTCCAATTTAACTCGCCGCCGTCCATTGGAAAAAAAGGCGAGCGCACTCAAATGATGCTCAGTTTCATTTCTACCATCGCACTTCCTGGTGGTACCAATGCAATAGAAACATGGTAGGAAGCATATATGACAACTCTATATGGTACTTCAAGACAGGAGTAAATTGATAAATATTTCATTCTGCGCGCATGTAGCATTGTGCGTTGCGTTCAGAAGGCTCGGCCACATGATCCGTCACTAACTGGCAGACGAAACGGCAGACGACGTAATCTTTTTTTTTTCTGAGAAAAATAGTTTTGGGAACGTTTACTTCGAATCCACATGCCGGCAGCCAGTGCCAGTGAAAATGATAAATTTTGCATATTTTTGTTGAAGGTATCACATTTCGTGTTTATTGAAATAGTTCCTTCAAAAAGGTGAAAGTAAAAGCATAATAGGAATGGTCACCATATTAACAAGTAGGTGTGAATAGCACAAGGAATAGCAATAGTAATAACAATGTCATTGAAAATAATAATTGTTGAAAATGAAAACACAAAAGTTAGAAACATGTAAGAGCATGTAGTGATACAGTTTTGAAAAGCCGTTGTAGTAAAGAAAAAAAAAACCTAAGCCCACACAATCCTAGATGCCATCTTCAGTGCCAGTGAAGAATGTGCAACATTTTCACATGCAATAAGGCTCGCCACAGACTCTGGGGAACAATACAATTTCAGAGAATCAGAAAATGTTCTCATTAGTACTAATACATTTTCATTGACCTGAAGGTACAAAAGCACTGTTGGCAAAACTTTCTCGTGATGCTTTTAGCTGAAGTAGCGACATTGTTTCTAACCAGAAATGCTTTTGTGTGGGCTTGTAAACAAAGCCAGACGACATGTCGTTTTGATCCGTTAATATATTTATGCAATTACCTAGAAGAATCCGGAGAATCTTTTTCAGAAGTAATTAGTGCCGATGCTTCTGCGTGACTGTTGTCCACACTTTTCGGACAGTCCAGTAGAAGTGATTCTTCAATGTATGGCTCAAGAATCAACTGTGATTGTCAAGGATTTTTGTTCGAGGAAGTTATTTTCACTAATATGTTTATGAAGGAAGCCATAGTGGAAGGCATTGGAATTTTTCACCATGTGGGGCTCTTTAACGTGCACCTAAATGATAAATACAACCACATCAGCATCAAACATAGTCGCATTCAGCGAATAGAATGTGTTCAAACCTTAAAAAAGGTTTTGTGCCGTTGCCTTGCGTACTCATTACCCAATGCATGAGTGCCAAAAAAGTGCAGGCTGTGCCCACACATACCTCTACTACTCTCACTGCTTTCTATCAATTGAAACGTAATTAGCACGAGAAAGTGGCCGGGGACAGCTGATTTACAACGCGATGCGTATGCGGCAAAATGCGTTTTGAAGAGTTGGCTCTCAATGCCCTCATGTGAAGTGCGCATTCACTATATAACAACAACAATATTTTACTTGCGGCGGCTGCTTGGGCCATAAAAGCAGGCAGCGAGCGAGCGCCTATAGACCGGCCATAATGTACTATCTATTTGTTAATATATTTCTC
The DNA here is from genome assembly GCF_043290135.1 of Rhipicephalus microplus. Taxonomy (NCBI): domain Eukaryota; kingdom Metazoa; phylum Arthropoda; class Arachnida; order Ixodida; family Ixodidae; genus Rhipicephalus; species Rhipicephalus microplus. Next base: position 194,521,701 of record NC_134703.1, read on the forward strand.
TTCACAATTGATCCGGTATTCGTGCATGTACCGAAATACAAACTGCCCAACCATCTAGTATTACAGTCCTGATTCATCTTGTTGGCATCACCTAAAATAGTACGCAGACGAATTTTTAATATTTAGGAATTGTTGTTCTATATGTAAAATTGATAGGGTGCAATTAGCAGTGCCTGCAAAAGACGAGGAAGAGGTCCGTGGTTCATGCTCGTGATAGCTCCAATTCGGAGCTATCACATACCTGGTAGCTCCACTTGAAAAATTGGGATTAGAATTAAATGTGGCAGTAATTTTGTCGTTTGGCAGCATTAAATTCGGTTATAGCCACAGGGACGTCTGCTCTGCGGTATTTGAATACATAATTGAAACAAAGCGATTGCCATGTTAATCTGCCTATATATGTATATATATATGTGTGTGTGTATATGTATGTATATGTATGTGTATATATATATATATATATATATATATATATATATATATATATATATATGTGTGTGTGTGTATATGTATGTATGTGTATATGTGTGTATGTATATATAGACCCACCATTACCTCTGTCTCAAATCGCATCTGATGGCCTGCATCGCTCCCTGCTCAGATATACTCCTTTTTCGATTTTCGGCTTTCCTTTCTATATTTTTTTAGCCCAAAATTACGTTTTCTTGAAAAACCATTAGCCTTTTAGTTAAGATCCTGCCGCCCGGTTCTTGGCCGATCCCCCTTTGTGGGTGTGCGCCAGAGTGTCAAGGATCATCATCATCATCATCATCATCCGATTCGGATCGCTGAGCGCTTGACCTGTGTTCGTTTTTTTTTAATAAAAGCGTCGCGGACTCGAAGCTCAACGCGTACTATCAAGTGGTGGAGATTGCGGGTTCCCTTTTTCACTCTGGAACTCCGTAGCCGGACTCTACCTCCGCCGTCCATCATGCCTGACGACATTGCAGCACAGCCGAATGCTACCACACACCCTGCTCTCCGCTGCCCCGGTATTCCGAGGGAGCGGGACCCATTATATTCAACGGCACTGATGAAGAGAATGTCGAGGACTGGCTCGCTTCGTTTGAGAAAGTGAGTGTCGACAACCAGTGGGACCATAACGACAAATTCGGTCGCGTCCACTTCTACCTGAGGGGTGTCGCGGAGCTTTGGGTGAACAACCATGAGCCTTATATTACTAATAAACAATTGTATCAGGCCAGTTGGTAAGGATCCATCTTGCTAGGAAGCGCAGCCACAATTATAAAGTTAGATTACTACCTGGGCCTCTTTCAAAACGACCTTCACAGACGTATTCGGCCGACCGGCAGTGCGCAAGCTCCGCCCGTAGCAGCGTTTGCTTGATCGTGCCCAGTTGCCAGGAGAAATTTTCACGTCTTACATTGAGGACGTCGTAGGCCTCTGCCGGCGCTTCAATCCAGCCATGTCTGAAGCCGACAAAGTCAAGCATATTATGAAAGGCACCAAGGACGATGCGTTCCACATGCTTGTAGCGAAAACTCTTCGAACCGTCACAGACATCATGCAGCACTGCCAGAGCTACGACGAGTTGCGAAAGCAGTGCATTTCCACGCGACGTCACAGTTTCGACACGACCAGCATGGCAGCCCTGACTGTCGGCGCGATCTCTCCGGATCCGGTAGAATTGACACACCAAATACAACAGTTCATCCGCGAGGAGGTTGCCCGCCAATTGTCTACTGCTCCCTTTCTCCCTAGTAATAGTCATGGTCTCCCCTCGTCACTGTGCCAAACCATTGAGGAGCAAGTATCCGAAGCTGTTCCGCCTACGCACCAGCTGCTGCCTGTATCAGCGCCGTTGACCTATGCCGACCTCGCGAGAAGGCCTCCACATGCAGTGCCATACAGCACAGACCTTCCTCAACGCCCTCATGTCTTCTATGCACCGCAGGCACCGACAAGCCCGGAAGTTCCGCTTTATCGACGTCCTGCCAGCCGTCCCAATAATCCTTGGCGCACACTGGACAACCGATCAATATGTTATTACTGTGGTCTACCAGGGCATGTCGAGCGTTTCCGCCACCGCGTGCCTCGTTCAACTGCCGTTGAAGCCAATTACAGCTACGACGATACGGAGCCGCAACAGCCAGTACCCTTGCATTCTCCTTCAAACACCTCATCGTCGAACCGCCGCACCTCCAACTCGTCTCGATCACCGTCCCTGCGCCGGCGCTCGCTATCGCCAATGCTTCGACGAACCGCGCCCGTCCACACGGAAAACTGCCCACCGCAGTTCCCGAGGCAAAAACTGCGCCACAGTCGAAATCTACAAGGCCTCATTCCCTACCTGCAAACGAAATCCCAATCTTCATTGAAGGTGTTGCCGTGTCCGCCTTAGTCGATACTGGAGCTGCTGTGTCCGTGTTGAGCGAAGCAATCTGCCGCAAGTGGAAAAAGACTACGACTCCGCCTTCTGGTGTTTCTCTCCGTACGGTGACTGCACATCACATACAACCTTCCGTCCCGTGCACAGCTCGTCTACTCATTCAGGACGTTTTGTATGTGGTTGAATTTGTAGTCTTTCCGCACTGCTCGCATGAAGTTATATAGGGCTGGGACTTTCTTTTTATGCATCATGCCGTTGTCGATTGTGCCCGTGCCGAGCTTGAATTACCAGCGATCTCGGACATCGCTCCTGCCAAGTCATCGTTTTCTTGTGTCGTCATCGCCGAGGACAGGGACATCCCACCTATGTCGTCTGCTATTGTGCCAATCTCCTGCGACTATGCTTTCTCTACCGCCTTGTTTGCGCCGTCAGCAAAATTAACTTCCCGTAAGCACGTTCTTCTCCTATTTGCTGTTATCACGATCGAAAACTCCTCCGCAACCATTTATGTCACGAACCTGCTTTCGGTCCCTACCACTATGTTCCGCGGAGAATTTATAGGGCAGCTTCAGGACATTGATTCAGTCTGTCCTAACTAGCTACCTAGTCGCACAGCCAGCCTCCATGTCGCGAGCGTTAATCTCGACACCATGGCCAACACATCTACCCAAGGTGCCTTCCTTTCATTCAATGCTTCGCACCTTCCCAGCGTCCAGCGGAGGCAACTCTTGAAGCTTCTCGGCTGCTTTCGGATGTCTTTTGATTACAACCAACCCAGTTTGGGCAGAACAACTTCGATCGCTCATCATATAGACACCGGCAGCCATGCATCCCTGCGCCAGCGTCCATACCTCGTCTCTCACGCTGAACGTTGGGTTATTGAAGACCAGGTGGCTAACATGCTTAGTCGGGGAGTCGTACAGCCATCCCACAGTCCCTGGGCATCCCCGGTGGTGCTCGTGAAAAAGAAGGATGGCAGCATTCTCTTCTGTGTTGATTATAGGCACCTTAACAAGATCACGCGTAAAGATGTTTATCCGCTCCCCAGAATTGATGACGCGCTCGACTGTTTGCAAGGAGCGGAGTTCTTCTCTTCGCTGGATCTTCGGCCGGGGCACTGGAAGGTACCCATGGATGAAGCCGACCGCCCCGAAACGGCATTCGTAACTCCTGACGGCTTATACGAGTTCAACGTGATGCCGTTCGGACTTTGCAATGCCCCGGCCACTTTCGAACGTCTTATGGACAACATACTTCGAGGTCTCAAGTGGCATACGTGCCTTTGCTATCTGGCGACGTCGTGGTTTTTTCAAAAGACTTCGATACCCATCTCCAGCGCCTCGCAAGTGTCCTGGGATGCTTCAGACAGGCTGGTGTGCAAGTAAATTTAAAAAAAATGTCACTTCGCCGCACGAAAGCTCGCAATCTTCGGGCACGCTGTCAGCAAGGACGGCATTCTACCAGAACCAGACAAGCTCTGCGCCGACACCGAGTTTCCTAAACCGTCGACACTCAAAGAACTCCGGAGCTTTATAGGGCTTTGCTCATACTTTCGACGATTTATTTGTAATTTCGCATCTATATTGATCCATTTAACACGTCTACTTGCTGACAGGCAAGGTATCTCGGCATGGTCGTCCACCTGTTAGGACGCATTTGCGAAATTACGTCATCTTCTGACATTGCCGCCGATTCTCCGTCCCAGACGCCCCTACCGCAATCCACACGGACGCTAGTTGAGTCTGCCTTGGCGCTATCCTTGCGCAGCCAAAGTCTCGCTTCCACGAGTATGTCGTTTCTTACGCGAGTCTAACTCTGACCAGAGCAGAAAAAAATTATTCAGTCACAGATAAATAATGTCTAGCCATCGTATGGGCAATCGCTAAATTTAGACCTTACATAAATGGTCGAATATTTGATGTCGTGACTGACCATCACACCCTCTGCTGGTTGTCGTCTCTAAACGACCCTTCTGGTCGCCTAGTTTGTTGGGCATTACGACTCCAAGGCTATGACATCCGCGTCGTCTCCAGGTCAGGGCGCACACATTCAGACACCGACGCTCTCTCTCTCGATCTCCGCTTCCCCATGACTGTGGAAATGCGCCTGTTTCTACCTACAATTCTGCCTCCCTCACACACGCTGACATGCCATCCGAGCAGCGTCAAGACCCTTGGATAGTGTCTTTAATGGAGTTCCTATCGAAGCCATCACCGAGTACCGCCAGTCACTCGATGCGGCGCACAGCTCGCTATTTCACCATGCGCGATCGGCTACTTTACTGCCCCAATTACCTCAGTGAAGGTTGCAAGTGGTTGTTGGTGATTCCTCGCCATCTATGTGCTAATATTTGCGCTCCGTTTTATGCGGACCCCCAATGCGGCCACGCTAGTGTAATAAAGACGTATGCACGCCTCCGGTTGTAGTACTACTGGCGTGGAATGTACCGATTTTTCCGCCAATACGTGCGTTCATGCTCAAAATGTCAATGCCGGACGAGTTCACCGCATGCCGTCACAGGACCGCTCCAGCCGTTGCCCTGCCCATTTCGACCTTTCGATCCCACCGGAATTGACTTATACGGCCCACTTCCATACACACCTGACGGGAATCACTGGGTGGTTGTCGCTATTGATCATTTGACACGGTATGCTCAGACTGCCGCGCTGCCAGAGGCTAGATCACGTGAAGTCGGCTTTTTTATTCTTCACAAACTTGTTCTTTGCCACGGTGCTCCTCACGAGTTACTCAGTGACCGCAGATGCACGTTCCTTTCAGAAGCCGTACAAGACTTCCTGCGTGAATGCAATGTTGTTTATTGAACGACCAGTGCGTACCATCCCCAAACCAATGGCATGGCTGAACGCTTCAATCGCACATTAGGCGACATGATTTCCACGTATGCATCTGCTGACCACACCAACTGGGACCGCATCCTACGATTTGTCACCTATGCGTACAACAGCGCCACCCAGTCCACAACTGGATTTTCTCCCTGCTTTCTTCTATATGGCTGTGAACTCTCCTCATTTATGGATACCATCCTGTTGTATCGCCCGGATACTTCAGAGTCTGCAACTCACTCAGAAGTCGCCACCTATGCGGAAGAATGCAGGCAGCTAGCACGTTCGTTAACTACACAAGACCAAGCACATTAAAAGGACCGCCATGACGCCAACCTGCATCACCAATCATATTTGCCTGGAACATTGGTGTGGCTTCACGTTGTCTCCTCAGCTCCAGGCCTTTCTTCAAAGCTGCTGCCTAAGAATGAAGGCCCCTACCACATCCTGTGTCAAGCATCCCCGGTAAACATTATTGTCGAGCCAGTGCAGTCAACCACAGACTGCCGCCGTCGCGGCCGTGAGACTGTTCACGTCGACCGACTGAAGCCGCACTATGACCCACGAGTCATACCTGTGTCTTAGGTCCCCAGGATGGCTCCTTTTCGCGGGTGAGTGATTTGTAGAATGGATAGGGTGAAATTAGCAGTGCCTGCAAAAGACGAGGAAGAGGACCGTGGTCCGTGCTCGTGATAGCTCTGATTCGGATCGCTGAGCGCTTGACCTGTGTTCGTTTTTTAATAAAGGCGTCGCGGACTCAAAGCTCAACGCGTACTATCATATAGAAGACGATCGGTTTCAATAACAGAGTTTGTGTTGCGTGGTAAAGAATCGCATATGTTTTTTATACCTCTACCTTTAAAAGAATTTTTCAGTTTCGATATCAAGTGGGTGGCTTCTCCGTGACATGACAAGGCAGTGTGCCGTTGCAGGAACTTTGCTGTTTGCAACGTACTAATAGCAGATAAGCGATTTGCTCGTGGCGCATGTAAACAAAGAGTGCATTGTCCCTATTGACCATGACAGTGATTTCTGTGGTTCAGGCTGCATGAAAATTGCGTTTCAAAACTCTGAGGAACCTTTTTCACTCGTCACAACAATGTCCACTCCATTGCTTCCCAATACTCTGGAACGAAAACTCTAAAATCAAAGTAACTATCTTATGCATGGTGGCTGACTATTGTGTGGTAAGTGGTAATACTACTTGCATACCGAGAAAACTAAAAATGTCTCTTTTGCGATGTCTCAAAATTGTCTCGGTACACCTTCAAAAAACGCTTAAACCAAAAACATTTTTTCGCGTATTAGTGACGTACAATTCCTTAATCCAGGAAAAACTACTTGTACCGCGAAACGACGCTTCGTAAGCGAGATAACGCCAAAAAAATGTGAGTGAGGATGCTGCCTTGATTTCGCATGAAACCACGTGATATTATAAATTTAATTGCGTAAATATTAATTCATCAAAATTAGGTACACTGTCGTCTGTTGGTGTGATGGACCTAAGATACGAAGTTTCAGAAATATTCATCAAACCAATCTTGCAAAAATACAATCTATTCCCGAAGTTTCAGCATCACGAAATTAAAAATTACACTTCAGCCCTAGTTTTCTCCGCCGATGATGAACTTGTGGCATGAGAGGTCTCTGTGTGCAGCATGCCAGTATAACCTGAGACATTGGTTCTTTTAGTGTACCTTTAAGAAAATATTGCCAACTGCTGGTGAAACACCAGTCACTGCAAACACTGCTTTGAAGCAATATTTGATTTTATTCAAGTAAAACATCAGAAATTCACTGACATTTTAGTCCTATAACTTCGTTGAACTGCCTTGTCATTGACCTCGTGTTGTAGCGCCTTAACAGCAGTCATGACTTCTTTTTGGGGCATGGCGTAGCGTTATGATCCCTTTCTTGTGCCCAATTCAGGGGCTTACGTGATATTTCTGCGGCAGGGTGATCCGAAGACATGCAGTGAATTTAGCTTAGATGTCAAGGACCTGTACTACCGTGAAATGGGCTTACTTTGTGACAGATTTTTCATGCTTTTTCCCTTGCTGGAAATCGTCAATATAAAGGCGAATGAATATTGGCAGAACATTTATAAAACCTTCCCTCGCACTATGGAGTGTTCCACTGATCCGCAATTTTAATACAAATGGCTCTATTGAGGTGGGGCAAATGACTATACATCGTGTGTGGCAGCTTTGTGGCAAAGTTGTTTTTGGCTGAATATGATTGGGAAAAAAAGGCTAGCACAAAGTTACACCATCAGAAGTTCATTTGAGTTATCTACAACTGGTTTCTGTTGTAGCAACCTCACAGTTGTATGAAAATTTATTCATTCATGTACCTCCTCAATCAAGATGTTTTACCTCAAAGATACCTTTTTTGCCAAATGAATTCAATTGAGTACAAAATTGCGTCTTCACTGTCCGGCCATCTCCAGTTCTTTAGGGTCCTCCCCATAGTGCTGATGATGTGCCTATCAGATTTGACTTCTGTCACTCATCCCAGGAAAAGGGGTCGTTTAAAGTTTGCTATGTTGAAGTTATCCTTCTCGAAGGTTTTTTCTCTGGAACCCGCACCATCGAATCCTAAAGGTTGCTGGTATAGAGAACCATTGCTATAGTTTCCACAGCCACCCTGGCGGTGAGAGCGCGCACTTTTTAGCTGCTCCTTCAGACGAGAGTGGCGGTTGGTACAGATGGGGTGTGCGCGCATCGCCATAACAAAACCAAAGGAGTGGCTACTGGGGCTGGTTGGTATTGCAATTTTTTAGAGAAATATACTTCCTTAGAGCGCAGAGATTGTTTCAGAGGGAAGATATAGCAGAGAGATAGGACAGAGCGCACACTTACAGCCAATTTTATTGCACAGATTTCGGGAATATAAATACGGTCAAGACGGCGAGGAGATCACGCTCAGAAAAAAAGGGCAAATAGTGGCGCATATGCAAGGCCACCTTATTTCAATCTTAAAAGTCAACTTAACTAAAAAGATACCTCTCAATCTGTCGAATAATAGATACAGGTATCTTTTCAGTTAAGTTGTCATTTTAAGACTGGAATAGGAAGGTTTGGCGCATGTGCAATCATTTTTCCTTTGTTCTGATTGTGATCTCTTTGTCCTCTTGACCGTATATATATTCCCGCTATCTCTGCAATAAAATTGGCTGTAAGTGTGTGCTCTGTCCTATCTCTCTGCTATCTCTTAGTTTTCCGATGGAGGCGGAAATAGTGTGGGCCCGTGTGCTCAGATTTGGGTGCACGTTAAAGAAACCCAGGTGGTCGAAATTTCCGGAGCTCTCCGCTATATGATGATATACGGTGTTTTTCGGCGCAAGGGCCATTTGTTGGCCAAAGAGCGCCATTTCATCTTACTAAAAATATGGACAATGATTGTGATAAGCGGCTGTATAAGGGCCATAAAATTCCTCGCGATAAGGCGGGTAAGAACATACAAGTAATAAAATGATGACCATGCCGTGAAAGGTGTGTGTGGTGTGAATGATGACAAAAGTTGGTGGTAATAAGACGATGGTGGATATGTATGGCATTAGCACAAGTGCCTCACTCGTTCATACCCTTGCGTCCAAGGGCCGTGAGGCAAGTGCTTTCTTGTGTAACCTCCGCAGCAAAAACCTCTCTAGAGAGGTCGTGCTACGGATTGCCCGGGTATATGATATGAAAATTATGAATTTCTTTTAAAAACGCTAACAATGATTTATGACTAAAAAGCGGTTCTCTACCGACGTACATAGCAGGGTGTAAAGGTATATGCTGTCGGTAGGGTAATGGAAAATGTCGTTTTCTTAGAGTTTCTAAGTGTTTGCACTGGATTAATATGTGAAGGACTGTCAATGCTTCACCACATCTGTCACACAATGTGGTGGATCACCACCAGACAAAAGATATGTGTGTGTCGTGTATGTGTGTCCTATCCTGAGTCTTGTTAGTATTACCTCTGTATGACGTGATTTCGATACGGGCAGCCAATGACCAAGGTGTAGCTTAATAACGTGTAGTTTGTTTTGTGTGTGTGTATCCCACTTGCTCTGCCAGTATACCCTGAGGTTTCGTTTGAGAGACGGCTTAAGATCAAGGGCCGGGATTGATATGGGTGTAGGGGCAGTGCTTTTGTGGACGGATGCAGCGAGCTGATCCGCCCTCACGTTGCCTTGAATCTCACGGTGCCCTGGCACCCAGCACACTACAACATGTTGGTTGAGTGTGTAGAGCGTCCATAAAATGGAGTAAAGTGAAATGAGGACAGGGTTTTTTTTGTTATTTAAGACTGTGCAGAGCCGTTACCACACTGAGGGAGTCTGTAAAAATTACTGCTTTTTGTATATGTAATTTTTTGATGTGTTTAGCTGCCACAAATATCGCGTAAGCTTCCGCTGTGAAGATACTTGTGCCTGGATGGAGAGGGCCACCATCCGAAAAGGAAGGGCCAACAGCAGCGTAGGACACAGAGGAGTTAGACTTAGAGGCATCTGTGAAGAACTCAGGACGTGTGTATTTGTGTTGAGATTCCAGGAAGCATGTTCCAATATGGGCAATAGGCGCATGTTTAGTAATTTCTAGGAAAGACACATCGCAATCTATAGTCTGCCACTGCCACGGTGGAAGGTATGCTACAGGAGCCATTAAATTGTGTTCGAGTGACACTCCAGTGTCCTCAGCTAGACCCTTCAGGCGAACTGAGAAGGGCTGCCTCATTGAAGGCCCGTTTTGAAACAGAATGGAGCTCGACAAATCAATAATAGTAGAGTATGAGGGGTGCCTCCTGTCTGCTTTCACCTTAAGAAAATATACAAAGGACATGTAAGTTCTTTGCAGATGAAGCGACCACTCATTTGACTCAACGTAAAGGCTTTCTACGGGGCTGGTGCGAAAAGCACCCGTAGAAAGGCGGATGCCTAAATGGTGCACGGGATCCAGCATCTTTAAAGCGCTTTGAGTCGCAGACTGATAACCAATGGCTCCATAATCTAAGCGGGTTCGAATGAGGCTTCTATACAGATTCATGAGGCATTTCCTGTCACTACCCCACGTAGTACGTGACAACACTTTTATAAAATTCATGGCTTTTAAACATTTTGTTTTTAAATACTTTACGTGTGGTACGAAGGTCAACGTGTTGTCCAAGATGAAGCCTAGGAATTTATGCTCCGCATTCACAGACAGACGTTGGCCGTTCAGTTCAATGTCGGGTTCTGAGTGCATGCCTCTCTTTCGGGAGAACAAGACACACGTGTTTTTTCCTGGGTTCAGCCGGAATCCGCTTTCCTCTGCCTATTTGAAGACCTTGTTTAAACCTAACTGAACCTGCCGCTCACACATTGCTAGGTTGCATGTCTTAAAGCCAAGCTGGACATCATCGACATATGTGGAATAGAACATGTTGAGGGGAATGGACAGGTGCAAGGAATTCGTTTTAATAATAAAAAGTGTACAACTAAGTACACCACCTTGCGGTACTCCCGTTTCTTGCACAAATGTTTGCGAGAGAATACTGCCCACACGGACACGGAATTTCCGATTGGACAAGTAACTCTCGATTATGGAAAGCATTCTACCGCGCACACCCAGGTGAGACAAGTCTCTTAATATGCGAAAACGCCATGTTGTGTCGTAGGCCTTCTCGATATCGAGAAACACTGAGAGAGAGTATTGTTTGTGGACGAAAGCGTCTCGGATCTGTGCCTCGATACGCACCAGATGGTCGGTGGTGGATCTACCTTCCCGAAACCCACACTGAATTTGGTCGAGCAGATTGTGTGTTTCAAGGAAATGTAAAAGTCGCCGGTTTATCATTTTTTCAAAACGTTTACAAAGGCAGCTGGTTAGTGCAATGGGCCTATAACTTGAAACTTAGGAAGGGTCCTTGCCCTGTTTCAAAATTGGGATAACAATAGCCTCTTTCCAGGAAGCAGGGGTGGTGCCTGAAAGCCAGATAGCGTTGTATTGAGAGAGTAAAGTTTTTCGCGTTTCGAGCGGCAGGTTTTTCAACATTTCATATGTGACACGATCGTAGCCTGGAGCGGAATTATTGCAAAAGTTTAGTGATGTTTGTAGCTCAGCTAAGTTGAAAGGTTGGTTGTATTCCTCGTTATTTGTGCACTTGGATTCTAGTTTCTGCTTTTTTATCTTTGCTTTGTGTCTTTGGAAAGCTTCAGTGTAGTGTGGCGAGCTAGACACCTGCTCGTAGTGTGCACCGAGGAAGTTCGCTTGATCTTCCAGGCTATCACCCTGTGTGTTTACGAGTGGGAGTGAGTGTACTTGTCTTCCTGCTACCCTACGAACCATGTTTCGGACTTTAGCTTCTTGTGCATATGAATTTATCCCTGATAAAAACTTGTGCCAGCTTTCTTTTCTGGCCTGCCGATGCGTTCTCTTGCCTCGAGATTTTATTTTCTTAAAGCTCTCAAGGTTTTCCGCTGTCGGCGAGTTCCGCAGCAACCTCCATGCCCTGTTCTGTTCCTTTCGCGCATTCTGCCACTCAGTGTTCCACCACGGAACGTGTCGTTTGCCGGGCAGTCCAGATGTTTGTGGAATGCACTTGGCTGCTGCGTCAGTAAGAGAAGCCGTGAAGTACTGCACAGCTTCATCTATGCCTAATCCGCATATGTCAGTCCAATTTAAGTGAGTAAGCTTTTGAAATTTTTCCAGTTGGCTTTGTTTACCAGCCATTTGGGAACATGTGGAAGGCATTCATTTATTATTGGTGTACTCAAAACTAAAGAGAAATGGTTACTTTCGTATGAATTATTTATGACTTTCCACTGAAGTAATGGTACAAGTGAAGGAGATGCGATACTGAGGTCTATGAAAGAGTAAGTTTTGTTAGCAAGGTTATAGTATGCTGCCTCTTTCCTCTTCAACAGACAAGCACCCGATGAAATGAGGAATTGTTCAGTGAGACGACCTCGGGCATCACAGCGAGAGTCACCCCACAGACCATTATGTGCGTTCAGGTCCCCAAGGACCAGATAAGGTTCAGGTAGTTCGTCTATTAAACACTCGACTTGAAGTTTTTCGAGACGGTGGTGCGGAGGTATGTACAAAGAGCAGACAGTGACAAGTTTGTTTAGAATAACTGCTCGGACAGCCACCGCCTCGAGGGAAGTTTGAAGGGGTAATTGTGTGCATGCTATACCTTGACTTACTATAACCGCTACACCACCGGATGGTAGCATGGCATCATCTCTATCCTTTCGGAAGATTATGTAGTTACGTAAAAAGTTTTTGTTAGTTCGTTTTAAGTGCGTCTCTTGTACACACAGCACTCTTGGATTGTGTTCATGGAGGAGTTCTTGTAAGTCATCGAGGTTTCGAAGAAGGCCTCGGATGTTCCACTGTTATATTTCTGTCTGCATATATAAACAAGAGAGATGCTGCTGTGTGTACAAAGAGCATCCTGTGTTGGAGTGAGCTCGTTAATTCAGGTAACAGGACGGTCGTTCGGCCCCGTTATTGGTTTTTTAATTTTCTTGGTGCACTCCAAGGTGGTGCACCGCTCTTTTGGTACCAAGGGTACCGTTGTATTCATTGCCTCCTCAGAGGCACTGGGTGTCCGCACATGCGAGCTGGTGGTTCGGATTTTAGGCCTCGCCTGGTGAGGAGAGGCCTTGAGACCAGAGGACCCTGGAGTCTCCGGCCTCAATTCGCTAGGAGGAGGAGTAGACTGAACTACTGCCGCTTTGAGGGCAGGTGCCACAGCCGTCGGCTCGCTCTGCGCTGGCCGAAAGAGTGACGAGGGATGGTGCGGCGTTGCCCCCTGACGCGCCACATCAGCATATGTAGCGCCATAAAATGGCGACACTCTTCGTCTTGCTTCCTTGAATGTGATATTTTCTTTATTTTCAATGTGATGATTTCCTTTTATTTTTCCAAAATGAGCAAAACCGTGAGTATGCGGCATGATTTCCGCCACAGTTCACACAGTGTGGTGGTTCTTCGCAATTGTCAGAATTGTGGATTGACACTCCACATTGTGCACAAGTTTGGTGACCACGACAGCTTTGTGAGCCGTGGCCATACTTCCGGCATTTAAAACAACGACGTGGGTTAGGTATGTATGGTCTGATCGACGTCTTAGTGTACCCTGTTTGAATACTTTCAGGCAGATTACTGGAAGCGAACGTGAGTATTAGGTGTTTGGTTTGTGTTACCTTGTTGTCTCTTCTAATGGTGATCCTTTGTACATTGGTCACATTCTGACTCTTCCACCCCTCCAGAAGTTCCTCTTCAGTCAAGCCGAGCAAATCAGCATCAGATACTACTCCACGGGTTGTGTTCATGGATCTGTGTGGCGTTACAGTGATGTGAGTGTCACCAAAAGTTGAAAGATTCTGTAGCTTTTCAAACTGTTCTTTTTCTCGAACTTCAAGGAGGAGGTCTCCGCTGGCCATTTTGGTAACTTTGTGCCCGGCTCCTAGAGTTTCTGTGAGACATCTGGCTACTACAAAGGGGGATACAGTTCTGGCTTGCTTGCTGCTTATCTCACTATGTATAACACGAAAATGGGGAAGTTTTCAGTTGATCGGTTGAAAAATCCCAAGTCTTCGGTGCGTACGCGCTTTAAGGTGGTACGATCACTTAATAATGGAAATGCTCTATGCCTGCCAGTTAAATTTTCTTCACAAGCGTTGGCAGCCACCCAACACGGAGCCCAACGAGGGGACGCTACAAGTTTGCGGGTGCTAAAACCTGCAGACGCCAGCCGTACAACGCTACTATAACCCAATGCGCCTAGACCAAGGTAGGCTATTTGCACAGGGTTAACCCTAGCCACCAGGAAGTTTGGAAGTAAACAGAAGAGAGGAGAAGACAGGACCGATAAAAAGTGAGAGATAAAGACGAAGATGTAGGGAGAGAGAGATAGGAAAAGGCGACTGCCAATTTCCCCTGGGTGGGTCAGCCCAGGGGTGCCGTCTACGTGAAGTAGGGGCCAAGGGTGTGTGTTGCCTCTGCCGGGGGGGCCTTAAAGGTCCAATCACCCAGCGTCGGCTCAACCCCCAGGATTCCCTTTTCTCCGGACACGGCAAAGCCACGCACGGCTAGGCGTGGGAGGGAGTAGAAACTTCCCCGCTAGCTCGGGTCCGTGGCGTCGCTACACACCAAACGCCTACTTGTGCAGGCGCCCCTACGGGGAGCCCTCCACTACGGCGTCTCTCATAATCATATGGTGGTTTTGGTACATTAAACGCCACATATCAATCAATGCTATATATCCCTTCTGAAACGTTTCCTGCGCACTAAAGAAATATATAGCTCTAAAAAAACCCCTTAGGGCGCTGGCGGTACTGCTGCGTATTTAAGTGCAACAGCATGTAAAAAGGAGGACGTATAGAGGAAAGGGAGAACGCAGGAAGCGGAGGCAGCGTTACATCCAAGCAATCAGCCGAGCGAAATTCTGCTCTAGCTCTTCTTTCCAGTGCTGTTGGGCTCGTTTCTGACACGCAGTTTCAGCTTTTTCAGCTTGCCTGTGTCGGCCTAAAATGAACTTGTCTTTTCAAATCGATAATTGCTAGGCTCAATGTGCCAACAAGATATCATTCTGAGGTACGCTGTAGAGTGTGTACCAAGATTGTGACCGCTTGGGGTTCTCCAATGCGCACATATCGTTTGGTTCACGGGTGTTTTTTTTTATATTTCGTCCCCATCTAAATGCAGCCATTGTGGTCGGAGATCCATCCCGCGCTATCAAGCACAAGACCACGACACTACCCGTGCTATGCTGGCGCAGTGGTTCGCTTGATAAACGTCCACCTACATACATACCGCAGACAGGATGTACATATGCCGCCAGAAAGGAAAAAAGTGATGCCGCAGCCATTACATATTCGTTTTTTTTACTACAGAAGTGCGCATTGTAGTATCGTCACCGCACGGGCATATGAGCTGGTACTACCATAGCACAATATCCCAGCCAGAAAATGATCACGAGGGAGTCGCCATCACTGCACAACGCTGCCTCTTCAATGCCACATGCATAGATGCAGCCAAGTCAAGTCAAGTTTATTTCCAACAACATCAAGTCGGAGGTCGTTTGGCGAAAAGATGTCGGAGACATCTTGAGAGAGCCCAAGAACCCTTCAAGAGCAGCAGGCATTTTACAAAACTATCGCGTAATTCACTGTACATGCATTAACAAAATAAAAGCTTAGTTCTTTTTTCTTTTAGTGAACAAAATAAACATACAATTTCGCATGGGTCACAAATCTTGTACGCACATGCGCAAAAACAACAATTTTTATACAAAAAAAGAACACGTAAAAAACATGATAACATAAGATAGCTAGGGCTATTTGAGCAGTTTCTATATCTGTATCAACATACTTCGCACATGTTTCTTGAATTTACGTTGAGGCAGTTCGAAGTCAATACCAGTTAAAAATTTGTTCAATACTGCTGGTATCTGCTGGTGTAGAAGGCATTCTCCGTAACGGGTGCGAGAAAAGGGAACTGGTCTTAGTTGATTTCGGAGGGTGTATTGGCATGAGCTCTCTACTGAATGCCGATGAAGTTTGTTTTTCTGAGTATAATGTATTAGTTTATATACGTAAAGGCCACGTGCTCTAATAAGATCATGATTTATAAAGAGCTGATGAGTATGTAGTTCGCTAGGAAGCCCATAAAAATTTTCGGATATTCTAAGAACTTTTTTCTGTAACATCTCTAGTTTGTTTAGGTTCTGAGCAGACGTTTTTGCCCATAATAGGGCGCAGTAAGATAACCTTGAATAGAAATGGGCGTAGTATAAAGCCTTTTTAAGCCATAATGGTACAAGGTCTGATAGCTTATACATGCAACCTACAGTTTTGCCTAATTCAGAGACCTGTTTTGACACATGCGTGATCCACGACATGTTTTCCTCAAACCATACTCATAAACATTTTTGCGTTTTAACACATTCCAGCGTGGTGCCCTGAAAGGAGACCTTTAGATTATTGCATGGCTTATTAGGAGGCCTAAATATAACATATTTTGTTTCACTTGCGTTTAAGTCAAGCTTGTTTGCATGAGCCACAGTTCCAGGTGTCTTAAATAACTAGATACAGTAACTTCAAGATCGGCCATTGTATCAGCACTGAAAAGTCATTCGTGTCATCTGCGTACATTACTAGTTTTTCTGTGTAAGAAATATTGCATATATATTATCTATATAAAGTATAAATAACAAGGGTCCTAAGATAGAACCTTGTGGAACGCCTTGCTTAAGTTCTGTTGCTGCTGACGCTAAGCTACCGAGTTTAACATATTGTTTTCTATCAGATAAGTAATTCATGATTAGTTTAGGAGCAGCGCCACGCAATCCGTAGTCAAATAACATTCCTTCTAGAATGTCGTGTTTTATGCTATCGAAAGCCTTCCTCAGGTCAAGGAACAGTCCAACTGTATATAGTCTTTTTTCAAAATTGTATAGTGTCACCTCTTTTACGTTTATTAGGGCTAACTCAGTAGACTTTCCTTTCTGGAAACCATACTGAGCAGTGTTTATTATTTGATACTTTGAAAAAAAGTTCCTTAGCCTGCAATTTATGGCACTCTCAGATACCTTCGATAGCACTGGTAAAACAGAAATAGGCCTATAATTTGAAATGTCATTCAAAGCACCGCCTTTGTGCACAGGACATACGCGCGCAAGCTTGAGTTCAGGGGGGAAAATACCAGAAACTAACATGCAATTATTATTATGAGCCAAGGGCTCCGATATAAGGTCCGCAACGTGCTTCAAGGGCCCTGCGCTTAATTCATCAGCGCTTGTTGCTACATTGTTTCGTAGTCTAATTATCAAGCTGTGAACCTCAGAAGGTGTTACTGGACTTAGACTGATTGTGTTAGGATCTCTCGTTCTACGGATAATCCTTTCTTGCGTACAATGTCCTGAAGGAGGCACATAATCACCAGAATGGGCGAAATATTCGTTCATAGTCGTAATAGCTGCCTCGTCGCTCATATCTCGAGAGAAGGCTTTTACATTAATACGCATTTGACAGTCGGTAAATTGGCCCAGATTATTCACTTTGTTTCACAGTTTACGAGGATCAATCTAAATCTTCGCGAAAAGGCATTCATAATAAATCTTCTTAGCTTTGCGTATGTCGGCATTTAGCTTATTGCGATACGTTTTGAATTTTTTCAGCACCTCTACGTCACGTGTTTGAACAAACTTATGATACATTTTGTTTTTCGTTTTGATACTTTTGTGAAGATTAGTGTTGATCCATGGTTTACGAATTTTCTTTTTCTTTACTGTGTGCGTCACCATGGGAAAACTGTTATCATAACATGCTTTGAGATAGCACGAGAAAGCGCTATATGCGCGATCTGAATCTTGCTCTGCGTTCACGAAAGACCAGTTCGTAAGGGCTATTTATGAGTAAAATTTTTCTAGGGTGAGCTGGTTTATGACGCGGTACGTTGTTTTTCCATTGTACCTAGGCTTATTCGTTGCAGTGGAAAAAAGAGCAAAAACGGGTAAGTGGTCACTAAGGTCAAGTGAAAGTAAGCCTGTAAAAGTCTTATTCGTCGGCACGTTTGTGATACAGACGTCCAGAAGGGTCGCGCTACGGTCTGTGATTCGGCTTGGTAGACCGATAGTGTTCATGACACAATAGGTGGACAGAATATTTTCAAATTTCATAGTGGCAACGTCATCGGTTAGCATGTTGATATTTACGTCACCCATCAGAAAAAATGGCACGCGGAACAAGTGATGCTTAGATATAATGGTTTCAAAAGTAGCGAGAAAATCAGGGCCCGGATTCACAAAACTCACTTACGAAAACATTTTTGCACAAGAGAAATTTTGTTGCGTAAGTCGATTCACGAACCGAAAAAACGTCGTAAGAGGCCATAGTTGTCACATCGGCCGCTTCGAATAAAGCGCGCTGTGACTGCCCGGGAACATGTCAGCGATGGTGATGCAGTTGCTATATTTGCTTACGTCACCGAAAAGTGCTCGTAAGTGGATTCACGAAGCGAAATTGTGCGTAAAAACAGCATGGCTGAGAGAAAATCCCAAGAGTGGTCCGGACCACTCTTAGGAACAATGTGGCTACTTAGAACCTGCTGCCGCAGCGGTATACTTTGGTGCCCTGGCTGGTTTGAGTTAATTCACACCCACTAAGGGCTGCCTGATGACTGCTGGTGCGTTTTTATTTCTTTCGGCGCTTTGAGCTTCGCGTGTTGTTTCCCTTATACGCAGTGGATGGTGTTGACAACCACCACTGTCCAATAAGTTTGAAGTTGCAGTAATTGAAGAATTCTATTGGGCGTCAATGGCATAAAACTACGCATGTAAAGATTTGTGGTTGGATGAAAACCAATGTGATACGTGAATGGTCGGTGCATTCGAACGCGACATGACATAGGATCAACCTTATTTGTTATGTTGTTGTGTTGCGCCCCATCTCATTCAATTAAAAGTGCGACTCGAGATCCTTGCCTCATTGGTGGAAATTACCACCAAAGAGGTTAATGGGAGCACATTCTTTGCACGCTATTGGAAATAAAAATGAGAGGAAGTTTTCAGTGAGTGGTTCCTAAAGTTTGTGCTCTAGTGTACTTTCATTGGCTCTAACTGTCCAATGGTTGCGATCTCTGAAATACAGCTGTCGATACACTTTAGGACGATCTGGAACAAAGCGTACTTTGTAAACCAAAGCGTATTAGGGGTGCGCGTGATTACGCATGGAACTACAAACAAATCATGCATCTTCACCTTCACTGTTCAGACATCGATATGGAGCGTGATATTATGGCAAACAATCGGAATGAAATGACCCCAGTAACTTTGTATGACACCGAAAATATGCAAACCCTCACGATTCTGGAGCAAACCTTGGCTGAATTCATCTCTGCGTCAATTACCAGCCATTCAACTTGGCGCACGAACATCATTCAAAGGTAGAGTGAGCCACTGACATGTATTTTGTGTGACGTAGCGACCACTTGACCTGAGAATAATAGCGTTGCGAAGGCGAATCCCCTGTCGCATGCTCTGATCGAAGCAGACGACAAACGCGAGCAGACGACGGCTTGGCCGACAAGCACAGCTTGTGATTGGTTGTGAAGCAATACCCTCGACATCAGCTCACTCCGTGACGTTGCCAAAACACTTCTTTCATCTGGCACGCCTGTCGTGTTCATCATACCACCCCCCTCGCACATAAGAGAAAATTTTGTCATGCCGTGAAAATTGTGCAAGTACTTTCTAAGAGCTCTCTTATCATCTTATGTGCTGCGCAGTTGTCGAAAACAACATGGCGTCGTAAACAGCATATCGGTGGACTTTCAGCAAACGCTTCTCGCACGAGTTACTTCAGCGTTTGACCGGATGTGTTGTGATTACAGCAGCTTTTTTGGTGCGTGTAAGCAGTGCGGAAAGCTGTGGCAGTGCAATGGTGTACGGTGAAGCGCAGCGAAGCCTGTGCGTCGGTGTGGTTATCAAGCGGGGATCGGCGTCGATGTGTCGACGGCAACTAGCACTCGAGAAGCTTGCAATGTGTGTTTGTGTGCCGGTAACAGTTCGTTCGCTTGACTTTCCAGTCTCTCAGTTTGGTGCTGTGCGACATTTCGGATTGACAGCGCTTTGACACGTTACTTGAGTGACCCCAAGTACGTACGGAAACGTATGAACTACGCGCTCGGTTCTTGCTTCGCCACTAGTTAGCCCGTACACTTCTATTTACTTGAGAGCAATGTACTGTTCGGAGGTGAAACGATGTTCGTTGTGAACAGTGGTGCTGTGTTGATGTTCCAAGACTTGTGAACAAGCTGTGCTCGTGTGACCGAAAATTGAAAGACAGCGTTGATAACTGTTTTGCCCTGCGAAGTCATGGTGGGGCAGCTTGGCGCTTTTGTTTGTTAAGTCGTCACTTCTCCTTTTTGTGACAACCATAGTCCTAGCGCTGTGATGTGATCAACCAAAACTGCGAGATGCTACAATCTGTTGTGGATCGTGTTACTTTGGAAGCGCGCCTAGACTGTTCTTCGGTAACAAATTGAGAGTTCAATGTGGCAGCGAGAGGCCGTGAACGCCAAGCTTCCCTCCAGCCCCCCCAAAAAAGCAAAGATTTCACCGGTGCCTTGCTTTGGATGAAGTTGTAGGCCAATATTGCCTAACTACAGGTTTCCGAGTTCGTCTGACCATCGTTTTGCACGGCACTAGAGCCTTGACAACAGCCGGTCATGGCCAGTTCTTACACTTTATCAATGGACGTGCACGCCTGGCCAGCCCTTCATTGCTGTCATTGGCAGCTTCCAGTCTGCAGATGCCCTTTGCCTGTTGGCCGTACTTGGTTCCTTATGACACCGACGGCTACTAAATGCTGCCATCGGTGAGTTCACCTTGCAGAACTAAATTTCACCGGTACTATAATTCACGCAGTTCTATAACGTGTGCAAGTTTTTAAGCCCATCAGATGTAATGTTTCTCTATGGTAAGTTGAAGCATGAAAAATTTACTATGGCTGTTATATACATACATATATTATGGAGCAAATACATAAAAAGTTTTTTTGTGATTTGATACAAGTGAGCTCTTGTTTGATTATGAGGTTGGGCCTGTCGATTGACCACGTTTGGTAGTTGGAAAGTTAATGTGAATTTATTTTTCAGGAGCCAGGTTGCACTTAAAAAATTTATGTTATTTTGGAAAATTAGTTCTATAGACGATTACCACTGTGGTAGTACTATACTTCAGTAGGACATATATATTGCGGTACGTA
This sequence comes from Rhipicephalus microplus, assembly GCF_043290135.1. Taxonomy (NCBI): domain Eukaryota; kingdom Metazoa; phylum Arthropoda; class Arachnida; order Ixodida; family Ixodidae; genus Rhipicephalus; species Rhipicephalus microplus. The sequence continues at coordinate 194,542,639 of NC_134703.1, forward strand.
AATTTTACATGAGGCTTCAGTTTATTTCAAAGTGAATATAGCAGATTTTGGTCACTTTAACGAAGTGATAGCTTCCTGAAATAAGTATTAGAAGTGAGTGCTTTTAAAGATTGTTTTTAATTAAATATCTCATTTTTGGCTCTTCACAGATCGCAGAGATTGGTTTGTTAAGGTCCTGTGATGCATCGGTTGCACATTCTGGCACATCATTCCTCATCATTACTTGAAGCACCTGTACAAAAATAGGAAGGACACGTTCTCCCTAACTGTGCAAGCCTATGTCACTGCAGGGACTGTTATCATTCAGCGGATGTGGCGTAGAAGCATGCATGGCAGCCTCGTCTGGAAGGACTGCAATCTGCTTGGGAGCTTCGAGGGCACAAAACTGCCTAACGGCTGGCTGCAAGGTTAGTTTTTCTTTAATACATACGATTACGTGAACACCACTTACTGTGCACAAATTGAACACCCAAGCATGGTTGCTTTCAGTGGATACCTGTAATATTCTTACACATAATTCTTATTCAACATTTATAGTGTAGCGGAAGCTGCTAAGCACCACCGCATTCTTTTCTATCCCGTCTGCAGCCGGCCGTCGACAGCGCGCCTACTCGACATTCCCGGCCGCTACAATAGAACTAAATTGCAAGATAATTGAGAATGTTGAAAGCTGCAAGCCTCTAGCTTATGAATGAAACTCCAATAATCTGAGACTCAAAAGCTTGTGCTTTGAAACGAGCACAAATACTTTGATTCCTTATTGAGCTCTCGAGCTTGTGACTCCCTCTGTAAATCAAGTGCTCTGGAAGGTAATAGCAAGTGGGTGAAAATTGCCTGGCTGTTCACAACTTGCAAGGAGAAAGACCTATTGAAGAAGCCTCAGATGACATAGGGCCGGTAACTGCATCTTTTACCTAATGTAGCTTTTTCTCTCTGAGTGCTGTTGCTTGTGTTTCAGCCGAACATGTTCACCACGATTGCATAGTGATATATATTTTTCTACAAATTGTACCTGACCTAAGTATGCATTTTTGATCTCTAGAGGTGACGTTCAGTGTGTTTCAAATCCATGGCTTCTCATTTCTTTGTCTGTGGCTAGCCTATTTCAGCAGCAGAGCGATGCAGCTAGCACACACGCAATCCAAGTCATGGAGCGCTCCTTTGGTGTTCTGTGCAGGATGCAGCATATCCATCCGGCAAGGCACTGGTATCAACAATAATGGTGAGTGTTGGTGGCACCTGTAGGAGCCCGCTGTGTTTGTTGCGTATGATTATTTGCCCTGATGAAGTGCAATTTTAAAAGGTTTTCTTCATTTAGAATAATAGATGTCAGCAACAAGCACACTCATAATCCACAAGTTCTTTGTGTCTTCTAGACTGCCCATTTGCTCCTATATGCGGTATGGTGAGCTGGTTATGTTAGACAGCCTTAAAATTATGAACATTGGCTGTTGTGTTGTAATGCAGTCTAACTTGTGTTTCATAGAGAACTTATTTGTGGTCTACTTCTCGCACCTAGTGTAAAGTCGAAATAGAAGAAACTCTATTGGCTTTTTATGCCTGTCAGAAGTTTCATGTCTTCATCTACAACATTGTAGTTTTGCTCTTGTATCATATCATATTCTTCTTTTTTTTTGCTTTTGCCTGAAATAAACTTCAACTTCAACTTCAACATATTAAATATATTTTCAGTCTTCACTGTTTGTGTGTGTGTGTGTTGAGGCTTGTCATGGGCTTCTGAAAATACAATATCTGTAAATATGAGCACATAATTGACAACTATACACTCTCGCATGTAGCATGGTTGTAACAATGATCTGTATTTTTCTAAGTTCCAGCAGTAACAAGGGGTTCGGTGCTCCACGGTCATGAACAGTGTATCAAGAACAGAGCACAGAAGACCAACAAGTATAAAGGGACTGTCAGTGACTGTTCTCCTGCTCAAAGTTTACAACAGCAGAAAGAGCACATTGTGATGTCAGGAGCAGCTGCTGCTTAACTTCTTAGCAGTGCATTATTCAGCAGTTCATTTGCTTGCATTCGAAATTATTTAAATTTTGCATGGAAGATACCAAACTATGACACTAATTTAAAGACTGCTGTAGTGTTAGTGGCAAATATTTTTGAGATGAAGTTTTTAACATGTGTGTTAAGTGCCTGCGTGCCTCTACATTTACATGCCAGAAATCACAGCATCTATGGTTTGCATTCTTTGTAGTACAAAAAGTGTAGCCATGGATGCAGTAATTATGTACTTAGTCGATGTAATCCTTCAGTGTACACTCATTTGTATAGCACCAATTATGCCATGAGTGTATGAGCTCTGAGAAGTGAATCTATGTGAATTATTTTATTTGGAAGGAAGAGGATTATCACTACTCCTAGCATATCTTAACAGTAAATTTTAGTGCTTGGGTATTATCCCACTGCCTATCCGTCCTTCAACAGTCTACTTATCTACTGTGTAAGTGTAACTTTTTAAATGTATACTTTGCTCGGATAGGTTTGTTCATAATGTAATGCAAGTGACTTATCATCTATGCAGCTCTACTGAGACTAGAAATAAAAGTATTTATTTTTATATGTAGCTATAGCATGCATTCACTTGTGTTTTTCTAGGTGCCTGTACAATTGTTTAGCCCTAGAAAAGTGCTGGTATACTCTAATATTGAATCTGGCATATTAAAATGGTTTGTTAGTGGAAGTAAGAATGTGTTTACAACCAATATTACTATCCACAGATGAACTGTGAAAACTCTGTGGAAATTTATTTACATTTATTGAACTTTGTGAAAGCAAATGTTGTTATGTTCTTTTATTGTGGTCCCTGTTTCATGCAAATGACACATAATTACTTTTGCAGTGGCATAGTATTGGTTGTGATTTTACACATATGTGCTGAGCAACATCGCAGTTGATGCCAGCAGCAAGACATACATGCAGTGCACTGGAGGATCACCTCACATAGTGTACAGTCTTTGCCCACCAGTGAACTCAATATTTTTCAAGCAGACTAATAGACAGCTGTATGGGAACTGTGTTGATGCCCAAACTTTGAAGTCTTCTTGAGGAGTGTTTTTCATCATTTTTGTCCAAGTGAAGTAGCTACCCAAGGCCACAACTGGTGCGAATGTGGTGGTTTCCTCTCTCCAAAAGCACTCCTACCAGCTGCCTCAATGTTATTATGGGGTGAATTCACGAACTGGAAAAATAATTGGTCTTTGTTTTCTTGGCCGAAAGAGTCACTTCCACCGTTGAGCCACCACGACGCGCCAGAATAGAAACTTTTAGCTAAATAAAGTTGATTCTACTTTTGAGAAGTGTTTTGGGGAAACGAAATGGCACTTATAGCTGTCAATATAAACACTGTTTGCACCAAGGAGCTTAGTAGCTTATAATTGTATTATTCATATATTGTCTAGAATTTACTCGCGCTGTGCCAACTTTCAGCCCAAGTGTCCTAACATGCTTTGTTAGTGGGTTGTGAATGAGCCAAGCTATGTAAATAAACAGAGTGATATTGCAGACATGTACAAAATATTGATGCACAGCCCTTTTCTTTAGCATGACATGGTCAAGGGCTTTATTCTTGTGTTTTTTTTAAAAACTGCTTGTCACTGGGCAGCAGCGGAAAACTATGCATCAAGCTTTTGCGAGATGGTGCGAGAAACACCGTGTTCAGACATAACAGTGCCGGTGGATTTCTCTCGTAAGTTACTTTCTGTAGTATATTCAAAATGAGTGTATTAGAATTGTTGTTTTATAGCCATTCATTTTAATATTTACACCTGAGTGTGTGTATGTATGTATTTATGGGTGTACATATGTATATGTGTGTGTGCCTATATGTATGTATGTATGTATGTATGTATGTATGTATGTATGTATGTATGTATGTATGTATGTATGTATGTATGTATGTATCTTTTAAATGAGAATCGGTTTATCATTGGTGAGTAAGTTTGGTAATGATTTGGCTGAATTTGTTTCTAGTTATTTCTCTTTCGAGCCATTATACATTTCAATTTGTTTTGTACTGCATAAAAATAAATGTAACCTTACACAGAATATGTGTGTTCGAAGAAGTTTCATTTACCAACCTACAGTCATGGGCAAGAAATTGGGTAAAATGGAACGAACCTGCAAAGATTAGTTTCGAGCATAGCTACTCTACATGGCATATCTCGTACACATTGCGTTGGTTGAATATGTCGATTTCAACCTTTCCATTTTAATCAGAATAAGCAAGCTATCACCCGTGGTTGTATATGTGTGTGATATTTATGCATACTGTGATACCGGTTCGCAATTACAATTAAGGTCACAAACCTAGTCAAGCTGAATACACGAATTTTGTCCATACACCTTTCATCTGCACTGGAACTGTTGTTAATAAAAAATAAACTTCAGTTTAGAAATTTATTCTAGTAACCAAAAGCAGGGTATCTCTTTATCACACAAATCAAATTGCCATTGTTCTGTTCCATTCTGGACAATAGGGAACCCTCTCAGCAGAGCTCGATTAACTGCTATAGTTCATTTTAACCATTGACAGCGCTGAAGCGTGCAGCATGACAAATAGCGGGAGAGAAGACACAAACTAATCACTCTGTTTGCGTCATCTCTAACTGTCCGTGCTCTTTGGTCTTGCTGCATGAGATGAAGCCCACCAAATTAGCACGAAAGCGTGTCCCTACAAGGCAGTCAACTTGGCTGCAAACAGTTAGCTCACTGCATGTGTAGATTTTCTTCAAAACACCGTGAAGACTGATTGCTGGTCGAATAATCAAACACGTGAAAAGTAATATACTAGGTATGATATTGGTATTTCAGCACTGGACACTTTTGCGATAAGAAAGGATGGAGGAGAAAATTATGAACCCTGAATTGTTTAATTGTTGAAGGAGCACAGTACAGCGCTTTTGGGTCAAAAGGGGAGTGAAAGAAGCAAGTGCGAAAGCCTACTTCTCAAAAACTTAGTACCCGCCACCACGCATAATGTCAGGCCGGGCAACCTCTTGAAAAAAAAAGTGCTCAGTGATTCTGCGAATCGAACTAAGTACCTCCTAGATTGTAGTTGAGCGCTGTAATCGCTCCTCCACTGCAGCAGTGCTTGTGTTCGCCCTATTGCTGATATATCGTCATTCCTTCGAATGAAGCCAAATGCAAAAACGTCCCGTGAAACTTTGTCAAAAATAGAGAAAATAGTTAGAATGCGTTTTCCCAAGGTTACTAAAAGATAGAAACCGCCACGTGTGACTGTATAACCGTGCGCTATTTATTCTTGTACATTACTGTCATGAAGTTGGGATAGCCGGCTCTAGCGTACGCTACCTTCTCATAGTTTGCCAAATATAGATAAGAAAATAAAAATATATATCAGCCTGTGACAACGCTAATCAACTATTATGAGTTCACTGTCACTTTCACTAGATGAATGCTCAGTTTGCTTCCATTATCGTTATTTAGGAAAGTTTTCGCTCATTAACTCAACTCTCTTAATTAGCATTGATTCTCACACCTAAGGACAGTCACACTTCATCTCGCTTTCTGAGTGGCTGTCACTCCCATATAACGCGTACTCCACTTTTTTATGCTCTCCGAGCATCTGACCCTGCTTTGCGGAGACTTTCCCTGACGTCTGCTGGGCCAGAAAATTATCTTTATTATCTATCATTTTCAAGCTTTCGCGAAGCCGAAACGAGAGTCTCTCTCTCTCTCTTTTCATCCTTTTCGCACGTGTGATAACGTCTCTCGACCTCAAGACTCGTATACACGTCCCTTGCTTTGTTTGCGCACTCAAACAACGCTGGGCGAAATATTTGCACCGTGTTTTGTGAAAAGCATTAGCACTGAGACACCTCCCGACGAGTCTCTCTCATTTTACGTAGACATATACCTAAGCGTGAGCGTATGCACGTTCTCGCATTCCGGCTTTATAAAAATGCTGCGGTGCATGGAACCAGCGAAATTGCGCTCACAATTTCATTTGATTACTGCTGTTATCTACTTCCGCACCATTCGTCTGCAGGCACCAAAGTTGCTCATGTGTCTTGTAATAAGAATATTGTAACAAAGGCTACCTTTGACTATAGGTACAAAACACTCTTACGTTCACCACTATACCGTGCTAGATTGCACCGAATTAGTTAAGTAGCAGCGCAGCTTCAATGAAATGTAAGGTAACTGGTCGCGTTAAATAGGGGAAGACATTCGAGGCACATTTTCAAACATTGCATGCATCGATTTATGTGTGGTTTCATTTATGTGGTACACCTGCAGTGTTGTTTACTTGTACTTGGCGAGATAGTGCATGGATTGCTCGGTGGCTTAAGGTCATCGAGCAATTATTTTTTTTAGCTACAGTCGTTAATTAAAGGCGAGTGCTTGGCTTTGCACAGCCCACCAAAACGTCTATTACAACGTACGCGGCATCCCGTAAGCGCTGTAGCAGACGCTCGCGGAACTGAAACTTAGATGCAGCAAATCATTGGCTATCATCGTATACTCTCGATGCTAGACGCTTTGCGTGCTACCTTGATATTATCGGCACACACTTCTTTCTTTCCTTGTCGTTTCATCGGCTATCGTGTGTCCTCCTTGCCCTCTTAAGTGCTGAATAAGTTAAATTCATACCCGCGCTATAGTAATCCCTCCAGATAAGAGAACGTTTGGCTAAGAAAATGCGTAGCCAAAGAGAAAGCTTTGTGAATTCGGCCCCAGACTTGCTGCTTGCGGGTGGCCAATACACTACAGAACCTAGAACATTTGGTAACCGGATTGTAACACATTCAATGGTAGTGGTCACAAAAGTTAGCTCATCAATAGTATCATGAGCAATACAGTTCTTCACGTACAAAGCAACACCTCCGCCACGACTATTAGTCCTGGTAACACCATTGTATTTGTAAGACTGTAGTTGTGGAGGACTGTCATTAAAAGCGAGCCATGTTTCGGAAGGCAAAAGTACATAGAAATATATAGCCAAGGAGTCAAGGAACATGCTGAGATCATAAACCTTATTTTGAATACTGCGCACATTCAAATGTAAGGCACTGAAGTGTCTTCCAATATGCCTGACCGCTCTGTTAAAACTGTCTGCATCATGGTATTGACAACTGTCAAAATAACGCCATTTCGCAGCAGACTGTACCAATTCAGAGTGCCAATTCAATACCTAGTGGCACATCTAGTCCAAATCATCGCGTTCAGCAATTCTCAGTACCTCTGATGATTCCGTTTTCCTGGCAAAAAATTTTTCATTGCGCGTCCACATGTATTTCCATCCAACGTCACGCTTCTTAGCTGTGGTTGCACCTAGGAATTGTTTTCCAAGCTGGTTTAGGTTTTCATTGACAAAAATAGGATCGGTTGACTGGAAACCAATTTTGTTAGCAGAAAATCGCACCCTCTTGACCTTAGCCAAGACGGCATTTCGTTTCTCCCGGCGAACAAATCCTACAATGATATTCTTTACATCGGGATCTTTTGTTCCAATTCTGTGACAAACATAACTATCTGTGAATGTGATGGGTTCCCCGACTGCTGAGAAAGTATTCTGGACTACTTCGAAAGGCTCATCTTCATTGGGCATGCCCTTGATTGCAAGGTTGTTTGCTCTGGTATACGCCTCCAAGTCCTCAACTTTCATACGTAGTTTCTTCGTTTCCATCACGAGAACATCGTTTGCCTTTCGTGCATCTGCGAGTTCTTTTCGCAACGATCTTATCTCTTCGGATAGTGGCTTAATGTCATCACAGACTGCACTACGTATAGTCTACACTTTTTTTAATATCGCGAAGTTCCTTCCGTATCTCTCGCTGAAATACGTTTAGTTCCTTATTCATCGTTCAACAAGACAGCAGCAGCAGACACAACGTACACATTGGTGCTTGGCAGCAGTGCTAACAATAACAGAAATTAGGTGCACTAGTAAAATTCTCACCTGCGTACAGAGAATACTTCTTAGCGACGTGAAGCCTGCGAGCACTGCTGCCAAACTGCCGTCCAAACTAAGACTTCGGAGCAATGGAAGTCTCAAAAAGCGCGTGGAATTTTTGAGGTTTATTTATGGCGAAAATAACAACATAGGAAACCACATCAGCACATCTTTCATTGCAATTGGAGATACCATTTTAAAATTATTACAGGAGCCTTGCAATAATCCACAAGTGTCAGTGCTGAAATTAGTTTTGCATAGATTCTTTCAACTTGTGTTGTCTATCTAATGGTCAGTCATCCTTTTGTACAGTATTAGCTTATGTGGGCCCAAGAATAATCCAGAGTCGAAAGTTCGTGCTGTCGGGTGCCTTGTGCTGTTATAAGTTTGTACAGCCATAGGCTACAGCTGCAGACTAGTTCACCTGGCTTGCAACCCTGTAAGCCATGTTTAGAAATTATGAAAGAACTTGTGTTTATGTGTAAATTAGTCAACCAAGCTTCTTTCAATCAACTTTCATTGAAACCCATTCCTAAATA